>NC_143012.1:206761675-207474175 GCF_055824585.1 Amblyomma mixtum | reverse complement strand
TCATGCTGTCTGATGTGGTGGCCGGCGCATGGGAACGAACTATGCCAGTAGTTTTTCGCTACACGTGGCTGAGAGTTTTCAGTGCTTCAGGTGCTTTGAAGGAATTTAACTCTTTATGTTGAGACAATAATTACATGATGGGCAATGCCAAGCTTTTTCAGTTATGTATACTGCACAAGAGCACAACGTAAGGTCAATATGCACTGAACCAAATTGAACTGAATGTTTTAAATTAAATATGTTACACTTGACTGAAATATGGAAGCAGAATATCTCTACAGGCGTTCAGTTTAGTGCCATCAATTGCCGAAAACGGTGCGATATTGCAACATGCAGATCTTGTTAATACTACTCGGTAGCTCTGTAATGAAAGCGACTTGGGAGGGGGGACTGGAGAAAAGAGAGGGATAAATTGTGTGCGTCATATATTTTAATTTCAGTTGTGAATTTTAATCTTCAGGCCCTCGAAAAACGCTTGTAACGGATGCAACTATTTCATGTTTGATGTAATCAAGCATGCAAATTTCGGCTACAGTAAACGTCGTGATTCGTTGCATGTGTTACTATTTCTAATTAGGGAAATTAAACAGTCTGGTAAACAACCTAACTTTTCCTTCAGCTATAAAAACATATTCCCATTTATTCACGAGGTTACAGTGCTGAAGCTATGAAGGCAAGGAATTTCAATCGTAATGGAGCTTCGCTCCTTTACAAAAGTGAAGAGAGGGGTTTTGAAACGCTCCTTCTGTAAGCCACAAACAAAACGCAAGAAATTTTTTTTCAAATGTATGGATAAATTGGTTGACGATAGCATTTACCCGTTTCCCGTGTATACGAATTGAAAAGACTGAGAGGAGTACAGCTGACGGCCTCTCCGATTGGAATGAAATTGTTCGCAGCGGAGTACTCGTTTCGCGTTACACGTCCTTTTGTTGCGCTTCAATCTGGCCAGTTAGCCATCGTTTCTTAACTGCTTGCACGGTGGCTCAGTGGTTATGGTGCTCGGCTGCTGACCCAAAAGACGCGGGTTCGATCCCGGCCGCGGCGGCTGGAATTTCTTTGGAGGAGAAATTCTAGAGGCCCGTGTACTGTGCGATGTTAGCGCACGTTAAAGAACCCCTGGTGGTCGAAATTTCCGGAGCCCTCCACTACGGCGTCTCTCATAGCCTTAGTCGCTTTGGGACGTTAAACCCCGTAAACTAACCAACCATAACTGCTTGCAGCTTCTGTTCTAAGAGGCGTGTAGTGCTCTTCTGAGAACTACACAATACTCCGCAGTGGATGCCAGTATATCTACAGGGTCGTCGGATCACCAGTGACAGTGTGGATGCTGCATCGACCAGTCACAGACACAAAGTTTATAGTTATCGGCATCTCTTCGCAATCATAGGGTCGAGACCTTCTCTCACAGGCCCTGTTTTTTGGGGGAAGCTCGTTTTGCGGGCATGCCCGAGCGAGGTGCTGTACGGCAGCAGACGACAGTCGTATAGACGTAGGCCTAGATCGCAGTGACCACGGTGAAACAATGCTCCAGGTCTTACAGATGCAATTAACGGAGGGCGTGGTATTGGGTGCTCTGTTCGTATTCAAAAAGAATGAGTTCAATTTCATAATGTCGTGTCCTAGGCGTACTTGTTATTCGTTCGATTTGACCGAAATATTTCTTGCTAACACTCTAACATGCACTGCTCTTTTGTACAACTATGTTTTTAAATAACTGCAAGTATGTTAAGAGGAGATGCGTAAGTATTTTGAAAGAGAATTTAGTAGACTTCATTCAATTATTTTTGTTGATTTCTAAGATAAGTTCTTTTGATAAAACTTCGCCAACTTGACACAGTGAAATATTTTGCAACTGTAGACACCTTCCTCTAAAAGAAGAAATAACCTTTAACCGCAAAGGTTTAACGTTTCATTGCACACAAACTATCCACTAAATAATATGAAATTTACGTGCATAAAGTTTACGGATACGGGCATCTTGGTCAAACTTTTAGAAATCATAAACTACAAGAAGTTCTGATGGCCACTAGAACAAAAACATATTTTTGACACTTTTATATTATTTCGAGATGATGCGCAGTATATGAATATTTATAAACATGAAAAATAAGTCTCATAATATTTCTAGCGCGGTAGACAAAGTACCTCTAAATAGATTTTTTATTCGCATTGCTGTTTTTGCTTTATTTTGTGGCAAATAACTTCTTGACATAACGTGCAAGGAAATGGGATAAACATTTAAGTGGACATTTACAATTACCTTGCAGTGCACCTATTTATTCCTGTCGATTTCTATACTTTCGCAAGCTACAACCACGGCAAGATTTTCGGATAACTTCGGAAGTGTTTAGCTTAGAACAGCAATTAACTGTAGCTATTAGTGTACATAGAATGCGTTACATGCACACTTATCTACAGAGCGATGTAATATTCACTGATATGTATTTTACGGATAAAAAAATATTATTGCATAAACTATAAGAAATCACATAAGCAAACATTTTTGACAACGACTAAGAAAAGCATTTCAAAATGTTATTCCATTACATCGAATTAAGACGAAAAAATTATTATTGTTGTTACTTTGCTGGAGTCGAAGAAGGGCGCCTCAGTTGTTGCTAAGAGGAGGAGCTGTGGTGTCATGAAGTTGGTGCAATTATGTTTCCTGTCCGTGGAAGAATATCAGTGAATTTTATATCGCTTAGTAGGTCCGTTTGTATATAACGCATTGGGAACAAGGTACGTTTGTTTCTCTATTTGCTAAGATAAAGACCAACAAAGTAGAAATATTCCCGTAATCGAAGTTTGCGAAATTAAAAAATTGAAAAATTGAACAAAATAACTGGGTGCACTCTACCATAATTAGAAGGATAAACTTTATTTTGCGGGGCTGCTGGACGGAAGCAGTGTGGGTCGCCCCGGAGTTCTTAAAGAAAGCGCATAAAACATTTCCACAATGATTAAAAAAGCTTTCAAAAATGTTTTTATAATACATCGAAGTATTCTGCATTATATGATTATGTGTAAGCATTAAAACGTGATTGGTGATTGTTGCGATACACTAGCGGTAGCTTCAGACAGGCATCTTTCCGTGCCTATACGAGGGGGTACCCAAAAGAAACCGGACTAAATTTTTTGGTCGGCAAAGCTTCTGTGGTACCGCGTTTTGCCACTAGGAGCGCATAGAACGAACATTCCAGAGTCAGTAAGCCGAGTGCCGTCGTTGAAGGAGGTCAGACTAGTTTAGGCAGATATTTAGAGTGACGACTGTTTTGTGTGAATGTCGTTTTTGCAATGGCTGATTTTCGTGAACAGCTTGCGCCGGTGAAATTCTGATTTTTGCTCGGAAAAAGTTGAATGGAAACTCTTGAAATATTAAGAAAGACGTACAAGGACGATGCTATGGGGACAACTCAAGTGTTCCTGAATCGAATCCTGAATCAAAGCAACAATCATGCCAATAGAAAACTTCAAATTCACCTCCCCTCAAGAAAGCTCGTCAGGTGAAACCAAACCTAAAAACAATGCTGATTTGTTTTTTCGACGTGAGAGGAGTCGTCCATTGAGAATTTGTTCCGCAGGGTCAGACAGTTAGCCAGGCTTTCTTCTTGGATGTTTTGAAAAGATTGGGCAACAGTGTGCGGTGGAAGCGGCCAGATTTGTGGCGGTCGGGTGACTGGTTTTTCCATCATGGCAATGCCCCTGCTCACACAGCCCTGTCTCTACGACAATTTTGGACCAAAAATGGCATGACCCCTATTCCTCAACCCTCATACTCTCCCGACCTTGCCCCGTGCTACTTTCTTTGTTTCCTAGAATGAAAAAAATAGGTGAATAGAAAGCGTTTCGCTGATGTTGCTGAGGTGAAGAAAAAAACGACGGAGGCACTGTCAAGCATCAGAAAAGATGAATTTAAACAATGTTTTGAAAAATGGAATGAAAGATTCGACAAGCGTATCATTGCAAGTGGGGAATACTTTGAAGGAGATTGCAGGTCTGTGCTTAAAATGTGAACAAATAAGTTCAAACAAAAATAAGTCCGGTTTCTTTTGGGTACCCCCTCGTACATATTGAGCAAGCTTCATCTCACTGCGTGCAAGGATAGATGTCCCCATTGCGGGGATATGGCTACGCTATTCTGCCTGCCAACAAAAACAACATTTCCTTCAGACGACAGAAGCCAACAGCCACAGAAACCAAGGGGCACAGGGGATTTTTTTTTAGTTAATTTATTTATTTTGCGGTGTTGATCAATTTAGAATATTACTTAATATGTCATCGCTTAAAGCTAATTGATTAGAAAAGCAGAAGAAAAAACAACCACATGCCGCCGGTGGGATCCGAACCCACGACCTCCGAATTACGCGTCCGGTGCTCTACCTCTGAGCTACGGCGACGGCTGTCAAACCTTCTGCTTTCGGGGGTATTTATATTTACAAGTAACCTAACCTTGCGAGTGTTCATCAGCGCCACCCACGTTCATAAGCGGCGGACGTAGAACGTCCTGATTTACCGCGGTGTGACGTAGAACGTCATCGAACGGAGAGGGTGGAAGCTGTGTGAGAACCCTCTTATGCTTCCTATGGCATCAAGGCTGCCAGAATCGAGGCCCTCGCTAAGCAATTAAGCAAACAAAGAAGGGGAATGAGCGGCTCGTTGTAAATATGACAGAAGCCAACAGCCACAGAAACCAAGGGGCACAGGGGATTTTTTTTAGTTAATTTATTTATTTTGTGGTGTTGATCAATTTAGAATATTACTTAATATGTCATCGCTTAAAGCTAATTGATTAGAAAAGCAGAAGAAAAAACAACCACATGCCGCCGGTGGGATCCGAACCCACGACCTCCGAATTACGCGTCCGGTGTTCTACCTCTGAGCTACGGCGACGGCTGTCAAACCTTCTGCTTTCGGGGGTATTTATATTTACAAGTAACCTAACCTTGCGAGTGTTCATCAGCGCCACCCACGTTCATAAGCGGCGGACGTAGAACGTCCTGAGTTACCGCAGGTGTGACGTAGAACGTCATCGAACGGAGAGGGTGGAAGCTGTGTGAGAACCCTCTTATGCTTCCTATGGCATCAAGGCTGCCAGAATCGAGGCCCTCGCTAAGCAATTAAGCAAACAAAGAAGGGGAATGAGCGGCTCGTTGTAAATATGACAGAAGCCAACAGCCACAGAAACCAAGGGGCACAGGGGATTTTTTTTAGTTAATTTATTTATTTTGTGGTGTTGATCAATTTAGAATATTACTTAATATGTCATCGCTTAAAGCTAATTGATTAGAAAAGCAGAAGAAAAAACAACCACATGCCGCCGGTGGGATCCGAACCCACGACCTCCGAATTACGCGTCCGGTGTTCTACCTCTGAGCTACGGCGACGGCTGTCAAACCTTCTGCTTTCGGGGGTATTTATGTTTACAAGTAACCTAACCTTGAGAGTGTTCATCAGCGCCACCCACGTTCATAAGCGGCGGACGTAGAACGTCCTGATTTACCGCAGGTGTGACGTAGAACGTCATCGAACGGAGAGGGTGGAAGCTGTGTGAGAACCCTCTTATGCTTCCTATGGCATCAAGGCTGCCAGAATCGAGGCCCTCGCTAAGCAATTAAGCAAACAAAGAAGGGGAATGAGGGGCTCGTTGTAAATATGACAGAAGCCAACAGCCACAGAAACCAAGGGGCACAGGGGATTTTTTTTAGTTAATTTATTTATTTTGTGGTGTTGATCAATTTAGAATATTACTTAATATGTCATCGCTTAAAGCTAATTGATTAGAAAAGCAGAAGAAAAAAATTACCGACGATTACGTTACTTCCTAATGCGAAATTTGAGCGCAGCAAAAAGCTGTTTCACCTTTTCGATAGATTGAGGCAAAGAAATCGAGCAACACATGTATGCGCTATCACAGATTTTTTTTTTTATTTTTCACACGTATTCCTTTAACAAAGATTCCACTAACAGTTCTTGACAGTCATGAATGAAGCTTTGTGGTCGGAGAAATAGACTGATATATGTTCGACTTGGTACACCAATGCTTGATTCTCAAAGACGAGATCTATACAAGTGCCTCGCGAGGTTGTCACAGCCGTGGGACGCGTTACGAGCGAGAGGAACGGGATGTTCTCCCGCATAAGTGTTAGGAAATTGCTGTTTGTCTTTATGTCAACATTAAAGTCCCCCACTACTAACATCGGTGTGGATCGATGGACGGTTAATGCGAGTTGCAGGAAGTGCACGACGTCTTTCGTGAGTGCGGTAGGGGCGAAGTAGGCAGCTACTACCAGCAAGCCGTTGGGCAACTTTGCGGCGCACAGTTCGCCAAATTCATGTGACGTGCCAAACATTTCGACTGGTATTGCAGAGAGACCTGTGCGCAAGTAGATAGCGACTCCCGCCGCTCTGTTGTGGTCTCTGCGAGCACCACAGCAGTATAGGAAATCTATGATTTCGAGAGGCTCTTCGGGATCCATCCAGGTTTCAGCAAAGCAAAGTACAGAGGAATGGCGCAGAATGTGATCGTGGTGTACGTCCTTGGCATGTGCGGCAAGGGAGCGTACGTTAAGAATGTGGTTGTGAATGATGAATCAAGTGCTGCCAGCGAATGACGCGTCCATTGGCTGTCTGCGTGTGTTACTGATGTGTGGTTAACATGTTAAGCTTCGCCTGTAAGAGTGGAACGCGACAGCGTCTTGCAACGCTGCCAAGGAGTCCACAGAACGCCATCGCCAATTCGGCTGTACGCCTTGCTGGACGGTAAATTTATTTTTTGAGGAAAGGAAATGTATCTCTCTCGCATATCTGGGTGGACACCTGCACCTCGCCGTAAGGGGAAGGGGGAAGATGGGAGTGAACGAAGACGCCGTATTAGCTAGACGCGCCTTTGTTCATTCCAAACCATTCAGCTGGCATTACGGAGTGGCTAGCATGCTCGTATCGCACTCCGGAGACCCTGGTTCGATTCCCCAACTCGACCAATTTCGTTCTCGGTTTTATAGATTTATGCGGTCTAACTAGAAAGGTTAATTAGGCTATTTCATATTTACATTATTGCATTTCTATCCATCGTGTTCTGTCATTAACCTGTCAATTGTTGGAACTGTCTAGGATGTTCGACACAACGTATATGAAACGAGCAACGTCTTACTGAGTGGGGAAGTGCGTGGTGGTGGTGGGAACGCGGCTTCGTACTTATCTGTTTTTTTCAGCAGCGTTTCCTTCCGCGGACGCTGTTGTCGCTGCGGCGCGCGTCTTTTCTTTTCTTCTGACCTCTTCATTCTCCTCTATATTAATTAGGCTAATTGATTAATTAAGCAATTAACTAAACTCAGTCCAACTTAGTTGCAGCATCACTATACGATCCCGTTGATTGGTTGCATGGTTACTAGCCAAAGTACAATTGGCCCCATTTGAAATTCGCGCACTGTGACGTCACGAGCATTTCGACCAATTGAAAAGCATGACATTGGGGGCGGAGCTGGTTACGAGGCCGACGCCGACGACGACGCGAAACCCAGGAACGGACGCCAAAGAGCTGCGCTCTAAAACAACCACATGCCGCCGCTGATGAACACTCTCAAGGTTAGGTTACTTGTAAACATAAATACCCCCGAAAGCAGAAGGTTTGACAGCCGTCGCCGTAGCTCAGAGGTAGAGCACCGGACGCGTAATTCGGAGGTCGTGGGTTCGGATCCCACCGGCGGCATGTGGTTGTTTTTTCTTCTGCTTTTCTAATCAATTAGCTTTAAGCGATGACATATTAAGTAATATTCTAAATTGATCAACACCACAAAATAAATAAATTAACTAAAAAAAAATCCCCTGTGCCCCTTGGTTTCTGTTGCTGTTGGCTTCTGTCATATTTACAACGAGCCCCTCATTCCCCTTCTTTGTTTGCTTAATTTCCTTCAGACAAAAGTCCCAAATTAGAGCCGTGGGAGGCGGCTTTGACAAGCAGGGTCCTGGAGGACCTGCTCGCTGTTAGAGACCGAGCCTGTGCCGCGGCTCTCTCCGTAGGAGCCCTGGAATGTACAGTTATTAGAAATGTCCCTTAAAAATTCCCTGGCATTTCTGTGCAAGATATTTCAAGTCATAACGAAAGTTGGTCGCAGCAGTATTGTTCATAAGAATGATTCTCTTTAGAGGTGCGGTACCTACTACACCATGATTATTATGCATCTCTTTAATGATTATGAAGGTTCCTATTATGTACATTGTGGCGGCAGAGGACACAAAAATATAAAACAGTTTTTAATCGCCATCACATATATATTGAAGTTTCGTGACCTCTGCACGTTCGTGCAGCATTACTTTTTTTTATGCGTAAAAGATATGTCGGTAAATTTTGTTTTTATGGCAGGTAACTTTTAGTAAATTAAAGGGTTGTGTGTTTAAAGTTATAGCTTATTTTGTCCTTAAAGACCTGGAAAGATAGGAAAGAAACTTTCCATTTACCAAGTTTGAAAAATTTTAGAAACAAAAAATAGAGCCTATAATAGGCAAAAGTTGCAAGATCAGCTCTTGGTAGGCTCCCTGTAAAAATTTTCGTGCTTCTCCTCGTAATATATTTCCACCTAAGTAGAGAAGAACCGCAGTGAGCGTTCGCACGTGACCTACAGCCGAACTCCTCGCAAATAAAAATTTTTGTGCTCGAAATGTTTTTCCAGAAAATAAACAATTCATGATCCGTTCTCTTCGGTCGTCCATTAGTCAATGCCACAAAAGATTATGTAAATATAAGCGTCGACCAGCCTTCAAATACACGATCTAATCTGAAATTGTTCGTCGAACATAGCACACAAAAACCGAGGACGAAGAAAAATAACAGACGCTGTTCTGAAGACAGACAGCGCCTGTTCTGTACACTTTCTTGTCGTCCTCGTTTTTCTGATACTGTAGGTGCTCCACGAAAACACAATTGTAAACAGTGTAAATTGTGTACACGGTTTACATTTGTGTTTTCATGGAGCCCCTACACCAGTGTTAATGACACATGTCGGTATGTGTTCAAGACATGAACTTCATGCGCGTCTACTCACCGCGATGCGAATGGCAGCCAGCGTGTGTGTGTGCGGACATCACCCATGAAAACTCATTGTATCATGACACCATCAACCTTCATTCACACTTTCCCTCTCTTCCCCTTCCCTTTCCCCAGTGTGGAGTAGTAGGCCAGGGCCATGTTTCCACCGGTCGACCTCTCCTCCTTTTCCTCTCATTAAACTTCCTTTCTCTCTCGTTTTTCTGCGCTATGTCCTACTAGCAAAACCAATTTGCCCAGGTTTCCGTTTTTCGGCTAAAATCGCCCCATAGTCTCGGTGACCGTACCGAAAGGCAGTTGTCTTACCACCCTGCTCAGAAGTTGTTCTCCCTCGACTCGATTTTCTTGAGCATAATTTGTCCACAAAAAATAACAGAGAGAGAGAGGGAGAGAGAGAATCTAGTTTCTATTCCCACATTGTATGTAACTGGTACCAAGCGTTTCAAACGACACCATTATCACAAAGCAAACGCGTAAATTTATCCTTTCGAAATTCGTGGCCTTGACAAGGAGTGATCGCGGCGACGGCCCATCGTTATGAGGGCCGCCGGCGCACTATCGAACGCACGACCTCGCCGCTCCGTTTCGCCCAGAATAGACTGCTATGGCGGGGTGGTAGAGTCTCCTTCTTGCGTCATCGGGATCCACCTGCGTAGGAGCATCGATGGATTGAAAGCGATAACCAAAACTGGAGTTCTAATTATGAAACAAACAAGGCGGAGCACCAATACATGCTCACGCAAGTGCAAGTTACTTGGCCCGGCCTGATGAGCGAACGAATGCGTAGGTTGTAGCATGCAACCCGCAAACACAGAATTGCCTTCGGCCAATAGTGGTCTTTTGTGCTAAACGGCCGGAGGCCTGTATGGCTTCGGAACCCATAACGATGTTTTTGCGATCAAGGTTAAGCGAGGGCCACTTACAGCTTGAAAATAACCGTTCACGTGCTGACGTCATGTAGATGCGGGTCTCCATTGTAATGACATGTCCGCTAAATTGTCCCGGTTATCTTTTTCTTCCACGCAGGCAAATTGTGATTTCTCGTTGTTTTTTTTTTCGTTTTGGGCGCAGCTCACGCGGCACGACGGCACTTCGTAGAACCAAACTTGTATGCGTTGTTATGGGATAATGGTGCTGTCCCGGTTTGTATTGGAGAATGGCGATGCGCAACATTCCTTATCAATCAATCAATCAATCAATCAATCAATCAATCAATCAATCAATCGGTCGGTCGGTCGGTCGGTCGGTCGGTCGGTCGGTCGGTCGGTCGGTCGGTCGGTCGGTCCGTCCGTCGGTCGGTCCGTCCGTCGGTCGGTCCGTTGGTCGGTCGGTCCTTCGGTCGGTCCGTCGGTCGGTCCGTCGGTCGGTCGGTCCGTCGGTCGGTCCGTCCGTCGGTCCGTCCGTCGGTCGGTTCGTCGGTCGGTCCGTAGGTCGGTCTGTCGGTCGGTCCGTCGGTCCGTCGGTCCGTCGGTCGGTCCGTCGGTCCGTCGGTCCATCGGTCGGTCGGTCCGTCGGTCCGTCAGTCGGTCAGTCAATCAATGAACCAATCGATCAATAAATCAAACAAGCAACCAACCAAGCAATCAATCAATCAACCCACCCACCCACTTGCCATGCCTAGTCTTGAACCGAAAGCGAAATGCCACGCAAGGTGCTGGTGCTCATACTTCATACTTCAAATTTGGCCAAGTAAGTTAAACCGGCTGTAATTTTTTTTGTCGTTCAGTCACAAGCGCGATGACAAGAAATTCGAAAAGAGGAGCACGTAGGCGCCGCGCTGTTCCCGTTTCTTTCTATCGTTTTTGTAGAATAAAAGAATTTATAGGGCTTTAACGTCCCTTAGCGACTCAGGCTACGAAGGACGCCGTAGTGAAGGGCTCGAGAAATTTCGACCACCTTGGGTTTTTTAAAGAGCACTGACAGCGCACAGATCACGGGCCTCTGGAATTCCACCTCCATCGAAATTCAACCGCCGCGGTCGGAAAAGGCACAATATAAAGGGCTGCCTACGACCCCTCCCCCCCCCCAAAAAAAAAAAAAAATGATATTCACGTAAAAGTAAAATATCACTTTAACCTGCCATAATGTTGCGCATGCTCGCGCTGAAATATACAAGCAAAAAAAAGAGTACATCAGTACTTGTTGCATGCTTTTGTAATCTATGTACCTGGCAGTTAGTATTGCCACAATGCTCTATACTGAAGGCGATGTGCTTTCTGATTTATTTTTGAGTCACACGGAGAAACAGAATAGTTCTGCTCAATGTATCATACTGTGAATGACCTCAAGAAAAAAATATTTGTTATGTTTGTTTCTACTCTAGATACCTTATCCAGTTTACCTGTCAAAGCTCAATTTGCGGCAGATGCCTGACGAAGGCGACAAATAAATTTCAACATTGCAATACGAACATTCGTATCATCTGGAAGATTGTCGTCTATTCTTACGTCTTGGACGTTGTCAATAGGCAAACGGCCCAGGCTGCATTATCAAGCTGCGCCTGAGTAGGATGGACACTGAAGCCGGTAGCTGGGTCGTTAATTTGATTGCCGAGTGCCCACGGTTACATCTTCAACGACGTACAGAAACAATCAGTTTCTCGTTGCCATTTTCCTTGATGTGTTTAAAGGGAGCCTATGCCTCGTTAACCTTACTGTTTTCCGTTTTGCTTCTAATGTGCTCGTGGTGTAGCAGTTACCACGATGATTTACCTTTTTCCGGAGGACGGCACGGTCACGAACACTAATGGCACTTCTACATATTGCCGGCATATAAGGGACATAAGTGCCTTATTATGGAGGGAATACCCCTAATAGAAAACTAAAACAAAATACGGCCAAGAGCGAATCCTTAAGGAGATCCGCTAGTGTTAGCGTGCCTGAATGAACGGTGCGTATTGATACTACCATAGAGAATACATTGTTTAGGTATCTGCTTAGGTGGACCATGGAAGTTTAATGCATGCCTAACCGCAAGTAAGAGTATTCACAGAGTCCAGTATTTTCAGGAAAGCATCAGTTTCTTTTTTATATTTTGTATGTCCCGAGCGCGTTCTACAGTATAGTAATCGGGTTAAACCTATGTGACAGCCAAAACTTCATATCCGAAATGCATTTTTTGTTTGCTGCAAACAGAATGGCTGATTTGTCATTACGAGACAGACCGCTACCCTAAATCAATATTAGAGAGGTTTCAGTTAAGGACTGAATTAACCATCACGGTCTCCATGAACTTCGTTCCAGCCTTGTTACTCAAGACAAGGTTTTACTTGCGGATGAAGTCGAACATTGTTTGCCAAAAGAGAACATTCATAGAACACAAGTTGGCGCTAAAAGAGAACATTCACAGAACACAAGTTGGCATTAATGTATTAAGTGCCTGTCGTTGCCAATGCTGCTCATTTGCCACCGGCGTTCCAAATGGTAGCGGTGACACTGAAATGGTGTGTGGCAGTTGAAATGGTGTGTGGCATATTAATGATGGACACGGAGATCTATGAATGAAGGTTATAAGATAAAATAAGAAAGTGTTTAGAATCCCCCCCCCCCCAAAAAAAAAAAAGAAAAACGAAAGGAAAGGAGGGGGAATATCATGCAAGCTGGTGACCACTCTTTGGTGTAATCTTTGTTTTGCAGCTTGCTGCATAATTAGTCTTCAATATTCGCTCACAGAATCACTGTCCGCACGAGATTTTTTCATTGTGCAGTTAATGGGGTAAAATTGCGTACAGCAATGAAAAACTCGCATCTACGCTATTCCCAATTAAAATAAAACCGACTGATTTTCACGCTCGAAATTTCAGAAAATATATGGTCCCAATAAAAAGGTTCCTAAGCATACACGGTACCTAATGACCTTAGATTTAACTGCTTTGATTGTGTATGTCATAAAAATTGTCAGATTAGTAGTAATGGCCCACAGAGATACAGAACCATGTTTAATTACCACAAGATTTTTTTAATGCAGAACGCAGTATCATACAGTTTGAAAACTGAATTGAAATGATGCTTGTAAACCTATCGGTTTCTAACGTTGCGCCAAATAAACGTGTAGGCTGAGGAGAAATTTGCACTCGGACCTTTACTGGCCCAAAGCGGCGTTTGATAGCTGATACTGAACGGAATACTGCAGATTTCTTGAAGCAGCTTTCCGGACGAGGAATATAGTGCCCTTTTTTTTTTTGCGAATCGTATGAGGCCACCAAATATGTTGTTATGACCTCTTCTACAATTAGGTGCTTTTGTGAGCTTCCGGATGTTCCGAAGTGCCTGGACGTCTTCCCCAAAGCAACGCTATCAACATAAATAGCGGTCGCCAAACAGCAAGCCATCGATGTGTCGTGACTGTAGTGTGGCTCCAATTCGGGCTGACATTGAAGTTAAAGTCTGAAACACGGTATCTGAATTGTCACAAATTAATGAGAATATGAAGAACTGTGGCAGTTTGTCTCATCGCTAGATACGCAGTGCGTAAGTGGTGTAGAGATTGGCCGATGCTGACGATGTCGATTGGAAAAGCTTGGAAGAAGATCACATCTCTGCCGACAACAAGTTTACAGGTACAACGAAATGAGACGTTGAGGAAGTGCTCGTAGATTAGCCTTGTTTTTAATTAGCTTGAAAGGTGCATAACGATATATGGACAAGAGTCAACTGCGACGCCGCCGGAGTAGATATAGGTGACTTTGCTCGAATGCAGTATTTACTTGTCAGTAATTCCGCGCGCCTGCAATTAAGGAAGTGTTTCAGCTCGATGCCATCAGTCTCTTAAGAGCGGTAGTGGGATCCTGGGTTCGAGAATACGTGATGAAGCTTGGAAGCAGTGCGCTATTCGAGAAAGGGTAGCACAGGATACACCTTGTTTCAGGTGTCTGCTCGCAGTTAAAGACGTTGTACAGTCGGGCACAAAAGTCTCTGGACCGTGATGATAGATGAAGCCGATTGCTTTGTTATTAGCAGCAAGGAGTCCACACTTGTGGAGGTGAAAGATGTAGTGAATCGACAAGTGGTTGGCGAAGAAGGAACGAGCTTTATTAGCGGTTAGTAGTTTTATAGCCTCTTGGCTAGTGACGTCACCGGGACCACTGCCGATAACAGATGGCTTGGTCGGTGGGCCTCATAAGATAAGCACGGCACGTGTCAGTAGCGCATTCGGTTCACAACAAAAGAAGAGGATTTTGACTTTCACCTACAGGAATATGGTCTCCAAACGGTTTCTAATATTAGAAATATAGGCTTCGTTTGCGGATCATGCGGTCCAGAGACTTTTCTCCCCGACTGTACATCTTGCGCTGCGAAAGCAGTTACCGGCGGCTCTCTTGTTCAGGCGAGAATTGAATGCCCACTTGTAGGCCACACAGAACTCGGAGATCGCTGAAGGACTTCGGCCACGATACTTAGGGGCCACTATTGTGGTCTACTCGAAAAACTTCCGGTGGTAGGGAAAGGGGAAATAACCAAAGAACGGGTATTACCCCTATGGCATATACAATTTTGAGCTCTCTAAGGAAATAAAACGAAATAAGATCTGAACAGCAAGCACTTCAGGGAGTGGAAACATGAGAACGATGCAGTTACTCCTGCGAGTGCCTGAGGTGGTTCGAGCCCCTTTATAACGAACACGGTCGCACGGATTGCATTCGTTGTATCCGAGGTTCGTAGTAAGTGAACTTCCTATTTTAGAGCCAAAAAGCAGGAACTGCTACAAAACTGGCGCTGATTTCTTAAACAGTTCGTTATGCCCGTCGGCTTCTTCAAAGGAGACCGTATCGTGGCGCTCTCCATGCATGCTCGCCAGAGCGATCAAACGTATGCTCCTCGCCGAAGCCCTAGTTGCCCACAATCCGCTCTCAAGGCACGCGTTTTAGATTACAGAGTTTCTCAAAACTGTGCCGTTCGGTCGGCAATGCCTTGGTTTTTCGACTGCGGAGCCGAATTTTGCGGCGCCTCCTCTTTCGTTCGTTTTAACCGAGTTACACCACCACGATTGATCCTTGCTTCTGAGACACATTTCCATTGCCCTGATGCATATTTTGTCGGCATCACCACCCTTGTTTGTAACAAGGGAGTGTTCGTTATATGCGGCCCTTATAAGTGGGCTGTACTTCAATCTATGTGCTTACACCGAATAACCGAAGCCAATTATGCTCCGCATTGCATGTTATAAGGCGCTGTATAGATGTAGCCCCCTGCCCAACTGATCTTGTTAGGAGTTTTACTACCATCCATCCACGATTATCCACGAGCCATGTGCATAGTAATATACTGTCTCAATCCCGCACCTCCGCACCTATAAGCCAGCAAGTACAGTTGGTAGATGATTAAATATTAAAAAAAAACAGATTCATAACAGCTCTCTAAAGGATATCAGCTTCTTGAGGGCGACGCCATGTTGATATGTAAGTCCCCTGATCTTGCGAAGTTGCCTGCTTCTAGCACACTCGAAAACGATCTTCCCTGCGGGAAGCCAGCGGGTCATGATGCAAGTGCCCTTTTCTTTGGTACAGAAGTTATAGCCCTGTCAAGAGGGCAAGTTAAGTGCATTTACGGAGAGTGTCACTCACGGTGAGTTCAGGGCTAAGCGGAAAGACCAGAGCTGGGCGTGAGCAAGACAGGCGCGCTCTGTTAAAAGGGTGGACTTTCTGAGACGTCGCATCTCGGAGGCCCATTGTTGACGCGTGCAATGAATCACTGCCGCTGGCGACTGAGAAAGCTTAGCCGGCCGCTTTTACATTCGATCGAGCGAGCAGACACCGCGGGCCCGGCGAGGGTGGGAAGGCCGCGGCGTTTTAGCCAATGGTTACTAGCCAAAGTACCATTAACCCCGTTTGAAATTCGCGCACTGTGACGTCACGAACGTTTCGACCAATTGAAAAGCGTGACACTTCTGTCGACAACTGCTGCTTAAAACGATGAGACATTAAAGGCCTTAAAAAAGAGGAACAGCTATCAACTGTATGCTCGGTGTTCTTGCGAAGTCCTACCAACACATGGTCCAGCTAAGTACGCAAGAACAGGTGAGGTGGAGAGGGCGGTGTAATAGGATTTAAGATTTGTCCGCTTGCCTGCATCAGTTCTTCGGTCACTAGGGGGGTCGTTCTTTATCTATATATTCCCTGGTCTCGTCAGTTTTATCGGTCAGCCTATTCTTGCTTATTCTATATTTTTTTCAATGGACCTGTCTGCATGCGTATGTGAGCAAAAAATACTATTTCTAAACGCCCATCTTTATAAACTAAAAATAAGTTGATATATACATTAGGATATGATAAAACTTAGCACTTCATAACATTGCGCCATAGTCGACGGAGTCCTGTATTACTCCGCTGATCAATAATAACCGGAAACGAAATGAACTGTTTGATGCTGACTATATCATGCTAGCCATAGGGATCAAATTTCTCGAACTTTTAATTTCGTCCGGTAATTAGCTTTTTGTTTTGGTAACATGAAAAACTACAACGGAGGACTTCTTTTTGTCACAGAAGAACTTTGTGCTGCGTTTACTACAAGCTTAAGGTGTATGAGGCTATAAATACAGGTACGGACATAAGCAAACGGAGCACCCTATTCCGTTCTAAGTGCGATCACGCTTTCCCTACCGGACATGAAGGAGCATTATTTGTCCATGAGAAAGAGCACTCGCGTCCGTTACCACAGCTGCCAGTTTCAATTAGGCAAGGTGCGAAAAAATGAGCCGACGATGAGGAAGCGATCGAGTATCGAGCGTGAGCACACCCAACATAGGTCGCCGGTTCGAGTCCCTGCTGCATGCTAGTAGTAAGTTCATGCTGCACGAAACTCGAAATCGTATGCAACCACCCCGAACACCCTGCGACAAACGGTTGAGCCGCAATGTTCATATGAAGATTCATAAAGACGTGAAACTGGGGGTGCGTAGGTCGCTGGTTCGAATCCCTGCCCTCAGCTGGGCTCTAACTTAACTAGGAAGTTCGCTGCAAAAAACGCTGAACGTAAGACACAATCCTGAACATGATGCGGCAAACGGTTGGTCCACAAATTTTACACGAATGTCGAAAATAGGCGGCTTGACTTTGACGCCTCCCAAACAGGGATATATATATACCAGATCGACATAGTTTAGTTGTAGTTTAGCCTATTATTATTTTATTACATTATGTAACCACTGTCGCAAGTCGCAACCACTGGGTTACGATGCTGTATGGGTTATAACGCATACCGCTGAGGCCCGAAACGCGGGAAGTAGAGCTTAACGCTCTAGAATGTTAGGACCCAATAGCGTGCTGCGTTATTTTCTATTCGTGTCTGCATGTTTCGTCTCCCAGTTTCTTGTCCCTGTCCTGTATGAGCAGTAGAGAAAGTGCATTTCGAGTTCTGATGCCTGGCCGTTTCTCGCCGCACGCGTGGATGTATCCCTCTGCTTGAAATGGCAATCTGGCACGCATCCAAGTGAAAGCATTAGAAGAGTACACGGGAGCATACACTCTTCATATAAAAAAAGAAGCGACGCGTAATAATCCCTCCAACAAATTACCTGGGCGTGAGAAGTGCGCGCGATAGAGCTCGGAATCTTGCGAGCAGCAGAGTAACTGGCAGCCTCATTTATTCTGGTAACCTCGCCACAATGAAAAAGGTCAAAATGAAGACGGGCCAGAGAGAGCGTGCGACGTAGAAGAGCATGAATGTGTTTGGCGGAGCGTGCTTTCTTTTTTTCGGGGGAAGGGTGGCTAGCAACGATTCATGAGGAACCACACGGAATGGTCTCCGAAAAAAAAAAATCAGCTCTCGCTATAAAACGACAAGAAAACACACGCTAAACAATGAAAACATCTGAGAATTCGAGACCCTTCATTAAAATGCCCTGCTGCAACTAAACTTAGGGAGATTACTCTGGCTTCCCTCGCGAGTTAAGAGACCTTTTTATTGCCATTTTTCTCGTTAACCAACTACTGCTATTCGCCATTGTCCCATGCTTAAGACGAGAAGAAAAAAATATCATTCGATGTGGGTAATTGGGCCAAATGCGGACATGTGCGCTAGCATGACGCCAGTTGTTGGTTGGAGCTACGACCTACTAGGTGCTTCCAGGCTAGCACCCAATTACCATCATTCCAACTTCTTCTTCCGTATAGCTACTGTGCAAGCATCATTCGAATTACGTTCTCCTCCTAACCGGACGGACGGACGGACGGACGGACGGACGGACGGACGGACGGACGGACGGACGGACGGACAGACGGAAAGACGGACAGACAGACAGACAGACAGACAGACAGACAGACAGACAGACAGACAGACGGACAGACGGACGGACGGAC
This sequence comes from Amblyomma mixtum, assembly GCF_055824585.1. NCBI lineage: Eukaryota > Metazoa > Arthropoda > Arachnida > Ixodida > Ixodidae > Amblyomma > Amblyomma mixtum. Next base: position 207,455,831 of record NC_143012.1, on the reverse strand, counting down.
GGACGGACGGACGGACGGACGGACGGACGGACGGACGGACGGACGGACGGACGGACAATGTCCAAATGCAGAGAATGGCCGCTATAAGTGCTAGCGCAATAAAAATTATGGCGCGACCAGGCATGTGGCGCGACAGTTCAGCGAAAGCCGAACTGTCGTGGGTAGGCAACCCCTGAAGAGGGGTTTAGGATGTGACCTGTGCATCTGGAGGGTGGAGGTTGAAGGTGGAGGCTCCTGACTTGAACTGGATGCTTTATTCACATCACATTCCTGGCGGAGGGGTTCAGTAACTCTGTTTTCGCAGTAAAATGAAATATGCGCTCAGCTCGCAGTTATAATGTGCCGTCAGTACAAGGCAATCGCTAAGCACCTCGTTGTATTACCTCGTCCATCACATGTTGGAGAGAAGCGTATCGTGTTTCTCTTATCTTCAGTTTCATAGCGTCATCTTTGGCAACCTTGCTCTTACTATTTCATTGTATGGCCTTTATCCCTGCGATAGTAGGGAACTTCACAGTCACAAAGCCGGTGTCCATCTGAGTGTCAAAGACAGTGGGCATTAACAATAGAACATCAAACTGGCATTGATAGTATACATTCGGCGGCGTACTAAAGGTGTCCGTACACTGCCGGTATAGATGACAAACTGTGAACCCAACATCAGTTTAGTATGTACGGGCCACGAGTGTTTTTATTCAGTTCGAGCATTTAGCTGCTGGCTGTGTGTCATTAGAGATACCGAAATTTCAGCCTTCTCAGAGGAACACGAAGGAGAACTCCACGGCTCGTTATGGCCATGCTGATGTTTGTCCACCAGCAAAATACGCAATTATTGCCGTGCAAATGCCGTTAAAAATTATTTCCGCCATCTGGTCGAAACTTGTGACGTCTACACAGATAAAGACTCCGTGATCCCTGTTGGGAACAGAATGGCGGTTAGCCTAGCCACTGGGATCCGCACGAAAAAAAAAAAATCTTTTGAAGCACGCAGTTGACCTGCGGAATTTGCCTGCGATGGTGACACCCGCACTTAATTTTTTGGCCTTTTTTGGTTTATAAAAGGCATGTTTTTCGTAAAAGTAGCACCTTTGTCATTAGGATAACTTTTATTCTTCCTCAACGTTCCTTTATTGGCACCCGCTTAAGGCATTAAAAGCTTCATCGGGATAAAAATGTGTCGTTGGTCATAAAATTGGCGTATTGGCTGGAGGGTAGTGACGTCATCAGACCGGAAGTGACAACATTTCAGGAAAGGCATAAACAGTCTCTACTGCTATGATATCAACTGCACATAGGTAAACGGATCTCCCTGTGAAATTTTTATCACGCTACCCTCATACAAGACGTGGTGTTCGTCTCTCGTCTGTTGTGTCCTCGTCTTTTGCTGCGCTACAGTGTATTGGAACTATGTACCAACAAGCCCAAAAAGCCACGCTACTGAACCTCATACATACTTGATATGTGCTGCTGCAGTCACTGAGCATTCCTGGGCCGACGAAATTAACAGCGTTAACAGCGGCTGCATGCACAAGTGACGTAAAAACCCCGCTAAATAACGGTTTAGAAACGGGAAAAAGCGAAGGGAAAAAAACTAGAACATCGGTAACCTTGTTGCGCAAAAGTCGACGAATCAGCTCTGAAAGAGGCGGCAAACACGCGTACAAACACACACGCGCAAGGGTGAATTATTAACGCACGAAAGAGCGACAAACGATCGGGGGAACCCCCGTCGGCAACTGGATGTCGCAATACCGCGAGCGCGCGATGGCACGACTCCAGTGGCGGGCGGCCAACTTTCCGTGACGTCACGAACACGGAAGTCACGCAACGTCACGTCACGGCAGCGTTGCGTGGGCGCGCGCACGCGACGTTGCAGAAGCGTCGACGTCGCTCGCTTTGGGCTGAATCCGCCGCGGGTGGGGGGGGGGGGCGGTGACGTCGTTCTTCTCGAGCACGCCCAGCGCTTTTCTCTACGATTTCCCCTTTCGTCTTCCTCTCCCGGTTCCCGCGCTCTTTAAGGCCAAGGCTGATTCACAAGGCAGCGTCGAAGGGCCCGCGTTCGCTACGCTTCAAAGGGAGCTCGCGTTATGCACGTCCTCCGGGAGTGATTTTTCTCTCGCTTTCTTCGACCCCGGCCTCCCAGGAAATTTTACGTCGCTTTTTATTTGTCATGCTTATTGGTCCTCTGCGGGCACTATTCTTTCTCAACGTTCTGTTTCTTTCTTCTTGAAGTTGATTCCAATCGCTGTTGTTGTGTGGTGTATTTCCCCTGCCCCTTCTCGGTGGATGACGGCAGCAAAATAATGAAGGAATTGCACGATGGAAGTTCGACGGAATCGAACCAGCTCGCCCGGAACCATGCAATTCTACAGCAGAACCATGTCTCGCCATGTTTTTTTTTTAAGCCGTCTCTGTCCAACCGCTTAAGCCGGTCTTCTAAAAGGATTTTTTTTCTATCTCCTCCAACGCGAAATTTACTCACCATAAAAGCTTTAAACCACAAATGCCACACTACTAATCAATTTTGCGGCACCATCAGCAGGCCGAAGTGTACCAGTTAGCACCTGGCTAAACTTGTCAATGCTATGAGCTAGCGGGTTCGTCCTTTTCCACGGAAGAATAAAACAATCTGGGAGTGACCCTACTTTTTTCCCAGCCTGTTTGGATTGCAAAACATTCATTTCGTCAGAAGGCAAAATGCAGATGATCTCTGCTAGGTGACTATCAGTCAACGGCTGACAGCGACCTGAGTAGCGCATTCAATGGCACGGGTTTGAACGGCCAGGTCTGAGCTGACGAACACGGCCTCTCATTGCTCGAGAGTAGGAACCTGTATTAGAGATTCCGATGGCGGACCCACTTTACAGTTCCACAATATGTTATCGTAAGTGGCTACTTCGCCACATAGTGTACATTCTGGGTCGTAATCACAGGGAGGTAAGGGCTCCAGCATATCAGTCATCCACCAACCAGGCAGCCGAGAGCGACTAACGTCTCTGTTGCTATGCAACGCCCGAGCATGAGCCGAGGAGTTTGGGGTGGCAGCTACCGCAGAAATTTTCAACCGACATGGACACCACTGCGGCCCAGCTTGCTGCAGACGGCACTGCCATGACTACGCTGTTGTAGTGCCAAATAATCCCGAAAGAGAACAGCAAGTTACTTGTGGCACGTCTTTTGTAATACAGCTCGGATAGTTGGAGCCTCTTCTATGTTTTTCTCGCTTCCCAAGCGCACCTTTCGGCAAAAATATGGCTGCTATTTCAACATACAAGGTTTGAAGGTAAAAAAAAAAATATTTCGCATTACCCAGACCACATTCCCACACTTGTTTCAGGATCTAAGGTGTATGTTCATCAATGAGGTTTATGTAAGGTTTATCTGTTCATAACGTTTATCAGCATGAACATGCGACTTCAGAACCTTAACCACTGCGGCCGCATTTTGAGTGAGGCGGTTGTCTGGAGAATGAAGAAACGTCAGTGTGCTAAATTTTCGATGGCCATTCAACAAACCCAAGTGACTGAAATTAGCTTTCCGCTCCGCTCTACAGAGTCTCTGACAGCTCGTGTGTATCACACGTAACAATGATCATAGGTTAATTTATCTTCCAACAAAGCATCAGTCATGGATAGTTGTAAGCCTTTCGGGCGAGCGCTTGTTTAATACCCTGAAACTGACCTGTCGGTGTTAGTGGATGTTCCACTCTGCAAGTTCCACTCTGAAAGTTCAGAGAACTTTCGGACAACCATGACCTTCCAAGTTTTACGTGCTTTCGGTGAGGGGATCTGATTAATTGATTGATTGATTGTTATTCAGATGATAAAGCGACATGCCACAAGGCCGAAACAATATCGTATAAAATTGTACGTCATGAAGACACGTAAGCAATAAAGAAAAAAAAAACCGTGTCCTGAGGGATGGTCTGGTGGAGGATGCGAGATTCGATTGCATGAGATCTTCTTACGTGCTCCGTAAATCTCAACACATGAGCGGTTTGCAATTTATTCGCAGTAGAAATGGAGTAGCCGCTCTCGGGATCGCACCCGCGACCTTGGTCACAGCAACTGACCGCCATATCGACGATGTAATCTGAGCCGCTCATTATCTTTGCCAGGATTCAAACTAGTTAAGGACAGGCCTTGGTCTATACATGCCCGTCTATGTATGTATATATGTACCCCTTTGCCAAAAGTAACCGAGCAGCAGGTTTTTGCTTCTCAACTGTATAATGAAGACTTTACGGCACCCCTAAAGATCGAAAGGTGTCAAAGCGTGGGGACAAGGGTTCACCTTACTCTACACAGATAAGTGCTTCGCTACGGGTCTAAGAAACAAACCACCCTTGCCCGGTTACTTTTGGCAAGGGCGGTACGTGCGTATGTATGTATGTATGTATGTATGTATGTATGTATGTATGTATGTATGTATGTACGTATGTATGTATGTACGTATGTATGTATGTATGTATGTATGTATGTGTGTATGTATGTGTGTATGTATGTATGTATGTATGTATGTATGTATGTATGTATGTATGTACGTATGTACGTATGTACGTATGTATGTATGTATGTATGCATGTATGTACGTACGTACGTACGTATGTATGTATGTATGTATTTATGTATGTATGTATGTATGCATGTATGCATGTATGTACATACGTACGTACGTATGTACGTATGCCCGAGCCACGCCCTCTGAGTTATGCAGCAGCTGTCCGTCAGCCCGCGGTGCCTCCCGCGCAGCCTATCCCGTTCGACTCGCAGCCGCCGTCCGTACTGCCGCCACCCTCCTACCAGCGGCCACCGCAGCAGGGACTCGCTATGCAACCACCGGTCCGGAAGGCCGACATCTGGCGCACTCCTCGTCAGCGGCCGCTCTGCTTCCACTGCGGGGAAGCCGGCCACCTGTATCGGCGCTGCCCCTACCGTGAACTCGGGCTTCAGGGATTTTCACGTCACGCCCCGCGCCCACGGTTCGGTGAGCGACCTCGGGAAATCGAGGAATACCTTGCTGCCCAGCAGACTTCACCGAACGGCCGCCAACGGTCACCTTCTCCCGTCCGCTACTCGTCACCTAGCCGTCGTACTTTCAGCGATACGCTGAGGGGGCGGTCGCCAAGCCCACGCCAGGGAAACTGAAGGCGGCGACCTCAGGGGGGGCAGGTTGCTGAAAAACGAAACCGATGTCCCGAAGACCCCCCCGTGACGACGCAGCGTGATTCCGTGACAGCGACGCCGCCGCAGCGTGATTCCGTGACTCCGAGCTTCCCTCATACCAACGACACAGCTAGCGCCGACCTTCCCGTGCTTGTTGACGGGCACCCAGTGACTGCTTTAGTAGATACAGGAGCAGACTTCTCAATAATCAGCAAGAATTTCGCGGATCGGCTCGCAAAAGTTCGGACTGAATGGCCTGGACCCCAAATTCGTACTGCTGGTGGCCACCTTATGACACCTTTAGGGCGTTGCACTGCACGAGTCACCATTGCCGACTCCGTGTTTGTTGCGGTTTTCGTTATTCTGCCCAACTGTTGCAAGGACCTCATCCTCGGCCTTGACTTCTTACGACAGCATGGTGCCGTCATTAACGTTCCTCGGCGTTTGGTCACGTTTTCACCGCCTGCACCGACTTCCGCAGACGCCGAACGACGCCACGCACCTTTGCGCATCCTTGACGCGGATGTAACCGTGCCGCCACGCTCATGTACTCTCGTTACCGTCAGGTGCGACGACCAGTCCAGTGCTGCAGGGGTGGCCGAACAGAACACTGAGCTGCTGCTCCATCACGGCGTCTGTGTTGCCCGCGGTATCGTCCATCCGACCAACGGTCTCGCGGATGTGCTCCTTACCAACTTCGGCAATGAGCGACAACGCATCGCCAAAGGGACCACGGTCGCCTACTTGGAAGATATCGCCGAAACTTCTGATTGCATCGCACTCCAGACTGGTACATCTGCCAGCCGACCGGCCCAATTCGCCCTCGATGTGAACCCCGCTCTATCACCTACCGAGAAGGATCGACTTGTCGGGCTGCTCTCTCAGTTTCAAGACTGTTTCTCGTCTGCCTCCGCGGTCAAGCAGACGCCCCTCACCAAGCACCGCATCATAACCGACGAACGTATCCGACCAGTCCGACAGAACCCATACCGAGTGTCACCGCGGGAACGCGAAGTCATCGCTCAGCAGGTAGACGAAATGCTGAATGACGGTGTCATACAGCCATCGAGGAGTCCCTGGGCTTCACCTGTCGTCTTGGTTAAGAAGAAAGACGGCAGTCTGAGATTCTGTGTTGACTACCGCAAACTCAACCAGGTCACAAAAAAAGACGTCTACCCGCTACCACGCATTGATGACTCCTTGGACCGGCTGCGCCATGCGCGCTACTTCTCCTCGCTCGATCTCAAAAGCGGTTATTGGCAGATCGAAGTAGACGAACGGGACCGTGAGAAGACTGCGTTTGTCACGCCGGATGGACTATACGAGTTCAAGGTCCTACCGTTTGGATTGTGCTCCGCTCCAGCGACATTCCAGCGAATGATGGACGCAGTCTTATCCGGCCTTAAATGGCAAACTTGTTTAGTATATCTGGACGACGTTATTGTGTTTTCCCCAACGTTCGAGGAACACCTCCAACGCCTTTCCACCGTGCTACGGGCTATAAGATCTGCCGGCCTCACGTTAAAACCTGAAAAGTGCCACTTCGGTTACGAAGAGCTCCTGTTCCTGGGCCACGTCGTCAGCCGTCGAGGTGTTCAGCCCGATCCCGCCAAAACTGCAGCCGTCGCCAACTTCCCTACTCCATCCGACAAGAAGACAGTCCGGCGTTTTTTGGGACTCTGCGCCTATTACCGCCGATTCATTGCAAACTTTTCACAAATTGCTGCCCCGTTGACGCGTCTCACCCGAGGGAGGGCGCCACCAGCGCCACCGTGATCGGCTGTGCGCACACCGAGCTCCAGCAAAATCACGTCTACGTCCAGGTTCCTGACCTCGGATCGCCACCAACCGTTCTACAGGAGCGCTACTTCATCGCCTGTACGCCTGGTAATCAAAATTCCAAGCGTTCTGCGCCGTTTTTTGGCACATCAGCATCTGGCTGGCCGCCCACGCCGGGCGCGCTAAGCCAAGCCTACATCTGCACCGCCGGGGCAACGCCCCCCGCGCTCGCCAGCATGCTCGCAGCCGGAACGGCGGGGAGCTCGCCTAGCCAGTCAGCAGCCCAGGCGCTGAATCACAAGCACTGTGCTCCCGCGGCGCCCCGGCAAGCCACCGCAGCCACGATCGTCATGAAATTTGCGAACCACCTCAACCTCGGCAACACTTTATTCCCTGTGCTCTGTCGGTCCGTCATGGATTCCGCCCGCCTAACCAAGACTGAACGTGACAATACGTACATCAAACTCCGCACCTCGCAAAACATCCTGGCCATCGATACCCACCGCCCAGCCGCAGCTGACAAGCTGCTCCAACTCAAGCAAGTTTCACTGAACAACACACAGTACGAAGTCACCTCGTACGTAGCTAACGACCCCCTTAACGCCCGTGGTGTTATACACGGCATCACCATGGACTTTACCGAAGACGACTTTGCCGCTAACCTTCGTGTTGACGGCACCCGACTCCTAAGCGCCCGCCGTCTCGGACGTACCAACACACTTCTGCTCACCGTCGAAGGGCCCCGTCTACCACGCTATGCCGTCTTCTACAGCGGAGTGTACCGCGTCTACCCGCAAAAGCCGCACAGCAAACAATGCACGCATTGCCACGCCATAGGACACCGTGCCGACGTCTGTCCTAACAAGCCTAGCCTTGTTCGGTGCTCGATTTGCAGCCAACCGTTTCCTCCTGACCAAGACCCAACGACTACCCCACACGAATGTGAACCACACTGCTGGAACTGCAAGGGCGACCACACACCGTCTAATCCTGAATGCCCCGCAAGGAAAGACGCCGACGCTGCAGTCCTAAAGTGGCACCGCGCCCAACGACGCCATCGCGCCCGCGCCGCCCCTCCACCCCCTAAAGCCGACGCGACCATCTGGCCGCCCCTGCCTACCTCGAACCGCTACGAGGCCCTTCAGCTCTCCTGCAGCAGCAGCAGCAACAGCCCGGGGCACGAGACCGCGCAAAGAAGTCAATCTCGAACCAAGCCCTCTGCCAAGCGGCCACCGTCCACCACTTCTGGTGCGGCAACCAGCACCTCCACCTCCTCTACTAAACCGCAAGCTTCCGTGATGCAGTCACAGACTCCACCAAGTCACCAGGTGAGCGGTCCATCTCCCACATCCATCGCACCCCCTCCCCCGTCCTTCCAAAACCGGTTTTACTCACGTCCCTCCACACCTACTCCACTTTCACCCCTCCCTACCGACAACGCTATTGCACTCATACAGCAATCCCTTGCTCCCGTCCTATTGGCCTTACAACAACTGACGGCTCGCGTCGAGCAACTAGAGCACCATCTCCTCTCCCTCGCGTCCTCTGCCCCACCCTCTCCCGACGCAGACTCCAATGCTCCCCCTCGAAAGCGCGCAAGCGCCCCTCTAGTGCCTAACCTCGACACAATGGAGGAAGACCGGCATGATGAGTGATACCATGCGACACACATCCCCACCCCAAAACCCTCTAATTATTTGGCAGTGGAACTGCCGCGGTTTTCGTCGCAAGAAAAATGCCCTCTTGCAACACATGCGGATTACTGGCGTTAACCCAGACGTCATCGCACTGCAGGAAACGCACGGTGCCTTTTCTCTGCCAGGTTACGACCATTTTACTCAGCCAAGTATAGTCATGAAGAGAAAAGGACATCAAACGCCCCCTCCTCCGCCGATTTTGACGGTTACATACATACGGCGCACGATACCCACCATTCAGGAAGATACATCCCACCTCAACTCCGGGACGAAAGAGCATGTCCTGACACACTCCACCTATCAGGGTCACCGTATCACGATTTTAAACTGCTACTGGACTCCCTCCGACTCCAAAACCAGTATCCCACCTTTGCATACGGCCCTTCCTGCCTCTAATGTCCCTACTACTTTCGTCCTTCTTGGTGACTTCAACTGCCCACACCCTGCATGGGGATACGACCGTACTTCAGCCTCCGGACGAAAACTCGACCGCTTCGCCAGTATTCATCACCTCACCCTCCTGAATGACACGTTCATGCCTACACGTCTAGGATGTGGAGCACAATCCGACACAAACCCCGACCTCGCATGGATTCGCAGCGACCTCCGCGCTTCTTGGAGTAATACGGGTGACACGATGGGGAGTGGTCACTGTATTCTTCAGATAACGCTCACGTCCCAGCGACCCTCCAGACCACCCGGAACACATCTACCTCCCACTATGCTCGTAGACTGGCCAAAGGCTCGGCCGGCCCTCGACTCCTTATCAGTCTCACTCGAGGACCCCGAAAAATGGTGTAGCGCCATTATGGAGACCGTCTCCCAACACACCAAACATATCCACCGATCTCCCGACTATCCATACATTGACACACACCTACTTGGGCTATGGAAACAACGTCGCCGGGCCATAAAAGCTTGGCGCAACTGTAGATCTAGCCACGCATTGAAAAGAAAAGTTGCTGAACTAACGCAAGCAGCCCAAGAATACGCTGACCAACTAGCCACGAACAACTGGCTTCAGCTCTGTGATGACATGGTCGAGAGACTCCACACTCCAAAAGTCTGGCACATTATGCGCACCCTACTTGGACAGGGTAAACCTCGTAACACACTTCAAAAGCTACAGTTGGCCCTCTCCGTCTCACAAGAAGAGCTGGTTGAGCAAATCCGAAATCAATTTTACCCATCCTCTACTTCTCCTGCCAGCTCCCCGTCATACCCTTACACCGAAGAAGAAGCAGACGAACAAGGAATGAATTCCGACTTTACATTCGCCGAACTTCAGGCTGCTCTACGCTCCCTTAAGCGAAACACAGCACCCGGCCCAGATAAAATTACCTATGGTATACTCCGTAATCTCCCCGATTCAAAACTAGAGGAACTTATTCAGATTATTAATACTGTTTGGCGCTCCGGGAAAATTCCCGCTGCATGGAAAGAGGCACACGTAATTATGATTCCGAAACCAGGAAAATCCTTTGCGCTCATCACTAACCTCCGACCTATATCCATGACTTCTTGCCTAGGGAAGCTGATGGAGAAGATGGCCCTTACCCGCCTCGAATGGCACCTGCATACCAATCGCTGTCTTGCTCCCACTATGGTCGGATTCCGCGCCCACGTATGCACACAAGACATTGGACGGCAAATCTATGAGGATTTGTACGCCTTCCCAAGCAGCGCACAGCTTCGAATTTTGACCGGCGTGGATATCAAAAAGGCTTTTGATAATGTCGCCCACTCCGCAATTCTCACCAACCTGGCAGACACTCGCCCTGGGGTCCGCATGTTCAACTACATCAAAGACTTTCTTACAGACAGGACCCTCCGAATCATTGGCCCCGACGGCACACCTTCCGCCCCCTTTCCCCTCACCGCAGGTACACCACAGGGATCCATTCTTTCACCTATGCTTTTCAACTTGGCAATGAAAGAACTGCCCCGAAAACTCGCTGAAATTCCTGGCCTACGCCACGCTATATATGCGGATGATATCTCTCTCTGGTCTACCACAGGAAACGCCGGGGAACTAGAATCCACTTTGCAGCAAGGCCTCGACGTCGTTCAGGAGCATGCACGCCGCATAGGTATGAGTTGTTCCGCCGAAAAGTCGGAATACATCGTGGTTTCTAACGCTCCTCAAAAAACCGCTTCTTCCTACCGCGAACTCATTCAACTCTCTCTCGCGCAAACCCCTATTCCCCGACGGAGCCACATCAAGATCCTTGGCTTCACTTTTCAACAAGATGGCAAGTGCAACGTGTGGCTTAGCCAACTCCTGCAACAACTGAACCAAATTCGCCACATGCTGTCCCGCATATCTCGTCAAAAGCATGGACTCAGAGAACACGAACTCCGTCGAGTTATAGAAGCACTCGTTTATTCGAGGGTCATGTACGCCTACCCCTATCAACGCCTCACATCCTCTCAAGTAAGCAAACTGGAAGCCTCTCTGCGTCGCTTCACTCGATTAGCCATGGGAGTTCCCATCTACGCCGCAAATGCTCTGATCGCAGACGCCGCCATTTTCAACTCCCTCGAAGAACGCGCAGCAGCACACCACCGAGCCCAGATACACCGTCTCTCTACCTCCGAGCAAGGCAGAGACCTCCTCAGCCTTTTCGGACACACCATTTCCCAACTACCCCCGCTTCAACCATCTGCTCCCCCGTGGAAAAGCCTCCCGCGTCTTACTGTAAAACCCATTCCACGCCACATGTCTCCAACGATAAATCCCGGGCGGCGTGAAGCACTGGCGAACCATTTACCCGTACTGGGCCACGACACTTACTATACCGATGCCCATATCCTCGAGCACCAAGTAGTTACTGCAGTAGTCGGCCCTCGAAGCACCTCCACACATCTCCACACAGGAGTGCCCTCCTCAACCGACGCAGAAACTCTGGCCATAGCAGAGGCGATTACGCTTCACGACCACCTGTCCTCCACCATCACCATACGTGCAGACTCTCAGGCTGCCATACGCTCATTCGAATCTCAAAAACTCCCTCCCCATATCCTAGACACTTTGCTGCAATACCTAACAGCCCACCCTACGCTCCATGTCCGCCTTGAATGGATTCCTGGTCATCAAGGTATACCGGAGAATGAGCTTGCTCATGCTCTGGCCCGTGAAAAAATACCACCGGGCCCTCCGACTGCCTGGCCAGCCCATTACAATCCCAAGGCAGACCGCGCTACACACCGACAGAACCGCCGCGAACACCTTCGCAATTTGCGGCACATGCGACGAACCCTTCCGTCACCCTCCCATTTCCTTTGCCGTGCTGACGCCACTCTAATTCGACAGGCACAGACAAACTCCCTTCCCTGCGAACTGTATTCCCACTATATCCTTCATAAACCGGGCAAACCCGCCTGTCTCGTGTGCGGAGAGCATCCCTCCAACATTCATACATATTGGTTATGCCCCCGCGCAACTAACTCTCCCACCATACCTTCCTCGCATATCTTGCCTCCCCCCTTTCACCTCACGTGGGCCCGATGGACCGCTCCACCAACCTCTCTGCAGCCCACCCTCTGGCCGCTCCTCGCCGCCCACATCCGACGCATCCAAGGGACACGTGGCCCTACTCTGCCACCGCCGATAAATAGCGCCCACCAAACGGGCAACTAAGAAGGCTCGGACTTGAGCTGAAAAATAAAAGTTCTCTCTCTCTCTCTCTCACCCGAGATGATGTCACCTTCGCCTGGACAGAAGAACAGCAAAAGGCATTCGATGAATTACGGCACCGCTTGCAAACAACGCCTGTGCTTGCCCACTTCGATGCCCATGCCGAGACCCTGGTTCACACGGATGCAAGCAACGTAGGCCTCGGCGCTGTGCTCGTACAGTGGCAGGATGGCGCTGAGCGAGTCATCGCGTACGCTAGCCGGACTTTGTCTCGTGCTGAAACCAATTATTCCACCACCGAGAAAGAGTGCCTCGCTGTTGTCTGGGCAGTGATGAAATTTCGCCCTTATCTTTATGGCCGCCGCTTCCAGGTCGTGAGCGACCATCATTCTCTTTGCTGGTTGACGAACTTGCGCGATCCCTCCGGACGCCTTGCACGTTGGAGTTTACGTCTACAAGAGTTCGACATGACCATCGTGTATAAGTCCGGACGCCAGCACAACGACGCCGACTGCTTGTCCCGTTCGCCTATCCAGTCGACGAACGAAGACGAAGAGCCCGACTTCCCTCTTATCGCAACTGTCGACGCAGTCACTGTTTCGCAGCGCCAACGTGAGGACCCGGGACTCGCTCCACTCATCGACTTCCTGAAAGCGCGTACTACGGAAGTACCCCGTCCCTTCGCCAGAACGCACTCCTCGTTTTGTCTCCTAAACGACGTGCTCTACAAGATCAACTTCTCTCCTACGGGTAGGGATTATCTCCTCGTCGTGCCAGACACTCTCCGCGACGAAGTCTTGCAGGCATGTCATGATGAGCCCACCGCCGGTCATCTCGGCTATGCTCGAACTTTGGCTCGCATTCAAAAGAGTTTTTACTGGCCCAAACTTGCGGCGGCAGTGCGCCACTATGTACGAACGTGCCACGATTGCCAGCGACGGAAAATACCGTCTGTAAGGCCAGCTGGTTTACTGCAGCCTGTCCAAGTGCCCAGACTTCCATTCGAGCAGGTTGGCATGGACTTGTTGGGCCCTTTTCCAACTTCCTCCTCGGGCAGCCGGTGGATAATAGTCGCTACCGATTACCTCACGCGCTATGCTGAAACAAAGGCCCTCGAACGAGGCACGGCAGCCGAAGCAGCGAAATTTTTCATCGAGCGCATCGTCCTCAGGCACGGCGCCCCGTCAGTTGTCATAACGGACCGAGGCACAGCTTTCACGGCCAAGCTGCTGGAATCCGTCATGCAGCTGAGTGGCACTACCCACCGTAAATCCACCGCCTACCATCCACAGACGAATGGCCTGACCGAACGCCTCAACAAAACTCTCGCCGACATGCTGTCTATGTACGTGGACGTTGAACATCGGTCTTGGGATGACATCCTACCGTACGTCACATTCGCGTACAATACGGCACAACAAGAGACAACGCGCATGACGCCCTTCTCTCTGTTGTATGGCCGCGAGGTGTCCACCATGCTAGAGGCCATGTTGCCCCATGACGGTCATGACTCCGAAGCTGGTACCGAGGACTTTACTCAGCGCGCCGAAGAAGCACGGCAGCTTGCGCGACTGCGCATCCGGAACCAGCAAGGCCGAGACGCTCGGCGTTACAATCACCGCCACCGAGTAGTGACCTTCGAACCGGACGACATGGTGTGGGTGTGGACTCCGATTCGACGCCGAGGGCTTTCCGAGAAACTGCTAAAGCAGTACTTCGGTCCGTACAGAGTGGTTCGTCAGCTCAGTGACGTCACATACGAACTTCTTCCAGACGGCTCTTCTACTTCTCATCGCCGCCAGCAGAAGCCCGAAGTCGTCCACGTCGTGCGAATGAAGCCGTACTTTTCGCGCGAGCACCGCTAGCAGCCTACCGCCACGCCATAACCACATGCTTCTTGTGACCGTTCATTTTCGCACCATCCTTGCTTACGAACTGCTTATTTTCTGCCATGTTCTTGTGAACTGCTTTTCTTACCTTCTTTTCTTGCGCATGCATCGGGTCGATGTTTTTTTTTTAGGGAGGGGGGTAATGCCACGTTTCCACAAGCAGCCACTAGGCGGCTGCTCTTCGCAAGTCGCGTGCACCGCCGAGTGAAAGAAGAAGATCGGTTCCGGCTTCCTCTGGGTGGTCTTGGCTTGTTCTCCGGTGCCGTCCACGTCAACCATTAAAGCGTTTCGGTTACGAGCCCCAGGGGCTACGTAACAATATGTATGTATGTATGTATGTATGTATGTATGTATGTATGTATGTATGTATGTATGTATGTATGTATGTATGTATGTATGTATGTATGTATGTATGTATGTATGTATGTATGTATGTATGTATGTATGTACGTATGTACGTATGTATGTATGCATGTATGCATGTATGTATGTATGTATGTATGTATATATGTATGTATGTATGTATGTATATATGTATGTATGTATGTATGTATGCATGTATGTACATACGTACGTACGTATGTATGTATATATGTATGTATGTATGTATGTATGTATGTATGTATGTATGTATGTATGTATGTATGTATGTATGTATGTATGTATGTATGTATGTATGTATGTATGTATGTATGTATGTATGTATGTATGTATGTATGCATGTATGTATGTATGTATGCATGTATGTATGTACGTATGTACGTATTTATGTATGTATGTATGTATGTATGTATGTATGTATGTATGTATGTATGTATGTATGTATGTATGTATGTATGTATGTATGTATGTATGTATGTATGTATGTACATATGTACGTACGTATGTATGTATGTATGTATGTATGTATGTACGTACGTATGTACGTATGTATGTATGTATGTATGTATGTATGTATGTATGTATGTACGTACGTACGTACGTACGTACGTACGTACGTATGTATGTATGTATGTATGTATGTATGTATGTATGCATGTATGTACGTACGTACGTACGTATGTATGTATGTATGTATTTATGTATGTATGTATGTATGCATGTATTACTCCTCAGTGAACTGCAACGTTATCCCCCATCGAGATGTCTGCTCCTCTCTGACCTCCAGCGATGTCGACAAAACAGGAGACATCGCCTGGTTGCACAGCATCGCTGAAGCAAAGTAGGAGGGTGTGGAAACTACGCTCAGGCGATTAAGAACAACGTCATGCGCCGCACAACTTGCCATAGGTAGGAGTCTCCGCGGGGAAGGAGATCTGCAGTGACTTTCAGTTCAAGGCGCGCCCGCCACGTCACGTGGACGGGGACGAAGTTCCTCTGGCTTCAACAATGAGCCCGTGTGTCCTTGAAGCCCTGGAAACAAGGGCCACTGCAATTTCAGCAAAAAAAGAAAAATGGGGCGCGAGGGAGAGAAAGACGAATAAGAAAAGCAGTTCAAGGGGGTAACAAGGGGACATTCCCCGAATTTCGTCTCTGCGAGCAAAGCGCTTTCGGAAGAAGAGACTCCTGATAATGACGGGGAGAGGAGATAGGGGCGTGGGGTTTTAATTAAGGAAAAGATCCGGACAGGTCTGCGCGTTCCCTCCAGAAAGCCGCAACGGCGGTAGATCTACTTGTACAGCGGTGAGAAAATGGATTTAAGTGCGGCAAAGTACAGGTGCAAGATAAAATCGATACCGCTGTTACAGCGACGAAAGGTAGGAGGCGGGGAAGTTTTAGAACGCAGTTGCAGCTCCTTTCTTTTTTTTTTTTGTGCGCTTCTACACGCACATGAAATACGCGAGAAACGTAGCGCACTTCAAGGAATAGCGAGCGCAGAACAGAAGCTACGAATATTCGCTCCTGTCGTCAGGATGTAGTGTTTTTGGTGCACTACCATTTGAAAAGCAAGCAAACAATCAAGTATTCAGACAAACACTACACACCCGTCCTGCCTTGTTAGAATGATGTGCGCTTGTGGTACTAAAGAAGCCTGAACAGTGGACGATTACAAAGAAGACCAGATAACTTTTATTTTGCAAATGAATGAAGGAAGTACACCATCTGCATTGTTTTTGAGTCTTGCCTTCTTTCCTTACAGAGAGCTATTGGCGCGAAGACAGCAACAAAACTTTGTAGCTGTATCCCGAAAGAATCCATCATTATGTATCAAAAATCTAAATATTCAAGTCTTAGAAAACAATGACTAAGTAAAAACTACCCATAGCCTTCGTCACAGATGTTACCTCACTGATTTCTATTCCTTAGAAGCTTTGGAAGTTGCTCTAAAGTTATGCAGAACGGTTGTTGTTCGTCTACTATTCCACTGCACATTATGTAGCTTAATCCTCGATACGCGCGCGTATAGGCGCATATTTGCCTATATGCTTGGTTGGTTTCGTTTGGTTTATGGGGTTTAACGTCCCAAAGCGACTAAGGATATGAGAGACGCCGTAGTGGAGGACTCCGGAAATTTCGACCACCTGAGGTTCTTTAACGTGCACTGACATCGCACAGTACACGGGCCTCTAGAATTTCTCCTCCAAAGAAATTCAACCGCCGCGGCTGGGATCGAACCCGCGTCTTTCGGGTCAGCAGCCGAGCACCATAACCACTGAGCCACCGCGGCGGCATTTGCGTATGTGCGTATGTGCGTATGTGCGTATGTGCGTATGTGCGTATGTGCGTATGTGCGTATGTGCGTATATGCGTATATGCATATATGCGTATATGCGTACACGCGTAATGAAGAACTCTTTCTGTTTAGGTCCTCTGACTGCCCTGAATTCTGCACGGTGGGTGTGGAAGGTGTTTTGTGATTTCGCTTTCTCGCGGACGCTTTCTTTCTTCGAATGTAGCCTTTATGAACGTACTGCCTGAGAGGCAACACATGCACTTCACGCATGCCTCAATGTGTGACCGATGAGGTCGGTCCGTTTTGGACTACGAAAACACTTGCTCCCCACTTGCGTTAGGATAGAGTGCATAGCTTACTGTTAAGTGCTCCTATCCTATTACAAAGTTTTACCACAGCGTAATTGCGTATTATTAACACCACCTCCCAACAGTGCATGCGCAGATTATCTTGTCACAGCATGTGCGCATGCTCATTTGGCGGTTCGCGGTAGAGCTTTGCGGTAGCAGTATAGCGCGAAGTTAACACCCGCTATTACCATAAGGCGGGTCCAGTGATAGAAAAAGGCGCCTCGTTTTCTACTCTTCGGACGGACCGCTCCCCAGTTCACGGAAGCGTCGTTCTGGAGGCTTCGTTTCGAGAAAGAACTGCGTGGCGCAAAATGCGAATCAGCCTCCGGCGTTCTCCCACGGGGCCTGCTCGCTGAAGGATGTAAGCCTGAGAAGACCTTGACAGGAAATGATGTGACGACAAGGCCTGATCGGGCATACGATTGGTCGATTTGAGCGCCCAGCTTCTTTGCTGTGTCAGCGGTTCGTATAGCTGGAACTGGTCATTTGGACGGATGACTATACCGGAAGATCTCACAGGAGCGGTCTTACTGCTGGTTTTCCTGGATTTTCCGAGCCAAGCCATAGTTTTCTTCGTTCCTGCATCGCGCACCAAAGTATGGCGGAAAAAGATGTCGAGGCTAGATAATATAATCACAGGAAGGGCAGTTGTGGTGGAATACTCGCCTCATTACGTGTTTTGCTCCCGTGCGACCGGCCTTGGACACGGGTTAAGAGCTAACAAATAAGGGGATTCCCGAGCAGATCATTAGAAAGGCATAGGTCCCTCCTAGTTGTTTTTCTTCTAGTGTTCTTTATTTTTCGGTTACAGTATTATGAGGAGGCGAACAGACCTAAGCTTTTGCTGCATGTAAATTGATTCCATAAAGCGCACTTTTAGTTTCTTTTTTAATACTCCATCGCTCGTTAGTAATCGTTAGATGGTGCTGTTTTGTATCTTGGAATTGACGAAGTTAGACTTAGTGCCGCTTTCCATATATGGTATCTGGTTATAATCATATGCACTGACTATATTAAGCTCGTTGAGCGAAGAAAAGAACTGCCTGACCATGAAGCTTCAGGCATATTTCAGACACCGTTTTCTAAACGCATCATTTCAAAACCCGACTACCTCCTGTGGTCAGTTACGAAAGTTGTGGGACGTAAGCGCTATATATAAGGTGTAGCGTTAGCAAGAAGTGGCGTCTTTTAAGTTTGAACTCTCGCATTTATCGCGACAGCTAATTTAACTTTCGCACGTGACATCACTGTCGGAGCGACTCCAAAATTATGGGCAGGTTACCGTGTGCTTTTGGCAAAACAAGGTCTACGGTGGATGTGAAACTGGCGCGGTATAGTACGGTATGGCATGATATAGTATAGTTCGGTACGCTATGGTCTGGTTTGGTTTATGGGGCTTAACGTTGCATAGTTACTCAGGCTGAGGGGAACTGTGGGTTCTGGATAATTTCGACCACTTGGGGCTGTTTAGCTGACACTGACATCGTACAATACACGGGCATCTAACATATCGCCTCCATCAAAACGCAATCGTCGCGACCGATATCGAACCCGCGTCTTTATGACATCGTATGGTATAGTATAGTATGGAACGGTGTGTTTAAAGGAAAGCTAAAGGGGAATACATAGGCTAGACTAATAGGTTAGTGTCACGCGATATGAAATGTATCACTTTTGCCGAAAACAAAGCATTTATAAGCGGAAAAATTCCGCAAAAGCGAAGTACCAATGATTCCAACGCTTGCAGATCAGTGTGGCAGCGGTTGGTGATGTACTCAAGAGCTTTCTCGGGGAACGCTATTTTGCCGTCGATGGGGAATGGCCGTCGAAATACAAGGAGAGAAGCGCGGCGGGCGTAGCCAAGAATGCGAAGAGTCTAATAATTATAACATAAGAAAACTAAGGAAGGACAAAAAGACCAGACGCGAAAACAAGCGCTGAATCTCGCCTCGCATTCTGCGCACTGAGGTTGCGCGTGGCCATTACACGTAACGAGCTCAGAACTGCAAGCTTTCAACGACATTCAAGCTCCGTTGGGCCTGCTAGACGGCTGGTGAAGCTGTTTCGTTCTCACTTCAGCTGTGGAATTGGCTACTTAGTGCAGGCTTAAGGAGTTCTATAATTGCGAATTGTTTGTTTGTTTATTTTTAGTACGCGCTGATGCAGACACACGCATGCATGCACGTCGTGAACATTTGAGGCGCGATGAGAACGCGTAGTCTTTCTAGTCTCCTGCACAGTAAAAAGGCGGAAATATTTTGAGGTATTAAAGAATATCAGTTTAGTAGCACATGCAAGCACCAGCACCTCTAATTTAGCCCATTAAAGAAAAAACTTTGCCAATGCGGGTCATCATGTATTCGGCACATGACACCCCGAAACGCTAGGCTGGATTTTAGCGCCTTTCATTCGAGTGCTTGTGAAGTGGCTGCATACATATGCAACATGCAGGTAGATTGGTATTAACGCACGCTTTCCCAGGAAAAAACGTTCAAACAGCTGATGTTTGCTCGTCATGATTATGCGTGCATCCCCTGCCGACAGCTATGCAACCAGAAGGCGGCAGACTGCAGTTGGGCTGAACGTATACCCTGATTTGTTTCCACAGGAATCAATTCACGATCGTAGAAATCGCAACGATCTCGCCAGAGTGAATCATAAGGGTCGTCTGCGATCGCAGTTACTGCGTAATTAATCAACAAACATGCGATAATCATCAGCCCAGTGCGCCGTTTGATGAGAAATGCGCTTGAAATTTTCCCTCAGATTTGGGGTTGAGTGAAATACGTAAGAGCGCCATTGCTGCTTGCATGCATTTGGGGATCACACAACGCACAAGAAGCCACTATCTCGCCTGGTCTTCGTCGATGCATACGTGTGTGAGCGCGATGAGCAGTTTGTTGCGCAGTCTGCGGCTCTCTTTGAAACGTTCACTTAGATTCGTTCGCACCCATGGAGCCTATTTTTATGATACGCATGCGTGGCACTCAGACGCAGCCGCACGCGATGCACCGGAGAGCATCTGCGTTGCATGAAGGGTGGGGCTCACGGCTGAAACGAACTGCATTTGTACCTTGCCGCCGTGACTGTACTAATCTCTTGACTTTCGGTTTTCGCTTTCCAGCCACGTTTCCGGTCTTCGGAGGAGGCGCCTCTAATTGGTCGGAGGGCTCCATCATAGAAATGACGTAACCGTTCTCATTTTTTGAAGACGGCTTGAATGTGTAAGGGTTTCGGACTCTCATCTGCTATTTTCTCGGCAACGCAGAAATAATCTGTCTTGCTCAGTTTGCTATTTCTCTTTAGTGTACCTTTAACGTCTCGAAGCCGCACCGGGCCTGTGAGATTAGTAATTTTGGACAGCTCCTTTCGATCACATGGAGTTGTTTAACGTGCACTGAAATTGCACAACCCATTGGCGTGGTCGTAGGTAGCCTACACCGAACTGCGGTCGCCGCGGCTGGAGTCCGATCCCCTAGATTCTGGCTCAGCAGCTGAATGTCTCAGCTACTGCGGCGGCGTGGCTGGCGGAGAACTGATTCTGGCGGCGGAATCGAAGGAGATCTCAAGAGTGCAGTGCCAAAGATAGTTCTGGCAGTCACGTTGTAACGCATGCGTACGTAGAGAAACACGTTCGATCGAAATGCATAGCCACGGTGGCTCTGCGTAACGGCTTCGCGTACTTGCGCTGCGCCTTTAGCTCAGTCATATTAGTGGTGGCTAAAGCAGCGTGTGGCTTAGCAAGTACACACTTGCAGAGCTAAATGACAGAAATTAGAGTAGGAAAATATACTGCCAGCAGAAAAAAAATCACGTTAGCATTAGCGTCCCGCACGGACGGAGTCCCGCCGTGTTCAGAGAGTGCAAGCGGGTGGCGTGATCCAGTTCACCAATCACCTTGTGATTCACCGTATTCTCGCTCCACTCTCCCTACCAATCCAGTCTAATAGCTTGGCCTCCAACTTAGCCTCGAATGTAGCGTCGAGGTTTGACCCGAGCGCTTAGAGGTCATCACAGTGAAAGGAGGAGGATTGCGTGAGGCGCTTCTTTTTGGGCGGGGGGTTTTCTGCGGAGGCGGCGGAGGTAGGAGGAGGTGGTAGGGTGGAAGGTGATGAGGGATGACAATAGGAGGTGTTGGTGGGGGAGATGGTGCCGTGGTGGTGTTGGTGAGCATGGTAGTGAGCCGACTTACCTCCTCCCTAAGGGCCCGGAGCTCCGCGTCCCGGGGGTCTGGTTTCCTGACGCGTTCAGCCCATGTGAGGCGCTTGGGTTCTGCAGCGTGGCGGTTTCTGGATCTGCTGGACGTCCGCTCTTGTTGTCGGTCCGAGGTCACCTTGATAGGGCTTCGTGATGTTTGACCGTCCTCGGGGGGTGCTATTTGCCTCTGTTGTCGGATAGGGCGGCGGTAATTGCAAGTGCGGTCCCCGGTTGGATGGGGACCGTTGCAAACGATGCATGAAGGCATGCCAGATTGCAGGCCGACATTCCTACAGTTGGTGCATGCCTCCAGTTTGGATCTATATGGGGTGCAGATGTGTAGTCCCCCTCCGTATACAATTTGGCGTGGAACGTATGGCTGGCTGAAGGTGATGAGGATAGACCTGGTGAGGCCCCTTCATCTTGAGTCTATGACGTTGGATTGAGGGTTTAGGCGGATGAGGTCTGCAATTATATCTTGCGGCGCTTCCTTCCAGAAGGCGTTTGTGATGACTCCCCGTGCTGACCTGTCCGAAGGTGCGATGTAAGCAGTCATATCGTATGCCTTATCGTTATAAGTAATGCTTGTGATCTTCACTAGCTTGAGTGCAAGTACTTGGTCTTCCGTGGAGACGGTGCACGTGTTGTTTGTGGGGTGCGTTCTGAGGTGCAGCTGATTATGGGACGGATCGGTGATGCCGGCGTCCTGGGCGAGAGCTGTGAGGAGCGGCGTCGGTATCGTTTACGGGAGAAAGAGTCTTCCTCGGGATCGGAAGACCACCTACATCCGCCTCGCGGCAGCGCTGGCATTTCTGGGATCTTGTTGGCAGGTGCGCGGAGTTCTTGTAGCTGTGCGGCTGTCGGCACGGCCTGTGCGTGGCGTTCTGGTCCCTGTGCGTTTTGATGGTTGCCTTTGGGCTGCGTTCCGTGCGCTACGTGGCGGCGTTCTGATGGCGTATGTTGAGCCAGTGTCCTCCGGCATGATTCTTGTGTTTAAAGGGCATGCGTCCAGTTCCTGGGGTCGTAGTCTCGAGTATGTAGAAAACCAGCGAAAAAGACGCATTCACAAGGAGGAGAAGTACACAGGACAATGCTGGAAACACAACTGAAAATTCTTTACTTCGCCAACATCAGAACAGGGCGCACATGCGCGAGAGCACCACAAATGCTATCAAAACAGCAAAACACAAAACTGATTAAGCGAGCGAATAAACATGTGGCAACCTATGTCCCATTCATGAAAGTGTACTCTTTTGCCGTGAACCTGACAGAGCTGTCGCTGACGCATTCAGTACCTAACTGCTTGATTTTAAAAGCTTCTAAGATTTCTCGTTCTATCTGTGTTTTGCCGCGGCCGATCATTTTGACATTATGGAACAGAGGGGTGCAGTCTTTGCAGTGGTTGCAGTGTCTTGGAAGATTTGCTGTGTTGCCTGGCTGCAGCGAAGTGCGGTGCTGCCTCATACGGTCGTTGACGCATTGACCCGTTTGACCTATGTAGGCCTTACCACAGGACAGTGGGAGCGAGTAAACAACATCGGTTGTGCATTTGGTGAACATGCTCTGGTGTTTAACATTACATTTCTTTTTTGTGCTGATTTTTGAGATACGTGAACAAAGTGACGACAGTTTGGTGGGCGCAGAAAAGACTACCTTAACACCGTATTTCTTGGCTACCTTCTTAACGTTATGTGAGACTTTATGCAGGTATGGCATTACAGCAGGTCTGGATTCCTCACTAGGCGTTTCATCTCTTTTGTATTGTGACTTAAATTTACTGGTCAAGGTCTCAGCAATAGAAACGAGGACGTCCTCAGGGTAGCCCGCTGACCTCAAGCGGTCAAGTTGCGCTAAGAAACTCTTTTGCATACTGTGTGCACAAGACCTGCGCAGAGCATTACCGAGGCAAAGGTTGGCAATGCCTCTCTTCACAAGTTTGGAATGTGAGGAGGAGTAGGGCAGCAGGCTTTTCTTGGTCCGTGGAGAGTAGCTCCAGCAAACATGGCTTTCATCAGAGAAGGTGAGAGTCAAATCTAAAAACCTAATTGAGTCATCAAGGGGCACTTCATGAGTAAAACTCAAGTCAGGACAGGTATCGGTAAAGAAGGTCAAAATGTCATTTGCGGCCGCTTCGACACTGTCACGGGAAGTTAGTTTCAAGAAAATTAAGAAATCGTCTACATACCTAAAAACTTTCACTACTCGATCGTCAATAAGCGTATCATGCAACAAACTGTCAAAATGAGATAAAAATATGTGGCACAAAATAGGAGCTACACACGAGCCAATGGGAACGCCCTGCTTCTGTATGTACCTGCAGTTTTCATGTTCTACAACAGTGGAGGAAAGGTAGCAAGTCAAAAGTTCCAAAAAGGAATTCACCGATATGCCCGAGCTGTTCTGGAAGGCCACTGCACCTCGGTTTTCGATGAGATCCCGCACAGTAACTAACAAGTCCTTTTGGGGAACTGAATAGAAGAGGTCTTCGATGTCCACGGAAAAGGCGGAATTGGCACTCACACTGGTAGCGGATAAGTAGTCCACGACGTCCATCGAGGTCCGAGCGCTAAAAGGGTCTTCAGGTGCCAAGGGGTCCAAGGATCGTTTCAAAAACTGGCCCACTAATTTCTGCCACGAACTGTCCTTTGTGACAATGGCCCTAACAGGACAGCCAGTTTTATGCGTTTTTGTTGAGAAAAACATTCTCAGCACGTCGGTATTATCTTTCTTATTAACTTCTTTAAGCAAACCGTTAAGATTGAGGTTCTCCAGGAGCTGTAGGGCGTGCCTTTTTATCTGAGAAGGCTTTGTGTTGGCAGGCTTGAAATTCTTGTTTATAGCCTCGTGGGACTTACTGGACAGAAGGCTGTTAGACATAACCACGAAACCACCCTCCTTATCCGATAGGGTTAGGCTTAGGTCGTGGCTCTGGAAATAATCGCTGACATAACGTAGCTTAGCTTGGCTGGAAGCAAGATTAGGCCGAATTTTTTGAAGACAGTGAACGCTTTCTGCGAGGCAAACATCTCTTTCTTCGGAGGGTGCTTTTCTTGCAATGCGGCGGAGTGAAGCCAGTAGCTCGTGCTTTCTGATGGAAGGTTCGAGGGCATACTTAGGGCCTTTCCTCAACAGGGCGTCAATCTCCGGAGGAACCGCAGCGCCTTGAGGAATCCAGACCTGCTGTAATGCCATACCTGCATAAAGTCTCACATAACGTTAAGAAGGTAGCCAAGAAATACGGTGTTAAGGTAGTGTTTTCTGCGCCCACCAAACTGTCGTCACTTTGTTCACGTATCTAAAAAATCAGCACAAAAAAGAAATGTAATGTTAAACACCAGAGCATGTTCACCAAATGCACAACCGATGTTGTTTACTCGCTCCCACTGTCCTGTGGTAAGGCCTACATAGGTCAAACGGGTCAATGCGTCAACGACCGTATGAGGCAGCACCGCACTTCGCTGCAGCCAGGCAACACAGCAAATCTTCCAAGACACTGCAACCACTGCAAAGACTGCACCCCTCTGTTCCATAATGTCAAAATCATCGGCCGCAGCAAAACACAGATAGAACGAGAAATTTTAGAAGCTTTTAAAATCAAGCAGTTAGGTACTGAATGCGTCAGCGACAGCTCTGTCAGGTTCACGGCAAAAGAGTACACTTTCATGAATGGGACATAGGTTGCCACATGTTTATTCGCTCGCTTAATCAGTTTTGTGTTTTGCTGTTTTGATAGCATTTGTGGTGCTCTCGCGCATGTGCGCCCTGTTCTGATGTTGGCGAAGTAAAGAATTTTCAGTTGTGTTTCCAGCGTTGTCCTGTGTACTTCTCCTCCTTGTGAATGCGTCTTTTTCGCTGGTTTTCTACATACCATGCACCAACTGGCCCAACAAGCTACGCTTCTTCAATACGTAGTCTCGAGGTTTCAGGTCAGTGCCGAGCATCGTCACCTCCATGGTCGCTGGTGCAGGGAGGGAGCCCTGACGTTGGCCTAGCGCCAGGGGGCGCATGGCATAGCGCGGCGGTGGCTCGGCACGGTCGGGTTTTCGGTCCCCGTGGCCCTATCTTGGGTCGCGCTGGCTCGAAAATGATCATGAGATGAAGCGCTCACCTTCTCGGTCTCGGTGATGGTGATTTAGGCGTGGTGGCGGCTGGCAGTCGGCATGGAACGCTGCCTTTGTGCGGAGCCGATATGAAGCGCGTCCGCCCTCCTCGGCCCGCTAGCGGCCCTCTCGAAGACTTGACCGAACTATCTCGAAGAGTTAATATCTGTCGATTGATTGATTTCACCTAGATGTTCTGAAATCATTTGCTTAGACAACTGTGTCAGGCAGCCGGTTTAGTAGCTTGGCGTTCTGACAGGCTTCAAGGTTCTTCTTCTTGCATTTTGCCTTCCTCACTTTGCGACTTGGAACCGAACCTGAGGCCCCCAGTTCCTCAGAGGTGAACGCCGAGCTGCATTTGGTGCAGTGACCATCGGAGCGTTCCCGGTTCGAGCGATCAGACAGACACGCCCGGCCTTGGCCCGTCCGTCCCAAACGCGCCGAGCGCCGCAGGCGGCTGCCGACTGTCATCCACTTCCGAACACAGAGGTCAGATTCCTCCGAGACCCGCGTGTACACACAAACGGTAGTCGTGGCGAATATCACGAGGCCGCCCGCTTCGAATCCGCCTGCTTCATTTGCTTGCTACGGCGCGAACCAGTCGTCCCCGAGAAGGTTAACCGCGACACAAAGAGCGCCATAAACCGCTAGGAGGCGGCGATTCTCTGGTCCCATAGATCAAAGCCGATTTGTTACTCTCCGAATGCCGAGGCAACGAGAAAAGCCCCCTCTTCGGAACTGCTGCTACATATATATACACAACGCCTATACACTCGTACACTCCTATACACTCTGTATATAAATGCGCGATCAAAATCCAGCGACCGCTGCGGAGGTCGGCGAATAAAATCACTGCCGGTAGGAAGGCAGCAATCGCGGCGGTGACCTTAGCACGACGGGCTCCCCTCACTTTCGTTCTTGCGTTGCTTTCTCGTTTCTTTCTTTATCGCTTGTCTGGCGGCCTCGATCTCGGCCCTGGGAGTGTTCACATATACTCTCGTTTACGGCGCGCGGGCGGGTTGCACGGAGCAAAGCGGCGACGGTACTCGCGCGACTTGTTTGTAACGTCAGTGCAATACGTTTTGTAAGCACCGACGTATAGCAGCGAACGCATTGTGGAGCGAGCACAGTCGCCGGCCTTGCAAGTGCCGCGGCTATGCGTGGGCCGCGACACGGTGTAGAAGCCCGTGCAGAAAGATTGGTTCGCCCGTCGGCGTAACCCTTATAAGTGTCATGGCCACCGCGGTTCGACCATAGTAAAGGAAATCATAGGCAGCTCAGGTTGCTGTCGATAACCCCCGCATTCTGGGATGGACGGTTTAGCAACCCGGGAAGGGAAAATAACTGGTGTCGAAGATCAGCTAATGCTGAACTCAGCATCGCTTGGCCTCACATTGCGACTGTTTTTTTTAGTGACTTTGTCTGAGTGGCTTTGAACCCTAATGAATCAGGAAACCTTAGCTGCAGCAGATACTAAAGAGCACGTGCTGGCATATTACTAACCAGTGGGCACCCCTTCGGTACCGTAGTTTAGGCCGAAACTTTTTTAGCGTGCACTGCGGAAAGGCAGCTGATATGTAATCTAAAATCGGATGTGGTGCGAGCGCTCATAGGGACGGTGGGTGATGGCGGGATGTCCTGTGCAGACGCAGTGTTCCTCTACATGGTAATGAAAGCTTGCCAAGTCTTTTTGTGCCAAGTTTAACATGACAGGCTAGATTGGTCAGGTTATGATATGGCGTGCCGATTTGGCCATTTGGCGCCAAAAACGGAACATGGTAAAACGCTTCCGATGGCAGGTCGGTGCAAAGCGGTAAGACCATGAAATGGCTAGTGGTGTGAATATAAGCTAGTTAAGCCTAGCCGAGCGAATGAAGAGCTTGACGAAGGTTGGCCGCCTAAGGCAAGTCCAAAGCTTTAATTGCATTCATAATTTTATATGCGGAAAACAAGACGAGACGTAAACGCGTATATCTGTCATAGGCTTTCAGTTTTGTTCATGTTTTAGTGTAAGATAACAAGAGGATGAGGTTTTGAGGATGGGAAAAGCGCGTTAATCATTCCCATCTTAGTGGAAATTCAATTCGAACACCGTGGGAACAGATGAAGGAGGTGAATTGGTGATGTGAGAAAGTAGCTCTACATTTCATACAAAATCTAGGGCCCACATAGGTGGGTACGATATTAAAATGTCAGGTAGCGGATGTTTTCTCGGCATCATCCCGGCAAGTGTGGTTGGCACTCAAATTCTGTCTTGAAATTCGTCGAAATAGTGTTTGCGGATAGGTCGAGAATGTCGTCTGAGTAGGAGTCATCTGTCCTTTCCAGAGGCAGGTTGACTGGCTTACAAGAACGGGATTGATTCGCGTCGACTCGCGTGTAGAAATACTCGCAAATGCAGTTAGACACCGGGAAGCAACCAAGAACTTGGAGACATGTGTCCTTCGAGGCGACCGGCTGCCCTTCGGAGCCGAGCCGAGCGTTGCTTCTTCATAGCTCATTACACGCATCGGCAACAAATGGCAACAATGCAGTGCTTTTTTTTTTTTTCTTATAATCATCCGCTCGTGACCACGAGCTTCTAAAAATAACCTGGTGCTGTTATGGGGGCCAGATGTTGATTCCGTGCATTCGTTAACCGACACTGACGAAACTTCCAAGTGATTAGGACAGTGGTTGGGTCGACGTTGGTGGAAGTGGTTGTCGTGCAACTTTCCTCAGTCGTGCTTGCTCGATACCTCATTTACAGCGCTAGCTGTTAAAGCGAAAGTTCTAGGGCAAAACGTGTTCGTCGCCGCTGTCAAAAAAGCGTACGTTCAGCCGAGCCTGACCCAGAGGAAGGGGGTAAGGGAGCGCATTCACGTGACCACCTCGTACACATAGATTATGCCTCGCATTTCGCGCTAACTTTCATAAAAGAGAAACACAACCGTTACGCACTCGTAAAACGCAAACGCTATGGTTGCAAATCACACAGAGGAACATATAGTTCTGTAGCAGAAATGCGCTGAGTATAAAAAGAACAAGACTATACAGGACTGCACTAAGCGCAACTATGAACTGAATTTTAATATGCAAAATGAAACATATAAAGTAAAAAGGAAACCATCAAGAAGCCTGCGTAAGACCCTTGGCATGAGCTGTCTTCGATGAAAAGCAATCTCCCAAGCTGAAAGCAGTATGGAAGATGTATGACGCAACCTTCGCTACAATTAGCTATAAGAAAAACCTCAATTATCTCTGTGCTGATTCTGTCTGAGCGCGTGGCTAGAACGCGTGTTTTTTCCAGACGTGGTTTTCTATTTTTGCAAGGATCACAAACTTTGCAGTAATCTGCAACGTTGCCTGGGCCGCTAATGCTGCCCAGGTTACTCGAGTGGTCCTGCAATCTGATGTTCAAACAGCGGCCAGCTGTGCTGGCATCACACGCGAGAGGAATGCTATAGATGACATCCGTTTGGCAGAGCACAAACGGTTCCTTATGCTGTTGGGCACACGAACTGCGTCTGCCCTGCTCCTCGATCCTGTTGACCTTCTGACACACCAACTTCAGTTTTTTCGGACCAGAGAATACACCTGTGTCTGGAAAAAAACACGTGTGCTAGCCACGCGCTCATACAGAATCAGCAGAGAGATAATTGAGGCTTCCGTTATAACTAATTGTAGCGAAGGTTGCGTTAGCACGCCTTCAATACTGCTATCGCCCAGGGAGATTGTTTTTGCCGTGGAGATTGCCAGGGGCTCATGCGCTTTATTCAAGATAAGGATCTTACGCATGCTCCTTGATGGTTTCATTTTTTCTTTATATGCCTCATTTTGCATATTAAAATTCAGTTGAGAGTTGCGCTTCGTCCAGTCCTGTATCGTCTTGCTCTTTTATACTCAGCGCATTTCTGCTACAGATGTAAAAATGAAACACCTACCAGCCCCACTTGTCGCATTGTGAACATATAGTGTTTGCCACCCTTAGTAAAGCGGGTGCAAGCAGCATTAAATATTTTCCTTGCCACTCAAGCAAATTCATGCCTGAATAACTTCTGAGGTTTCGACTCTGTAAAATGCTTTCTCTGAATCAATAACCGCTATGTGTAGGGGTCGGTTATATTCTACGCATTCCTCTATCGCCTTAATGTTAGTGTCAATATGATCTATTGTCCAGTAGCTATTACAGAATGCTGCCTGTTCATTTGGTTGATTGACACTGCCTTGCTAAGCCCCTCAGGCTATGAACTGCAAACCAGGATCAATGACTTAGACAGGCAGAGTGGAACGGTGAGTCTAAAAATTAATCTGAAGAAAACCTAAGTAACTTTCAACAGTCTCGGAAGAGAACAGCAGTTTACAGTTTGTGGCAACGCACTGTAACAAGTAAGAGAATACGTCTATTTAGGGCAGGTAACGACCGCTGATCCGGATCTCCAGAGTGAAATAACTAAGAGAATAAGATTGCGGTGGGCGCATTTGACGGGTTCTCTCAAGACATGAACGGAAATTTACCAGTGTTCCTCTAGAGAAAAGTATATAACAGCTGTATTTTGCCCGTACTCACCTATTGACAGAAACATAGAGACTAACGAAAAGGGTTCAACTTACATTGAGGAAAACGCAGCAAGCTACAGAAAGGAAAATGAAAGGTGCAACGTTAAGAGACAGGAAGAGGGTAGGGTGGGTGAGGGAACAAACGCCGGTTAATGACATCCCAGTCGAAATCAAGAAGAAGAAATGTGCTTGGGCAAGGCATATAATGCGAAGACAAGGTAACTGATAGTCCTTTAAAGTTAACAGACTGGACTCCAAGAGAAGGCAAGCGTAGCAAGGGCGGTAGAAAGTTAGGTGGGTGGATCAGATTGAGAAGTTTTGGGGGTAGGGTGGCCGCAGTTGGCACAGGACAAAGATAACTTGAGAGATATGGGTGATGCATTTGCCCTAGAGTGGGCGTATTCAGGATGATGATGACGATAACGATGATGATAAACTCAAGCGAGTGTTCTCGAGCCTCTGACGTTGAGCTCGTGTTGGTAGTGGCAGCAAGAAATGATGACAAATTTAGCTGTATACTGCGTACTGGCACGGATATGTTTTGCATAATGTGCAGCAAGTTTTAAACACTTCACAACATTTAAAACATTCACTGATTCTCCAAGACTTGATTGCGGTTTTTGCTAAGTAAAAAAGGGCATTGTAACCTCCGTAAATTGCAAACTCCTGTGTGTTCTCATTTTCAACTGCACTTTGTATTCATGTTAATACGTACATGAGAGAGCTTAAAAAACTAGCTGCGCATCAAATTCATTATGAACGAACGAACGAACGAACGAACGAACGAACGAGCGAGCGGACGGACGGACGGACGGACGGACGGAAAGGCGGACGGACAGGCGGACGAGCGGGCGGACGGGCGGACGGGCGGACGGACGGACGGACGGGCGGATGGACGGTCGAACGAACGAACGGACGAACGGACGAACAAACGGACGGACGAACGAACGAACGAACAAACGAACGAACAAACCAACGAACAAACAAACAAACGAACGAACGAACGAACGAACGAACAAGGAATTAAAACAGAAACGTGCTTTGACCTGCTCGAGCCTGTCTCCGATAAGAATTCATATGTTGCGTCTTGGCACAGTTCTCAATGGCAGTGAGGCTTCATACCATCTTCTTTTTCGAGGCAAGGGGTAGAAAAACGTATAACGAAATCTGTATGAAGGCACCCAAGGCACAAAGCATGCCTCGGCAACTTTTCGTGTTGTGAGAATTGTAATGAACGGGTGACGAACGGAGCAAGCAACGCAAGAAGCAACAGAAATTGTTGAAGACCAAGGGATTCAAGTTTGCAAAATACCACCACGAGAACCTTTTCTGCTGCATATTATTGCATGGGTTCTTGCGCTGTCGTTAGATGAAAAAAACATGTTACTGGAAATAAAACCCCACACACACCTCACACACATACCGCGCGCACCTCGTCTCTGTACAGACTGTACAATGACGAAACTATTTCGCTAAGTGCGCCTTTCTCCGACATATTATATGTTAGAAAGCGCAGCAGCAATGAATTACCATTTAGCTTCTGGTCAGAATTTAAATCGGAGTATTCTTTTGCGGGTATCAGCTTAGATTTTTCTCACCTTGCTATGCCTTCTTAGCTGTTCTTGTCGATGCTAAGTGGACACTATTGATTAATGTAGCGCCCCAGTCACTTTCTACAGACCCAGAAGCAGAGAAGTGATCAAGGTGATCATTCACTCCGGTCTGTTGCATCAGGCGTCGTCGTACACTGTATAAATATAAGGCGAGGGTGGCTTAGGGGTCCTTGCAGTTTAACTGTAACCTTCCGCCTCTGTTTTCTCAACCAAGCGGAGTAGCGACCAGATGGCGATAGATTTAGACATCGCTGTCAATAGATTGGGTATCTCGCGCTGACAGCAGGGGTTGGCCGTTTCGCGCATGAAGGTTGCTCGTCGGCAAACGCAATTACACGGCCTTGGCTCGTTATGCTGATATCTTTCGGTCTGGGCGCAATAATGCTCCGCGAGAAAGGCGCTAGAGCTATTCAGCAGCTTTTAAGCAATAGCTCGTTCTGCACAAAATCCGGCGGCGTCCGTTCTTGTTGCCGTGAGCCACCAATCCGGATTGGTCGAAAGAGTGCCTACGTCATACAAGAAACGGCGGATTCGAAAAGTGGTTTAAAAAACGGGAAAACTGGGGAATGGAATTTCGTCATTAGTAGAGATGTGAAGGCCTGAAAAAAACACTTCAATTTTGGAAAAAAAAAACGTTTTTTTTTCGTTTTTTTTTCAGACGAGGGAAAATGAAAAAAAAACATCGAAAATTTCAATTTTCAATTTCAAAATGCAATTTGAAGGTTTTATGGTTGCTTGCTTTAAATTTAGATTTTTGTTTTTGCTTTGAAAACCATTTTAGCATGCATCGTTAAACGATTGGAGAGCAGTCGTCATCGCCGGTGCCTTGTAGTGCTTTTAAAACGTTCGTGCTGCGAGTACGCGGGTTGAAGGCCAGGTCACATATAAGATCCAGGCTTGACTTAAAACACACTAATAGTTTGAACAAAATGGCTGCAAATTCTACAGCGCTACACACACGGCATAAATAACATAGGCTGCTGTGCACGTAAGCGGTTTTAGCCAAATACAAGCCTAGCTTCTTGATTTCCAACGTAGCAGAGTACAGGACATCCGCAGGAATTTGGTCCAGGACAGGGGTCTTCAGCAAAGCACGTGGCCCCATCTACCTGGTGGCAAGACCTTTGCACCAACCAGCCGCTAACTCGTCTGGCTTGCCGACTGCTGCAGATACCACCATCATCCGCCAGCTGCGAACTAAACTGGTCCCGTTTCGGAAACGTCCATACAAGGATCCGCAACAGGCTTTCAGGGGAACGCGTTCGAAAGCTTGTGTATGTGCAGTCGAACCTAGCTGTGGACACATCTTCAATCCATGCTGCTGCGCGTAGTGCCGCATCCAGCGACAGTGACTCTGAGTCCGATATGGAGTGACTGATAGATCAGTTTTCATGTTCCCTTTCTCGGTGCAATAGAACAACAAGTTCGTTCAACAAATATGATATTTATATTTCCATATTCGCCTGAAGTGCAAATCATTATTTATCTTCTCGGTGCAATAGAAAAAGAAGTTTGTTTCACAATATGACATCTATAACTACATATTCGACTGAACTTCGGAGCATTATTATTTATCGTTGCGCTGTTGCAAATAAATCTGTTTTTGTCACGTTTTGCAAAATTTCCAATTTTTCATGAAAAAACCCTGAAAAAAAAAACGGTTTTTTTCATGCCATTCAAAATTTCATGAACTTTTACATCTCTAGGACTCATTAGTCATTAGTACACATAAGTGTAAAAGTAAATGAATTGCGCTGAAAATAAGATTGGGTTAATTAGTCGAGAATCGGGCGCATCGTTTGCGAGTCCGACACGTTACCTAATAGGCCACGCAGGAAAGTTCGTTAATCTTTGTTAAAGCGAAGCTATATAGGCATGTCGCGTAGCTAGTCTTTGACACAATACAGAAACAATGTCCGTGTCTGCGTCGGCAAGAGGAGCCGCTGCTGGGACCAATGAACGCTGACACGTCATGCCCTTAAAGGTGGAACTTAAGTGCCCCCCAATTATTAAATGCGCTATTTTGTTTTGCGCTCCTGCAGTTCTATACAAGCAGTGACACAACTAGTCAAAGAGTTAGTCGTTTTTAAAAAAGAAGTAAAAAGAAACCCAGGGCGACGAATAAGACAAAGTCTCCGACTCAGCAGTACCGAGCGCAGAAACCTAACACCGGAAAAGATAACATTCCCTGATATCTATCGGTGCCAGTCGGTACGTGATTTCGCGTCTGGACGAGGAAAGACTGAACGTTTAGTGCAACTCGCTCTGGGTAAATAAATAGGACTTAGACTCACTTAAGGTTAATAAGTCAGACTTAATAAATAGGACTCATGCTCATTTAAGGCTTGTAGGTAGGTTTGTAGGTAGATATGAACGGAGAGTCTTACTTCTTCAGCAAGAGACCTTCACCAGAAAATCTAGACAGGCCTCCTCCCTTTGACGCAGACTTTTCTGCATTATATTAGCTAACTACAAGCTCGATTCAAAATATACGTTAGGCGCATTTCTCAAGGCCACTACTTTCACTGACGCGTGATGGGGAAACCACGTAAACTGTGCAAATGTAATGCGCCTATCAAGTGTAATGCGCGCTTCCGCGACTGAGTCCTTGAGCGACCAGCCTTACTAATCTACGTGCAAGCGCTTTCTCTTTCATTGATTGCAGGCGGAGTGTCGAAAGAGGCCGCGTGATGCAAGCACAACGCGAGGATCTCCATCATTTCGCTTCTCTACAAGCTCATTGTATAGACGTCAGCCGGCGACGTTGTCGAAATTGTTAGGCGTGGTACTCACTGAGATAAGCACGAGTCAAAATGTCTGCGAAAGGAGGTTTTGCAGAAGTTCTCCTCCGGCAAACGATGCTGCAGTTTTGTATTTTTTTATTATTCGCCTAACCCCCCGGTGTTTACGTGTTTGTTTGCGTCGACAGGCGACCTCGTCATCACCATCAGAAGCAACTCTCACTGAAGGCGGAAGGCAGGTATACGTTCCAAGGTTCCGACACACGGCAGGCAGTTGTATAGATGGGCGCCGATAGGGCGTTGTTGTTTCGGTTCATAGCACGAAGTCCACGATGGCATGTCGATAAGGGACATGCCACATCGAGGCGATATCGAAGGTCAGCGGCGGGACATTCTGCGCATGTGCGTCTTTTCTTTAATGCACCTGGTGCCTCTGGGCTACCATCCACTCACCGAAATTTCCATCACATAGCTTTTTGTGACGCATGTCTCGCTTTCAGCGTTTTACAACTGACGCACCTCTCTTCTTGGAAAACACAGTTCTCGAGGAGGTAGGTTCAATTCAGGATATCCGCTGTGGCCGCCATGTTGGCGGCAGCTCATCTGAGCGCACGATGCCCCTTATGGGTCCGCTACGGACATATGACATCTAGGGCGAAGATGGCGTTCACCTGATTTCAGCTGTCGATCAATTGCTTTACTTTACCTATATTTTAGTCACAATGAATCCTACACAGGCCCCTCCTAGCCACTAGGTAGGGAGAAGAAATAGTGCTGCACGCAGCGTTTATACGGTGTAGACTTCGCCAGTTTTTGCGCAGTGCACTTTTCCAAATTTTTGCGGCCCCAACTGGCCCAGATGCCCATCATTTGCAATGTTTCTATAGTGATAGTTTTCGTGCGCTAGCACTACTAGCCGCATTTTCCAATTTCGGGCATACGTACGAGCGTCCTTGTGGAAGGTGGCCCACCTGCCAGGTGTGTACAACTGGCAGGCCTTCACCTGGCTCATGACCTGGGTGACCGGTACGCCTGGGTGAAGCCTCGGTGAAGGGTTCACCTGGGTGACGGTCTTCAAGGTAAATGCCTTCAGGTTAAAGGCTTTTAGGTCAAAGACTTTAGTGTAAAGACCCTTATTGTGAAGGCCTTCAAGACAAATGCCTTCCGGGTAAAGGTCTTGAAGTGGCGTGCCTTAAGGTCAGCGTCCTTTATGGTAAAGGAGTTAATGTGCAATCCATTTATGCCAAGGGCCTTTAAGGTTAAGGCCTTTAGAGCAAAGGTCTTTATATCAAAGGATGCTTTCTCACTCACAGCGCTTCAGGACCTTAAGCGCCCACCGTAACTAGTGTTACTGCACGATATTCCGAGCTTTGCCATGCTAAACCGTCTGCTAATTTTTCTTTGTGTGTATGCTATATGTCCTTATTTAACAGGTGCGAAGGCCTCATACGGCTAGCTAAACATATACACCTTTCTGTTACATTTGTACATATTTCCTTCGACCTTTATAATATATGCCACGCGCACATCCAGAAAAAGCCGGTAGCGTGTCGGTCTTGGAACCAAAAGGGGTAATGTGGGGAATCGGCTTTTAATGTAGACATGGCTTTTTGAACACAACTTAGTAAGTTATGGGCAATCAGTCTAAATCAAGCAATCAGCCCAATATAACAAAGTAAATGGCGCTGTCAGCTATTTGACTTATAGGTCAATTGCTTTTTACCGCATCCGGTCATAAAGAACACAGCCAGCTTGCTGCTGGCCTCCTAGTTTATGACCTCTTCAGCACTCTGTATGAGCAATGAATAAACATGTATCAGCGCTCTTGGACTGCTGCGATGAAAAACAGCAGACTTGAGGACGGTAATCAAAATGTAACCTTGCTTGTATAGCTTCACGCAGATTTCTTTTTTTTTTGTTAGCGGTATTTTCTCCAGTGAGACTGTTATTGTCTGCGTTGCAGCAAAATACCTCGGGCGGCACCATAATGGCCGAATGCGGAAACTGGATAGATCACTGGAGGGCCAAAGGAAATGGTTGTTCCTAATGCTTCATTCCGAGCCCTGTCGCACGACGTTGGATACATTCATCATTGAATTTTCATGTCTGTGATTTGGTCTTTTTGACCGATTCTTTGACTTGAAGGTACTAAAGGCTGTTTTCTGGTCGTAAATAACTATCAGGTAAAGTGGCAGCATGTCGTACGCGAACATTTCCTGTACTGCGTTCTAAGCAGTGTTGTGATGCAGACTTCGTTTTCCGTTTTTGCCATCTCTATGCTTAATTTTAGGACCACGAAGGGGTGGAGGTCCCATTTAGGCAGCATTTTCGACTTCGTACCGCAGGAATGGCGGATCAGATGAACACACGGTTATAAAAAAATTCAGGGGGCACTTTGGCTCTCTAAAGTGCTGCAAGACGAAAGCGTTTCCTGGCGCACTGTTTGTTTTTATTTATTTTTAATTTTTCATCTTTTGTTTTCTTTTTCTTTTCTATTTCTGTTCCTTTTCTCATTTTTATTGTTTTTATTGTTATTTTATATCTTACTTTTATGTTGTTTTTATTTTTGTTTATTTTCTTATTTTATTTTCCTTTCCTTCACTTTATTCCTTTTATTTTATTTATGAAACCCATGCATCAACTACATGCGCCTTTATTCATGCTCGAACCTTGAGCCTTCGTGGCAGAGTGTTAGCGTCTCCGCTTCAAATGCCAAAGGCTCTGGTTCGATTCCCACCCTCGGCGCAGTTTCTTTTTAAGCAGTGACGCCGAAAGGCGGACAAATCTGCCGACGCGTCGGCATAGAGTAATATAGAAGTAAAGAGCGGACACTCCCGTAGGCCCCAGCGGCCGACTTTTGTGCACAGCGCACCTAGCGGACCCGGGGAAATGCACTGGCCTCAGAGATGATCGGCGAATAAAGGAATCTTGGAGGCTCTACTTTCATTGCGTCTTGTGCGTTCTCCACTCTCGTGGAGGAGGCGGTGTCACATTGCCCAGCTGAGCAGCCGGCCACCAGCGTGACGATTACGGAGCACGCAACGATTATCCAGGTTTCGACGTGCAACGCTCGTCAAAAGCGTTTGGCTTTGATCGCTTGCCTGGACGCCGCGGCGAACATGTCACCCACAAGCCGCAAAGGCGTTATGCCACGCATCGCGTGCGCTTAAGCGGCAGTGAACCTACTACGTGCATTCTGTCAGGGTGACAATGAGCGCATCAGTCACTCCGCAGAAGGAAGCCAAGACATGCCAAGACCATACTCTTTTTCTTTTTTTTATTTCCACGTTCAGTGCCATCTGGCGGAAACGGGGAAGCGCCGAACTCGGCCGCGAAAGGGCCCGAGTGTCCGCTCTTTACTTTTGTGTTACTCTATGGCGTCGGTCGACACGGCTGCCGACAGCGTCTGTCGACACCACTGCCGACGCGTCTGTCGACACGGCTGCCGACAGCGTCTGCTAACGACAGTATGAGGCATTAAAGGCTTTCGCCTCAAAAGGTTGTTTCCTGGAGCTTCTGAGTGCTTCGCCGCGGTGGCTCAACGGTTAGGACGCTTGACTGCTGACCCCCGTGGAAGCGGGTTCGATCTCAGCCACGGAAACCGCGCTTCGATGGAGGCGAAACGTAAGATGCTCGTGTTCTGCGCGATGTCAATGCACGTTAAAGAACAGCATGTGGCAGAAATTAATCGAAACCTTCCACTGCGGCGTCCCTTGTAAACCATGCCTATTTGGGACGCTAACACCCATATACCATACCATACCATACCATACCATACCATACCATACCATACCATACCATACCATACCATACCATACCATACCATAACATAACATAACATACCATACCATACCATACCATACCATACCATACCATACCATACCATACCATACCATACCACACCATACCACATATACCATACCATGCTATTTCATACCATACCATGTCATGCCATACCATACCATGCTTACCTTGCCATGCCGTACCACTCCAAAACCATACCATACCATACCATACCATACCATACCATACCATACCATACCATACCATACCATACCATACCATACCAACATCTGAGCAGCAGAACAGCTAGAGGCAGCAAGCGTTACAAAGCTTTAAACAGCACGTATTACACGAGAGTTCTAGTTGCAAGAAGGATGTCTTCTGGGTGCTGCGGAAACACCCATCGTTCTCAGCTGCTGGAAACGTTAAGTCTTCACAACGTCACATGAAAATCACACCACAGGCAGTTGCTTTCTCTAGAGCCAAGCAGTGTTTGCTAACTTGACTTCTTTATACCAGACTGTGATGCATAAGATGCCTCTTCTTTCTTCCCCTGACACCATAGCGCCACGGAGCCGACTGGATATTTTTCTGAAGAAACTAAACACTTCGCTGCTGATGAAACCATAACACATGAGTAGTAATTGCTTGTTCCGTAGCTTAACGGCCTTCATGAAGCAAATGCCATCTGTTTTTTGTGCAGGGGTGCGTCAAGGATATTTACTTAAGCACATAACTGCAGCCGTCCACATATCGAATGCTGATGCTGTCTAAGGCATTTTCACCTACTCGCCTTTACAGTATTGGTGGCTTCTCAATTAGCTTCCACACTGAACGCCCCAAAAGTCATTACCTTCAACAGACTACTCACTCACACGTTATCTCATTCACTTCACTTGGACAGCACCGTCGCTTGTCATTCGCACGTGTTCAAGCAAGCGACCTTCTGGGCGAAGCGAAGTCACCCGAGTAAGTTACGCCCAGCGCGAAGCCAGACGTGGTAACTCGCGACCCGCGAGGATTGAAACGGGGTGATTTTGCTGGGCGGCCGAAGATACGACTACGATAATTATCGGATCATCGCCTGTCAGAGGCATAACTTACGTTCGGCGAGACCAGAAAGTCCCGTTTTATTTTGTGCCTTGCTCACTGATTGCATAATTGACCGGGAAGCTTGCCTCAACGCAAGCTGGACATGATGAACTGCACTGACCGACACCAGTAGCTTTTTTTTTTTGTGACGCATCTCTCATCGCATCTATCAAAAGCATCCGCTCTCTCCCCTAGTCCTGTCCGGTATGTCTATCGCAACGTATATGTTAGCTTTTTTATTTTTTTCTGTAGTTCTTGAGTGCTTCTTTTTGTGACTGTCACACGTCTGATGGACACTGTCGTTCCTGAAATAAAATGAGCTTGTTTTGAACCGCCTGATGCCAGTTAGAACTCCCGTTGCACGATCTCCTGGTAGTGTCTTACTGATAATGTTGGAGACTCCTGCAATCTACCTTATCCGCTATGCTTGGCATGTATGCGCCAGATCGTCGTGTTTTGACAGCACCGTTAGGTAGAACACGTAGACAGCAGACGTGATGTGCAGCTTGTCTGCGTCGTATACTGAAACTTCACGTAAATAAGCTTACGCGAGGTGTCAGTACGGCACACGCAACCTGTGCACCACGTCAGCTGTCAGGTAGGCCTTCCTGACGGCATAGCAGTCTTGGCTATTTGCGTCACGTAGGCGCTGGTTAGTCGTCAATCTAGTGAGGTGGAACCGACTTTCCGAAGAGTGCTTTAATCTGAAGCGCAGAGTATTGCAGCACAGATGGGCAGCGTTTGGTTTCTCACTGCTGACGAACTGTGTACCTTCGCCAAGCTCCGCTCACTTAGGATAGGCTGTTGCGCTACCGACGTGTTGTCCCGATCTCCCACTGCTTATGTTACCGAAAAAATGCTGACGGACCCCACCCAATATCTGATCATATATTTACAGCCAGTAATCGGCCTTTTTATCAGGAGTTCATATAAAGCACATAAAATCTACCGGAGAGTTTATACCGTGGAGCAGGAGGAAGTTTGGTAAAACGATTACGTTCTGCTTGAATTCTTTATGTTGCTAGCACGTTCGAATCTCATTCCGTTAAATGTCGCATCGGCAAGAGCGATGTTATCTCCCTTCCAGGTCTTCTTTCTCGTTAACTCTGACATGCGTAACTGATCCTCCTTCTCGCTGACTACACGAACACTCGTCAATGACGTTGACTGCTCACAGCAGTTGATTTGAGCTCCACGTTACGACCGCTGCAGTCCTACCTATTTACAGTACTTGCAAGTCCTTTAACGAGAATGACGTAAAATTTTTTTGAAGCAGTGAAACGAAGGCGGGGACTTAACGAGAAGAAAGGTAGGAAGCCTAGACTGATTGGGATCTTGGTTTTGTCTCCTGGTGTAAGGGAGCACAAGGACAATGAAGAACAGAGGAGAAGGTGATGATGGAAGGATCGACATAAAGAATGCCAAAAGAGTTCAAACATATATGGTCTCCTCTGTCAGGGATGCGTCATCCTCCTCACAGTCGACTTACGCATGACCACAAGCATAAGCAGAAGAGTAATGAGGCTATTTGACGGACCCGAACCAGGCTAGCATGAACCGGGCTTAAGGCTTGTGACTGCATATGTAGCAAGGCCAGCGTAATCTGCCTTCTCACTCTCGTGGTCCACCACAACTGAAGCCTGTCTCCTGGGGCCGCTGCGGTGGCTCGGTGATTATGGCGCTCGGCTGCTGACCCGAAAGACGCGGGTTCGATCCCGGCCGCGGTGGCTGAATTTCGATGGAGGCGAAATTCTAGAGGCCCTTGTACTGTGTGATGTCTGCACACGTTGAAGAACCCCAGGTGGTCGAAATTTCCGGAGCCCTTCACTACGGCGTCCCTCATAGCCTGAGTCGCTTTGCGACGTTATACCCTCTAAACCAAACAAAAAAAAAAAACCTGTCGCCTGGACCAAGGAGCCTCACCTCCGCACCCTCTACGTCATCGTCCATCAAACAGTGCGCGGTTCGTGGTCTGGTCATGTATGCGATCACCTGCACAAGACTAAAGGTACGATGGGACGTCCAAAATGGCGTCCCCTTTGGTGCAACAACTATACAATTATGACGACAAAACATTAAGTTGGTAGCCGTAAAAGCACCACAGATATCTTTTTCTCCCACGCTCGCCCGATGTGACGTTTCTAAAAACGTCGCGTGTCCTTCGCCAAAGCGTGCGACAATGTGGTCAGCATCGAAAGCGGGTCACGTGTTGTCCTATCAGCGGGAGCAGCAGCAGCAGAGCGCGAAATGTTACGTACGCAAGCCTCTTTCAATGTTTGCAGGCCGCTCCTGCCAAAGGCGCAACGGACGTGAATGGCTCTCGGGATTCGTGCCGTCGTGGGAGCGTTCTCGATGCGACGGGCGAACTCTGAGAAACCGACAGAGCGAAAATGGCGCACGTATAAAAAAAAAAAGAAATGCCGCTCAGCCAGATAAATGGCCCCCTAGTAGATTAATTGAGGCAGCTGACGCAATAATGATGGATTCGTTGCACAACAGGCGGAGTGTACGCGTTGGCAGGTACACACGCGTGTTTCGCATGTGCACCTCGGTGTTTTTCTGGCTTCACTCGCTCCCACGGTAGCGGCTGCGAAACTGCGTGAACTTGGTTTTGAAATGCTACTACGTCAGGCTCTAAGCGGAGTGTAGTTATGCTAACCTGTGCCAAGGTGACGAGTGAAGCGCCCGCACAAAGTAATAATAACTGGACCTAAACAGAGAACGAAAACATGGCATGGCGTGTTTTCAACGAAGTGAACTGGCTGCGGCTACAATATACCGCACCGAGAGTGCGAAATCTACCAAGTGCGTGGGAGTTTTTGTCGCATCGACTTGCTAATTACGCCTTTTTGGCACCGGTACCATCCTTTCTATTTATTAACGCGTGCGGCGGCTGACAAGGACGTAAAGAAATTGGGCTGCGTGCAGGGCAACTGAAAGGAATCAAGCAAGGACGACTGTGACGCAGGGAGATTTCGACAAGAACGAAATTCGATCTTAAGTCGGGCCCAAGTTCCCACGCACTGTGAAAACCCCACGCCTTGACACACTTCGCAGTGTTTCGCGTCGACGCTTCCGAGGCACCTGCTGCACACGGCTTGTGTTGAACATAAGGACAAGAGAGAGCAGGAGAGTTATCATCGCAGTATGCGATGATAACTCAACCGGCTGTAACTCAACCGGCTCAACCCAACCGGCTGTAGCACCCAAGGATGCGACAGTTGTTCCCAAGCAAATGTTACTTCGTTCGTGATCAACCGTTTGTTCACTTTAACACGTAATGGTCGGGTTCCGGAAAAAATGTCCAGGGAAAAACAACCCCGGAAAAAGCGTCCCCATTTTAGAAATAGGAAAAAATGTCGCTAAACGGGTGCCACCAAGTGTGCCGTAATCCCCTGTGACTGAGCATCCGCATAGCATTCTGGAGGTACTGGGTTCGATCCCCAGTGCCACCGGGTACCCACCGGTTTTGTAATGGGTACAAGCTTTCCCCTGACATGGTGGCCAGCTTTCCTTGCGTTAAGTGCAGTACCTGTATCCAGTGCGCTCTACACTGATAACTTGTGCGCGCTTGGGGTGCGCTAAACGTAATGGCTGCAGAGGTGCTTTAATTGTGGACAATTCTGCAAAAGACTCATGTTAAAAGGTGCCCGAGAATACTAGACCGCTTTAGTACATGATATGTTTCCGGTGCCTACAGATGGTAAGTTTTCAGCCAACGCCTCCCACCCATCCTCCTGCGATGTGGACCGTTCACTCTGCCACTCTTGATGGAGGACACAGGACGAACAATCATGCAACATTATGCGCTACAGCGATTCCACCCATCGGCATAGAAGTGTCTGAACAACAAACAGATTCCGAGGGTTCATCCACCCGCTGGTGCTGCGCCAAACGTAATGGCTGTCATCGTGTAGCCTGAGGGCTCTCGAGCTGAGCGGCGATCAGCGCCACTATCAGTACTGAAGCTTTTATAGGAGGTTGGCCTTATTAAGCTTTTTTTCCCATAAACCCGCCAGAATTTTTCTGGAAAAGAAACTGAATTGAACTGAAAGCGGTGCTAGAGCCATAATAATTTAAATCAGTGACTCAGGCGGAGCCAATAATGATGCCGGCGGAAAGGGACTGGCCGAGGGCAAGTGCGTCTCTGGATCATTGGGTGCTTCAGCCAGGTCACCGGCGGAGGGGCTTTATGGTGTGGCTTTTCTTGGCA
Organism: Amblyomma mixtum; assembly: GCF_055824585.1. Taxonomy (NCBI): domain Eukaryota; kingdom Metazoa; phylum Arthropoda; class Arachnida; order Ixodida; family Ixodidae; genus Amblyomma; species Amblyomma mixtum. The sequence continues at coordinate 207,412,362 of NC_143012.1, read as the reverse complement.
TGACTTGGACTAAATGACCACAGTGTGGTCTGGTACTGCAAAACACTTCATGCTTACATGTAATCTCGAACTCAAGTAAGAGTTCAATAAAGAGGTCAATTTTTTGTCAAGTGGGTTCGCGAAGAATTCATTCTTTGTGTAATTTTTCACTTGGGGGCTTAAAAGTTTTTTTTCGTAGAGGGCGTTTCCTCAGAGGACCTTTTTCTGGGGTCGTTTTTTCAGGGGACATAACTTCCAGGGTCATTTTTTTCCTATACCCGTAATGATCACATGAATGTTCAAGTAATATACAATTTCGTTCTCAAGTCATTTTTTTCCCGCTCAAGGTTTGTCTTTTGCTAATGGAATTGGAAACTGCGCAACACCGTCGCAGTTCGCCGCCGCGTTTTTTAAAGTTTTCTTTAGTGCCAGCCTAAAAATGTATGGGATTAGCACTTGAGGGAGAATCTCGTGCCAGTTTCACGCAGCTTGGTATGCGTAGCAAACAATTTTCTTCTTGAAATTTTGGTTAAATTTACAGATGCTGGTAAACAAGTTGAGTATATTTGAAGTCGAAGCATTCGTTTACGGCCTTAAGTGTGAACGCCGACTCTATCATGGCGTTCATTAGCTAAAAGATAAACGCAAACTTCATCCTTTTTCTTGGTTGACCGGTGACATCCGCGCCACTGATACAATACCAGGCGAAATTTTGTTGAACTGGGGACTACATTTGTCGAGTTTAACTCGTAACGCCATATTACAAATTTCCATTGAATGCCACCGTTTTTGCCAACCTGTTTGTACAGCTTCAAGCACCGGATAGCCCATCATACAAAAGAAACATAGATTGAACTCTACTGAATAGATAGCAGAAGAAAGAAAAGCGCCTCAGTGAAAGTGTGGGGCTGAGTAAGAACGGTGTCTGCGGGCCGTTTCCACCTGCATCCAAGGATCAGGGAATTCTCCGAAACGTCACGAGCTCGCTGAGTAAGTCCCCAAAGGCCGTTAAAACCGTAGCATTGCACGAGGTTTCGCGCAGACAGATCTCAGCATGTGGAACGTACGCGCCACATCGAACGAGGCTTTAATCGATCGTATCTGTGTGACATCTCGCCGCGAAGTCAGCGGAGCCACTTATCTCAATCTCCTCAGCATGGCATGGCGCGTGCATGCAAGAGTGCTTAAGGGTAAGAAACAAACAAGCAAGTCAGCAAGTAAACAAACAAAGAGGCACTCGGTAGAGGTGACGAGGGAAGGAAGGACGCGGTATTCGCTAACCGCCAGACGGCCTTCCTCACCCTCCTCAATGTCGTCTCTCCCTCGCGGCTAGAAAAGGAGCCCCGCCTGAAGGGGTGTGTGGCTTCACAAACAAACACGCACACAAACAGTTAGTCCCAGGAATCAATGATAGCGACGCCAACTTTGCTTACCGCAGTCGGCCTCCGCGCCGCTGTCTCTATAATCAATGACGAAGAAAGTGCTGCACTACGTAAGGTCGGTTCACCGAGGACGCGTACGCAGGCTTTCTTGCACTCAGGAGATGCAATGTGTACGCAAGTCTTTTTCACAGTGAGCTGCGTCCTGTCGTCATTTTCTTTTCCCTCACTTTTCTTTCACGTGTTTTTCTTTTGTTGGGATTTGCAACGACGTTTCGCACCCCCGAGTGCCCGCAAAGGCCACGGAATCTGACTGCAACCGATTGCAATAAGGCATATGGGAAGGAAAACGCGTTTATCACGGGGCTGGGCTTGCAGACACTGCGGTATTCAGCCGTGATGTCTCCGAAGTTCGAAACGGCGATGCCGGCGATGCTCGGCTTCGTTTCTTTATATTTTCAAGCTGTGCGCAAATTTTTAAGGCGAGAGCGTTAAGGCTTTCGTTCTGCAAAGAATCCGGCGTCGTCAGCGTTCTCACCGGAAAATCCCCGTAGACAGTGGGTCACCTAGGTCACGTGCCCATGTGACGTCATCACAACCTGCCCATCGGATCGTGAGCAAACTGAACACTGTGGGTGGAACACCGTGGCGCATCGCTTAACCTCTGCACCACTGCACCAGGAGGGGTGTGAGGTCTCCCAGGTATGTATGAATTCATAGTCGAGAATGACGTCATAACCTTAAGGCGGAGCTTAAGCGCAAACTACATTTTTTCCTCATGATCATTCATCCTCCTTTGCGTGGCACTAATGCATAGACGGTCTCACCAAAGCATCGCGGTCGGAAGTTTCGACGGTATTTACCGCGGTTATATTCGTTTCAGCGTGTAGGGGTTCGAACTATCGAAAGAAAAGTAAAAGCGCATTTTGCGCCGTTTCCTGTAACACGCATACTGGAAAGTGCGCCAACAGGCTCACGCAGACGTGCGGGCTGAACGTTACTAACACAGGTTTCCCGGGCGCGGTTCCACTTTTGTGTGAACTAGGGCAGGAAAAGCATAGCAATTAAAACGACGTAAATAAAAAAAATTGCGTCCTTAGTGCAAACGTTATACATGCCCCAAAACCAGGAAATAACCGCTCATGGGTGTCCGAAGTACTACTGCGCCAAGCGCTGTGCCCATAACCACTTCTTATCCATTACGTCGGGACTAGCAGACAGCCCCCATCGACGCTAATGGCTTTAGGCTTCGTTAGAAGCAATGTTTGATTTTCTCACCAAAATATTCGTGCCCCAAACAGACAGTCACCTTTACCATTGGCAGCTGTTTTCATGCCAAACAGTTGATGATTAGTTAAAAATAACAACTTCCTCTTAAAGAAAACGAACCTCAGAAAAGGACTTGCTGAGTTCGAGTGGAATGCCAGAACCAATTTTCTGGCGTCTTACTGTCCGACCTTCAATGGCCCCGGCCAGGACTGCTGGAAGACGCTTGCACGTGCTGCTTGAACAACGACAACCTGCCTAACTTAGCCAGATCCGGCATAGACTTTCGGATAGTGAGAGTTATCAGGACTCATTCAACCTCTCATTCAACCTCATTCAACCGCGTAAAGCACTGCAACTACAAAGTATACTAAAAGTTTATCATACCAGTTTCTTTGTCCGTGTACAACCAAGCAGCGCAGCATTTATGAGAAGATGTTCCAACTAGCCCAGTCCCAAGCACTTCTTACCTAAAAGAGCTTTAACGCCGAGTGTCTTAGCGTATAGTGATGGGTAGAAATAGTAAAGTTAGAAGAGCTGTCAGAAAAAAACTTCATATTGCCAAAATCTGGGTAGGCTTTGACAGTACAATTTTTCACATTAGATTACGATAGAGCAGAGCGCTTCGCGTAGTAACCACTAGAATTAACAAAGGCTAGACATTGGACAGCGTTCAATATTGAAACCCAGTCTCCTATTTTTAGTAGTCGCAGCAGACCTTTTCGATAGTAGCGGAAACAGTTTTCGTACCTCCGGCGTTCTTTATCCTTCATTTCATATGCCATGGAGGAAAAAAAATAACTACCGGCGGCCCTTAAGTCTCTCGCCCAAGCATCTGACTTAGGTCTACTTGCTTACTGCTGTTTCCGTTGGTGTGTTTGCGGTTGATTATGTTTGTGGTATTCTGTGCGTTTGTATAACTTAGTTCGCGTTGGCCACCAAACCGCACACCATTCGGAGCTCCGTTGGTTAAACCCTATATATGCGGAATTGGTGATTCTCTAATTAGCATTCATAGATGCCGGCGAGTCCTCATACCACTACCAGCACAGTGGCGCAGCGGTTAAGAGATGTTCCACTGCACTGGCAGTTGGCTGTTCCTGTCACAGCCACCTGTAGGGATTTTGCAACCCATGCTGCTCTTCCCGAGCAACTTCTCGCGCAGATGGCGTGATGCTCCTCCGAACTTACCCGAGCTTACCCGAGTTAATACCCGAGCTTACCCGAGCTTCCTCCCATTGGCTGCCGCTTGCACGGTGCTGCTCCGAACTTACCCGAGTTACTTTGTGGACACAAAGTGTGGACGTTTTCTGGACACGCCGTGCATGAGGCAAGTAAGAGAATTGTGGGGACGCTTAAGTAACCTTAAGTGTGGGATGTAACGGCATTAGCAACAGCGTTGATGCTACATGTTTATTTGTCTCTGGCCGATCTTCTACTCTGTACACAGATTTGTACTTGTCATCGTATCTGTTGCATCCTGCACCCTGTCGCATCATGTGACACCCTGTTGCATCCTGTTTGTCTCACCACTTCCTGGTGCATGCTCCCACTCGTTTTTCAGTTTGTAATTTTCGCGCCGTAGTCATTCGGCTTTGTGGCGTCATCTCTACCTCGACCAATTAGTGATGAATTGAATTAGATTTAGTTAATTTAATTGCCACTTGCCACGGTTGACAGGTTGTGAAGACGTCATGACGTCATCGTCCTCAGAAGAACGCTGCGCACTGCACCAGACGCAGCGTTCTTGATGATGATGATAACTTCATTTTCCGCCAGATAAGGAAGCCCCCTACTCCGCGTGCCGGGGACGGGGAGTAGGGGGCTTCCTTATCTGGCGGAAAATAAAGTTATCATCATCATCAAGAACGCTGCGTCTGGTGCAGTGCGCTTTCGAATCGATATACCGTTACGAATGACGCTCGCCAACAGAGCAACGAACTCTTGGCAGAAGCGTTAAGCCGTATTAGACGCGTCTAGCACTGTATAAATAATTCAGCTGCCACGCCGAAGTAGCGTGTCTAACGGTTATTTTCATCGCCCGACACAGCTACCTGTCAAGATCGAACAAGAATTCAGGTGTAGCTCTCCGCTACTTCGCTCGAAAGCGCACTTATCCTGGTCAAACGTTCACGGTTAGATTAAATCTGCAACCACGCTTGGCGTCTCTGACCGGTGCAGATGAACAAAAATATGGCGTAGGAGGCTTATAATCCGACTGTGTTGACTGAATTAACGGTGTTTTACGATATTGAATAAGTAGCGTGCAATACCACGCAGAGAAACCGATGAACTCAGCACCGATATCGAAGTACTGATAACAGGACCCACCGCCAAGGCGTTGAAAAGATCTACTTCACGTTCATTAGCCATGCCACTTAGCCGCTAGCATCGCTGATTGTATCTTTGCGTCAATCTCAGGAGCTCTGACATGTTATCGCGAATCGCCTTACGTTCTGTGGACGGCCCAAGGGTCACGTAGTGGGACGTCTGCTGTCATCGTTCATTAGCTACCGGGAGACGGCAGCGAGCCTGTATTTTCAGTGACCTTCGCGAATCATGTGCAGCAGGGCACGTTGAAAACGGCAACGGCCTGTGTATAGTTCGCGCACCTCTTGAGGGCACGTTGCGATAGCTGTAACGGTCTCTGGGATGTCACGTGAAAGATACTAACAGTCATTGAAGCAAGAAAAAGCATGTGATAATGAATTTTTTTTTATTTGAATGGCGGTGATGGTCAGACCGGTAAATTAGTAACGCAACTATTTTTTGAATGGCAGAATAACCGAAAGCTGACAAAAATACAATTCAGAGCAGTTCAAGTTAGGAAGTTTCTTACACATCGACCATACTTGACCCCAACTAACGTCTTTCGCTGCTCATTCTTTCCGGATGCTATAGAGCACTGGAATAAACTGCCCGCACATGTTGCTGAGAGTTGATATCCCCTCTACTTCTTGTAACGGGGAATTGGGTTGATGATGATGATGATTGCTGAAGGATGCTTGACGTCGTGCAGATTCGAATTGCTTAATCACATTGCAAGAGGACACTTCTAACTTTTTATAACAATTAAAAGCACGAAGGAAGATACAAGCAAGGAGAAAACATATTTACACTTGACTGACTCTACGTGACGAAACCAGCCCTCGGTCCTGCCGAAACAGCTGGTTTTAAAACCTATGTCCCCGTCCTCGGTGGGGAGAATAACCAATCAGGTAACTACAGAAACAACCACCCAATAAATTATTGGGGAAAGGAAAACATCACCAATCAACAATTCGGAAAGGACAACACAACCAATCAATAATTGGGGAAAGGAGGTAACTCACCGCGACAAACTGTACACACATGTACACTTTCCACCATCACGATTTTGGAGAATTATGCTTTCCTGCTGCGAGCTTCGCGAACACTCACTTTTTGTTTATTTATTTATTTATTTATTGATACCCTCAGGGTGGGAACATTACAGAGGGGAGTGGGTTAATACAACGATATACACGAACACAGCAAAAATTTCACAATATAAGTAACAAATAACGTGAATGTCTGGAATATAACTGAAACAGTGTTAAGTGTGCGGGCATACAACAGGATGAATGATTACAACCTAAGAGACAGTTTCTAATTGTAATATCACATGTCAGTACACAAAAAACTGGAACGTCCGGTTTCCCAACGTCCGGTTGACCCAAGTTCAAGGAAAGTCGCTTCAACCCATCTGTTCCCTATCGTCGCTTCCCATGTCTGCAGCTAGCGTGGCAATATCCTGTTGACCACGCTTCAAGCTGTCAACGCACACCGCTGCAGACATGGGACAAAAGACACGCACTGTGACGCGGGTCCGCCTCGCCGCAAGCACGTGCACACAGGATGCGACCTAATGAATCTGTCCCTGTCGGGAGTTTGACCTTTCCCGTAATGCTCCAGTATCCGGCGCCCCCCGTATCCCGCTGGGTTGAGTTCAACCCCTTCTCTGTGATTGTGCGGAGGGCCCAAGAAAAAGAACGTAATGGGCATTCCACTAACGCGAACCGGATGCGGCAAAACAAAGTACAGCACCGCGAACTTCACTTTGAGTTTGCAGGTGTAGCGGCATTCCTGAATGCACTTGGGGATTATGCCTAGGCATGGGAATCCTGTGGATGTGCGCGTAACTGACTGTCAAATATTTCTTTTTGTATAGCAGGTGGCTGGACAGTGGTGTGAATTGTGTTGCGTTCTTATGCTCTCTTGTATTGTATGCTCGAAGAGGCTTGTTCATTCTTTTGTACGTATGCATTTTTTTCTTCATTTTTCCCTTCCTGTAATCACCCTCAGATGAGGGTTGACAGTATTCAAATAAAATACATGCGGCTCTATCTAACTCCATAGACAGTTGAAATAGAGAGAACACAACTCTCACTTTCTTTTACTCTTTGCCGCGTCACTGCCTGGCATTGCTGAAAGAAAATAAACACAAAAAAATATCGCCACTCAGTCTAGACCCGACGCACCCAAAGAGTTGTTTTTTTTTCACTTTATTTTTTTAATGTGCCCCATATTCTTCCTGGAAGTGTTTGTTGCCTTTCGTCTCCAGGAAGTCACCGGGAGACCGTTACAGCCGCCGAGGGTTAGAGAATGAGCGCGTCCTTCAGCTGTCGCCGCTAGGAGAACTGCCAGCAAACAGCACGGCTGGTGTCTCGGTGAAGCCCCCACCGCTAGGTAGGGCGGGGAACTCCTCTCATGCGGAGTGATGAATGGAACACCCCCCGACGTAACAATTCGTCGCCTTCGTCATTCATTCCTGAAAGAAGCTTCTGGCTACAACCAGTGTCAAGACGCGTAATGCGCCACCTGTCGCTTCTGTGCGTCGACTGACAGCCGATACAGCGCGCCGACTGTGCACGAACGAGGCGTTGTTGAAGAAGTCTCAGAGAGCGCATACGATTGCGCCAGGTTGTGTATACGATGTAGTGAGAATATTGAGCCGTGACGTCAGTGCCACGCAAGCGACTGGTAAGCGACAACAAGAAGAAATGACAGAAGTACCAGCGCCAACATGGTTCATACCAAGAAATCCTGGACAGTCACACTTTTGCAACGGGGTTGTTTATGAACGCAATTTCTTCCCTTGGCGTAAAATTTCAGCATGACAATCAATATGTCAGTAGATCTCTACTTGGAACGCTTGTAGTTTTCTTCTACTTATTCTGAAAAAACGCACTCCATTCGTTTTATATGGCAGCCTTAACTACCTGGTGCGAACACAACTCAAACTCTGAAGGCGAGATTTTGCTACGCGTCGGAAGCTTGGACCATTTACGTCAATAGGCTCGTAACCATACCTTACAATATTCTACTGCTGCCTCAAAGTCAAAAGTGATTTCCAAGAAAGCTTGAGTTGAAGAAGGCTCGAAAAATTCATGCAGCTCCCGGGGCCGCAGAAAGCATTCACGAACAATCCTCTGCTTTCACACTTCTTCATTGGATCTTGGATTTCTAGCAGATGATTTTCAAAGCAACTCATTTTTGCCCTTGTGTAAATAAAAAGAAAACCCCCTCAGTGATAGGGAGTACGTTTTAAGGAGTGACGACCTCAAGGGAAGGTGAGACCCCCCAAAATTTACCAGATCATATATCAACAATTGACCGAAAGCTTAGTTCGGAGCACTTCCTTATAATGCGGCTGGTATACTAGCTCTCTGTCTGGCGTGTGACTACCAGAAGCTCTTGCTGCTGCGCTGCACCTGGTCTGCTGCATAATTTTTTCTTAACATGAATAATAACACAGACGTGTCATGTCTACCCAAAGTTGACTGCCCTCCCCTGCCCCCCTCCTCCCCTTCCCCCTTCCTACTGCCACCAGACTACGAATGAATTGGCGCTGTTCCTGGTTTTAAAGTATGAAGGCAAGTGGTCTGCCATTGCCCAGAGCAAGACACGGGCTCGATGGCATCGAAAATTGGCTTCCGAAGTTATTAAAAGGTATTGAACTCTTTTACCAATGGCATGGTATCAGTAAATATGTTGTCATTCTCGTCGTAAAAATTTCGCGTATAAGAAGCGCAGACGTAGTACCGCTTACTTGATTGCACTTCTAAGCATTTTACTTCTTCGTCATGTTTTTCATTCAGAAAATCACCTGTTGACTGATACAGTTAAGTACATCCGCTACATTTGGGACGCAAAGTTAGGATGCAAAGTTTAGCGACAGGGAGAGAGCACAGTAGGTCTTGGAACAAACTCGAGTTGATACTATCTTTTGTAATATCACGGAGAAGATATGGTCATGTGGCCATGGGCGGGGTGCGCAGTGCGAATACAAGATAATCGATGTTCCCTCAGGCTGACTGTGTTCAAAATGTAAGCAAACGTAGCAAGGTGAGTTAGAGCAATGTGACCGGATGAGATCAGGAAGTCTGCGGGGATAAGGAGGCGTCAGCTGGCACAGGACAGGGCTAAATGGTGGTCAGTGGAAGAAACATTTTTCCTGCAATGGAAGTAGTTAGGCTGATGACGGCGCCGACGATGATTACATTGGGCCTGTTCTTCCTCCTGCATGTGTGCACTCGATCCTCAACCCTGGTTACGCGTCCAGTGTTCATAGCCTCCTGCTCGCATTCAGACCATGTCTTTTAAGAGCCGGTAGAATATGTCTCAATGTTTGAGGCGTTTCTTCTACCCATACCTGCATACCTTCAGCAAGAGTGCGATTTTTCCGTTGTATGAAAAACCACGCTCTCGTGATGTCACCGCGCTGGCAGCCGCGGTGACGCCGCGTGTTAGGCTTTCATTCCGTTAGGCAAGCAGCAGCGCTTGCGAGCGCCTCTTGCTCTATACGGAGTCGGCAGGTGGCCGGTGTCGCCCACGTTGTTTACTTTTGACCCGCAGAGCTTTGCCCTGGGACCTGTGCACGCGCCGGCGTCACCTGCCAGGGCTTCCTCATCGTCTCACTTTCCTCGGCCGCACAGCGTTCGTTCGACCCGCATCCTCCGGGGCCCTTTATGCGGAAACGTAGAAAGAAGTCCCGGTGCGAAGTCTTCAGCGTAATGAAGGAAGGATGCTCATTCCGAGGTTTAGAGTCACGGCGGCTGCGACGAAAGAAATACCGGCCGCTTTGCCTGTTGAGTTTTCCTCGCAATCGTTCTCTCTCTTACCCTAGATGAGACACCTGCTATGTGTGAGAACGTTCACGTTGCTTTTCGCCGAGGCGAGGAAAAATTCTGTTTACACAAGAATCTACTTCTTCAGGGAAGGAGATCAAATAGGCGCCGTCAAAGTTAAAATATTTCTCTATTTTATGCATGCACTGATACCTAATAAATACAACTTCTTCCCGCGTACCATCGAAAGCTGGAACTCCATGCCCGGCGATATTCGGTCACTTGCATTTCCGCAGTTTTTGGTTGCCATTGAATGTCACTAACAGCTATGCTTTGTTCATTTTATATTGTATCTTGTATGTATTTTTATGTACGTATGCATGCAGGAATCGATGTATATACGCAACTCCTTAACATGTATCCTATATCCTCACTCCTGTAATAGTCCCTGTGGCGCTGCGGTATGTAAAACTAATATAAATAAAAACAAATTCTTAGTTGGAAAAAAAGTCGTCTCAAAAGGCTTTCAGCATGCTGCTTTGAACACTTCGCTGTTAACAAGTCAGCTTCGATGTAGCACGTGTTTCGACAATTGAATCGAGCAAAGCGATGAGGGAACTTTCGCAGTCTGGCATAACTCTAGCGTCTGCTAGAGTTCAGGAACCCCAGGCGATGGAAGTTTCCGGAGTCCGCCACTACGGCGTCCATCATAGCCTGAGCCGCTTTGGGACGTTAAACACCCACAAAACCATAAACCATCCTGAACTTTGTAGAACGTCCCAACTTTTCATTGGCAGTCCCAAGTCTGAAACTAACCTCGTCGGCAACGGCGATGAAGCTGAAGCTGTCGGGGCCCGGAGAAGTCGCGATGAAGCTGATGCTGACAACCGCATCATCATAACAGTGATCTCCCTTGAATGTTTACTGTATAAGCTGACAAGGGAAGGGACATGTCTGCTCAGTAGTTTAACAATTGCCTGGTTCTGGCAGCCTTGATGCCATAGGTAGCATATGAGTGTTCTCGCATAGCTTTCGCCCTCATTGTTCTATGACGTCCAACTTGACATGTTTTGATACAGAACGTGCTACGTCCGCCGCTATGAACGAGGGTAGCGCTGGTGAACAATTTCATGGTTAGGGTACAGGTAATATAATACCCCCGAACAGTCGCCGCCGTAGGCCAGTTGGTTGCGCACCGGATGTCGAAATTTGGAGGTCGTGGGTTCGTATACTACCGGCAGCATGTAGTTGTTTTTTATTCTGCGTTCTAGTCAATTATCATTAAGCCATGATATAATTAGGCTATTAATTTCCTATTAATCAACACCACAAATGGAAAGAAAAAAGAAACATTACCCTCTGCTCATTGGTTTCGGTGGCTATTGCCATCTTTCATATGCACAGTATGAGCCATTATACAGAGCCCAAGCCGGTGGTAGCCCGAAAAAAACTATTGGCAGCGCTGCTTCGTGACCGCGCTGCCCGTGGCCGCTTTGTCTTATTTGCGTGAATGATCGCTTAGTTAACGGTACAGTAAGACACGGGAGCATATAGTATCACACCGAAGTCATAGCGTTGCGTAGTCTGGCTCAAATTTGCAAAGTTAGGATCGAACCTTGTACGCGACATTTAGATTACATAAGCGTTGCACGGCGGCAGTTTTATATTCTACATTTAACACACGGTGGCGCAGCAGTAGCGCGTTCCATTTGAGCTTTCCATGAGTTCAGCGCGTAGAGCGTGAACACTTCGTAGATTTATTTTTGTGACTAAACGTTTCGACAAAAGTAGCTATTATTTTCTACGTGCTTCGCTCACCACGGTGCAACCCATAACTTGCCGCCCAAACCGAGCTCGCATTGCTTACGAACCCGCTCCCCTTCATTTCCCTTCTGCGTGGCACAGAAACGCGTTTATGATCGTGTACAAACTTCTTACGTCCTTGAAAGAACAAGCCTGGCGCATAAGGGTGAAATACATGTATTCTCCGCCTCCGCCGCTTACAGTGACGTGCCTCACACGAGCAGAGGAAACCATGGGGGAAAAGTCGAGGCCGCGAACGGACGCATGTTGGCTGGCCCGGCTGGGTGGCCTCCCGCGCCTCTACCACCATCCCTGCCCCCACCAGCACAGCGGCGGTCGTGGTCGCCTTGAAAAGGAGGTTGAAAGACCGCGCGCGCACTCACTCGACCGACTTCGCGCATTTCTGGGTCAGCAGCGAGGGATTCCCGGCCAAACGAAGCCGAGCGGCCGCCGCTGGCCGGATTGGGGGGGAAGGGGGGGCGACGACGGGGACGGGTGCGTTGCACGCCCCAGTGTGTACCTGACGCTTAGCAGCCGCACGGCCGCTTGACGAAGGCGCACTGTTTCGACCCGCCCAGTGTTTACAAACGTAAGCGACGAGGCCGAAGGTGGCCCGGCTGTGGGTTGGCTGTGATAACGGCAAAGTAATAATGAGTGCATTTACGCCCAAGGAACCTTGACGAAGAAGCACACAGAAATGGGGGGCTCCAGAGTATCTTAATCGACATGTGCTAGAGTTGTGCTGTAATACTTTTAATGCGAAGCGTGTGATGGCTCATCGACACGAAAACCCGGCGTCACCCAAAAAGTGGTGGCGTTACAAAATTCGCGATTGGCCGAAACGGTGTGATGCCATCAACGGTGGGAAAATGCGAAATGTTAACCCGTAATAGTCGGTATTACTGCTTACACATGCACCAACCACAAAGGAATATAACATATTTAGGATAGGGTGTGAACAAAATTAGAACGGAATAGAAATAGGATAGCAATGCTTTCGCATGCATCATCATCATCAGCCTGACTACGCTCACTGCAGGGCAAATGCCTCTCCAATGTCTCTCCGATTAAACTTGTTTTTTTGCCGGCTGCGGCCACCATATCCCCGCAAACTTCTTAATCTCATCCGCCCACCTAACTTTCTGCCGCTCCATGCTACGCTTGCCTTCTCTTGGAATCCACTCCGTTACCCTTAAGGACCAGCGGTTATCTTGCCTTCGCATTACATGCATTGCCCAAGCCCATTCTTCCCCCTCATTTCCACTTATTTCCAATCTACGGGTAGTCGTACTAAGCCATGTGTGCCTGCGTTCAAAAGAGCGGAATTGTTGCACGACAGAAAGACCAGTGTGTTCAAGAAATAATTGAGGCGGCTAAGATTTCTCGTGCAAGAGACGGGTCACCATCGTCATCATCATAATAAGCAAAGGCCTCACCCATCATTCTCCAATTAACCCTGTTCTTTGCCAGCTGTCGCCACCGTACCCCGCAAACTTCTTAATCTCATCCACCCACATAACTTTTAGCCGCCCCCTGATAGGCTTGGCTTCTCTTAGAATCTACTCCGTTACCCTTCAGCACCAGCGGTTATTTTGCCTTCGCATTGCACGCCCTGTCTAAGCCCATTTCTTCCTCTTGATATCTAGTAACATGACATTAACACGCGTTTATTCCCTCACCCCCTCTGGCCGCTTCCGGTCTCTTAACGTTATACCTACCATTTTTCTTTCCATAGCTCGCTGCGCTGTTATTAGCTTGAGCTGAACCCTCTTCGTTAGCCTCCACGTTTCTTCCCTATAGGTGAGTACCGGTAAGATACAGCTGTTGTTCTCTTGAGGGATATTGGTAAACTGCCATTCATGACATCGAGAACTTGCTATATGCGCCCTACCCCATTCTCATTGTTCTAGTTTTTTCCTCTCATGATCCAGATCAGCGGCCACTACCTGCCCTAGGTAGTCGTATTCCCTAACCACTTTCAGCACCTCGCTGCCAACTGTGAACGGCTGTTCCCTTGCGGGACTGTTGAACATTACTTTGGTTTCCGACCGTTCTGTTCTGCCTGTCTAACGCATTGATCATGCTTTGCATGTCATCTCCTGAGTGACTTAGCAACGGGATGTCATCCGCGAATCGCAGATTACTCAAGTATTCTACATTAACTGTTATCCCGAACTGTTCCCAAACGAGGCCTCAGAGCACTCCTGTAAACAGGGGTGAAGAGCATTGGCGAGATCGTGTCTCCCTGCCTCACAACCTTTCCTTTACCATAACTCACACGTAAGTTAGTTAAGTGTCCCCGGTTTCTTTTTTTCACTTAAAGATACTTCTTTCGCTAAATATGGAAGCGTTTATAATAACCGTAGATGTAGCCCAGTGGTGGGCGTTGCCTTTCACCCACATTTACTATGCTTGGAATGAAAACACTGAGTTTTCGCGTTTAGTCTATAGATAGATATGCGGCCGCTGCGGTCGGGAATTGAGCTTTCGGTGCCATTTTGAGCAGCAACTAGAACGCGGAGCCTGTGAGCCACCGCGAGAGGAAAATGGCAACGCCACAACGCGGTTTACATTCATGACGACGCATGGTATCTGCGCGAGCGAAACATTCGGACGTGCATACCGAATGCCAAGAAATACTTAGTGAAGCCTGCCAGCTTAGGACGTATGCGTGTAATAGTGGCGGAAACGCTTCTGCAGCCGCTCTCAAGATGAGCAACGATGTAAACACGGCGCAAGGTTCACATCGCGGATCAGCTGGGCACGAGTACTACAAAGTGCTAGGACACCTTGAAACACCTTAGAATAATTATTTCCTTTGTCGCCCTCACCGCAGTGTTGAAGACGAACGGTTGCTGTCCACGTTGTTTGCGCCAAGCGCGCTGCTGTTTCGGCGTTTATCCGAGGAAGACGATGCCAGGAATGGCTATTCACGGTGAAGGCCTCCGCCAAACCTGTAATAGTTGTTTCCCGGTCACAAACAAGACGTGCATCTCGTCCCGCCTCGCTGCCTCCTTTCCATCCTTTCCTACTAGATGTTGCGGACACGTTACTCTCCCCTGCCTCTCCCCTGCGAGGAGGACGTTTTGCACCACTGTATTAAGCTCAGCCTTCTCTGCTTTATAAAAAAACAAAGAATAACAATCTCCCCTCTAAAGAGCTCTCTTGTTGCGTCATTTCGCGTGACGTGTAACTTTTACTTTGGTTTGAGAAATTTTCCTATTTCTCTGAAGCTAATATTACATTCAGCGGTCGATAGCCAACGTCCGCTGCACACATTGTCCCGATTCAAGCATGTAACTGCAGTAGATTAGCAGAAACCTAGCCCAAACCACGGCTAGCACAACAGTAGAGAAGGAGATAACTTGGAAACCTCGCCGTGATAATCGGCGATGCTGCGTCCTAAGAAATGAGCGGAGCCTTATAATGACGCACAAGTTATTCTCCTCTTTTCTTGATTGACACATAACCTTCCCTCATATAGTTAAAACTCTTGTAGCTGCAGAATACAGGAAATTTCGGGGGCCTTCATAAACACCAGGCTTAGATAAACAAACGCGAGGTGTTCAGTGTCACACGGTTCTCGTTGTGGAAACCATCGTTTGAAAACCAGCGCGTATGCCGCCCTATAAGAAGGCCACAAAAGCAGCGCTGACATAAGTGAAGTGTCAGTCGCATCAAGCGCTAACCAGTGAGCCATTAAAAGCAGTAAAAAAAGAAAGACAAAGCGCCTGGTTAGCGGAGAGGTTTTCAAGCCTTTCGACACTGAAAACTTCGCTGCATTATGTTTCGAACAACAGTACCGGCCACATCGAAGGCTTCTACTCCTCAATCACTTGTACCTAAGTGTGCTCCGAGTAAGTTTTGTATTTAAGGCTATAGTGAGCTCAAAAAAGACAGTGGATGCAGTGGGGCTATTTTTGCTCTTCCCTGAAAAGCACCAACCCTGACAACAGGGAATTTTTTGTTCTTTTTCATAATACCGATTTCAGTTGTTCCTTTTCATAGTTCATTGTGTTTGGTTTCTCGAGAGTGTTGTCCTGTGAAAGGTGACGGTCAATTTACGCGAGATATTCCATAGCACCAGGGGAGAGCATTTAAATAAAACTGCGTGCCGACTCCACGGCCACCGTAAAACAGTGGCTGAGGCACGTGCGGATGCGGTGACCGCCACTTACGTGCCCTCAGGGGAGGGGCACCACCTCGGGTACACCCCTGTTACGTCGCTTCCGTAAGTAAAAGTGTTCATCCACCACGGCACTTAATTCTCGCTCAGCAAACTTGAAACCGAGACGTCTGAAGGATTCAGCATGCATTTAGAGGACAAAAAATGAATTGAGTCAAGTATTCCGTAGCAGTACATTAAGTGGATCTGTTTAAAACTTGCTGTTGCTTCAACGCCTTCTGTAGCCCCAAAAAGAACAAACGTCTCCGGTGCGGTCTACGGTGGCCTTAATTGCGTAGAAGCTCCCAACATCTTTAAATTAAAACGAAGCGTCCTGCTACTGAATTGGAATTTTTTGATATGGTTTATTGTAAACCTGAAGTATAGCACAAGCTCTATAATATTCATTTTTTGCACTACAGTTATTGATGCAACGGCAGCTGCAGTTTTGAGCCCTGATGCCGAAACAGCAAAGATGGGCCAACTGTCAACTCCTCCGCATTTGGGGCGCCACCCAATCGGCACTGACCGGGGTATATGGACACCTCAAGAATGCGGGCGTGGAAGAAAAGTTTGAGCAGCGCTGGAGTCTCACAAGTAGCTAAAGATCGCTGCAAAATGAAGAATGGTCAGTCTGGGCTTCAACGAGGAAAATCCACGAGACTTTGGGCGAAATTAATAAGCTCTGAGAACGGAATTCTGGCAAAGTGTTCGATGATTTGCCATACACACCAGTGTGCCTCGTGGAAGCGAGACAAGTGCCAATTGTTAAGCGTGCTTCTGGTGTGAGAAGCGTGTTAGCGAAATGTATGTTGATTGCGAGTCCTATCATACACCGTACCGCAGAGAACGCTGCAACAATCTGTCAGCAGTTTTGACGCAAGTGCTATTTTATGCCGGCAATTTTCACTGGGGGTCACACCTGGGCCTACTGTCTCTGCCCGGGTACCGTAGGACGTTCTCTGCAGTAAGTAACCCTTTTTCTCCAAACCTGAAGGATGCGGGATAAGTGAGGGGCAGAGGATCAAGGCCGTAATTCATACTTTCTTTTCCAAAATCATATAATTAGGTCTTGTGAATTTGTTCCCAAAAGACCAGGATTGCTTAGGCGGCCATTAGACACGGAATTATTTAAAGATGCTGCAAACTGTGCTTATGCTTCACGAAAAGGCAGCAGCTCTCAGACCTCCGAAAGTAACTTTTATTGACCACAGTAGCACTGACAAGTATGCCAATAGATTCTACAGCCAGCTTGGGCATCCTGCGATATTTTTCTCATCCTCATGGTTAATACCAAGAGGATCATTTGCCGTCTTAAAACGCTGTGCAAGGTCAAGCGCTTACCATCGTGTCAATGATCTGCCTCCATGAACGACAAAGATTCTGTGTAATTGTAGAAACGGTGCCGGAAAGGCGTGTCAGAGAAACATTGACAGTGAGTGGGCAATGGGTTTGGGGTAGATGGTGGGCAAACTTGATTGAATAAAGAGACAAGCATTAATAAATATAGCAAGTGTTTGTCAAGCACATTTGGACTGTGGGGAAAAAAGTGACAAACGGGTGCATGTAATCTATGTCAATGTTTCTGAATGCGAAAGCATTACTAGCCCTATTACGAGAAAAGCTGGCAGCGTGTCTGCGTGTATGTACTGGCCGATGGCACAGAAAATCCCAACGGGGGCCAGAAAAATAGGGGTACGTCGTCAAGTGGCCGTATGACGCACACAGCAAGCCAAGCACCGCCACTAAGACACGTCGTTCGTCTGTATACACTAGCCACTGGTCCAACCACCATGTGGCGCCAGTTTTCCCGACAATAGTGCCAAAATTGTGACGGAATCGTTTGTCGTACAGCGTTCGTTCTGTGTGGTGCCACAGGATTTATCATCGCATATAATTTAAATGTGCTAGTAATGTTGGCGGTTAGTTTGCGACAGCGATTAGAACAGACGACATATGCACCTTCAGTTCTGTGCCTTCCCAGGCATTCGTGCTAAAACTGATGGAGCGGTTCGTCGTAAAATGTTCCAGGTGGTGTCATACGTCCAAGTTTTTCGTCAACGACATGCAAACTCGGCCAATATCATCGCTGTGCAGCGAAAGGGTGCGAACGTTTGCTGTCTGGTACAGAACCAATACTCCGACACATAAACTCGTATAAAAGAACCTTAATGAGTGTACAAACATCAGGCGTAAACAGTGCACCCAGGTACATTAATGAATTCGCTTTCCCGCATGTAAGCAGTCCTAAGTGTCTCTGCTGAATTTTCTTTTGCGCACGCTTGTTCTTTCTCCTATGTCCACGTCCCTGTTTCCACATTGTGATCGCCTTTCATAATAGAAGGAACCATGAAATGATTTTGATGTACATACTTTAATGCAAAAAAAAAACCTGCGCAGGTGCACTTAATGAGTATTCCGGTAAAGTTTCAAAGCTCTAAGCGAACTCTATAATTTAAAATATATTTTAAAAATTGCTGCTCACGGCCGATTAGGCCGACACCTCACCGTGTGTTCTTGGCCGCCACCTTCCTCGATGATGTGAATGGGCAATCTGGGCGAGCTATCTTATTGGGCCTGTCCAATTTATATAAGCAGAATGGGGCGCGGCGGGGTGCAGCCCTGGCTTTTTCTGCTGTTTTCTTTGTTTTATGTTTTTTCTTTCTTGCGCTTCAGCATGAGTTGAGGGGACCGAGGAGGAGCATCATTTTTAACTGCCAATTTCTTCAACGTTAATGAAACTAGCTTAAATATTTTTTGCAATGTGGTGACGCGTGATTGAATACCGATTCCTTGTGCGCTGATTCTGACCTTCGTAAATAGCGTTTCGTAGTCCCTTCATTGTTTTGCCCACTTTATCCGCGTGGACCCTGCATACATTTCATCTGACCAGCCTAACAGACTAACGTGCAGCCGCGCCTTTCGTATTCCAAACAGCGTCGGCTGCCGACCCTCATAAGGCTTCTCAAGAGGTTGCATCCTGTTTACGTTCTCTGATCATTTCTCTCACTCTCTTTTCCTCTCTCTAAGTAAATGCTGAGAAGAAATTATCCTTCGGGAGACAACAATGACCGCGCAGCGTGGCGTATCCAGGGTGAAAGCAATCCGCACGCTCAGACAAAAAAAAAAGAACCAATAAAATAAAGAAAGCCAAGGTCGTATTTCGCAAACATTCTCCGCGCTTCGCCAATGCCCGAGAAAAGCTCACATCGGACCAGTACACTTCTTCGGGAAGGGGAAATTGACGGGTCGCGAATTGAGAGACGTCCGTCAGAGCTTCGTCGGGCAGATACAAATGTATGAGCTAGGTAAATACACTCGCTCCTTGAAGGGGCGTCTGGGGCTTCTTGGCTGAGGCGTCTCCAATACCTGGAAGCAGTAGTCGCCGCTGTCTCTCCGATCAAGGCCGACTCGCGTTGCGGGAGCCGAGGCGTGCGAAAGGTCATCGAAATGAGCGTGTAGCCTTACGTAGGCCTCCGGACAATGGTTCGCGCCGTCTCGGCGCATAGGAAATACCCATGGTCGTGAGGAAGGCGTGGGAATAATGGTTATAGTTAATGGCGGTTTGTGCGTCAAAGCCCCGTACGGATGTTGCACACGGAACTTCAAGGTAATAAACTTAAATGAATTGAACTGAAGGGTTGCCATCTCACTGAGTTCTAATAATATTTTCGACTGTGTCTTCTTCAAAGAATTTATCACAACATTCTGTTAACGGATCGTATTTTTGCTCAACTCTCATACATTTCATCCCATTCCGTTCAAATGTTCAAAGTTGGTGTTCCATTGTCGAAAACGAAAATGTGTCATAATACTTCAACGTTAGTAGGCTGTCCCAAGACCGGAGCAGACCGGAACGACCTTCCTTCCTCCATCGCTGTCATTTCAGGCGTTGAAAATATCAAGAGTAGCGTATTTTCTGCCGTTTGTTAACCTATTGTTCTATAACTATGCACCATTTTCTATACTTGCCACTCATTTATGTAATGCCTTCGGGCCCAGAAGGTATGTGAAATAAATAAATAAATCCTATTCGTACTATAGAGCGGTCTCACGGCCGTTTTATATTTTCGGTAATCGTTGCGGCACTCATTACAGCGCACTCAGTAAAAGCTAGCCGATTTTATGTGCACCATATTAATGGTGTCGTAAACAGAAAACTACGATATGCCCTCACATTACGCGCATGTGTTCAGGCCGCTTAGGGCCATGGCACGGGAACCCCGGTTCACTCAGCGAAGTTGCGTGTCCGGGTCCTGCGACGCAAGGAGGGCCTCCCATTCCTCCAATGTACCGATGGCGGGCTGTCCCTGCGGGAGGGAGGGGGGGGGGGGGGGGAGGGGGATAGACAGGGCAGCCGAAGAGGATGTGGTCCAGGGTGGCGTGCGATTCTCCGCAGAGAGTGCACTCTGGGGAAGCGGGGCGGAAGTAGGATAGAAGCTGAGGGGTAGGAAGAGTTCGGGTCTAGAGTCGCCTCCAGAGGATTTGTTGGGAGTGGGATGGGCGGGGTTGGGGAGGGGGGTAGAGTCGACGGGCAAGGCGTGCTTGCTGAGTCAGTTCTGAGAACGTGTGTGCCCGCTCCCTCGAGAAATTCCGGCTGGGGTCGCCGTTTTCCCGGCAAATAAGTCCTCGGGCTATGTTATCGGTGGCCTCATTTCCAGGATTGCCAGAGTGAGCCGGCACCAACACGAGCTCAATGCACCTATCGGAATTTAGGGTGCACATTCTCAATATCTGCCGCGCGGGGGGATGGACGCGTCCGCGGGCGAAGTTGGGAATGGCTGTTTTGTAATCGCTAACTATAAAAGCCGCATTGGTTTGGGCAATGGCTATTGCTATACATCCTCTGCTTCTTCTGGGGTAAAGGGGGGGGGGGGGGGGGGGGGGGGAGTCTATGAAATGGGTAAGTGGGGCGCTCTAGTGAAGGGCGCCGGAACTTTAAACCACCTGAAGTTCTTTAACGTGCGCTGACATCGCACAGTACACGGGCCTCTAGAATTTCGCGTCCATCGAATGCGATCGTGGCGGCCGGGATGGAACCCGCGCCTTTCGGTCAGCAGCCGAGCACCATCACCACTGCGTCATCACGGCAGCAGCGATTTAAATGGTCAGATTCAACCCCATTAAGTCCTTCGATGTGCTCACTGTCTCAGCACGTGGATGTTTTTGTATTCTGTCTACAACAAAAAACGGCCTCAGCGCAACTGGGATCGAACCTGTGATGTCGCTGAGCAGCGGACCGCTACAGCCACCGGCTACTGCGACTAGCCATAATTGTCAATAGCAGCGCGCTTCTCAGCCATGAATGGTTAGGGTGTTTGTATTAACACGGAAGCTTGCCTCACTGCACCTATAATAAACTAGTAATGCGCAGAAGCGTCGTGACGCAAAGTACGGCAATGGATGTCACAATCACAGTGCGGGATGATATTTTTTGGACCCTGCTTATGTGGTGCACTATGTGCTAGCCCACCCAGTTACAGTAGTCATGCTGCCTTCGAATGGCACACCGAAGCAGCGTGCTAGCCCAATGTTTAGATATCACCTAGTGAATTTGACACAGGATGAATAATATTTGAGGTAGGAGCACTCTTTAGGTGCACATGAGCGTGCCAACAATGCTGCTTTGGCTTCATTCCCACAAAATCGACAAGCTTTTCTTTCCAGCCGTAAGCTCACGTTACGTGTGGCAAATGTAGTACATTTCGAACGGAAGAGAAGGAAAATAAGTCAGACTCGACAGTACTGACAAACATACGTCGAAAGCGGTGCCTCGGTGACTCAAATGCCTAGTAGGTATGGTGACTGTACACTGCGGCTAAACAAAGAATTATCAAAAAATGGTGGTCGATTTACGTAATTAGGCCAGATGCGAATTGGGTGCACTAGCAGTTCGGTTTTCACTTTGGTTCCGTTGTTTAGATCCAGTGTTCAGGGGTGGCAGTTGTTTGGAAAGCGATAATGGGTTAATGTCCATACATGCGGAATTGGTCATTCTCCTTATTCATAGATCCCTGGAAGTCTTAATTCTTACCCCTCCTGGCGCAGTGGTGCAGCGGTCAAGCGATGCGCCACTGCCCTTCTATGGCACGTGTTGCCCAGATTTCTCTTCCCGAGCAGCCTCTCGTGATTAAATTAGCAGCCGACTGACCCGGTGGGTATGTGAGCAGCTTGCCACAAAACCGGCTTCAGATAAACGGATGAACACACAACGGCAAAATGCGGGGAATGGCCACTATAAGTGCAAGCGCACTAGGAAAGTCTCACCGGGACAGCTCAGTACAGAATGCTGAGACGCAGTAATTATTCCTGGAAGCAAGTGTAAAGTCTTGCGAGCGTCAGAAGTTTGCTATTCTCTTCACTGCAAGTTACTTTTCTGCGTCGGTTGGGGAGAGAATGCGCAGAACCTCTTGCGTTTCCTTGCCCCCACTGAGAACGCCAGTCATCACGTGACCCCATCAAAATAATAGAATTTGGAAAGCTTCCAGGTGTCGCGTTTCTGACCCCGACTACACAGGGAACGCTGGTGTAATGAGATGTTTATAGGATGCATTTGACGCAGAGTGCAGACGAAGAAGCAGTACAAGAAACAACGCATATACATACCAGAATCATTCACTTTATGTTACACCGGGAAACAGTGACTTCCTACGGGTGACAACTGCAGTGCTCAACAAATTGACAAGCGCGCAAAATACCCTCCCAGAGACAGAGCGAGAACGATTGTTAGATTACTACGCGTGGGGGAAGTCCTGCAGGTCTTACATCCGCTCGCAAGCCAATGCGTTGTCATTTGAATTGTTTATGGGTGCACTTGTCTCGATCACAGGCGCATGAAACCACTGTGTGTATGTGTGTGAGAAGGGTTGAGTGCCTCGTATTAATGAAAACGATGACTACAATGGCGTCAATCCGACTGCGGTCTGTCCGTGCATATCCTGCGCCATGATAAAAAGAAAGTTTTTTTCCCGTGACAACACCGGCCAGTGGGTCACGCAGACCTTCAGTTGGTGTCGGCGGGGAGTGCTCGATGAAAATATGAGGTGTAAGAGGTCATTGAAGACGACTATAAAGAGTCTACTATCACCACGAATCGCCTCAGGATGTTAAGTGTCCTGACATGATGAGGTCAACACACATGACTTTAGCGACGTCCTTAAATATAAACAAACAATGAGGAAAATTGGCAGTGGCTTAGCACAGCTAGGCCAGGATATAGTTAGCGAAAGCAGTTTCGGCTACTGGCATTTTGGTAGCGACAAGTCGCCGTTTTCTTTCAGCAGCTTGGCGGCGTCTCTTCGCGAGATGTTCCTCTCGTTCGTCGGGCGTCTCGGCCGCCCGCTTAGCCTTCCTCGCTTCATTTTCACGCTGTCAGCTGGCCTTGCACCATGCAATGACTTCTTGATTTGAAGACTCAATTTCACGCGGCCTGTACTGGTGCGGGGTTTGAGACTTATTTGTCGGAAAACGGCCGGAGAGCCGTCTTATTCCTCCTTTTCGGTTTTCGGAAACCTTCTAGTGACTTTATCGCATGTTGTCTTGACGTGATTCCTTTCGTTATCGAAGAAGCTCACTGCTTTGGAAGAAAGTTTCCACAAGCTCCGAGGGCTTGCTTCTTGTCTTTAGCCGGTTTGCGCTCTGATTTCTCGAAGATCTCTCCGATAGCAGCCATGGCCTTCTCGTTATAGAATCCCGTCGGAACCACCACAATTCCACCCTCTTTATCTCACAAGACTATCTTTAGATCGACATCCAGGAGGCAGAAAACAACCTTTTGAGCACCAGCATTTGGCCTGCGGTCTGTTTGATCGAGCAGGGTTTCAACAGCTTCTTTATTATTAATACTCATATATGCGCTCATCATAATGCTCATATGTGCTCAAAATTGGCCATTCTGTGCTCTACATTCATAGAACTTTGGAAGCGCTCACATCTCTCCTGGCGTAGAGGGGCAGCGGTTAAGCGATGCGCCACGGCCGTGTGATGGAAGGTGCTTACAGTGGTGGAAATTGTGCGACCCAGGTTGCTCTTTCCGAGCTACAAATAATTAACCTAACTGCGGCCTGCCAAGGTTGGCAGTTTGCTCACAGTTCGTAGGGCAGGTTGTGATGACGTCACAATATAACATGACCTAGGTGGCAGGTGGGCCACCTGATTTTTTACCCACAACGCCGACGTCGCAAGGTTTTCTAAAGAACGGAAGCCTTTGTTGAATATGCGGCTTTTGTTTTTCTTTCAATTTAAAGGTTTGTCTTGAGACTTGTCGTTGTAGATGTCTACTTAAAGAATGGCTGTTAAGCGTCATGTGACTAAAGGGCATTAATACTGGTCTCCTAGTTAAATAATAAAGTGTTCTTTTACCGATGATCCAGTGAGCCTCGTTTCTGGGGCTTTCGGAACCACCACAGCCTTTACGCTACAGCGCGAAAAATCGAAAAGACCCTTAACCTCCGCCTTCAGCGTATGACGTGATACGTAATGGGTTAACTGAAATACTTAGGTGTGACAATTGAAAGTTATCTATCTTGGAATACACATATTGACAATATCTGTAAAGCAGCATTTATAAAACTGCGTTTCCTCAGGCACAAGCTCCGTAATTCTTCATCCGATGTAAAACTTCATAGCCACCTTTCTTTAACCAGGCTAAAACTAGAATACGCGTGTATAGTCTGGGATCCGCACACTACATCGAATATAAAGAAGCTTGAAAAAGTGCAAAGGAAAGCTGTCACGTTTGTATTCAGGAAGTCAGGTGACCCTCCGCGGAGTCGGCGGCTGCGTCACCGGTGGACAGTTGTTGGGTCCGTATTGAATGCTGGAAGGCATGCGTAGGTGGCGAAGCGCACCCAGCACTACTCCCTCAGATTGTTGTTCCATCCCCAAATCGCGAACAATTTCGGTCTCGCCTTGAAGAAGTGTATAAAAATGTGAGCAAATGATGTTGGTATTGCTCCTGCCGCCCATTTAAATAGTGTGTGCGCGTGCATACTATTTGCGTTCTACTCAAAACAGCACACCTACGTCAGATGTACGGCATTCCGTGCATTTTGCAATGTCGTTAAATAAAACTGCGGGGGGCCCCCAGTGGTCCGAGCACGCGAGCTTAAGGCGACAAGCTTTTAGCGATAGTTAATGCATACATCACTTCTACAAATTCATATATCAATACGGTGAAGCTTTTTTTTCTGCTGGATAACATCATGACAAACAGAAAATTACGAGAGGTGTGCCTACATGGTCGGCCTGCAGATAAACGTGGCTTCCGGACGAAATTCGCGAGTGTTTGCCGAGAATGGTATAGATAGAAGCATTCCTTACGTAAAGCTGAGCATCTGGTAAAGGTCCACTTTTGCGGGCGTACGTAAGCTCACAGGTCCCACTGTTCCGAGGTTGAAATCAACGTGAAAAACACGCAATTATTTTTCCTTCGCGCACTTTTAGGATATATACACAATCGGTAAGCGTTCCCTTGCTGCCGCGCAAATCGGGACCGCACTGCGAATGTAGTCAACCTCTTCCTAGAAATAAGCAGAACACTACAGTATAAAGCGTGGTGTAATGAATTAGATGTGCGATTGATTGGTTTACCAAATTTACGGTTCTTTGCTGGACTTCTTAGTTCATCCTACCTGCCTAATTCTATCCGCTGCGATAATTTTAATCCAGAATATGTGAAAAGCCAGCATTGTTACCTACAGTGTCCCTGGGTGTAGCTTCAAAGTCTAGGTGGTATCAACACATAGGGGCACTGTTGTTTCGAAGTCTAGGTGTCATTAGACCGCCGCGGTGGCTCAGTGGTTATGGCGCTCGGCTGCTGACCCGAAACACGCGGGTTCGATCCCGGCCACGGCGGCCGAATTTCAATGGGGGCGAAATTCTAGAGGCCCGTGTACTGTGCGATGTGAGAGCACGTTAAAGAACCCCAGGTGGCCGCAATTTCCGGAGCCCTTCACTATAGCGACCCTCATAGCCTGAGACGCTTGTGGCGTTAAACCCCATTAAACCTTAAACCAATCTAGGTGGTATTGACGGGTATTGGTTTTATCGAGGAAACGAAAGGGCGCAGTAACTGTCGGACTTCTTGGTGCCCACCCGGACCACGTCGTGAGGGAAGAGATGAAGGAGGGGGTGGGAAAAGAAAGTGAGAAAGAGGTGCCTCAGGAAAATGGTATCTTCTCAGCGACCTTTTCTATCACCATAAAAAATATCTGGAACGGCAATCTATGGTGGCTGCGTCTGTGTTTGCACAGCCGGGCTTGTTTTTCGGAAAGCGAGTTTTAACACACTAGCGGAACGCCTCTGAAGGAACGCTGATTGTCTGTCGCCACACAGAAACAAACATCCATTTTGTGGGAACGGATGTTTTCTCGCGGGAACAGTTCCAGCGCGCTCCTGTATGAAGACTGAAAAGGAAAAGAAAAGAATAAGGATGTAAAATGGCTAGAAGCGTTACGTGGGCAAAACTGACTTCAAGCACACGATCTGTCCACTGTTATCTTCGCTGCTGGGAATACAGACCAATAAATGCGGCGTGAAATAGAAAACCGATTAATTGTAATAAAAATGACGCTCTAGAGAGTGAAAGACACAAGTGAAAACAGACGCGTGGGAAACTTTAGGCTTGATGAGCAGAAGAACTGCACCTAATTTACACTCGGGTGCCTTGTTTGAAAATAAAATGTAAGGCGAATCGACTGTGCCACTAGCGTCCTTAAAAACAGCGGAAATGCAATCCCAGGCTTGCAAAATTTATTGCCTGCAACCATGCTCATCATGAGCCTGACTACGTCCACTACAGGACAAAGGCTTCTCCCATGTCTCTCCAATTAACCCTGTCCTTTGCCCGCCGCAGCCCATTTATCCCCTCGAACGTCTTAAGCTCATCCGCCCACTTAACATTCGACCGCCCCCTGTTGCGCTTACCTTCTGATCGAATCCACTCCGTTACCCTTAACTACCATCGGTTACCTTTCCTTCCCATTTCATGCGCGACCCAAGCATATCGCTTCTTTTTGTTTTCTATTAGGATATCATTAACTCGTGCTTGTGCCCTGGCTTAATTCGCAGTCCTCAAATTAATTTCAACCTTTTTCGTTAGCCTCCAAGTTTATGCCCCAAAGGGAAGTACTGGCCAGATGCAACTACTCAGTACTCACCTCTTCAGGGTTACTGGTAACCTGCTATAGCATGACCTAAGAATACCTGCCGAATTCACTCCATCCCCTTCTTATTCCCCTAGCTAATTCTTTTTCGATTTCCGGATATGCGGGCACAACCTGATGCATTGAGTATTTCCTCACCCCTGCACTGCCAACGCTTAATTGCATGGCCTATCGACAATGTTGTTCCCTTCGCAGACCGTGGAACACAACCGCGGTTTTCTTCATATTAATTTTGAGACCCACCAGTGTGCTTTGTCTGTCTAGGTCATCAGTTATGTTCTGCAATTCCTCTCCGTAGTTACCTTAGGAATCTCATTTGCAGATTGGAGGTTACTAAGGTATACTCCGTTAACGTTTATCCCGATTCTTCCCAATCCGGATCTCTGAATGCCTCCTACAATCACGCGACGAATAGTAGTGGAGAGATCAACTGTCCTTGCCTGATTCCCTCCCTGTTTGGGTTTTATCCCTTTCTTTGTGTAGGTCTGCGGTCGCTGTGCTGTCCATATAGACATTTTCGAAAGAACAGCGACGGTGCAGAGGTAGAATACCTACCTTGTGTACCAGAGACTCCTGGTTCAAATGTAGGCGTCATCGAGGTTCTCCGCCGAATTAATTATAAAAATATCAGTGTTGATGCAAACGATTAACCGAACTAGAGGTTGTGCCTGATCCCAGCGAAAAGAGCCGACCACGCTGCTCCTCACAAGAAAAGGATTTGGTCATCCCGGCATTGTACTTAAGCAGAACCTCCTCTATGAATACACCAGTTATGTGACATAGAAGAGGCTATCCACGTAGGGCTGTGTGCCGCTAGCCAAGAAGACGAGAGATCAAAACAAAGTGTGTTCACAGAAAAGCACAGAGACAGCACGTAAAAAAGTGTCTAATCTGCGATCCTCTGAGGCTGACCCAAAAGCTGTGAAGTTACAGAGACACCGCTAACACAGACGTTTGTTCCCGCGCTATTTCATCCACACGATCTCGAACTGACCAGCGAAACTCTAAATTATCATTAACAAGTAAAAGGCTTTAGAT
Organism: Amblyomma mixtum; assembly: GCF_055824585.1. Taxonomy (NCBI): domain Eukaryota; kingdom Metazoa; phylum Arthropoda; class Arachnida; order Ixodida; family Ixodidae; genus Amblyomma; species Amblyomma mixtum. The sequence goes on along the minus strand of NC_143012.1, from coordinate 207,384,479 downwards.
TCGAAGACGAATGGTTCAGCTATTTGTGCTATTTCTGCTCCTGTCAAGGTCATGGAAGAATCACTAACACATTTCTCGGGACCCGCTTCAAAAATGGCAAATGCCTCTGTAATCTCTCCTTCAATCATTTCGTTTTCGTGTCCCATTATGCATGTATCGCTGAACAACGTGAACAACGTTGCATTTGTTTCTTCGTCTATCATTTGTGTTGCGGAGTAGCGCGCTATAACCAAGCAGCTAATAAGAACTTACGCTGTAAAAACCGCTCTCACCCTGGCCTGCACGAAGGTGTACTGCGAAACGGCAGCGGCTAGGTTATCATCGCAACGCTTGTTACATCAACATTGCGACAAATTTTCGCCTCCGATGATTGGTCGATGTGTTGTATCGAAAGCATTTGCGCCGGTTTTGACGTCACCAAAGCGTGTTGACTGAAAAAGGCGGAGAATATAAACGAGAATACAAAGAGCGCATGAATCCAACGGCTTTTATCGTTCCGAGAACTGTTGTGAACGCCGTCGAACTTACTGTTTCTTTTTTCCGTAAAACCCTTCCAGAATTTATTTTATTACTGCTACTATGCCGATGAACGCACGTGTGGTGTAAGGAAAATGTTGAATACGTGATTTCTTTGAGCAATATAAGTATTGTCGTTTGCATTTGTACTTGTTCGCCGTGGGTACTGCATCAATTTTTTTTTTTTTATAGACGGAGCCTCACCCGAGAGCATTGCTGGAATTGTGTTTCTCTATAAAATGCCACTTTATTTTCGAAGATTTCAGGGCTCTGTGAGGTGCACCGATGAGTGAATGAGTAAAAAACACCTATTCATCGGCAAAAAAGGTGGGATTAGTGGGCACTCAGTTGTTCCCGATTTGATGGCTGACGGTGTCCTCATCGGCTCCGTCGGTAGCTTTCACTTTGTTTATTTATTTCGTGTACCCTCAGGGCCAGAGGAATTATTGAGGGGAGTGGTTACATAAATAAAAAAAAATGTACAGTGCAGCAAACTAATTAGTGATACAAAAATGATGGCTCCTAGTCATACAATGTTAGCTGTTGGGTTCTTGGTGTGCTGGTTAATACTATATAGTACACAACATACAACGCAGCAATACAGTGAAAATACAAACAAACAAAATGCTCGTGCAAAAAACAACAAAAAAGATAAAAATAGATGCTCCTACTTATACAGTGTTTTCTAATGCTGTCTTGAAGCGTTGCTGGTCACTAATTGTAGCGGTTGATGCAGGAAGGTGATTCCACTCAGCAGCTGTGCGCGGAAGGAATGACTGAAACATGGCATTGGTTTTGCAAAATGGAATTCCGTCGGGTCCGTGCTGAGCAGCACATCACCTTTACTTTGAGTGAGGCAGAAGATCTGGGGGAGGGGGATTTTCCATGCAGTCCCATATTTGTAATAGGGTAGCTAAGTCTCCACAGAGTTTACAGTGCGGACCGATTTGGTCGGAGAATATGTGTGCAGGAAACCCTCGGGCAGGGATGCGAGTAGGTCTGGAGTCTGCCCGATCGTTTCCTTTTCTTTTTTTATTGACATCGAGATAAAAATGGATATAAAAGGAGATGTTTGTGCCTCATTATGGCCACGGCTACTCCTTTGCTCATCATCACCATCATCATCAGGCTGACCACGCCCACTGCAGGGAAGAAAAACACTTGAACTGATGGCATAACGCTCAACTGAACAAAGCACAACTATAACACATACAATCCACAAGACAAATGATAAAATGAACACACCAGAAATGCTAACATAAAATAGAAAAATTAACTATAGGTAATGATATCAGCCAGTGGCATAAAATGAGGATGCATATATACATTGATATGTTTTAATCCCAGTAAACGGAGTAAGAAAGCAAAAATTCAAGAAATGAAAAAGAAACAATGAGCTGCAACAATAACGATACCACATACATCAGATGCATATTAGAAACACATATAAATGATTGCGAGGGACATTGCAGAGCACCAACAATAACGATATCACATTATTATATAAGTTGGCTAGAACCACATTTTTTCGCCAATACTTAAGTGCATGTCTCTTACAAGACGCTGAATTTCACACCCTGATAATGGCAGGGCAGAAGTTGAAGCATCAGCATGAGCTTGCATGGCTGCTGCATCTGCTTCAGTGTTTCCTCAGGTAAAGCAATGCCCGTGTATCCATTGAAAGGCTATAGCATCTTCAGTACCTTGGAGAATTCTTTATGGGTTTCTTAAATCAAACTTTTCTTCCACTCTGCACAACTTGGGCTATCGAGGGATTTTAATGCAGCCTGCGAGTCGCTGAAGATCACCCACCTACGTGGATCTCCTACGGATGCTATGAACCAAGTAAATTGCATATATCTCAGCTGTCGCTGACACTGCTGCGTGACCCAGTTTAAGTGCTCGTTTTTAGTTCAGCTCTGAAATTACGAATGCAGATGCTGACGAATAATTAAGTCTTGAGCCGTCGGGATAGACATGAATGTAATCAGGATGCCGCAAGTATATTTGGTACATGGCTAACTGGTTAGCAGCAAGTACCATCAAGTCGCGTTTTCTGATTATCACTTCGACAGAAAACTCGATCTCAGGGATCAACAGGAGCCGGAGGATATGTTATATCTCTGTCCAATACTCATAATTTGGAAGATGCGGTCGGTTTTCTAGAAACACTTGATGAATTTCACTTCCATCCCAATCATGTAGTGCAGATACTAAGAAGTGTGTTTCATGTTGGAACATTAGACGAAAAACGCGTCGGCAAGTCTCAGCTGATCGCAAGACTTAAAATGGAAGATACCGTGCCTCTGCAATAACCGGAAAGCAGTCGCCTGCGGCACGCTCGAACACACCCGAAGACCTCTACCTATCAGCGTCGGTAAGCGCTCTCCTGTAGTTTGCGAAAGGCCGTGAAGTATCGGTGCAGAGTACGCAAATATTATTTCTTGATTTTTTTTTTGTTTTTGTGACGGTTGTTTGCGGCGGCGGTTTGCTTGTATCTTTTTTGGCTGTAAGCGCGAGGTGCTTCAGCAAACGGGCAAATTGGTTTGGTTTGGTTTATGGGGTTTAACGTCCCAAAGCGACTGAGGCTATGAGAGACGCCGTAGTGAAGGGCTCCGGAAATTTCGACCACCTGGGGTTCTTTAACGTGCACTGACATCGCACAGTACACGGGCCTCTAGAATTTCTCCTCCAAAGAAATTCCAGCCGCCGCGGCCGGGATCGAACCCACGTCTTTTGGGACAGCAGCCGAGCACCATAGCCACTGAGCCACCGCGGCGGCCTCAAACGGGCAAATTGACCTTGTGTTAGATTCTTCCAAGATGGATGGGTTTCTATGCCTCTGGTCTAGAGTAACCCTATACGCTCTACATCGATCAGAGTTTCAGGGCAAAAAAGCAGTCGTCGGTCGCCTCATGCATCAAGTAGAGTGTCTGAAAACATTAACAACATCGTAGCAAATAGCGATAAGTTTATAAGGAAGTTGACCCCGCCAAGTTTCAGGAAGAAGCATGCCAACAATAACGCAAACGATGACGTAAATTAAAGTTGCCTCTACATTGGGTGGAAGTAGTAGTATAGCTGGGTTTTAGGAATTCCCGTTTTGAGAGTTGCAGCGCACCTAACACAGTAAAAAAAAAAGGCAGCATCCGGCAGCTTTGGATGATTGCACGCCGATAATTTCAGTGTCGTAAAGCTCTCTATATATACTTATTCACGAAATAGTTACAGTATATTAAAAAACAACAAAAAACAATTAAATACAGGACACGTAAGCTTTCGAACGTACACAACAGTTTCAATGTGCTGCTTTTTATTTCTTAGGAGAAGCTTGTTTTTTCTAATGCCATCATTCTCTAGCTGTCTGTCCACATGGTGTATGACCGTTAAGAGTGCAGTCGGCCGCACATCCTTCCAAAAACAGCGGGGCATTGACCCAAGCTTTTGGTTTTGAGGCAACTCATACGTCAACTGCTGATGATGAAATAAGTAGATGCCAAGGATCCTCAGTTAAGCGCTTGCTGAATGTTGCTGAATAACAGGATTGAAATGTTACGAACTGATCTCGGGTTCGAAACAGAATTGGCCGTCGAACCGACTGATCTGTTTGCGTTTCTTTATGTACGCAGCGCAAGCCACACTCTACGCAAAACTTTAAAACATACACAAAGAAAACAAAAGATGAAGGGCCAGCGAAAAACTGGAGGATATCTTAATTTTTCTCATGGACGCAAAAAAAAAATTGGAAGGAACACTTAAGCTCCTCCTTAAGGGTATGACGCGATAGCTTAAGTGGGGTAATGCCTATGTATGAAGAATTTGTCATGCTCTACTCAACATTTGTAGATCCTTGGGAGTCCTCATACCACTCCTGGCGAAGCGGTTAAAGGTGAAGAGGAGGAGTCTGAACTCGCCTTTTTGCCTACACGTTCCCTACATTTTTGCCTACACGTTCCCTACATTTTTGCCTACACGTTCCCTACATTTTTGCCTACACGTTCCCAGCATTCTTAGAAATTCCGATTTATTGCCATGTGGGGCCGATTTCCCTAATTAAAGCGAATTAACGTCCGGCTCCCGCCTTTTTTTTTTCTTGAATTCTCCCCGTACGGTGGGCGGAGTCGACCAACGCGTGGAGTGTCTTTCACCCAGTCCCGTGGCGGCTTGACGCTCTGCCATCGGCGGAGTAATACGTAGTAATCCGTAGTGGCAAATAGTCTGCGCGTATATTTATTTCTGCGGGCTTATTTTGCAGCTATATTATCTGCGAATGAAACTATTTATTCGCGGAAACCTAAAAAAAAAAACATAATAAAGCGAAATCAAAGCCTCCACGGAGCTGGCTGAAAGGCACTCCATGCGTTGGTCGACTCCTCTCACCGTATGCGGGGAATAAAAAATAAAGGCGGGAGCCGGACGTTAATTCGATTTAATAAGGGAAATCGGCCACACAGGGCAATAAGTCGAAGTTTCTAAGAATGCTGGGAACGTGTAGATCGAGTTCCCGCGGCAAAAAGACGAGTTCAGATTCCTCTTCACTGAACCTTTAAAGAATGCGCCACTGCCCTGATATGTCAGATGCTGCCAGTGGTGGGCCTTGTGCGAACCATGTTGCTCTTGCCTAGCAACCTCCGGCGACCAATCATTACTTAAACTGGCACCTGCCACGGTGGTCAGCTTGCTGACAATCCGGTGGGCAGGTTGTGATGATGGCATAAGGTTACGTCACCTAGGCGGCCTACCTGCCTCCTAGGTTGCTTCCCTGGGGATTTTTAATGAATTTTTCGCTCACGTTCAACAACAACGCCGACGGCGATGGCGGACTTTCTGCGACACGAGCGCCTTTAAGGTGCACTGAAGAGGAATCTGAACCCGTCTTTTTGCCGCGGGGACTCGATCTACGCGTTCTGAGCATTCTTAGAAACTGCGACTTATTGCCCTGTGTGGCCGATTTCCCTAATTAAATCGAATTAATGTCCGGCTCCCGCCTTTTTTTTTTTTTGAATTCTCCCCGTACGGTGGGCGGAGTCGACCAACGCGTGGAGTGCCTTTCAACCAGCTTCGAGGAGGCTTTGCTTTCGCTTTATTTTATCTTTTATGTTCCTGTGAATAAATAGTTTCATTTGCAGATAATATAACCGCAAAATAAGCCCGCAAAAAAAAATATACGCGAGGACTATTTGCTTCTACGGATTACTACGTATTACTCCGCCGATGGCAGAGCGGCAAGCCGCCACGGGACTGGGTGAAAGCCACTCCACGCGTTGGTCGACTCCGCCCACCGTACGGGGAGAATTAAAAAAAAAAGGCGGGAGCCGGGCGTTAATTCGATTTAATTAGGGAAATCGGTCCCACAGGGCAATAAATCGAAGTTTTTAAGAACGCTCGGAACGCGTAGATTGAGTTCTGGCGGCAAAAAGGCGAGTTCAGATTCCTCTTCACTGCACCTTTAACGCTTCTGCGTTAAACGTTTCTTCGGGAATGTTTACGTATGCACTGCAGGAAACATCGTCTATAGAGGAAACGCAGAAAGGCGTGGTAAGAGGCCGATCGATGCACGCGTTCCCGAGAATCCACTCGAACAGCTTCGAGTTCTGATCATATATCCAGTAATCATTACAGCACGCGGAAAGCCAATTATGTTGTGTCTCCCAGGCACATTTGCGCCAGTCTTTTTTCTTCTTCTAATTCTTTTGTCGACCCTGCTGCATGACCTAACTCCCTACTAGAATTGATATTGGCGCACGCGCCTCGAAGCCGAAAAAACAAACAAACAAAAATGTAGAGCTCATCAAACGAAAGGTTTAACGACACTACTGGAACGGAAAGTGGCGTCTGCAATAAATATCAAAACAGAAACACAGGGTAAAAAGCTCTGCAGTCATCTTGCAGAGTAGTGGAAGCTGACAGTTGGAAGGCTCGTCACGAGGCAGGTAAAAAATATAGAAAGAGGGAAAAAGCAAAAAAATGCAAAAAAGGCACTCATTTCGGTGTCACCCCCCAGTGCACTGCAGAAGAGTGGACGATCATGGCAGAGGCAAGCTTGCAGACTTAATACACAGTGCCCCAGAGAGGACGTTAACTCGTTGGCGAACCAGGAAACGCTTTGATAAAGTGCTTCCAGTCCTAAACAATGCAAAATGGCGTCTCCCTGTGCTGCTAATTCAGGAGGAGTTAGAGGAAAAGTGTGATGTACAAAGGGCTCAGGATTGCCCACTTGGGCTCACTGGCAACGGAAAAGAAAAAAAATCCTGTACTTTCTCGGCTGATTTCATAGTAGTTACACAGCGACAGTTTATTTTCTCAATAACAGCAACAACACAAGCGCGCATGGCAAGATAATTGAGAAGTGCCGCGTGAGGTCGAGCTTTTATACGCTTTCGAGTCAATATGCTCCTCTTCATATTTGCGATTTCCTTTTTTGTTTTCAAATATAACGCTCTTTTTTGACACCGAAGAGCATGTCAAGGGGGAAGCATCGCAAATATGCTGCACGTTACTATATTTATAAGCTAACACGCAGAGGGCAGTAGTTAGTGTTCAGCCTAGACCAATAACGGCTCTCTAAGAATAATAAGGAAAATAAATCTGTGAGCTATGGTCCTGCCGAGGAAGGAGTCATTGACTTATCTAGTTAAAGACCTGGCCTTTTTTGGCCAACTCACGTTCATTAGAACGTGCTCGGGAGAGCTAGACGCTGTAGGCTGACAGCGCATTGCACATCGAAGAAGGAAAAAAAAAAAACGCTTGGAGTTTTGAGTGTGAAGGACTCCATAGTCTATGGTGTCGAGAAGCCGAAGCGATGAGAGCTCAGTGTGAGGCAATTGTCGCCGTGTTTTCCTGGGCGCTTCGCGCTTGCCTGCACGTTCTTTTCAGTGTCTGCCATTAAGTTGCGCAGTATATACAAGACCAATACGTGATATTTCCCTCGGGCAAACCGCAGCACTTACGACCCGGCGCAGAGTGTGCCTTCGTGGAAGACATAAAACATTATTTATTTTGAGTGTGCAGAGGTCTCCGGTGTGTACACCCTTTCCTAGCCGAGTGCCACCATTGCGTAACAACTGGATGCCTTAATCTCCGAGATCGCGGTAGCTCTTTAGGTCAGGCAACCATAACACCTGGTTACGTCTTGAGCGTCGAGCTATTTTGGGCGAAATAAGTTGTCGCTTATTTTTGTTTTTACTTGGGACAAGAAATGGCCGAGGCGAACTAGCAGACACGTACGTTCGCCGTGCCGCACAGCACTGCGTACCGTGAGGCGAGAACGGTGAAGCGTATCAAGTGTTCTCGAAACGGGCCCTGAGCAACCAGCGGGATTCCCGTTAGCTACTTCTCCGTTGAGCCGTCCTGCAGGGTCAGGAGGCGTCGGCCGCCGCGCGCCGAACACGCACGCACAGACTCGTTAATTGGCTCCCAACGCTGCGCCAGAGGCTGTTCGATAAGTATCGAACGCGCCGACCTCCAAGGCGAGTTCTCTTCGATAGAGCACAGAGAGGGAGAGATCGGAGGAGGGATGTTGCAGCGAGAGAGAAGAGAGAGACGGGTGAGAGGTCATCAGCTGTTTCACTGCGCCGACCTTTTTCCTCCTATCTTTCGACCGCCGATTTTTTTTTTTTGCTTTGGCTTTCCCCGTTTCGCTTTCGTCTTGCCTGAAGCATTTTTTTTTCTTCGTCTTCTGTATTCGTTTATTACGCGCCTAGGCGTTGGTGCTGGTCGATGCTTATCGTCCGGACTACCATGCAAACGCGCCGAAGATTTCGATGTGCGACACGTCACGGGCGAGGACGTCTGTGTTATACATATGCATAGCGCTCTGCTAAGCGACCTCGCGGGCGGAAGAGAAATCTCCCACCAAGCGGTGGCGGAGGCAGCGGTGGTCGCAACGGGGGGTATATTAAAACCTTCGAGGTCATTCAACTTGCATGGGAAACAGTGGAGAAACGGTTAGCTGAATGTCTTTGACGGCGGAAATTTGTTTATGTTTACTTCTGGGTACGCCCATGTACTCTCTGTGTGCTGGAATTGCACCCACGTAGAATGACCGTGGTATTTGCCACGGGACATGAATCAGACGAGTCACGGCCTTGTATAAAAGACCCTTCCGGGATTTGGGGTGTTCGATCGAGGGACCTCCGGAGGAGGTCCGCTCATTTTGGACTGCTCGGAAAGATGGCTCGAAGCCGACCCGGTCGGACTGGAATTTGCCGCAAGACGCCTAAAATGCAATCCTGTGTCAGTACAGGTTCACGCAGCCAAGGCATTCGAGAGTTTTCAAACGACAGAGATGAAGACTTCAGTGAGGAGAAAGCATTTGGCACATTAACGATTTGTTTTCTTAATTGTCATTTCGTGCCGCGTACCTTGAAGAGAAGGGACGTAATATAGAGAAGAAACATCGCGAGAGGAGACGCGAAGAGTGTGCAATGTAAACTGCAGCGAAGGGATTGTTACGTAAATGATATACGTTCATAAAAAATGCATTGTACGCGCTTTGCTTGCAGACTTAGCCCTGACTGCCAGTCACATGCTTGTGAGCCGCAAAATGAGTTGCGTCGGGACAGTACTCTGCAAACTGATTTCAAGAAGCCTGCTTCATGGAAATTTTTTGTCACGCGTTTGTTATGTGTAACGATACAAACCTAACTGAGACAGCCTTCAGTTATGATCTTGATAGGCTGTTTTCTCTTCGCTGCGGAGGTCACGCGCTTGTTAACGAACCGTCAATTTGGCGCCGACGCTTTACAGAGCTATTGCAAGCATGCATTGCACTGAGTGAAAATAGTTGTTGAGCAAGAAGATAGAGCAATTTTCTTCAACCATTCGCATTCAACCATTCGCATTCGTGTTCGCATTCGTCCAAGTCCATCGCATATCTGGAATGATCAACAACAGTGGTAGATACAAACACGCACGAGGGCACAAATGAACGCTCTCTCGAATTAGACACGGTACAGCGGCTTTGCTAATATTAATGGCTGAATAGGTTTAGTTTGGTTTATTGGGGTTTAACGTCCCAGAGAAACTCAGGCTATGAGGGACGCCGTAGTGAAGGGCTGCGGAAATTTCGACCACCTGGGGTTCTTTAACGTGCAACGACATCGCACAGTACACGAGGCTCTAGAATTTCGCCCCCATCGAAATTCGGCCACCACGGCCGGGATCGAACCCGCGTCTTTCGGGTCAGCAGCCGGGCGCCATAACCACTGAGCCGCCGTGGCGAGGCTGAATAGGCTTCACTCAGAAATCACGAGCGATTCACTGGAAGATTTGAGAGCAACTTTTCTACGTCATCATGTAATTTAAAACACACTTGAAAGATAATAACTCGCAGCAGTGTTCATAATTTTATTGTAAAGCATTCCAGCTCCCATGTGCAGATTCGACAGTATTGCTAACGACTTCAAGCAATAGCAAAAGCAGGTTACAAAAGTCAGACAAAGCTCAATACATAAAGAATTAGGGCTGTTATATGAATTTCTGTCTATAACTTTTTTTGCACATACACGAAGGAGGTATTTAATGTGATGCTCACTATTCCTGGACGCATCCAATGACCAGAAAAACACCTGAATCAGGTCACGGTCCCCGACTTGTTCCAAGTGAAGTCCGGTATCACACAACTTCCGTGCGTGGCATTCCCGCAGAGTCGACAGCTGCGCAACTTTATGTGTGTGTGTGAATTTCGTTCCGTCTTTTTCATCCTGGCTCAGCTATCGTGATAATAAAAATAAAAAAGCACTAAAACAAAGGTCTTCCTCGTCCTTTACAAAGCTGGCGCACGGGTTTCCCCTTCCAACATTAAACTGATACTTTTCCCCAGTGTTCCCACATTGCTGTTTAAGCTATTGCGCATGCGGGCGATTGATCATTCAACGTACGCAGTCATTTGCTTCGTCTGGGCATGCGCCAACGGGAATTCTCCCATACTGAAATTCCTGCGCAGCGTCGCAATTCTGCTCACCACAACAAGCTCAAACGTCACCGCGCTCGGCCCGTGACGCAACCGCGCAAGAAAGGAGGAAGAAAGGAAACGAAAGAAAGAAAAAAAGTAATGCTTTCCCAAAGCCGAACAGCGAAAAGAATCCCACTCCAATCTAAAGATGTATACCTACAGGGAGCGATCTCTGTTTATTTCCGATCCCTTGCGCAGGCTGGCGGCCGTGTGTAAACCCAAATTGCGTCACACTACCTCACAAACTTGGCAGCCGCAGCATCGAACGGTCTTCGGTTTCAAGGAGCCACGCTCTCTTGCGCATGCCTAGACAAACGCCTTCCCGACACGACTACTCAACTTGCAAGTTTGCTTGGTACACACGTACGCAGTGCCGGTCGTACGGCGCTACGGCTCCGGCCGATATGCGACGTTTCTGAGCACAGCATTGAGTTTTTGCTTTCCTTCCAACTTCTTCCTGTCTTTTTTTTTTAAAGTAAAGAATACCAGACATTTCTGGGCTGCATTTTTTTTTCTAGTGCCATAAATGCGTCATACAGCGGCATATATATGCTGCTTGTTTTTTTTCACTCTTTGCCCGTCACCCACGAACGTAATCGTAAGTTAAAATTTATTGCGCGCTTCCCCTGCACACTTGCTCATGTCTATGCAAACTTCTTCCTGACACGACTATGCTACTTCCAGGTTTGCTTGGCACGCGCGGACGCACGGTGCTACGGCTCGGGCATGTACGGAAATTGTTTCTCCTTTCTTTCCAACTTCTCGCTGATTCTTTTTTTTAATAAAAAGTTCCTGACATTTCTGGGCAGCAATTTTTCTTTTCTACTGCCATAAATATGTCATACAGGAGCATATGTAATCTGCTGGCTTTTTCGCTACAGTTCCTATTTCACTGTCACCCACTACCGTAATCGTAAGCCAAAACTTATTGAGCGCTGCACCTGCAAACTTCAAATGACTTCATTTGGGCCACGTGTCTGAATTCTGAATTTCACATTTCATGTAATCTTGATGGCATAATGCGGTTATGATTATTATCAAAGTGGGAAACGGGATGGAAGCAGATAGATGCCGATAGTAAGACTCGCGGCCGCACAGTGTTCAATAACGCATAACTGCGTATACTTGTTCGTCCAATAGTAGTCACCGGCATCAAACTCCTTTTTGAATACAAAAGCCCTACGACAATTTTATCTTTCTAGCGCGTCATTTCTTAGCGCCGTTCACCCGAAACGGCCACCACCTCCATCTGGTGGGAATCGAACGTATTGGCGCAGGCGAAACGCCCCCGTCTCCCTCACGCACATCCGAACTTCGCACAAGACAGCAACGACCGCCTCAGCGCACAAGCCGTTGTACCCAAACGAATGACGTAGAGGCGCCTCCTTCTTGCCTCCGGCATATTACGTAAAACAAAAGATCTCCCTCCTTCCCTGACGACATTGCTAGCGCAACAGGGCGAAGATGCAGGCAGCCCCTTGGCTTCAGCATGGTCCACGCGTACTCTTTCCCTTGTGTCGCGTTTAGATATGACGATAATGAGGGCCCTCGGAGGAAAACAAAAAGAAAGAGATGGTGCGAAGAAGCGATGCGAAGAAGGCAGAAAGAAGGCGCGGAAAGACGACTGAGGAGAAGAAGGACAGACCTTGGGGAATGCCAAGCCTGGACTTAGCGCACGGGCGCCCTGTCTTGCCTTGCCTTGAGGCGGTATCTAGCGGTCGGTCCGTCGGGCGACCGACCCCAGAGCACCGACGACGTCAGCAGCGGTGGAGAGGGAAGGCGGCCAGGCCCAGCAGAAAGGGGGAGGTTTTCTTCCTCTCCGTTTACGCACGCGGTCACGTGGGGCCGGCGGGAGTGTATAAACCGGACGCGCGACAGATGGGAAGGCAGCATTGAAGCACCTGCTTCCACAGGGAAAAGACACCGTTGCTCTTGCGCCGACGGCGTGCACGGCTTCACTCGAACGAGCGCGTACCCTTCTTTCACACCGCTTGCCTCAACGCATCGCCGCTCCGAAGGCTCGTCGTCTCACTGACATTGCGTGCCGCGCCCGTTGTGGAAATGGAAGCGTTTTTCGACAAGGCCACCGCCACCTACCAGGCCGTCGTGGCCAGCACAGACCCCCGGGTCAAGGGCTGGCCCCTCATGGGCAGCCCGATGACCATGCTGTCCATCATCGCCGGCTACGTCTACTTCGTCAAGGTGTGGGGCCCCAACTGGATGAAAGGGCGCGAGCCTTTCCAAATCAAGAACGTCCTGGTCGCCTACAACCTCATCATGGTGGTGCTTAGCACATTCTTCTTCTTCGCTGGCGGCAAGTACACGTACCTGGGACCTTACAACTGGTTCTGCCAGCCCGTCAACTACGGCACCGACCCCAACTCGATGGCTGTCACGACCCTGGGCTGGTGGTACCTGCTGCTGAAGATGGTCGAGTTCCTGGACACCGTGTTCTTCGTGCTCACCAAGAAGTTTTCGCACATATCGCTCCTGCATGTGGTTCACCACACGACCGTTGCCTGGACCGTCTGGATGGGCGTCAACTTCGGTGCCGGTGGCCAGAACGCCTTCTTCCCGTTCATCAACTGCTTCGTGCACATGGTGATGTACACGTACTACTGCCTCGCCGCCATGGGTCCCGAGGTGCGCAAGTACCTGTGGTGGAAGCGCTACCTCACCCAGTTCCAGATGGTCCAGTTCGTCGTGGGCTTCCTGCACGCCTCTGTTCCTGTTTTCTACGACTGTGGCTTCCCTCCCTACTTCGCGTACATCCTCATGGGTGAGGCTGTCATGCTGTTCTTCATGTTCCGCAACTTCTACAACAAGGCCTACAAGGCTTCTCAGACGGCGCGCAGCATCCACCAGCAACAGCAGAGGAACGGTCACGTCAAGTCTGGCGTGACCGCCGGCGGGAACGGTTTATCGACCAAGCTGGACTGAAGGGCCCGACGTCGGAGCACGCGGCTAACCGACAAACTCCGGCCGTCTTTCATCGCCTGGTAGGCGCATCTTTTCAAGCCCAGGACGACGGAGCGACGCTGAGCTGTCACAGACTGTATGTTCACTTTTTTTTTTCTCGGCGCCGCCTCGGAATAAGCCTAGTCAGCAAGCGACGTGCCTTCCGGACGCCCCCACTCACTAGTCGCTAGACTTGTCTAGCGACGAAGACTCCGCCAACTTCTTGCGAAGCCTCACATGCTTCCGGATGTTCCCGGCAAGTCTCGGCATTCCAGTCAGGACTGATCGTTTGCTGTTTGTTTCACTTAGTGATTCAGCCGTCTTGGTGCGTGCATGTCACTCGCAGGACAATCCACGTCTCGCTTCAAGCAAGGCCGCGACCTCTGCCAATGACTCGTATTTATGTTTCTCCCTTAGGCAGGCAAAACGGCCGTTCGTTTCGGTAGGAGAGCCCCTTCATTTTTTTTCCTGAGCGAAGCTTCCTCCGGCCTCCCCAGTATCTCGTATCAAATGCCAATTCTAGTGTCAAATGAGATGCTGCTACATTGTGTGGCGAGGCCCGACTACTCATGTATAACTTTGTCTTGATACATTGGCTCCCCTGATATCCTTTGTTCATTTTAGAGACAACAGTGAGAACTCGTCCCGAATGGCATAGCCAGCTTCGCCTTACCGGCGAAACTGCGTCCTCACATGCCAGTTTTTCATTGCCAGTCGATTTGTTTATTCCCCTCAAGGGTAGTAGCAAACAAATTTACTTTCCCTGCCACGTGATTTTCAGACGCCCTCAGTACACGTCCGGCCGACAATCAAGACGCGCAATGTTTGCTCATCAATTCATGCGCTTTTTTTTTATGATCGTCCTGTAAATATCCATTTTTCAACCATCGTCACTTTTTCAATGTATCATAAACACAACCGTTTGAAATAAACTGCTGTGACATTGTTTAAGAAACATTTGTATGCGTACGTTCCCTTCTCTTACCCTCAGGTACTGCCAACACTAGCTCTGCGCGACACGCAGGCTGCGAAAGCTCGACGTTGCCACTTCCTTCTCGCTCAATCTGCCGCGCTGCTTGGACTGAAAACGCTTACCCTAGATCTTCGCGATGCCGACGGCGGTGTCTGTTTGATCAGATTTGACTTCTTAAACGCAAGAAAAAAGGCTTGCCAGTGGTCGCGTTGCATATTCAGCAGCCGATGCGCTAGTTTTTGCACTTCTGGGCGCGTTCACCGTGACGTTCCGTGCCCTTCGGCTTCCACGGTTCACGGTCAAGGTTCACGGCACATCGGCGCTCTGTTTTATCGCCTGCTGTGGGATCGCTGTCGCCTTAGAAATAAGGGCGCGTTTTTGCAGAGCTTCAACAACGTTATAGTAGGCGTCGCTAGAATATCAATGACTGTCATCTCTGTCAGCTCCGACCAGTACTATGCCCATTAATCGGCATGGTCGCCATTTGTCTTTTTTTCGTATACGAATGCAATGTCGTGAGCACTTTACGTCATTTCGGCGTTGAACCAGCGCGTTGAGAAATAATCTAGAAGTGTAGCCACTCGCACTGGCATGCCGACAGCAGACCTCGTAATATAAAAGCGAAGATTACATTACTGTACGTAGCTGGATGACTGCACGCCATTGTCTGATAAAGATAACTTGTAACACAATTCACGACGTTGGGCAAAAGTTGCTCATTCCTCGTAAAATGTTGCGAGAAAAAAAAATACAGCCAAGATGCTGACCAAGAAAACGCAGGCTTAAAAAGTACAAGCAGGCACGCACTCTTAGGTCATAGCTACCGCTCAGATGTGTTATTTTCGGCATTACAAATGCATTCTTGCTTGCAATGCAAGTGACTCCCGTCACGCCACGATGCGATAATGAATGCCAGCAGTGGCATTTTGGCCCTAAGAAAGCTTTGTATAGGGTGAATGCTTATTCGCTCTTGCTCTTTTTCGTGTAGCGAACACATAGCAGCGAAGCACCCCAAAACATACCGTAACTGAGCTGGCCGCCTGTTGCGCCGCCAGTTGCAGGTTTTATTTGACTTGCAACATTCAGATTGATTTTTTTTTCTGTCTTCCACGTGTAATAAAAGTGCATGGGTGGTTTCAAAGCAAAACTTCTATACTTTGGTTTATGGGGTTTAACGTCCCAAAGCGACTAAGGCTATGAGAGACGCCGTAGTGGAGGGCTCCGGAAATTTCGACCACCTGGGGTTCTTTAACGTGCACTGACATCGCACAGTACACGGGCCTCGAATTTCTCCTCCAAAGAAATTCAACCACCGCGGCCGGGATCGAACCCGCGTCTTTCGGGACAGCAGCCGAGCACCATAGCCACTGAGCCACCGCGGCGGCTTTCTATACTTTGTAAAGACTTCAATATCGATCAAACACGTTACCTTCATGCACGTTTGTCAGCCTCAGAGATCTGTTGTTTTTCTTCTATTCATCATCGCGCTTGTACTGGCGAGATTGGCCTGTGGCGGCGATACCTGCATTTTAGTTCACAACAGCTTTGTTTTCAGAAAGCGGGGTGTTTTTCTATTTAGGAGCTGGTGCTCAATCGACACAAGCCAACTTCAATTTCTCCTCAGTGTCCGTTTAAAGGCGTTGTTCTCTCGTCGATTTTTCTCAGCGTGCGCTCAAGGTTCTAGATTTCCATCATGAATTCATTTTAATCTAAGCCGTCGACATCGCTTTCCATGTAGCGGCCCTTTAGTCTTCGTGCAGTACTGCAGCGCACACTACGCGTAGTCGCCAAGTAGCTAAAGAAAGTTGGCCTGGTGACAAAATCTCTAAAACAGCTCCCGCCACTTTCCATCTTAGATAACAATCCCATTCATACGCCTATGTGCCAAGCGAAAGGCGCGTATTCAAAGAGGGGCCCGAAGACAACTGAAATCAAGCTAACCCCGTTCTCTTGGCAGTGTTCTTTAAGAGCATGAGACCCTCCAGCCCCCCCCCCACCCCCCCCCACCCCCTACACCCGACTTGATTAAAAAGTTACCTTGGCACCACCCGAAAAAATCATCTTTCTATGCGCCTTCCAAGAAAGCAGCGCTGGGTGCGATACTTGAATAAAGAAAGAAAGAAGTGTCTTCGATATCGATACCCTCAAAAATTGTTTCCAATGCCGATACAAGGCACCGAACCAAAATTGATTTCCGATACTGTGTCATCGATACTTCGATACAGCACTGATATCGCCAATATTAATAAAGCTGGTAATATGATTTGCCAAAGTAAAAAGTTTCTCCATAGTTTTTTGGGATTTCTTGGTATTTGCCACAGTGCAATGTTTTTGAAATTGTTTGAACTGATCCGGCCGCACGGATTTCTTTGGGATTTAATTTCTTCAAGTTCCACTGTCGGCGGCGCAGCTGGTTTTATTCAAACTTTAACTCAGCAATGGAGCCGTTGAGAAACGATCACTTTCATATGATGCCTAGCAAAATCTTTTCTTGAATGTTTCATGCGAACCAGTCTCTGAGCACTTGACTACACACGAATACACTCAAAACTATTTCCGATGCTCTTCGTTTGTTACAACAGTGTTTCCCGGTTTCATCTGCCTTTTCCCTGTGTAAAGGCTGCAAGCTCTGTGCGATTGGGAAAGACATGCAGTTATTTTCTTAGCGCTGTGTTTAACAGACGCTCGAAGTTGAACGGTCTTCATTTAAGGCTTGAAGGAAAAGGAACAAACAATGAAAGGGCTAGGAGTTTTTATTGGGCTGAAGATACCGTGCTAATCTCTTTTATATTGTTTTCATTTTTTACTTAACGATAGTAACTAAGAGCATTTCCTTAGTGCTTCAAACGGAACGAGTGAGAAAAGCCTCTTTGCAGGAGCACGCGAACACGTTGCCATGTTGTACCTTATGGAGGTACCTTTTTTCAACGGATAAAAGTGAAGCATATAGCCACGTCGACTCAAGGATCCTCGAGGTGTAGTTCAGAAGCTCAAGTTTCATTAGCGCCTTTTGAGAACTGCGGCTTTTTATTGTGCCGCTGCACTAAACGAAAGGAATGCGTCAGCTTACACATTTGACACTGCCGGCACTGATGACCCCATCGACCTGCGTGTGGAAGAGTGCTTGACCTCTGTCGGGCTTAAAAAGTAAACAACAGATGCTCAGTAGCCCCTGAATGTGAAGGTGAAATTCTTCCAATTCTATCTGCAAACACCGCAACTTGGAATAGCGATGTAGGGGTGTTGTTTCTACCAAAACGGTGAGCCTGTTTCTTCGTCCTCTGAGTCATCGAGTGTGCAGAAGCGCAACATATATGCTTTCTATCTGCCAAACCACGTACACGGGAAAACAGATGACTGACCGGGCCAACGGCATTAGCGTCACCTATTTCTAAATCTTCCCTTTTTTTCAGTGCTATACCGCTTGAGCGACCACCGCCGGCCGAAAGTTTGACTCGCAGAAACCTCAAAATCTGAAGCACACTTCTATTTTTAAGAATCAAGTATTGTTAAAACACACGATACACTAAAAATGCATTTTAGATGAAGATACTCGATTGTTTCATACCAATATACAAAATGTATCGAAAGACAATGTCGGAATACATGTACCTTCAATACTGCCCACGTGCGCTGAGAGGCACCGCCGGGGGCAGCAGACAATTTGTGCAGCTTGCGCTGCTCGGAAGTTGTATGACATCATTGTCATGCAGGCAGTGCCACTGTCCGTTGCATGTGCTGTCTCGCAGTTGAACTATTACGTCGCTTTGGACTTTCTCATTACGTTCTCCCCGGCTTTTAAAACTGGCCTCTGGATATTTCATATCGCGAATGATTCACGACACTTAGAAGGAACTTTTTACTTTTTCTTTTTGCCTGCCGGAAGCATGCACTCATAGGCCGCCCAAAAGGTAATTGAAATAGCTGTACAGCAGCGGTGCTGCTTAGAGGCAATGACCCATTCCTTCCAAGTTACGGGCTCATTGCTTCCCGCGGGATGCTAAGGGAGCATGGGGGCACTTTTTTTTCCGTGCTTCTGTCGCCATGACGAGACGAATTCCACGACAACGGGTTGTCCAGTTACACCCCTCTACCTCAGTTACACCCCTCTAGGGACCACGCCGAATTTGCTGCGAGGTGAAAGCGAAACGAGAGGTGGTAGAGTTTCAAAGGGGTGGAGGGGGGGGGGGGGGGTGTAGCAGAAAAGGGAGAGGTCAGTGCCCTTTGCTCCCCGACGTTTCGGTTCAAGGGCAGGCACTTTTCCTCGCCGCGCCTTTCTTCAAGCGTAGACAGGGGGGCGCCGGCCTGGGCTTTGTCTCCGGACCCTTCGGCAGAGCGGGCACTGCTGAACTGACAAATGCAGCGTCAGTGGATTATCGAAGTCTTTGCCCAGTGGTATCAGTTTCATTTGTTTTGCTTTTTTTATGCAATCGGTTACGCTTACTTTTGCGCGCTTTCTTTATTCTGGGAGGTTTGTTACAGTATGCACAAACATACAAAGCCAACATTCTTCGAAAGCAATGATCATTTTTCCCCTGTTCGGTCGGGGGGCAGTTCCAGACTTTGCTGGTTTTCTCCGAGATTTAAAAAGCCCATTCGTTTTACTAATAGGGATGGAAACTTCCCTGAGTGTGATCGAAAGAAGTTCCCTGAGCCTGAAGAAACCAAATTTAACTGCGGTGGGTCGAAATTTTTCGGGGACAGAACAGCCAAGTCTATGGTAGCGCGATATGCGTTCTTCGCTCTCGTCCCAACCAAGGTTAAACGCACCATTCAGAATGGGGGAAATTTTTGTGTTCAGATTGGGCCCACGTCTCTTTTGACGTGGGGAAGCGGATTATTCATCATCCATGCTCGCTGTAGGACAAACAGAGCCCACAGTGCACAGTGCGAAATTGAATATGCCTAACGCAGGCGTTTTGTCATGGACCTTTGTGGTGAGTCACTCTAAAGTACCCGCTCCGATATCAAAATGCAACTGCGCCACTACCTTCATGCACACCTAACCGATTTCCACGGTGAGCACATTACTAAGAAACTACACAATAATGATGGTTGTACATATTGGCGAGTGATAGGTTGTCTGAGGCGAGTACAGCACGAGTATGTGATGAATCGACCCAAAAAAGAAAATACTCGTGAACCCGGGTTGTGCGCATACCGTTAAGTCGAAGCTAAACACACACATGCTGTGACTGCTTGAATATAAGCATTTGTAATTAGAAATGCAGATTGTACTCTTTTAAGATTTAGAGTTTGTCGACACTTGCATGCATGTTGGCGCCGGTAACCAGATACCAAGCAAATCTTCTGGGCTGCCGCTATGAGGTTCTCATTCATATCTCTCTTTTTTGTTGTTGTTTGCCCTTCAAACAACCCCACGAAGGGATTGAAGTAGCAAACGTTGTGAAGCCTTAAGTTGCAACGATTACACCGGTGTCGCTTGTAAGTGCTTCTTCACGAGACAAAGGCGACTACTCCTTTCCGGTCTCTCCTAGTAATCGCGCCCCAAATGCGATTCTGCAGTGCCGAGAAGGTAAAAGGGTGGATGGGGTCAGAGCGGGACAGGTAGATGGTATACAAAAGGAATGGGGAGAGGAGGAGGGAAAGGGCAGACTCTTCTGTAGATCTTCAGTGCCATTGTTCGCCGTGCCAGCGGCGCACACACGTGCAGGCTTGAAAGCGTCCCGTTTCCATTTCTGTGAGTAGAAAAGACAAATTTCGCCCCCGCCACCGCTTGAAATGGGCAACAGCTTCACAATGCGCCCAAAGGGTTACTGTCAGAGCTTTAACGTGCCGAACAGTAGACAACACAGTCGTTGGGGGCTCCACGGGTACACAGCGAAGTTTTTCCACAGTTCGGTTGGACATCGCGCTGCACAAAAGATCACCGCTGGCTGCTAGCCTTGCGCTGGGGCAGACACGCTGTCTGCTGTCTTGTTGTCACACTCACACACAGAAAATAGACAAAAACAAGAAAAAAACGGCAAATAGGCCCTATCTTCCGGGGTGCTTTTGCATTTCTTTCTTTTTTTTTTCTACTGCCGAAGGCTTTATCTATTGAGCGGGCGAGGAGCGTCGTTTGTAGTTATGGTGCCAGTGGAAACTGGTTCTAATTGAGGAATTTTCCCGTTCTCGCTGGGCATTTTCCACTGGAGCGCCGTCGGGGGCTCAGGGCTGGATCATGCGGTGAACACGGTTTGTGCCACTGCCCAGATAGCCTAAGCGGGCGGGGAAAAGAGGAGCCTTTGTAAAGCTCGTCGGAGAAGCACTTAGCCGGACGGAAGAATGGGAAGGTAATGGCGACCTACGAGAGGAAAGTGGGGGGAGGGAACATGGGTGAACGTCCGTGTCAGTGCCGGTACTGAAGCTGTGAGGAAACGCAGGCAGGAGCCCGACTGAAAAGAGGCCCTGCGGATGGCCCGCCGTCAACGTCCCCTTACAGGAGTCGGCTTAGTGCAGGTGTGCTTATCAGTGCAGCAAAGTGTTGCCTGAGTTGCAGCAACGCATTTTTTTTTTTGGTAGGGGGGTGGAGGTGCTCTGGAGGCAGAGCGCTGTCCATGGTGTCACCTCCCTTAGTTAGCGTCTTCAGTTCTGATATAAAAAGAAAAAAACTTAACAGCTGACATTAAAAAGGTAAGGATGACGTAAAGGTTGCCCACAGTGTTATACCCTCGTCACACGGGAAGAAAGATAAAGGCATAAAGAGCTAGGACTGCCTGGAAAACTCGGAAGAAATGCGGGCCGCCTGTCGTATCTAAACGAAGCTTTGTATTTATGAAAATAAGTTCGCTGGAAGATATTTCCAGGCTTTGTTGATGTTAAGAAATCATACCAGCGCAAGTGCCCTTGGGAAGAATTTGTAGCATGCGATGCACCTGATCGTTTCTGACGTTTGTAAAGAACCAGCTCAAAATGCCTCCTAAAGCATGTAAGCTTGACGCTGCCAAAACAACGCGGATAAAGTACACAAAAAGCACTGGATGCTATCCTGAAGCATGTAAAATCACGAACAAGGTTACGCTGTTGAAATATCAATGAGCCAAAAGTGCAGCGTAGCAATACTGTCTATGTGCTCTGATGTGCGATATTCGCTCAGTTACTGTGATTGTCACTAAAAGAAAACAATTCACGGGGACACGTAATTACATTATGCACTAGCAATGCGATAGCATTAAAATCTGTTGAGGCCTTTGCCGGAAGTGACATCACTTCCTGTCTTGTGACGTCACCTCCCTCCAGTCAATCAAATAATATAGGTTCCGACGACGTATCCCCCCCCCCCCCTTACGAGGCTTGTAACGCAGTCGCATTAAAACAAATAACTTTTGATTCGTTTCTTTTCCGCTTATTTCGGGTTAGAATGCGACAAATAACTTTTGATTCGTTTCTTTTCCGCTTATTTCGGGTTAGAATGCGACAAATAACTTTTGATTCGTTTCTTTTGCGCTTCTTTCGGGTTAGGTCAGGCGCTTCTTACTGATACTGCTAATGCTGTGCCCAACGTCGGACTAGTTTAGGCTTAGCGCTCCACGAACCTCACAATGTGCATTGACTGTTGTGTGTTCTGCGTTGAAAACTCACGAGTCAGGTAATATTACCAGTACCAGGTTCTTTCGAAGACCCGCTGCCATCCTTTCGCGCGGCCGTTAAACAATGCGAAAATAAAGAAACGAAGAAAGAGGCAGATGAAAGACGAGCAATTCGAGGGCGCAATACGAAAAAAAGAAAAGGTAGAAAATGAGCAGCCACGAATAGATGAGGTAGAAAAGGGGTTCCGTGAATGAAATGCTATTCCCTCCTCTCTTGTATGTGAGGCGTAAAATATCCTCCCAGTCGCCTCGACCTATTTACTGCGACTTGCGAGGCGCAGAAAGTTTGCTCTTTCATTTTGTTCTGCCACGGTTACGATTCGCGTGTGACGAACGCGCTAGCGGCATTAAAATTTCAAGGCATGTAACCAGCGCCAAGGCCGCAGACGGAACCAACACTGTAACGTCAAGCCGAAGCCACCGTCGAGACAACTTCGAGGCCGTGCGTCCTAACGTATTATGTCTTTATTCTGCGAGACATGCCTCTTGTTTACAGTGCGCACAGCGTTCTAATGTCCCTTAAGTGTGCCAAGCTTCCAAGTGATTACATAACGTGTTTTTATCTCGTCTCTAGAACTGCGGCTTTCGTGCCTTTTACGCAGCGTCATTTCTCACACTGAGTCAGGAGGCGCTGGAGTAGCGGCGAGACAAATACAGAAAGAATAAATAATAAAAGGCGGCACCGTCTGTGATCTGCCGCGTAATAAACCACGCTGCCTCTGTTTACCGTATGCCACGTGTGAAGAGTAATTCTAGATGTGGCGGGTGAATATAGCTGCTCGCACCACTGGCGAGGCCGTTATTTCCTAGGTTATTTTCGCTTTAACGCCACTTTTGCCCTTGAACTCGCCGTGGCCACTAAGAAGTCACAGCGCTACATTAGTTCAAAAATACGCTCTCCAACCCCATAACGGTGTGCTGAGAGCTCACTGCCTTGTTTTGCAGTTAGAGCAAACTTCGCTGCTTGTATGATTTTCTTCCCGAGTTGTTTTCGAGAGACGTCATATGATTTTCTGTTCGGGAGAGCGATGCGAGCCGGCGGGAATTTGTTATGAAGAAACGGAACACTTCCAGCACATCTTGCTAGCGGTCATGGGTACGCGATTAGAATGACTCCGTGGCTCGTCTCTGAGATCGCGCTTATCTCTAACTCCTGTTACGCCCGCAGCGCAGCAAACCTCAGCACCTTGTACTATATAGCTCTGAACCTTTCGCCATCGATCCCATCGGCTCGCAAGAATAGCGGCGTTGGGTGTATATCAAACACGTCATTCGCGTGGATTCGTGTCAGCCATAAAATACGACCTGGAACTCTTCTCGGCTTCCAGTTACTTGATGTAGCAGCTTCTTTCGTTCTTGCATCCACATCAGCTTTGTATGCGGCGTGGTCGTAGCAAACGCTTGCAGTCAAGTGGAACCCTTCTCGCAAAGGACTGTAGACAATCGTTTGTGTGTCTAGACAGAGCGATTAGAAAATAATACAGGCTTGGTCTAGAAACCAAATTGGGAAGATAACTAGAGAAAGCACTGCACGTATAGGGTCTAACTCATTCGCGTGTTCCTTATCAGCCAGACATATTTACTGCTTATCGCGGGAAGCGAGGGAATCGCACTCGAAATGACTCTCATAAGACCACGTGTACTAAAAGTTCAATGCTCCTGCGTTTACTATGCCTTAGCGGATGCCGTTCAACCGTCTTGAAGCATCTATTTTTCTTTCGTGCACAACGTAACCCCAATGCCATCGCGAATTGCAGATGGAAATCTCACTTCGGGTCGTACGGGCTTTGGAGGTCATGGCCACACGATCAACAGAAACGAGCATATAATCTTAAAATAATCTCATTAACATGGACGACCCGTAGTGATTCTCGTAAAGAAATAGCCACGTTGAAGCTATGTGCGCCTCACGGCGCCGTATAGGCTGGTAGATTCAGTCTATGATCGTACAGACAACTGACTTCAACGAGGTCAAAGGCTACAAATGTGGGACGATGGATGATCATTGTACTGCCTCCTGACGTCGAAAATATATAGCTAAGCACTTTCCGCAGTGACTCGACAAGCTTATCAGCACAACAACAAGGAGCCGCAGTTCACCGGCCACTGAGTTGCGGGGAAGCCTAAACACCAAGCTGAAGTGGCACTGAACTCTCTTTATGTTGCTGCATTATACCTGCATCAGGGTTCCAGAGGTGCTTAGCAAATGAGCACGAATTTACGGGTTCAGTCCCAGTAGCAGCGGCCGCGCTGCAGAAAAGGAGAAATGCAAAGATTCCCGAGTACTCAATTTCAGGGCTTGCTAGTAAACCTAAATGATCAAACTTAGTCCGCACTGCTCACTTACGGCACGCTTTCGCAGTCCGCAACTTTCTTTTAGTAAGCAAACACTCCTACACTGTTGCTGCAGTTTTGTTCGAATCTTTCTTCGTTACAGCCGTGCGCAGATCACATGACTTCTGCCCACCGTGCTGCATTTTCACGAGGGTTTGGGCTAAACAGGGCAGGAAGCCAGCTGAAGGCTGAGTGACCACGCACGCAACGAAGTTTTGAACTTCGCTCACATTGCTTGGTTTGGTTTGGTTTATTGGGGTTTAACGTCCCAAGGCGACTGAGCCTATGAGGGACGCTGTAGTGAAGGACTCCGGATAATTTCGACCACCTGGGGTTCTTTAACGTGCACTGACATCGCACAGTACACGGGCCTCGAATTTCTCCTCCAAAGAAATTCAGCCGCCGCGACCGGGATCGAACCCGCGTCTTTCGGGCCAGCAGCCGAGCACCATAGCCACTGAGCCACCGCGGCGGCTCCTCACCATGGTTAGCCAAAGTTTAAACCACAGCTAATTATTCTTGAAGCGTCCCTGTTCAGTAAGTGCAGTGCAGTGCAGTTCCACTCTGCCTGTCTGAGTCGGGACGCACTGGAGCCAGCGCGTCCCTGTCAGTGAAGTGCATTACACTGCCGTCCCTGTTCAGTGCAGTGTAGTACTGTTTCAGTCTGCCTGTCTGAGTCAGACCACTGGTTCCTGTCCGTGAAGTGCAGTGCACTGGGGTGCACTGCAGGGGTGCACTGGGGTGAAGTGCAGTGCATTGAACAGGGATGGACTGGCCCCAGTGTACAGTGGACTGCACTTCATTGAACAGGGACAGAATGGTCCACTGAACTTCACTGAACAGGGACGGACTAGTCCCATTGTGCAGTGCACTGCACTTTACTCAATAGGGCAGACTGGTTCACTGAACTTCACTAAACAGGGACGGACTAGTCCCAGTGTGCAGTGCACAGCACTTCACGCAATAGGGCAGACTGGTCCACTGCACTTCAGTGAACAGGGGCGGACTATTCCCAGTGTGCAGTGCACTGCACTTCACTCAATAGGGCAGACTGGTCCACTGCACTTCACTGAACAGGGACGGGCTGGTCCCAGTGATCTGACTGAACTGAGACAGGAGCGAAAACAGTACGCCCTATGCAGTGCAGTCCATTGCAGTGCACGCCAGTGTGGTGCAGGGCGGTACAGCGCGCTGCAGTGCGGTCCAGTATTTAGTGTTTCTTCCTTCGACAGAGCAGGGACCTACGCACTCCCGCACATCTGTCAGTCAAGAGGGAGAGAATTAAGCGGTGCTTCCTCGTGGCGCGCACAAACTTTGTTTTCTTTCCTGGATATCCGTGCAGTGTCGCTGTCCTCCTCGGATTTGAGGGGATTAGCGGTCTCGTGTCCTTTGACGCCTTCGCAGGTGTCTTTTTTTTTTCTTTCGTCGGACCCATGAAAGCATACAAGCTGGCGGGGTTCTTCATCCCCTAGCTGTTGTGTTACCTCACTAATATCCCCGCGTTGACGCCTGAGCCACACCGTGAAAGATGATATTGCTTGTACCTTGCACATTTTCCCGGAAGTAAGCGTTGGATCCCTTTCTCTTTCATCCGTCGCTGCTGTCGGTCGATTTATCGTCCTTTCCAAATGCTTTCGAGCCAGCGGGCCACTGCAGTGCCGCTCGTATCGCCATCATTATCATGGTCGTCCCTACTGCATCCACTGCAATACAAAGGTATCTCCCATTCATCTCTAATTAGACGTTGTCCTGCGGCAGGTCCGGTCCGCCAATCAGCTCAGCCTACATCGGCAAATTTATGATTCTTCTCTCCCCACTTCCCTTACTGTCATCCCCTGCCCTTTTATATTCTTGGAGTCTACTCCGATGCATGAATGGACAATCGGCTGTGTTTTTTTTGTGTTTGTCCTACTCATGCCCACTTTCTGCGCTTAATTTCAGCTTATTAAACCTTGTGTAGAAGCTCGTAGCTGATCGCGCAGCAACTCCCAGACCTCAAGGGAGTCAACAGAAGCCTGAAGCGTCAGGGAGGATTTTAGAGCTCTGTTCCACAGTCCAGCAGCTGACCCTGCGGCCTGGGAGCTTTTCAGAGCGACCGTACTTAAAGGTGCAGTGAAGAGGAATCTGAACTCGTCTTTTTGCCACGGGAACTCGACCTGTACTTTCCGCGAACTCTTAGAAACTTCGACTGATTGCCCGGTGTGGCCGATTGAGTGCCTTTCAGCCAGCTCCGTGGAGGCTTTGCTTTCGCTTTATTTTGTTTTTTAGGTTTCCGTGAATTAATAGTTTCATTCGCAAATAATACCTATAGCCGCAAAATAAGCCCGCAGAAATAAAAATACGCGCGGACTATTTGCTTCTACGGATTACTACGCATTACTCCGCCGATGGCAGAGCTGCAAGACGCCACGGGACTGGGTGAAAGGCACTCCACACGTTGGTCGACTCCGCCCACCGTTCGGGGAGAATTCAAATGAAAAAGGCGGAAGCCGGACGTTAATTCGATTTAATTAGGGAAATCGGCCACACAGGGCAATAAATCGAAGTTTCTAACAATGCTCGGAACGTGTAGAGTGAGTTCCTGCGGCGAACAGATGAGTTCAGATTCCTCTTTACTGTTTAACACCTATATGGCATCGCGAAGGCAATTCACCGTGAATCGAAAGCGGACGCGCACACATGATTCTTCACGATTTTGCACGATTCTCCAGTGACACGCAGCGCATACGTTTTCGGGACGTGACACATTGATAGTGAAACTAGGAGAAGAGTGACCGGAATTTTCAAGCGGCTCACGAGGTGTGCGATCATATCACGCTCTATAAAGACGTGCGTGAGTTGCCAACGGAGCAGGGAGTGCGGCGGCTGAGGTCAGGTGTATTGCCATGCTGGAGGTGACCGCTATTGGTCAATCCTTTTCCCCCATATCTTTCCTGGTATGCTCCTCTGTCGAAACTGTGTTTGACAGGTGCCCTATTATTTTATTTAATCTTGACAGCATTCGCCCTGTCTGTCGCGGGGAAGGGCATAATTTGTATTTTTATTAAGTTATACCACCGACAAGCTTGAAACTTGATATATGCGTTACGTGGCACTTATAGAGTTCCGAAGCTGACCAGGAGCTGTGAGGGACGCCATAAGAGGATCCAGATTGCTATTTGCCACGGGGGGGGGGGGGGGGGGGGGGGGGGGGGGTTCTTAACGCGCAGAGACATGCCACAGCACTGGGGGCGCTTTTTTGTAGTTCGCCTCCATCTAAATATTGCTCCCGCGACCGGGATTCGATCCTGCAACCTTGCGTTCAGAAGCCGAAAACCAATGCCTCGATCGTGCCATCGCTATAGTATACGGGCGCTTCATATGGCATCCGTCCAAAGGCGTGAGCACGATGCCTTGAAGGTGTTCCGTGTTGCATCTAATTACCTGACAGCTGTTTACCTCTCAAGGTGCATGAAGTGCGATGCTGTGTTCACGGGTGTTGTATATGCACTATTATACTTCTCAGCTCCGGGTGTTTCACAAGGCGTCCGTCCAAAGGCGCGAGCACAATACCTTGAACATCTTCCGTGCTGCATCTGCTTACCTGATAAATGCTTACCTCTGAAAGGTGCATGAAGCGCGATGTTGTGTCACGAGTGTACGCACTATTATGCTTCTCAGAAGTGTTTCTAGACACGCAAGAAAGGGCAACGTGGCAAGGAGAGGAAATTCATTTGTCTACTTCGACGACAACCATCCGACTACAGGCACGAAGAGAACAGTTTTCTTCTGTGCACACATAACAGTCACATGGCGATCGCGGCTGCAGACACAGACACGCGGTCGAGTCACGCGTATGCAGTAATAACACAAACACTCGTCGCAACACAAACAGTCGTCGCAAACACTGATCCGGTGTTGGCTTCACGAATAGAGGCCTGGGATGCACGAATCAATTTTCTATTCTTTGCCGCGTCGCCCATGCTTGCCTCGCAAAACTTATGAGAAATATAATAGCGCATATACAACAACGAGGATTTCAGGCTGATTTAGATCACTGCGCGTACCGAAACGTGCTCTGAATGGTATTTTTTTTTTGTTGGATGTAATATCTATCCAGACGAAGCAGTAGCGGCAGGCTAGTGTATCGACGACCTCGCGAGATGAATACGAACGTCACAGCAACTGCGTCACCGCTCATGCTCATGATGACTGTCGATCGACATTGCAAGCACCTATTTCGAGGTTTGTGAGCCAATGCAAGCATTTTAAATAGCAGTTAGCCATTTTAACAGTAATTCGTTGTAATGAATTCAGGTGAATGCCCCTAAGCGGAGTACATTTCAGTCAATAGAGTAATTAGTCATTAGAATCCGTCCAAGGCCAGGAATATACTGCCGCAAAGGTAAAACTGTGCAGTCGTATGACTCCACCTGGGAATATGGTAATGAGTTATGATTCGCGCGTTTAATATTCCTTAGTCGTCGCAATCTTGCTGCTTTAAATCGCTACGCTGTTCTCACTGCACATGTCCAGAGTTGTTATTTATGAATCTTTGGCAGCTTTACTTGAGGAGCTGCAAAGAAAAGAAAATACTGTCATGATATACAAATTTCACGAATGTTCCGAAAGTGCTTCCGTTGCGGTCTCTGCATTATTAGGAAAGTTGTAGAGTATACTCGTTCTGATTTGGAATAGGTGCTATATGCCATCTGGCGTCGGGTTCGGTGGGAGCCTTTCCTTATCTTTTCGTTTCAAATATAATACTTACGAAACTAAGTTTTCTTACGCTGAAAGCGTTTCCTGCATGGGCCAGGGGTATCATATTGAATTCCGCATGTTATTCTGAAGACCCGTACTACCAAGGCGTACCCCATTGGAACGGCAAACACACAATTTGCAATACGTAAACACATCACCAATATTGCAGCATCATGTCAGATGGAGTCGAGACATAATTAGGAAAGATAGGGGGTAGCCTACATACCTCCAGCAGGGGGCAAAAAGCAGATCCATAGCATCACTTTAATAGTTCTTAGGTCGCTCCGCACAGGGGACTAGTCTAGTGGAAAGCCAAAGATGGCGGCAGATACAGAGAACACACAGCTCCAAAGCTGCAAACACGGTCCTAGATTTTGACAGCCCACATTACTACATGAATATATGCAAGACTGCGAGCGAGGTTGGCAAGCAGATGCGGGACGATCGAGGAACGCAACTGCTTCTGCAAAGAAAACTAAGAAACTCTACACAGGGAGCATGAATGCGAAGGCTTTACCCGGTTGTTGTTATTCGAAAGAAATCAGGATCAAGTAGCTGGGGATATCAACGACCAGCGACACCATTCTAGTTTTGGTAGGAAGACGTCACCAGCCTATGATAATAACAGAGAAGGAAGAGGAAGGAAAGGCAAGGGGGTTAATAGACGTGGTTACAGCCTTTCCTGAGGAAAAGGTATTAAAAGGACAGAAATTAAATCCAAAGACAGGAGCACAGCTGAGGCACATATTCTGATGCATATATAGTCAATCAGTGATAGCGAAAACGCATGACACGATGAGGTCTTTTTACTTCGTTGGCCTAAAGACGAGAACATACTAATCAAGAGCATATACGCGACTACGATTAAGAAAAAAAAAAGCCCGAAGGAAGTACTCCGAACAGCGCGAACCGATTCAAGCGTATATGTTCACACGGTTGTCAATCATCACTCATCTCGGCGCCGTGGCATTGGTAACTGCTCTGAGAACATCAATCAGTACCACGACTATCGGCGTGATTAAAACGGCACAAGATGTCCGGGTCCCACGAAGCCATCTGTCGCAACGTGTGCAAATCTTGCGGATAGCCCAGCGCGCCACTTGCGGGTATACCGAATAAGCCGTACCGACGGCCTCCCCTACTCGCAGTGTCGTCGCCGCTTGGGCCAAGCGCAGCTATATAGGGTGGAACCAACGCGCTGAAAAGGCTGTTTTTCTTCTTGCGCTTCCGCTCTTCCTCTTTTTTCTCTTCTTCTCTCCAAACCTGGCCGATAGCGAAGCGCGTGCGGGAGAGGCGAGACCTTTGCGAAGACGG
Source organism: Amblyomma mixtum (assembly GCF_055824585.1). Lineage (NCBI taxonomy): Eukaryota > Metazoa > Arthropoda > Arachnida > Ixodida > Ixodidae > Amblyomma > Amblyomma mixtum. The sequence goes on along the minus strand of NC_143012.1, from coordinate 207,354,097 downwards.
CGGCGTCGCCGGAGCGCGCGCTTCTCTCTCAGGCTGCTCCAGTAATCTCCGGCCGCCGTCCGTGGAAGCTGGGGCAAGGGGGCCACGGCCGAAAATCGGTCGGCCTTGTTTTATGTCCCCGTTGTTTTCGAGGGCAGTTGGCTGGTGGTGCGCCTTTTTCCGGCTACCCCTCCGCCGGAGCGAACGGCCGCTGCATCTTCCCCCGGCGACCGGGGAACACCTCGTCCGCTTTTTGGTGGGGGGACCGGCCGCGCGCATTGCAGAAACAGGAACCGTCGCTGTGTCCTAAACTTCGCCGCGCCGCGGACGCTTCGGGCAGTCGGCCAGCGACTTGTTTGCTTTTAACTCGGTCCTATCCCTTAATCGTGAGGCACGTTAGCGGTTCCGCACTCCGCGAGGAGCGTCCAAACTTAGTTTTCTGCCTCTGGCAGTGTTAGAGTGTTCGTTTGTCAGAGGGCTGTCACGCTCCGAGTCAAAGACGTCTTTTTTGGCGTCCTTCCGAGTACGAGAATTTCTTTCTATGATAGTATGCGTGCGTGCGCCTTCGCCGTGGTACCGGACTGTGCATTAAGAGCGCGAAGATTTCCGCGATCAGCGGTCTCCCTCAAAGACTTTTTATCTGCATCTTTACGGTCTTAATCTGTCAAGACCTGTAGCGGTGCCTCTCATAATCTTGTTTCTTTGCCTTTTTCTGTGTCCGGGCATTTTCCTTGCTTCTCCGTGGATGCGTGCAGCCAGCGCAGAGTATGGCAAATTGTGCGCAGCTGCTGCTGCTGCTAAACGCAGCGACAATGGGTAACCTACGGTATTGAGAGACAGGCAGTACAGGTCTACGCTCCGCTAAGCATGCTATACTCTGCCTTGACGAACGGACCAGACAGAGGGGTCGTGCAAGGTTCTGTTACGTTTGAAAAGATCGAAATATTCATTCAAACTGATCTTCATGCCGACATAATGGGTCATGCAGGATGTGGAGCGAAACGAGAGAAACTGACGGGCGACTTTCTGTGAATCGTTGAACACCAGTAAGCCAGTAAGTACACCAGTACCTTAAGCGCAGAACTGTTCACTGCCACCGGAAAACTCCAGAAAGCAAGAGATTACGTGCTCAGTAATTTCTCTGAGAACTGCGGACATGAAAGCCTTTACTCGCTCCACGTGGTGCCAGTATGAACCGCCTTTTATCATCTGACGGACTGGAAGCAGAGCTTGTCCAAGGCAGGAATACGTCCACACCAGGATCTGATGGTACTTGACTTCTTACTGAGCTCTATGTCCTTTCGGATATGGCCTTGAAAGGGGCAGTTGGCTCCATGCAAAGTGGTAATGGGATTTTCTCTCCAAGTCAGCACTACGGGCCACGGAAAACACCTAGAGGGAGGCTCGTGTCTTAAGACCTACGCTTAGAGTAGTCGTACGAATTACCTGTGGCAGAGATCGCGTGATATAATCCGGCATACAGCTGCGCTCAGAGGTATAGGGTGCAGATGATGTGGTCGTATTTCGCGGCCATTGGTATGATGCGTTGGCACTAAAATGCAGCTTAGACAAACTATGCTTCGGAATCTCACGGCCAGAACTCCGTTAACTTGATATTTTAGACTTCCGACGAGAGACGTACACCTTTAACAAAACGCTACGGCCGAAAGAATTTTCTTTTAAACAGTGTAGTGGGACTCTTGCAGAATATCTTGAATTCCTTAGTTTCAGAGCGGCGACAACTACAGTTCCGTTCACCTTCGAGCGATTTGGAGCGCTGAAGAAGCAAGACGAACCGCAACGTATGACCCGGAAGTCATAGGGCATGTTGAGTTGTATATTTTGGACAAAGGCTGTAGATTGACTTTGCGAGAAGCTCATGTCACTGTTCTACCGCTGCAGTGGATAGTGACTAGACCGTGTCGGTCGTGCACACTTCACACCGAGACGAACCTGATGCATGCCGATAATTCGAAGGCCCACTGCTGAGCTGTCCGTGGCCACAGTCGTAAAAGGCGAGAAATAATGCGCTTAGCTACGTGTGCAAGTGTAGCTGGCGCATTCGCGAAGAAGACCGCCTCTCGGTCTCTGCAAGGGACGCAGTCGCAGATCGTTGGAGGGAGAGATTCCGAGAGATTCTGAGAGATCTCCCCGAATTGCAGCGCACAAATATGGCAGGGCGGCACGCGTTATTCTCCACCTTCGCACAAATTGATGTCAATACTGACGGTGTCTTGCTGTAGTGGTCCTTAGGGCATAACAACATCTTCGACAAGATAAAGGGTGTGAGCTAGTTAGAAATCGTCTTTACACGCTAGCGGCTGTGAGCGTATGTCCCCTAATTTAATGTAGTTATGACATGTAGTTCTCGAACATTAACTTCTTACTGCGCTTTATTCCCCATACACTAAATTACAATTTCAAAAAGTTTCAAAAAGCTCATCTGCTGAATTAAACTTCTTGCGGTGAAACGAAAAACATTTTTTTCTTTCCTCTTCCGTACAGCTTACTAGGCTGACATGTTTAGACCGCTGATTTCAGAACAACATAGCTACACCCTGTAGTCTGCAGCAAGCTGTTTGCTGTGTCGAAGTGCTCATGCGCCTTAGTAGATGGCTGCTTGAGTTTTTTTTTTTTAGTCCCGCAGCACTGCCCACTCATCGTCATCTTATACCTAGCGAAAATCCGTGCTTTCGCACTGATTCGAATGTAGTAAATATTCTCTGTAGCTTTTGTTGTTTAGCTAGAAAAAAAATCATTTTCCATTTTTCTGGAAGCCTTCAGCGTAGTATGCGAGCTTAGTGATCTTTGAAGAACTTGGCATGTTCGCGGCGCCCGTCCGGGGTTGTCGAAGGAACAGAAATTGCTATTACATCATACATTTAGGAGGATATCATTCTTGTGTAATGATATGATTGCGGTCGTCTTTCAGCAGCCATTGGCCCCGCATATGCAACGCAGCATGCCCCGTGATTACCTAAGCCAATGTGAGCCGCGAAGAGGATAGCAGTGGTGTTGAGTCTATCAAGTTGTCTGTGAAGTCTATCAAGTCTATCAAGATGTTGCCCGTTACTCCATCGGCTTTTAAATTCAGTTTCATATTAACACAAGCCGGGACTAGGGGAACTCTTGCGTCACGAAAGAAGCAGAGAAAATTGTCGACCGCGACGGCTTTGTCACTTCGTGCATGCCTACGAAACTGTGCGGATGTGTGCATTAGTTAAACATGCGTTATTCTTGGCTGGTAGAACCCTATTGCAGAGCCCAGCACCACTTCGACAAATACGCCAGCGTCAGCCTGATTATGGACCCAGTGTGGCTGAACACTGCGACAGGGCGTACTGGAACGCAGGGCACCGATTTCTCGAAAGAAAAGGCAGGACCGGGCGGAAAAAAAATCAGAACTAGCAGAGAATAGGCCAACTTGCTTTGAGACGTTAAAAAAAGTGTTGAAGAAAAAGAACTCAGATTTGAACTATCGACCTCCAGACCAATATCACAGCCCTGTACACAATAGACCGCACTGTTTTTTTTCTTTTTATTGCCTGCTCTATTTAAAACAAACGCGGCTAGCAGAGATTTTCACATTACTTTACATGACAAGTCTCGCTGCAGGAGTCTGGTGGTTTAGTAGAATTTTCATGGCTACTAGGCACTTCCGCTTAAAAGTTTACAAAAGGTTCTTGGCGGCTCTCTTATGATGCCACTGATATTGTGAACAATGATAGCCAGTGTAGTGCTCCTGCTTTCGCAGTGCACATAATTATTACACACGCCGTGCTTTATACCGCAAAAGTTTCTGACATATCTCAGGCACCTGAAGAGGTTTTTACGTGCGCTAACTTCAAAGAGGCCATTACCAATGTCTTTTAACCACTGAAAATTCCCTTCTGAAACTTGCATTTGTGACTATTTTAGATCTGACGAAGATGTATCTCGGAGTGCTTTTATATCTGCATGCACGAATTTTAAACATAAGTATGTACTAAGTTGCATTTGTTCAATGCTCTGTAACGATTTCTTGCCCCGCCGTGGTGGCTCGGTGGTTGCGGCGCTCGGCTGCTGACCGAAAAGACGCTGGTTCGATCCCGGCTGCGGAGGTGGAATTTCGGTGGAGGCGAAATTCCAGAGGCCCGTGTGCTGCGCGATGTCAGTGCACGTTAAAGAACCCCAGGTGGTCGAAATTTCCGGAGCCCTCCTCTACGGCGTCCCTCATAGCCTGAGTCGCTTTGGGACGTTAAACCCCCGTAAACCATAAAGCATTTCCAGAATTTTGCAAGTTCTTCGGACTTTTGATGAGGGACCAGCTTCAAAATGCTATCACATTTTTTTCTTTAAGTGTGGTTAAGATTCCCAAGTTTATTTGCTCTGCCGTCCACACTACAGTGATGTGCAAAGAGAGCGCGCTTACTCTCGCTACTTTGTCCATTACGCAGCCTCGGAAGGACAAAGCCATGCAGCTTCGCTGTTCATCGCAGTGCTGTATATACTAAAACATATTTTTAACTCCACCGATAAAAACCAACGATATGGTTATCACTTTCTCGCGGTAACATGTTCTTCATCGGTCACCCATGTTTAAGAAGCGATCGCTGCTTCGATCGCGTCGATGCAAGCACAGTAGTCGAGTAGGTTGACCTCGTGGCCCGAATACCAGAGTGCAGCGGTGCGTATATCCTTGTGACGTCACACGAGCATTTTAATAGGGCGATTTCTGTCGGTGGGAGGATTTTCGAGCTTCGAATATCGATCGCTTTTTTTTTTAAATGTGCAGCGCGTCCAAACCACACTAATGTTTATAAACAGAATAATACACTAGGTATGCTGTCGTACTATTTAGGAGAATAAAAAAATGCAAATTGTCCGGCAATCATGTCATAACCCCTATAAAGGTAACAGCTGCAGTTTTTGTTCAGCACCATAAAATGGCGAAAACTAAAGAAATAGCAAAAAGAGTGCAGGAGCCGTTCGTCGCGATAAGTACCTACAGAGCTCACGAATAAGACGCCCGGAATGGTCCTCGTGCACTGGCTTTGTTATACACTACTTCATTTGGCATCTAGGCCAGATGAAGAAAGCAGGTCACTCGAAGAAGCCTGCACTGCACAGAGTCTGGGAACACAAAGGGTGTAATTCCGCTGGCTTCGTCTTGATTCTCTCTCTCTCTCACTCGGAGTCTAGCGCTCACTGGCAGTGCGCGGCTGGACGGGCAGCCATCAGCAGGCGACAGAGGCGGTAGACGGTGCACAATGATTTTCTGTTATTTCTCCATTGGACCCCACAAAGCTTCACAACGCGAATGGAAGCTACGGGCCATTTAGAATCATTTGTCAGGCACGTACAAGCGATGAACTAGTCTATTCTACGTCCCCAGCCACCGTGCGTTGTCAATGCATACACGTGGAGTTATTTAGTAATTTTTTGTTTAGAGAAATTTATTTTAAAAGTTATTTAGAATAATTTTTTCTTGTAATTCTGTTCCTGTTTCTGGCGCTCTCAGCCGTTTTTCGTCTAAGCCGTAAAATTTTCGCTTGAAGTTCCCTCAAAGGTGAACAAGACTCCAGCTCCGCCCATAAACAGGGGAACTATACTGAGTGAACCATTGCGTTTTCAGAAACTTGATCTCACGTCTCGAGCTAGTGAAGAAGGGGCGGATCCGCTGCATCTTACGATTGAGGTCTCGGTTTAGAATGTCGCTTTTGCGAAGAAAAAAGTCGCTGCAAAAATGGACATCAAGCAGGAATTTCTCTTTTTTCAACGCGGTGAAAGGTCGCTTTAGAGGAACAAACAAGTTTTCAGCGCAGTCTAAGAACTATAGCTCCGAAATATAAAATAAATAAAACTTCGGTCAAGCCGTTGCCAAAAGAGCTAGTGCGCATAGCATAAAATGTATTGTGGCTCTATTGCATCCCCGGTGGCAATCAACGACTTTAGTCGTTCAACTCGATGCTCTGCAAAGCAGGAACAATACGCACTGTGAAAGAGGAGGTTTCTGGAAGTAGGTCACTTAATACGAATGCAATTAAGCAGAAAACTTTTAAACAGTGGTATCTTAATGTGTGCTCCATGCAGTTATCCATAAATTGCTGATTTATTTATTTAAATACAGTTTAGGCCCATTTTGGACAATGCAGGCGTGTATAATAAAATGCACATTTGTGTACAGAACAGATTAAGTGTTCACGGTAAATCGTAAAAGAGTTTAATTTCCTCCCCAAATGTCTGAAGCGAAATACCAGGACGATGTACCAGAACTTAAGTGCTTGTTTATAACTACAGGACACAACAGACACAGTACCAGCCAGCAGAAAGTGAACATTGGGGACGAGTTTTATGAGCAGCCCTTGAAAGACAACGGAAACGCGACAATCTGGGCACTGGTTTGAAGAGGAATGGTCGAAAGATGGAGAGTGATTAGTTTAACGTGTGTTGATCAAGCTGTGTGCCGTGATACGGCGTTTTTGTGTGACCATAGTCAAGAGTGTGCACCGTAGCCGTAAAGGAAAAATTGCATCGCGAATTAAATTTATGGTGTGTGACTTTCAGATGACTTCCTATTGCCCGGCCATGACAGAGAGCCAGTGAGATGTTGAGGACCGGCCTGGCCTTGTCTGGTGATGCTCTGTAGATCGGACTGCAGAGCGTCACCTGGTTCAATACACTCCACAAACCAGAATTTTTATCAAGATTTCATTAAAAACACGTTAATCCCCCTCCCCCCTTCTGAGGTTGTCTTGAAAAGGTTACTGTCAGTTTATAATTAATGCAGGGAGCTGTTTCTTAGCGCTGGTGTATCGTAACTACGGACTTTGGAAGGCAGTGCGATGAAACCCGATTTTACTTTAGCAACTGCAACACCAAAAGGCGCACTTTAGATCGTGAAAATGTATGGAAGTCTTCTCCAGGGTGAAGCGCGACAACATTTGTCGGCGTAATTTGTCGTACCGCAAAACTTGCAAGTTAACCGACAGGCAAACGAGAATGCTGTCCTGGCGGGTAGGAAAGTAGCCGCTCTCGAATATATGATCTGTGCGGTTCAGTGATGCAAGCAGGCCTCAAATGAAACGGCGCTGTCGTGGGTAATGATGGGGAGGATGCAGTGTAAATGCATTTCGCAGCGGTCTTGCCGTAGAATGTAAAATACGAGGAGCAGAAAGACAACATGGACAACATATACTTCACTGTTATGTCACTTATAGCTCCTGAGCCCAACCAAGAGTCTTTTGAAATATCCATTGTATGAAAGGAGCCAACTAACTCGAAGCAAAGAAAGAATATGAATTTCTTTCCGTGCTGTTTGGTAGAGTGGCATTTAAGTTTCGTAATTAGAAAAAGAAATTGCACTTCTATTTTTTCCTCGGTATCAATGACTGCCATCTTCTTTGATGTACCTTAACGATCCTCTTATACCCCTGCCCTTCTGTGCTCACTGAACGAGTCGTTGTTATTTAAAACAAGCTAAAATACACTTTAGACGGACTAACGACGTCTTGAAACACTCTCCAATACCTTCGTGCCATATGCGGACAGAGAAATCAAAACAAACACAATCCCAACAGAAACAATCGGCGGATGTATCGTCCGCTGCGGAAAAGAAATGAACCTTGCCCTTGACCCCCGTGACGTCCTCGAGAAGCTTCCGAAAGGCTGCTTAGCCGAAGCCTGCGTCGCTCCTGCATGCAACTCCTAAGCCTACCAGCACGCAGCAAGAGTCTTTGCGGAATGGCGATGGGGATCTCCGCTTGGCGGCTGGAGTTCCGTGGTCGGCCCTTCCGCGTTATTGCCGCACTCAGCGACTCTTTTTTCCCTCCCCCTCTTTATGTCTCAGTGGTCTCCGCTTTTCCCGCTTCAGCGAGCGTCTACGGTTGTAGTTCTAGTTGTTTGATTTCTCTCTGTCTCGTATTCCTTCCTTCTAGTACTACCGGCCTGGCAAGCCGTTCGCGGCCTTAAGCCGGCGGCCACGCATACCCTTGGCTTTTTCCCCGACTATATACATGTATAAGACGGGCACTGCCGCCGCTGTACAGCGGACGCAACTAATAGGAAAATGCGGGTCGCGCTCGAATGCATTCATTCATGGAGCGGGAAACACCAGGGAATACCGCAATCGTGCGGTCACAATCATCTCGGCTCTCTCGGCAGCGCGCGGCGAAGTCTGGGGGCCTGCTTCGCTGATGTAACCCATCGTTGCCGCACCGCTTTCAGGGGTACACATGAACGCGTCGAGCGGGCGTCCTTGACTCGGGCCCCTCTAGGTCGAACGTTCCGCACAAGATGCAATGCAAGTTTGCCCTTGCGATGATGTCGTTGAAATGAAGGCTTCCCCCTCAGAATCTCAACCAAGCGTTGCTCGCGTTTGTTAGCATTGGCTCACCGAGTTAAAATTACATAAGATTCGCTTTTGGGAGCCGCAGGCCAGAACAGATTAAAGGTTTTGCGTCCACTTGTCCGGCATTTACATGGGTGTTCAAAAAGGCAATTGCAGACCTCATGGCCCACAACTTCAGCGGGTTGTGCAGTCAAGGCCGTTCGCTTGAGGGTCGAGATCAAAGCCTATCTGTCACATTTGTAGAGAATTAACTGTGATGCACGTTCTTTCTTTGCCGAGTTCCGCTCTTCAATAGTGAATGAAAGTTGACCCTCTCTTAAACACCTGTTCATGCATGTTTACAAAACTTCGAAGCCTAACGAGTCTCCGTTGTTTTGCCGGCACAGAAATAGTCCAGAAGGCATCGGCCTGAGCCGAAGTCCTGACTAAGCTATTCCTCAATGTGTTCGGCCATCGGTGCTAAATTTATCTATTTGTCATGTTTTTTGCATATTATGCCACACAACTACATGTGTGGGCAATCGCTTAGGTATCATCAACAACCACGAGGGCAGCTTTTTTATGACAACAAGGTGTGATACTATAGACAGGCTCGCAGAGCCGGTCAACTAGATCTCCTTGCCACGACGCGAGAAATGAGGGGTCTAGAATTTCTTTTCGCTGTTGTTTGCCTTAATGTTGTGTTTGGTAGCATTCGAGCGCTCGCTTATATAGGTATACCAGGCGCCTAACTGACCTCGATGTCGGCGCACAGAAGCACAGCACCCTTCTTCGACGGATGAGCTGTCGCCTGTTCACTTCACTATATAGCTGAGCACGATGTCGAAACAGGGTTATGTTCCCTTTACACTCAACATCTCCTCTGCCTACAACGATGGCCATCGCGACAGCAAACCGATAAGACCATGGAGAAAAACAGACTTGGAGACTGTAAGACGTTAAAGGTATTGCGCAAGATTAGCGTCAGGGCCATCGGACAAGGTCACCTCAAAGCAGTCGGCTACTATACGCTGTGTCAATACGCTAAAGTTGACAGCGACTTTCGTTATTCAAAGCGTTTGGCATGCGCTCTCTCCATCTGCTCTTCCAAAAAGAAAAAGGAGAAAAGAGGACAGCAACTATGGACATTTGCCGTGTTCCTGCCGGTATCAAATTTCCTCTAAGTCTGAAGAAACGAATCTCAACCTCAGTATCCATTGGGAGGATTGTTCCTAAGTCTTTTCACGGATCGGTGTAAGTCTTTTGACGCTCGTTGTGTTCTCTTCTTTTTCTTCATGTACCGCAGCGGGCCCAATGATATCATTGCGGGTTCATCATATACGAGGGGGTACCCAAAAGAAACCGGACTTATTTTTGTTTGAACTTATTTGTTCACATTTTAAGCACAGACCTTCAATCTCCATCAAAGTATTCCCCACTTGCAATGATACGCTTGTCGAATTTTTGATTCCATTTTTCAAAACATTGTTTAAATTCATCTTTTGTGATGCTTGACAGTGCCTCCGTCGTTTTTTTCTTCACCTCAGCAACATCAGCGAAACACTTTCCATTCACCTATTTTTTCATTCTAGGAAACAAAGAAAGTAGCACGGGGCAAGGTCGGGGGAGTATGAGGGTTGAGGAATAGGGGTCATGCCATTTTTGGTCCAAAATTGTCGTAGAGACAGGGCTGTGTGAGCAGGGGCATTGCCATGATGGAAAAACCAGTCACCCGACCGCCACAAATCTGGCCGCTTCCACCGCACACTGTTGCCCAATCTTTTAAAAACATCCAAGTAGAAAGCCTGGCTAACTATCTGACCCTGCGGAACAAATTCTCAATGGACGAATACTCTCACGTCGAAAAAACAAATCAGCACTGTTTTGAGGCTTGGTTTCACCTGACGAGCTTTCTTGAGGCGAGGTGAATTTGAAGTTTTCCATTGGCATGATTGTTGCTTTGATTCAGGATTCGATTCAGGAACACTTGAGTTGTCCCCACAGCATCGTCCTTGTACGTCTTTCTTAATATTTCAAGAGTTTCCATTCAACTTTTTCCGAGCAAAGATCAGACTTTCACCGGCGCACGCTGTTAACGAAAATCAGCCATTGCAAAAACGACATTCGCGCAAAACAGTCGTCACTCTAAAACTCTGCCTAAACTAGTCTGACCTCCTTCAACGACGGCACTCGGCTTACTGACTCTGGAATGTTCGTTCTATGCGCTCCTAGTGGCAAAACGTGGTACCACAGAAGCTTTGCCGACCAAAAAATTTAGTCCGGTTTCTTTTGGGTACCCCCTCGTATAGGCAAACCCGCCAAGACCACACCACCATTCAATGCAGTAAAGAAGATTTAACTGAGGGCCACTTGGTGTTCAGCCATTATATTCATCTCATTTAGAGCAGAACACACACCAGACAAAAGATAGGAACACACAAGACAAAGCACTGGTGTTTCATCTTGTGTGTTCCTTTCTTTTGTCCAGTGCGTGTTCTGCACTAAACCAGACGAATATAATTCAATTCAGTGTTGCCAGGCTCGCCCCTCCTCTCAAGGTTGCCACAACCACAAGTTTAGCGGCTGAACGATTCGGCTTGAAACGCACAGCCAGTTCCTTCACCCCTCTCTCTCATCCTTTTTCTCCCTCTGCCATACGCAAGCCGAAACTGGGTGAAGTGAGTCCCTAACCAGACCGGCTGCAGTTGTGTTGCTCTTGAGAACAGGACGCTTTTTTATATTTGTTTATCGTTTCTTCAAAGCAACTAAACCGCATGCAGGAAATCCCGGCGGGACGCTCAACACAGCGTGGATAGCCGCGATACCGATCTCTCTAAATGGACCGGGATCGGATCAAACCGGGGCGCAGCGCTTCCCTGTAAACATTCGCGTTTGGGCGTCCCGGAGACCGAGCCTGCGCCGCCCGTGTGGTCGCCTGCCCTTGCTGCTGCTGTGTCAGTGCCGCGCAGCGGCAGTCGCCATTTTCACAACAAAAACAAGGAAGGGCGCACTCCCCGGCACGTTCGCCCCCGCGCGCCTGTTCCGTGCAGTGTGCGGGCGACGCTGGACTGCCACTCGTCGACTCGGAAGATAAGGAGAAGGAGACAGCAGAACTAGAGCTGTGCACGGGCCGCAAATTTCAGCCCGCGCCCGGCCCGAGCCCTACACTACTGACGGAGGCCCGGCCCGGCCCGACACTGAAGAAACCTAAGCCCGCCCGGGCCCGGCCCGAGTTAAGGCCCAGCCCGTGCCCGGCCCGACCTGTAAAACTGAAATTGAAGTGACGATGAAACAGAAAGAGATAATTGACGGAAAATCAGTTTATTTCAATGTTTTTAAAATGCTCGGCACTCATGTTCTAGATGAAAATTAGTCAGTATAAACACGGCGCATGTAGAGAGTTATCACTCCAAGTTATTATGTAAAAACAACAAATCATCCATTGATGACGGCTTGAGGCAAGTGCGGCGCTCCTGCATAATGAACCCGGCAGCGCTGAAATTTCTCTCGCTGCTTGAACTGGTAGCCGGAATGGCTAACACTTTCTTGGCAAGAAGAGAAAGCTTTGGGTACGTTGCTGCCTTGCTTCTCCAAAACTGTGATAGCTCAAACTCTGAGCAAGGGCCGGTTCGACTCTGTGGCCAAGTACTCGCTCAGCTCGTCTCTTTCGGCACTGGATCCGATTGCTGATTTCGTCGCTCCACTCGCTGAACAAATCCATGCATGGCTTTTTCGCAGGAGGTTGTTCTTGCATAGTTTCCGGCAACTCCTGTGGTGTCGACGCGACGAGCTCTCGTATGCGCCCGTACACTTCATCGCGCTCCTCGGTAGAAAGCATCCTAAGGTGCCGAAATTGTGGGCAGAACATCGTTCTTGTGCTCCATGGTCAGGATAACCTTTTTCTTCACCTCACCTTCCTTTGTGCAGTGTCATTTGGGCTCGTGAGACCACTCATGTGGAGATTAGTTTCGAACCTTGCAACAGTAGGGCGGCTGCATCCACGCAGGAGCAATCGCGATTGCGAAGCCCGGCCGGCCCGTCCGAGACAAATATACCGTGGCCCGAGCCCGGCCCGGGCCCGGGTGAATAGACTTCCGCAAGGCCCGAGCCCGGCCCACGGGCCGGGCCGGGTACGGGCTTTCGGGCCGGCCCGAGCCCGTGCACAGCTCTAAGCAGAACCCGTTCAATAACTGTATCACATCGCGGCCGCTCGTTATGCTTTTCCCCGAGCAGTTCGAACTTCTTCTCTTTCTTCACGCTTGCTCGGACATCCCCTTTTACTTGTCTAAATTAGCATAGGCTGATTGCCCTTTCTTTGTAGGTACCGGCGCCGGACCGCTTCTCTACGCACGAAGCTGAGCGCGATTAATTATGCTCCCCTTGATCGCCATGTAGTGCACGGAACTGCGACAACGCCTGACCGATGGTTCCGCGTTCGCCGCTTTTTGGTTACGAGAGGGGGAAGAGGGGGAGGGAAGAGAGCGGGAAGGCTAGCAGACTCCACTGCGGCGTGGTTACCTTGTTTGTAATGCGCTGTCCCGGTCGTTGACGCGCCTGGCCGAGTAAAGGTGTAGTGTTTGTAAACCAGCCCCGAAATAAACAGCCCTTCCTTGGCGTCTATTTCTTTTTGCCTTCTTTTTCCTTCTTACCACTTACTCTGTATACCTTGAAGAGAGAATGAAAGCTCACTGCGTTGCGAAGCGAAGGCCTCGGCATCTGAGAGGGCTAGATGCGGACGGAATATAGAGCACTCGCTCCCAACGTACAAACTTACGCGAGCCTCTTTTAGAACGTTCCCTGGCCACTGCAACACCGGCCAGAGCCAGGTCGCCTGATGGAGCTCCATATAATAAAGTGGGTCTACAGTATCCGACAGCTAGTTCGCCTCGGTAGTGTTCACAGTACCGACGATTTACTGATGTCGACGCCGGTCTCAATGCACTGTGGCCCGTTAGTGCTCCAGTTCTCCTGGGCCACTGCCGTATCGGACGCATAGCAGATTTCGAAGATCGGTCCTAATACGGCGCTCAATGCGGGCTCTGGTTGCTGTAAGTGCGCACAGACATTTTCTCAGCATTTTTTTCTCAGCATGCGCGCTGCAAATGCCGCTTCATACAGAAAGCGGTATTGAAACTTATAGGCGCATTATGCTGCTGCGGGCAACCAAATTCAGCAGTTCTGGATCCCTTCCTTCGGCCGCCATGTCGAACTTCTTACATATAGTGAGGGCACCATGCGATACTATATATGCTGGGGCCCCAGCATTTGGAGGACACCAACGTCCCTGTAATAGGTTTGTCGGAATTTAAGCGATTGTTTCTAGAGCTAAAGTCGTTGTTCTATAGCTCCATTTCTTGAACTATTTGCCCTAGTATTTATACCACTGAAAAGCATACGCGTTAACGACAAGTCCAGATTTCCTGCATACTATAGCTCGTTCATCGAACCCTTAAAGCGGAGCCAGCAGAGCCAGCGCAGCACGACAGTCCAAACAACTCAAACCGAATGTGGCATTGTACTAAAAATGAACCGAGTTTGAACGAAAGAGACGGCAGGAACGTCGCCCGTACAGCTGAACATTTCAACTTTCCTGCAGAAATAAAGGTACAGATCTCATAAAAAGAAAGCAACGAGGCAACGGATGGTCGGTGCTAGTGTCTTCCTCAATCCAACTCACTTGCAAGATGAATTGGCGCACCATATGAGTCCACCAGTGCCTGCGTATCTAGGCAGACGGGCGAGGTCCAGTCGTAAATAGCTCGGGTTTCTCACCGACTTTCCGGAGTCACCACGTAAGGCCAGGTCAACGGCTTGGCAAGGTGCTGAGCACCGTTCTGCTAGAAACGTCGTAGCAGGACTAACGTACTCTACGGCGCAGTGTAAGTTTGGTTAGGTAGTGACTGTAACGAGACTGCTAATTACTGGCAGCCGCAACAGGTTGAAGCACAAAGGAATTGTAGCGGATGCTCTACTAGTTTTATTATTTTCAAGAGTGGATCTTATCTTGAGCATTCGTAGACCATCCTCTATATAAAGAAACCTTCCATCTGCTTTGCATACTCATTAACCCCGTTCTTTATAGTAACCATTTATCACTACGCTGCAGTTTAGAGAACCGACTTTCCTTTTTGCTTTCTTGACGCAATAATTGCGGTTACTACACAAGCTTCCGGGATGTGACGCGAAATCATGGCGGGGCATTTTACTCTGGCACGACACACAAAAAGAAGCGGAGCACGAGCGGTATGCGAAAAGGACAAACAGTGCACCTCAGTGAAACGTACGGAGGAGCCACAACAGGCTGAAGCACAAATGAATTATGCGGATGTTTTACTAGTTTTATTATTTTCAAGAGTAGATCTTATCTTGAGCATTCATAAGCACAGACAAACAGAGAAGCAACTAGCTCCCCACTGATGTTGCCTGATATGTAGGCGGTGGCAAGCAGCGGCTCTAAATAGTCGGACCTACATTTTAAGCTACGTTGTTCCATATGCATTGCTCCCCCGCGCTCTGATCGGCGTGCAGAGGGAAGGTGGGCTTACCTGTATGTCTTGAGCCTTCATTTTAATATTTATTTCGCCGAGATGGTGAACCTGGTCGACTGGCTCAGCGCGCATCACACAGATTGGCCATCTCTTTGCCCAATCTCCTCCGAACATGCAAAGAGTGCTGCGCAATCTGGCGGGGAAATGAAGTAAAACTGGTCGCGTTCTTATTCTAAGTCCTGTTTCAGGCGTGTAGTACAAGGCATATATTGGTCAAGCAAGCCTGCTGAGCCTGTATAAATACAGGTGAGTGTCTATTGTGCTTGTTGTTATCGTTACAATATTCACTAGGAACAGAGAAGGTGAGGACGGAAGAAGTGAACACACAGATAGACTGCTACTATTTGGAGGCGCACAAAGCTGTGAGATTACCTTACTTCTATTTTCAAACCAGCACGAGGTCGTCAAAGATGCTCTGATCGATCGTGCCTTGGCTAAAATCTGATTCATTTTTTACAAGTATTCCATGGCCGAAAAAAAAAGGCAGTATTTTTCAGTAAATTGACACCTGGGAGTAAGCATTGTTTCACAAACAGCACGTGCAACTCGGTTGAAACAAAAGCGGAAAAGAAAGTATGAGACGGACAGAGAAAAATAGATGCAGTGCTCCAGTATGGTTCTACGATTTCTTCTAGTGTTATATTTTTCGTACATATTTCTTGGCCCAGCACAAGTGGAAAGTGCAGAAGGGTTCCTCACCAACCTGAACACCCCCCCCCCCCCCCCTCCGTTCTATTTCGTGAGAGCTCCCGCTAGAATTTCGAAAACTGCAAGAGTTGTTGCGAGAAATTCGAGAACTGCAAAATATGTCACGAGACCTTCGCGAGTTGCAACAGTGGCTTCTGCGCGGTTCACCCCTGCCAATGTCTAGAAATAGTTTTGTCGAGAAGAGACACGTTTCTCTATTTTGCCAAATTGAAAACACAACGGAAATGATCAGTGTAACGTGTATTCCCTTAAATGATTCTCCCAGCGACAGCGACTTCATATTTCAACGGAAGGAAGTGCAGCATAAGTGGTTTGCGCACGCGACTGAGAAACGCTTCTGTAGTACTTGCCTTTTGACGTTTTAGGACTGCTTGTGCACGGATGAAGAATAAGAGCGAGCGCCAACGTAAAACGGCAGAGAAGAAGGATAGGATCAGCGATAACGCTCAGCCACTGATATATTTCAAGAAACCTCATTGGCCAATGGCGACGAGAGCCTATATATGTGCCTGGTTTTCCTGAAATAACGATAAATCTCATTCAGCGAGTAACGACGCTATTTCGCGTTCTCTCCGCGAGTTTGCGCTACGTTTCTATAATCCAGCGTACGTGTTGAGAAGGTAGTCTGTGAGGAAAACCTCACCAGTTCGGCGACTCTTCCAGCAAGTTTCACGCACAGATTCCTAACTATACGCAATTCAGTAATAAAGCGATATAAACCAGGCAAAAGTTAAGCTGCTCGCGGTTAAATTGCGCCAGGCCAGAGCACCTCGCAATTGGCTCTGAACACGCACGGCACCCGCTTCTAGAAAGGCAAAGCCTCCTCTTACCTACGTTGAAGGTAAAGCTCATTCCTCGGACGCGTTCCTGGCTACCGTGTCATTTTCCTCTTGGCAACAGGACGTCTTCGCCCGGAGCCCAAGGTGAAGAAGGCGGCTCGAAAAAGCACACAAATGTCGGCCACCCGTGCGTGCCGAACCGACAAGACACAACCGTAGTGTTTGGCAACACCGCAAACCAGGAGGGTACCACGGACGTGGTAAGCGTCGAAGAAGGACAAAGCTTAGGCCACATCCTCAGTTTCAAGAAAGGCGCAGCTCATGCTTGCTGATGCCCCTTGGCTTTTAATGCCGCAACGCTGTAGGGGGACAACCGTCCGAAAATGGAATGCGCCGTATGAAGGTGGAGCCACGCTGGGAAACCGCAGGCGCCGAAGTCACCATCGTGGACATCTTGCACCGCGAAACACCACTCAGCCCACTGCCGCACACTTGGTCAGCAGAGCGTGTTCCTGCACCGGCGCGCAAACGAACAACACCATCGATCCAGCACGCTGCCACGCCAGCTGTCTGACCTAATCGCCCGGTCTGCTGGCGTGAAGAGGGCTTCCGGCGGAAGAGAGGCTTCTCCTTCCGCGAGGAGGACAGGGCGAGAGGAGGAGGAACAAGACAAGAGCGAGGAAGTGGACGCTGACCTCTCGGAAGGAGAAAGGAAGGCACGATCGTTAACGGAGTCGCCGGCCGTCCACCTTTTTGCGAAATAGACTGTATACATCGGCATGCCATTCGGCAAGCAGCAACGACCCAGATGCTTGATAGCAACAATCCCCTTCTCCGCCCCCAACTCTCGGCGTCCTAGAACTGTCCTCCGCTGTTTTGTTGCTGCTTCGGAAGTACTCTGCTTGTTTCATTTTTCGTTTTTATTTTTTTGTTTTGTGCTCGCGCATCATCCACTTCCTCTTTCCCCGCCGCCGGCGGTGAGCGCTGTTACGTAATTCAGCGTCGTTGCCCGTGCACGAGACTTGAAGGCCTGTTACTTCCGCCAAGAGGACACGGACCCTCGCTGCATGCCGACCGGAAACTGGGTTCTTCAGGAGAGGGAAAGGAAAAGGAAGACAGGAAGAAATGAATGACTCAGAGGAGCTTCGCTTGCGAGGCCTCGGTAGCGGAGTATGCCCAATACCCCTAGTGGCATTCCATACCCTGCGTCCGGCGGCGCCATTTATGAGTGAATTTTTGACCCACTAGCCGAAAACTGCAGGTCCCATCTGTGCACCTGGCGTGACAGAACGGTGCCTCGCGTGTAGTTGAGAAATGGCCCACTGCACAGGGGCCGGTCAGGCTGCTGTTATGCAATTTTATCCCGTCTTTGCACGTCAAGTTTCGACACACATGTATACGTTTGTTGTGAAATAAAGCAGACTCCTACTCAAAATACACTTACCAATTCATCATAAACGGGCCTGCTATTTTCGCTATCTGGTCTATCCTTCTAATGGAGAAGAAGAGACATCTAGGCTAGGTGTTACGGTGTCATAATGAATAAACAGTGTTAAAGACGAGGACGAAGAGTAAACAGGACGAGCGCTGATTAAGCCTGAGGACATCATCATCATCATCGCTGACTCGTAACTAAAGTTTATTGAGAAAAACAATATATACAAGCCAAGCAGCATCAAAACCACACAATCATCAAAAACCAAAAACCATGTCAAGACAACCCCCTACTCATGCCCTGTTCAAGAAATCTGACCTCATTATCTGGTAAAGCAATGGAAGGGTCAAACATTGAGGCCAAACATATCGTGAGGTTAGGGGAAGAATGTGTAAGTGACCCTACCATTGCTTTAACAGATAATGAGGTTAGATTTCTTGAACAGGGCTTGTGTAGGAGGTTGTCATGATATGGTTTTTTTTTTTGTTTTTGATGATTGTGTGGTTTTGGTGATGCTTGGCTTGGATATATTCTGTGTTTTCCTCAATAAACGCTAGTTGCGAGTCAATGTTCGTCCTCGTCTTTAGCGCTGTTTATTCATTATGTATCCTTATAAATTGTCTCGTGCTTTAACAGGGGCACGAAACATGCAGAAATGCTTCCGCAGCTGAAAGACTGTGGGGAAAACGGTGACAAAAGTCGGACGCACTAATAGGAAACATGCCGCATGCAACAATAGAGGACGCCCGCCATTGTCGGACACTCGAATGAGTCATGTCAACGACCGCATCTTTGACGCCTTCAGTAAACACCCGAGAAGTCGGATCCTCGCTCGAATGTTTCCCAGTTGCTATCACAATGACGTAATTTTCACGGCGGCTACAGCACAAACGCACATGAGTAATAAATGTGCATGGAAAGAAAACCAAATCCAACTTTTTGCCAAAAATAAGCCCTTTTAAGAAGCAAGATTTAACGGCGTTTCCATTTCAGTTTGTTTAAAAGACTCCATGTTGCGAAAGCAAAGATGTCATTAGCCCGGCCTCTAATTCACATTCTCGTATTTTCGGAAAGATGAACGTCAGACGTCACTATGATTATTACAGACATCAGATGCAATCAGAACTCTCACGTCACCAAAGCTTCCACTTGATGCGCTGTGTAGGCTCTTCGGCATCACAGTATAAACAGGAACAAGTACAACCCCGAACAGTGTTGCCTTGAAGCCATCTGCTCTGCTTTGAACGCCAAAATTGAATTATTTTTTTAGATGATAACTAAACTAAGATACGCGCAAGTGTTTTGAGGCTTGGGCTTTCTGTTACAATTTCATAATAAAGCAACAGGTCCTCACACACTGAAGAACCGAGAAAATATCAAAGGCGTCAGATTACTTACACGTTCGTGTTTTGTCTTCACATCAGACGAGCTTTGTTGCAGATAGATACGCATGTTTTATTTCGATAAACGCTTGCAAAAACTTTTTTCGCAATAGTCGTTGGAAGGGAGGACATTTTCAAAGAATTCCAAATCGCTAAACTCAGATAAGAAAGTGAGAGGTTTCTATGGGGCACCGAGTAGATGAGAACCAGAAAATATCTTCCAAGCTCCAGACTAGCAAACAAAGAAATCTGCATGCGGCATGAATGCTTGATCCGCACACGTGCTTATTGTGTTGGGAAGAGGAAGTGGGCATGACACGAGGGCAGACAAGACCATTCGTTCGGGATGATCATTGTGTGCGCCTGTATTGTCCGTAATAGTTTCGTAAAAAGCGGAATGGTTATCGCCACGCTTGAGCGATAAGTATTTGCCCGTTCCTGACCTGTACCGTTTCTGACCTTGTCAAACATGGTGTCGGCGGGTTTTCCTGGAAAGCTTACCACGTTCCGTTTTTAAAGGCGAAAAGACTTTACATCTTTTCGCATTTTCCAGGTGAGCTACTTCATGCATTCCTCAACTAGGCTGGTGCTAAGCACAGTATCAGCGCTCCTAACAAGAAAGCAATTTTGACGTTCATGTTTCCAAAGACTTCCAGATGTTGTATTGCTTACAGTCAGTGCCACCTTCATCTAAACGCAACTGACGTGTCTTTTCTGCGCACTTTGTTCTTAACGTCTCTGCCGTTAAATCCAAGAAAATCTGGTCTTGAACAGCAAGGACCTGAGACGCGACCGTTCCACAATTCTGATTATAACTAGGAAGCTGTTAGGATCATAAAGTTATTCTTGTTCATAATTAGACATTTGCGTTTCATATTCTTTCAGGCAGAAAGGCTTTCTGCTATGCTAAACCATCTTTCTTTAGAAATTTTAAGGTTTTGGTTTATGATTGAGGTGTAACTTCATTATTTAACAAGTTCAACTCCTAATCTAAAACGCACGCGGATTTTCGCAAAGCCATAATGCAGCTAGACTTTTTTTCGTCTCCACCAGCAGTCGTGAGGGCTGAGAAACTATTGCTTTTGAGCGACGTGCTCCGTATAAGGGAGGGCCGTTGCATCATATAATTTTCTTTGTCAACCAAAGATGCGGAGATTATCGCATAGGTCTTTGGAAAAGAGCATCTGAGAAGCGCTCTTGAGGCCCGCCCGTAGTTCATACTCGTTAAGTTTCAATTGTAAGCTATAGATGCGCCACTCCGGCACTTGCAGACTCATTATATAGCTGGTAGCCTTGTTTAAAGGTATAGTACTTGCTTCTCTGCTGGTTGTGAAGGCTGTTTGCGTGCCGCACATCCTATATACCTCACAAACACGGGTGTACGCAACGTATACTGTATCGCTCGGTTGTTCTCATTTTTGCGAGGCTCAATAGGCACGCTGTAATTGTAGCGGGCTTATGCTAGCTGCACATATGCCGCTTACGGGCCTCATCATCCGTCTTTGTCGTTTGGATCTGTAGTTTTAAGACTACAAAGCAGCAGTTACATTTAGAAATGTAGTTGCGAGTGCTACAGCCTTGCCTGTTTGACATTCGTCTCTGGCATTCCATTGGCTAAATGACGTCTTCTACATTTACGGCACAGACTGCTCAGCTAAGGAAATGGTGCCTTCAATGTGGGTGGTTGGAATAACTCGTTTCAACTAGAGGACAAACTTATAGATGGCAGATGTACAACATCATACGGGTCTCTTAGCCGGCAGTTGTGGTTTATGTGGAATGGAGGAGAACGAAGCTATTTAATAACCTCTCTGTTACATTATATAAGCACGTGGAAAGTTAGCGCTTGCAGGCGGGAATTGACGAAACAAACTTAATTCTGTGTAGGCCTAGTGGCAAGAGTATTGAGCAAAGGCTCATGGCGACACCGATTCCTCATCGTTATCAGTCAATTTTCGGTCGTTTCTTAGCTCTCGAAGAGCAATGGTAGCCAGCTCCAGGACCGCACTGATCCTGCCACGCCTTTTCTTGCCACAGTTTTTCGTGTTAGCATTCAAAATGACCAGCGCGAAAACAGACGGAGACAAGAGAAGAAACACTGACGACAGGATGGGCGCTGACATACTCTTGTCTCCGTCTGTTTTCTCGCTGGTCATTTCGAATCATGTCCCATCAACTCGCCCAATCGGCAGTTTTGATTGACTGTGTTAGTACGCGGGTCCGTAAAGTTTTCAATAGAGCACCCTTTGTCATTAAAATTAACCGCCTCAACCCAATAAGGAGATCAAAGTATAGATACCGAACCTTGAACCATTATTTACACTTATGCTGCCGTGGTATGCCGTAGCCCCAGTCTTGTCCTGGCAGTCCTGCCCTGCCAACTGCGCTCCCTCCTGTGCCGTTCTTCTGTGCTTAAGACCAATTTCAAACGCAGGGCGCTTGCAAACTAAAAAAAGAAAAGAATGATCCCTTCAACTACTCTTGGGCCTCTGCCATTGTTCCACAGCAGTGGAAAAGAAGCCGCATTGTGGCCTTGCTCAAACCAGGAAAATCGCCACTCGACTTAACATCCTACAGACCAGTAGCTCTGGCAAGTGGTATTGGTAGCACGATGGAGCGTGTGGTGCGAACCTGTCCAGAATGGCTCCTTGAAAAACGTGGACTATACCCTTCCACAATGACGGGTTTCCGCAAAGGCCGGTCTGCCATCGACAGTGTAATTGATCTAGTGTCAACGGTAGAACATGAAAAACGCCGTCACAGGTTGACTTCTTCTCTTTTCCTCGACATCAAGGGCGCATTCGATGATGTTCAGCATGATGCAGTATTAAATGCACTCGATGAATGTGGTATAGGCGGACGTCTGCACAATTGGATTGCAAGCTATTAAGGCGAAAGCCTTTAATGTCTCATCGTTGTAAGCAGCAGTTGTCGAGAGAAATGTCACGCTTTTCAGTTGGTCGAGACGGTCGGGACGTCAGAGTGCGCCAATTTCAAACGGGGCCAATTGTACTTTGGCTAGTAACCATGCAACCAACTGAAGGGATCATATAGTGATGCTCCAAGGAAGTGGGACTGAGCTTAGTTAATTGCTTAATTACCCAATTAGCCTAATTAACTTTTCTAGTCAGGCCATATAAATAAATAAAACAGAGTAGGAAATTGGTCGAGCTCGGGAATCGAACCCCGGCCTTCGGAGTGCGAGACGAGCATGCTATCCACTCCGCCATGCCAGCTCGATGGTTTGGAATGAACAAAGGCGCGTCTAGTGAATACGGTGTCTTCGCTCACTGCCATCCTCCTCCCTTCCCTTCCGGCGATGTTTAGGTGTCCACCGAGATATGAGAGACAGATACATTTCCTTTCCTCAAAAACCAATTTACCGACGAGCGATGCGTAGAACCGAATGGTGGTGGTGGTGAAAACATTAATTACGAATGAGCAGGAGGTATGTTTGGATCAGCCCGTAAGGGACCGATCCTTACAAACACTAGGTGGAGGTCCCTAGTATGGGACCCCAGTGGCGGTTGCCGCCGCCCGGGCGCGCCCGACTAAGGCTTGTTGGGCCTGTAAGTCGCGGCAGCCGAGCAGGGTCGCCTCCCAGTCCTCCCGGGTTGGGTTGGGGATAGGGGGAATAGCGGGGTTGGAGGGACAGGCCCACACCATGTGATAAGTGTCAGAAGACACTGCACTACAGTGGGGGCAGCTGCCGCTAAAGGAGGGGTCAAAATGTTTTAGCGCTGCCGGGCACAGCAATGTATTGGTGAAAAGGCGGAGAAGGAGCCGCTCATCCGCCTTCTTCAGGCCTTTACATGGGCTAGGGTAAAGGCGATGACAATTTTGATAATATGTTGTAATATCTTTGAATGTATAGACCGGATTAAAATCGGGTTCCTGATCGGACGGGGAGGAGAAAACAGCCCGGTGAGAGAGCGCGCGGGCGGCTGCGTCTGCTGCCTCGTTTCCTGCCAACCCCTGATGAGCAGGGGCCCATATGAGGTAACGGAGTGCGAATGGCCGATGGCGTTCTATGGACTCCCTGGAAGTGTTGCAAGGCGCTGTCGCGTTCCACTCTTAGAGGCGAAGCTTAACATCTTAACCACACACCAGTGACCGCACTTTAGGTCAAAAAAGTGCCCCCCCCCCCCCCCCCCCACACACACACACTGAATTTTGACGGGTGTCCACCGAGATATGTGAAACAGTTACTGCGTAATTTCCTTTCCTCAAATACAATTTTCATTTTCTTCATTACGGGCCATCTTTGTCTTTCTTCTTTCACTCCCACTTCCTCCCTTCCTCTACGGTGCGATTCAGGTGTCCACCGAGATGACAGAGAATTACTGCGCCATTTCCTTTCCTCAAGAAGCGTTGCGTTCAAACGGCAAGGCATCGCGCCGAACGGGTGGTGGCGTTCCGTGGACTCCCTGACAGCGCTACAACACGCTGTCGCGTTCCACTCCTAAAGGCGAAGCTTAAGCGCCATTAATTAACATTTAATTAGTATTCAGGCATTAATCAGTAATAACCATTAATTAGTGATTTGTCATCACTTAGTAATTAGTACTCAATTACATGTGACGCCACCAGTGCCACAGAAGCAGT
The DNA here is from genome assembly GCF_055824585.1 of Amblyomma mixtum. Classification (NCBI taxonomy): domain Eukaryota; kingdom Metazoa; phylum Arthropoda; class Arachnida; order Ixodida; family Ixodidae; genus Amblyomma; species Amblyomma mixtum. Next base: position 207,330,353 of record NC_143012.1, on the reverse strand, counting down.
CAAAGTGGTGCGGAAAACGCTTTCGCCTCTACGCACTTTAGACAGTCAAAGTGCCCCTGAACTTTTTGACAAACCGGACAGTCTACATGGAGTCTCTTGAAGGAGACACAGCAGATCATCATGTTGCTTGTGGTGTTCCTCAGTGAGGAGTGCTCATTTCAAAGTTGTTTAATCTCGTGCTTATTGGCCTTTCCAAACAACTACCGATCACTGTTTCGATATCCGCCTACGCAGACGATATTTGCATATGGACATCAAGTGTCACGCGTCCCCAACTGCAAGCAAGGTTGCAGCGTTCGGTTTGCCTTACGTCTTCGTACTTGCGCCGTCAGGGGCTTGAACTTTCGCCAACTAAAAGCGTAACATTGGCTTTCACACGCAAGTTAATGGCGTGGCATCGGTCACAATCGACGAGCAAATTGTTCCATACGTAACACACCACAAATTCTTAGTTGTTACGATAGACCGTGACCTGTCCTGGACGAAGCAGATTTCTGTGATCAAGAAAAAGCTCGACAGCTTTGCTAGCATTGTGCGGTGTATGGCAGGGAAATCTTGGGGTCTCTCTGAGCGATCTTTACTTCATGTGTACCAGGCGCTGGTAGTCAGTATTCTCAGATACAGTGCACCCGTTCTCTCGGGGGTCAGTCTATCAGGCCTGCGTGTGCTTGAAAGCGCGCAGGCTCGTGCTTTAAGAGTATGCTTGGGTTCGCCACGTAAAACTTCTACATGGGGCGCAGTTTATGAGGCCTGCGCCTGCGCAGCACGAATTTATTTTCAACAGGAGGCACTTCGTGTGCATTTTCGGCATCTGACGAGGCATTGTCATCACCCCCTGACCAACATTAGTGCTGTGCGTCCAGGTACAGCCTTTTCCAAAGCTCTCTGGATGCAGCGCAATGCGGTGCCTTCGAACTACATGCCATACCAGATTGCGGAGATGCCACTTTGAGCAGTACCAAAACCATATATACGTACAACTATCCCAGGGATAACAAAGAAGACGCACATCCCAACAGTCGGTCTGAAACAGCTGGCGCTGTCATACATTACATCTATGTATTGCCACGTATCATTGTAGTGTCCGTTCGTTCGCGCAAGACCGCAGGAAAGGGGTGTTATCATTTTTGTTCGTGACGCGAGAAGCGACCGGACTAATCTCGATTGATCACAGCCATGAATAGCTGCATCTACGTGTTTCCAGATTACTGTAGAAGATCTTCACCTGTTATCTCGAAGTTTCTTTGCCGGCTTTAAATTGAGCGATGCCGTGAGCGGCGGACATTCGTAGTTCGACGACTGCCGAGCACGTTTGTTGCTTGCGCCGCCGCCGCCGAGTGATTCAGTTCTTTTGCGGGCGCAAGTCAGCCCAAATAAAGAGCTTTGTTTCAAAGTCTTCCTGGTGTCTTCCTGACCGCTGGACTGCCGTCACTACAACGTGACATCTGGTGGAGGTGCTGGGTAGCCTTTCATGTTCCGGACACCCCCTACAAGTCGTGACGCCAGCCCTCTGAGTCATCTACCGCAGGACCTGAGTCCAGTCCACCGCGCAAGCCGACGACTGCAAGGGGACGCACCTGAGTTCGGGATTCTGCCGGACCCTACCCGGAAGCGAAAGCCAGCAGCAACGTCTACCATGAGCTTGCCCCAGACGACGACTCCAATCATTCTTCAACAGCCCCGGGTGCCACCAACCTTCGACGCTTCGCCTGGCGCCGACCCCGAAGAATGGCTGGAGCAGTTCGACCGTGTGGCTGTCTTTAACAACTGGGACGATGCCATGAAATTTAGGTACGTCTTCTTCGCCCTGGGGGGACCAGCAATAGTCTGGTTCGAGAATGAAGAAGCCAGCCTTGCGAACTGGGAAACCTTCAAGGAGCGGCTTCTCAAAACTTTCACAAACGTCGTGAGAAAGGAGAGAGCCCAGCAGCTGCTACAGTCTCGCATACAACACCCAAACGAGATCATTGCAGTGTACACTGAGGAAATGAAGCGTCTCTTCCGGCGTGCAGACGCGAGCATGAAAGAAGAAGAGAAGGTGAAGTTGCTTATGCGAGGAGTTAAAGAGCATATCTTTGCCGGCCTCGCCCGCAACCCACCGAAAACCGTCGCGGAATTCGTAGAAGAGGCATCCACAATGGAAAAAACTCTTGACGCCCGAGCCCGCCAATATGACCGCCATCAGCGCGTCTTCTCAGCAAACTGCCTGGACACCGCTAACAACAATGACCTGCGAGAGGTTATACGTCAAGTTGTGCGTGAAGAGCTCCGACGATTGCTGCCAACGGGAACGCAGCTTACATCGCTCACTGACGTCATCCGGGGCGAAGTTCAACAGGCCTTGGGTGTGACGCCGACATCCACACAGTCTCTGCAGCCCCCAGCCATGACTTACGCCGCAGCAGTGCGCAGTCCGGCACCTCGACGACGGGACCCAAGCCCCTATCGCCCTCAGCCAGCTGCGCTGGACCGCCACCCTCTCGCCACAACCCGCCCCTCCTACGAGAGTCGCTCACGGCCGAGGAAATGCGACGAGTGGAGAACACCCGACCAGCGCCGCCCACTAGGCTTCCACTGCGGCGAAGCCGGTCACATTCTCCGGTACTGCCCATACAGGACAATGGGCATCCGAGGGTTTTCTTACGACGCCCCACGACCTCGACCCGGCCAGCGACCAGCCGAAATCGAGGAGTTTTTGCGTCGAGAAGAATACTCATCGCCGAGCCGCCTATCGCGTTCTCCGTCGCCATCGTCACCGCGCTATGTATCTCCTAGCCTAAGCTACGCAGTGCGTGGACGCTCCCCCAGCCCCCAAAGGTTAAACTAAATAAAGCAGCCTCTGGAGGTGAGGTTGCTTCTGAGCGCAAGAACTAAGATCCTCCATCGACGAAAACACAAGACTATGCCTCAACTACGACGAGAACTACGACGACCACTACGACGACGACCACGACAACTACGACGACGACAACTACGACGACGACAACTACGACGACGACAACTACGACGACGACGACAACTACGACGACAACTACGACGACGACGACAACTACGGCGACGACGACAACTACGACGACGACGACAACTACGACGACGACGACAACTACGACGACGACGACAACTACGACGACGACAACTACGACGACGACGACGACAACTACGACGACGACGGCATTCTCCGTGTTTATTTTCATTTTAAAGCATCGAGGCGATGCTTCATTGGGAGGGGGGTAATGCCACGTATCATTGTAGTGTCCGTTCGTTCGCGCAAGTCCGCAGGAAAGGGGTGTTATCATTTTTCTTCGTGACGCGAGAAGCGACCGCACTAATCTCGATTGATCACAGCCATGAATAGCTGCATGTATACGTGTTTCCAGATTACTGTAGAAGATCTTCACCTATTGCCTCGAAGTTTCCTTGCCGGCTTTAAATTGAGCGATGCCGTGAGCGGCGGGCATACGTAGTTCGACGACTGACGAGCACGTCTGTTGCTTACGCCGCCGCCGAGTGATTCAGTTCTTTTGCGGGTGCAAGTCAGCCCAAATAAAGAGCTTCGTTTCAAAGTCTTCCTCTGTCTTCCTGACCACTGGACTACCGTCACTACAACGCGACAGTATGGTGACGCCCAGCGTGTTTTCGTGGACGGATCCGTGACGACCACCTCTTCAGCTGCAGCGGTGATAGCGCCAGGAAATGCCTCATGTCACCGTTTCAGGCTAATGCATAAAACGTCCTCTACGGCAACCGAATTGACAGCCATGCGAGCAGCCGTCCGTTATATTGGTCACCAGTCAGCGCACCAATGGACTATATTCTGCGACTCGAGATCGGCATTGCAGGTCATACAAACTTATGTAAGACCAAGGACATGCGAGCAGCTGGTTCAACAGATTGTGCTTTTGTTATCCGAAGCTTCCCACCGCGGCCATATCATAAAGCTTCAGTGGATACCGAGCCATTGCGGCATAGCGGGAAACGAGCGTGCTGATGCCGAGGTTCGGCTGGCACATAGTGATGGTGCTTTCATTGAGATAGCCTTTTCTAGATCAGACATTGGAGCCTTGTTGGCGCATTTAATGCAAGCCGCAATGCAGTCGCACTGGAATGGTTTGGTTTGGTTTGGTTTGGTTTCTGGGGTTTAACGTCCCAAAGCGACTAAGGCTATGAGAGACGCCGTAGTGGAGGGCTCCGGAAATTTGGACCACCTGGGGTTCTTTAACGTGCACTGACATCGCACAGTACACGGGTCTCTAGAATTTCTCCTCCAAAGAAATTCTAGCCGCCGCGGCCGGGATCGAACCCGCGTCTTTCGGGACAGCAGCCGAGCACCGTAACCGCTGAGCCACCGCGGCGGCGCACTGGAATGATTCGAACCATCAACAGGACCGCGTCTCTAAGCTTGACGCTGGCTCACGATTTCATCTGCCATTTACGGTGGTGCGACTTCATGGGACTATACTCCACCGATTACGGCTTGGCGTTGCCTACACCAAACACTATCTCCACAAGATCGGCATCGAAAGTAACCCAAATTGCGTACAGTGCCACAGTCCAGAGACTATTTGACACCTTGTTTGCTAGTGCCCGAGCTATACTGCTGAAAGAACGGTTAGTACTAAATAAATAAGAGAAATAGGACGTACCAACTATCTTAACTGTCTGCTTCACTGCATCTGGGGTCCTTTAGCGTGCAATGACAACGCATAGCACACGGGCGTTCTTGCTTTTTGCCTCCATCGAAATGCGACCACTGCGGCCAGGATTCCATCTGTGGTTCTTGGGCACAGCAGGCGAACACCATTGCGAATTAGTTTCCCCAGAGGCCCTCACCTTCTCGACGCATATAGAAATATCCATAAAATATGCGGGAAATGACGCTCCTACCGCTGAGGAATGTACAAGGTTTGTTTCCACCGAAAAAAGCAGAACTCCTGAGGACGCTAATTAATATAGTACTTTACTAACTAAGAAAGAAAGAGAGAAACTTTTCCAGGTAGAAGACCTCATAGCTACGCCTCGGTTGGCGCAGCTACTTGGAGGACCCGTAACGTAGAGTCCATTTACAGGAAGTCCATTCCCGCTTGCACACAAAGAAAGAAGACTTTACTGCATATCGCATTGACACATGTTGATATGGCCTGCCAGAAGCACTATGCTGACCTGGACAGCAATGGCTGCAGAAGCTAGCTACACCAGCCAGTTTAGAGGAGTGTGGTAAGGGTAATGAGGGAACGGCTGAACCGCGGGACAAAGAAAGAAAAGTGCAGTCTGCGCAACTCCATCGTCGCGACTACGTTAACAGCTTAGTGGCACAGCTCGCGCAGTGGCCACGTCACTATGGACTGAAGACCTTGAGTCTCCGAGCGTAGAACCTTGTCTTCTTTTAGAGCGATAACAGCACATGAGACTATCTCTGGGGTGATCGACGCTGCCGTCACAATCGAAGCAGTATTTTGTAACAGAAAACTGAAAACTTTCATGGTGTCCCATGCCCGTTGGGAATACCAAACCTGTGAATCGAGGGGAAGCGAGCGGTTTCGATATCTGCCTCCTGTATGGTCCCTCTAGGTCAGTACGCAAGCCACAGCGGCTGCAATTTTAGCGTACATGAAGCACGGTGAAAGACCGCGCGCGCGTAATCTGCTTATTGCCATCTACTCCGACCTGTAACGCCGAAGCTGCGTACTGTCTCCTCTAGCACGGACCCAGTGGTGTCTCGACCCAGTGACTCCTGCGGCTTCCACACTGAGCCGTAGTAGGCGCCTTTGGGGAGCGCCTGCATTGTTAGCGTGTTCGCCAGTTTATGACCTCCGTACATTTGCTTCGTGGACCACTCCCTGTCTCGACCTCGTTCTAACACACCACATCTCGACGAATTGTGCTTGAACGGCTGGTACTCAGCCAAGCACCAATGAGTTCACCCAAAAAATGTGACATTCACACTCCGGTAAGTAGTGGCTTCTAGCCTAAGTGGTCTAAACTCACTCCAAAATATACAATGAAAGAAACGGAGGTAGCCAAAAGGCTGCTTTCGAGGAGACGTTTGCACATAAATTCTTTTAGACTTAAACAAGCGCAAAACATGCCGACAAGGAGCCCTCCTTATAGTAAGCACTTAACCCAGGTCTTTAAGCCGGTCGCACTGAGGGACGATTGGACACCCTCTTCCCGGGTCTACCGGCCTGTTTGTCGACGAGGCCCAGAAAAGCGGGCGCTTGCCTGTGGAGCCGAATTGCCTAGCCGCTTCCCCTTGCGATAGTGCCAAGACTGCGCGCCGTTCGAATACACGCCTGGGGACAGGAATCCGGGAAGGACGGAGCCATCGCCGGCGTCCGTCTGTTCCTTTCTCTGCGTGCCTCTCTATCAGTCCGAGTGCAATCTAGGCATCGACTGTAGGCGCGACATTTTAGAGAGCGATGCGCTACGCACTCGATCCTGCAATAAGTTCCGCAAAGAGTCGGAGACTGTGAAACGCTTGCCTATTTCAAAGGGAAAAAAAGAGCGGCAACAGCTGCGAGATCCTCTCTGGAGTAAACGGCATCTTCGTTGGTGTCGCATGTCGTAACCGAAAACAACTGCGCGCATGTCTTGGCAAGGTCATGGACCACAATGTCCTTGTGGGTACGTGAAGTGGTCATTGCAGACCATGTTGTCCAGGAGGGTTCGCGTGTGGATGCTCAAGGCGCAGACTATCACCGGATCGAGAAGTCATAGGGATAGCTGTCACTAATTTTTAGGAGGTGGTGAAAATACTGGCTGTTCTTCCCATTGGGCCATCTCCAGATACAGAATGGCTTCTTCTTGAATCAAGTCTAGGTCCTTGCGAAGTGTGACGCATGGTAGCGCGGGTCGGGCCACTTTTATTGTAGTCTTTCTTTTAGTACCACCATAGTGTTAGTATTAAAGCGTATTGGAAATCACGTCCCTTAAGATTCGAAGTCTTTCCCTAATACTTGAAGTCGTGTATGATGGACGGACAGCACCAAGGAGTTCGTAGTTTTGCTACGGTCATAAAGCGAGACCAATTCTTAGCGGGGAGACAGCGGATGACAGAACGGCATCAACTGCGTCTGGGCAGAATCACGCATCTGATTTGCACTTAGTATCCTCACCTTAGAGCCCTGCGCATGTATCTGCAAGTTTTTCAGTCGAACAGCCATTAGGCGAAGACAGCGACGCTGCTTCATCTGCCCTTTCTCAAATAAGAGATGCAACCAGCGACGCGTGTAAAGCTTACGCATTTGTATTAAAGTTACAGATTGAGGCGGGACAAAAAAAGCGGGAGTAAAAGGGAGAGGAGGCTTCTAATGGTGAATGATACAGTGCTTGGAGAGCTCCTGGCTACGTCCTGATTGTATCTACTGCTGGTGCAGCCTCCGTACCGTTGCACGGAATTCGTTTGGAAGGGCTCCCTGCCAAAGTGTGTCGGCCGCTTGATCCTCTTCTATAGAAGGAAGGCCGGGGCAGTAAGCGGGAGCCGCTCGGAACGCTCGCCCCATGTGCGCATGTATAAGGAAAGCCAGGCAGCGGAGCCGCAATATAACTGCGATGTCAAGGCACCCTGCTTCTGGTGAACGGCCGCATTATGGACCCCGTATCGAGAGCGGCAGTGGCCTGTACGCGGAAAACCACCTCACGGCGTCGTAGTGGCGATTCGGCTCTGAACTTAGATGCCTCTTTCGCCTTGTGTGGCACCGGTTTTCACTCACTCATGGGCACACGCACAGACGTGTGAGCGCCGTCAGGGGCTGCACATGGCTTTTCGTGTGGGTCGTTCGGTGTTCCACACGGATGCTTTTCGCATGGCTTTTCGCATTCGCGTAAACAGCGAAACATTTGAGAAACAAGGAGGTCTATACTTCTGCACTGCAGAGCTGCACAGCAGCCCAACGTTGTAGGCAGTTGCCACGAGGAGCTCGCAAATGTCCAATTACTGGGTATTAGGCTGTAATCGTGCTCACAAATAGCGGCGCCAAGAATAAATGAAAAAAAAAGCCTAAGGCCGCTGTTTCGAGTAGTGAATGCAGTGTTCAGTAAATTCATGGCTGCCGACTGCAATGGTGGGCAACCTCATGAGGTTTCGACCTCACGAGCTCGACCTCAACCTCACGGAGTGAGGTGAGGTTGAGGTGAAGTCGGTGCCAGCTCGAAATTTTTTGAGTGAGGTCAGAAAATGGGACCTCAATCTCACGCGTTAGTTTGAGTTTGAGTGAGGCCGGATTTTGAGTTTGAGGTTTTTCGCAGTTTACCCCGACCAGCTCCCCTTCCGAACCGCAGTTCAAGAGCCCTGCCACGGTGCGCAGTGACGCTTGGTGTTCGGTTACCCCGCTTGAAAAAACAGATGCCCTAGCCCACTTCTAGCTTTTAGGACTCCACTGTAATGTCTTTTCAGTCGCAACGCTCCCTTCTAGTCTTCTTATAAGGAGTGTGCCTACTGTGGAGCCCCGCCTCCCCTGTTTGGGTACAGGCTGCCTGAGCGCGGGCGCTTGAGCGCGAAACACGTAATTCACGCTGACCCGGTAACTTTGAGTGTCTGATGCCGCAAAGAAATATATTCAACCCAACAAGCAGTGAAAAAGCCCCTTGGCGATTGTATGGTCCAAACAAAGACTCCTTCGTCACATTCATGCCCGGTACATGCTCTTACATCATGGCTGCTGCTTTGATTTCGAGTGAAGGGAAACACCGCTGTACATTACGCGGCTACTCGACGTGTACTGAAGCAACCTGCATTAACAGGGGGACAAAATTAGGGCAGCTTTTGACACACATAACCGCTGATTTGACGAAAAAAGAACGAAAAAGCAAGAGGGTGGCACGTTTTAACGTTTAATCGGAGTCTACGCGTTCGAATCGTGAACTATACTTCCGTGTATTTTCATTCCATAAATGCAAACAGTAGATGTAAATATAGTTCTTTTGTCTCCACTCGAATAGCCCCTAGTGTCCTCTTCCTTGTTCCGGCTAGTAATTCCATATAGCCATGTGTGGTTCATACTCGTATGTCCCCGTCAAAGTGTCCATCAAGTGGATCGTTCATAGAAACAGATATCCAGTAAAAACAAGCCAAATTTATTACGAAAAGAGGTTGGTCATGAGAGTTTGCTTCCGAGCATACCGATGAAAGCGTTATTGTTCAATGTAAACAAGGGTGAGCTACGTCGAGGGCGTTCTGTCGGTCACCATACTCCTGAAGAAACAGAAGCGTTCGCAGTGGAGACTCGGCAGCTATGGCAGCCCTCATCGACGGCTAGATTTAATCCAATACCTTTTTGTCTTGCCCGTAAGTGCAGTAAATCCACGGATTGAAGGTATTCCCGCTGCTAGGCCTCTTCGTTGTCCCCTGTACTCGTCGATCTCGCGCTTCACAGAAGCATTCAGTTCCATTCTTCCAGACCTCATGCTGGACATTGTAAGGCTTCCGACTGGCTGACAGCAGCGAACGGACACTGGGTGAGGGGATTGTCATTTGGTCCAACCGCTTGACGGCTGTCATATATGGTTTTGAATCTTTTGCATTGGTTGTACATAAACCTAAGTTCCTCGTCTCCAAAGCCATTCTGCCTCTATCTAGCAAGCTCCGTCCCTGGTAGGGGCCTCTCTAGTGAGGAGATTCATCGGCCACAAATGACGTCAGCTTCCGGCAAATTAGAGTAGGCGATCGAGAAAAGAAAAAAAAAAACATTTAATTGTGTGCTGCCACGAAGGCGAGGTTACTCCTTTACATTGCTCGAAAGGCTTGCTCAAACGCAGGAAAGCATTATGAACTCCGCTATGAGGCTCTTAGCTTTATTACCTTCATGTACTCTCCAATACCCAAAGTGCAAGTCTTCATACAAATGAGACGTAAACGCACTGCAAAAGTTAGGTACTTACGAAAATTGTCCATAATTCAGCGTATGCTTAACGAAGTCCGTACTAACGAGGCAAGACTGCATATAATCCTGAACTACGATAATGACGAAACGCCATGCCCTATTTAATGAATACATGTATAGCGTTGTGCTAAAACAGGCCAGTGGGAAAACAGCGCAAGTGTATAAAGGTATGACGAGACGGTCTTACTAATACCATGCAACTGACATACACGTCTAATGCACAAGCATTGACTGATTCGGTTGCTCAGCGTCACGTGTTCCGGGAACCCTTGCGTTCGGACCAATTACATAGACGCTGAAAAAATTGACACATAGTTTACTACGGCGTATATTTTCTTCCGCCACATTTTGTATTCTGATCATGGGTGAAAAATTCATGGTCGCTGTCGCCAAAATCTATCCATTCATTTTCTTTGTTTCACTGAAAATTAGCGAATAGAACCGATTACAAACTGAGGTTGTAGAGTGCAGTTCATACGCGCGCACCTGTCATCTCCTGTCGTTGACCGGCAGTTGTCCTGTTTTTAGTTTGCGATTTTTGTTGGCATGGCTTCGTATCATTCTTTTCTTTCCCTGTCCTTCTCTCGTATGGCATGAGTTAGGTTAGCAAGCTACTCTGCAGAGTATCGGCACCACCGTACACTTTTCTTCAGGCGTTTTGCAAAGGCTTCAGATGCTTTGCAGAGGAGCGAGAAGTTTCGCTCAGTCGGATTTGACGGGCGAGCCGATGTCAAAGACGCGCATTTGAACCTATGTACCGCTCTGGCCTACCTGTTTTCACAAGTTTAATTCAAAAAATTTGCATTCGTGAATAAATAATAAAGTATGATAACATCCGAGCATACAATAACGAAGCCGCTTACTAATACATATAAATGAATACAACTTGTTTCTGTCGCGCCTTAATGACCATTATTCCTGTCGCGTGTGTACTATAAAATTCGTATGTTTGCTGATGATTTTGTTTTATATCACACCATGAATAACACGTCTTACCACTTGTCCCTCCTAAACGACCTTAACGCGATTAAAGAATAGTAGCTGTCCCCGTAGAAGTCATACATAAATCCTTTGAGCTCACATGCCGAAATGTCGGTTTTTCTTCTTACACATACCTTCGATAGTGTATGTACTGTCGGGTGCAAAAGTTGTATGCAACAGTCGAGGTTGCATGGCTCGAAGCTTTTGTGGCGCCTTTCGGCATTTAGGTCAAGCTGGAGCTCCACGCATCGAAACGAGAAAAATGACACGCCTCTGGATTAAAACGGCAACCTTCGGCCACAGTACACGACATATCTAATTATTATACACTTGTAAATGTCTTCAGTAGTTGTTACCAAGCTACTGTAATCAGTTTCGCTTGTTTCACTCGCAGGATTCTCTGTTGATAGATTTTTAATGGCCATCTGAAATTTCAGTTTTATTTGTTTTTATTTTTTGAGGTCCGGCATACGAACTCAGCCTCACGATATGAAGCTGAGGTGAGGTTGAGCAAGGTCACTAGTTGCCTCTGCAACAATGAGGTCAGGGCTGCTGAGGGGACCTCAACCTCGAGGTGAGGTTGAGGTTGAGTAAGGGCACCAAATTTCGTTTGAGGCTGAGGTGAGGTCGAGGTATTTGAAGTCAAATGCCCACTAATGCCAAGCACAGCTGCGGAGTTCAAAGGATTCACTGCATCAGTATGCAATTTCGACACCACTTTCTCTCATACCTCTCAGTCGCACCTTATCTCAATCCCTGCCTTTGTGAGATGGTGCTGATCTGTGGAGAGAAGGTGAAAGAAAACTTTTTGACGACGCAGAGACCCCACTCATGATGTTACTCGCTGTTTTCTATGCTAAAGGTAGCGTAAGCGATCACGGGATGTCAGCTCGGAAGAACGTTGTTTTCGTAGCAAGCCATGCAGAGCTGGCATATCTTTGACTTGCCAGTAATTTTTTAAGGCGGAAGCCTTTAATGCCTCATCGTTGTAAGCAGGAGCTCTCGACAGAAAATGTCACGCTTTTCAGTTGGTCGAAACGGTCGTGACGACACAGTGCGCGAATTTCAAACGGGGCCAATTGCACTTCGGCTACTAACCATGCAACCAATTAAAGGGATCGTATAGTGATGCTCCAAGAAAGTTTGACTGAGTTTAGTTAATTGCTTACTTAACCAATTAGTCCAATTAACCTTTCTAGTCAGACCAGATAAATAAATAAAACTGAGTAAGAAATTGGCCGAGCTTGGGAATCGAACACCGGTCTCCGCAGTGCGAGTCGAGCACGCTACCACTCCGCCATGCCAACTCGATGGTTTGGAATGAACAAAGGTGCGTCTAGTGAATACGGTATCTTCGTTCACTCCCATCTTCCTCCCTTCCCGTTACGGCGAGGTTTAGGTGTCCCCCGAGATATGCGAGACACATTTCCTTTCCTCAAAAACCAATTTACCGACGAGCAAGTCGTATTTGTCCTCGTTTCTGATTGGTCCAAATTGTCGTGACGTCACCATGCGCGAATTTTGACGGGTGTCCACCGAAATATGTGAGACAGTTACTGCGCAACTTCCTTTCCTCAAATACAATTTTCGTCTAGTGTCTACTGAGATATGTGAGACAGTGAATGCGTAATTTCCTTTCCTCAAATACAATTTTCATTTTCTTCACTACGGCCCCTCTTTCTTCTTTCACTCACACTTCCTCCCTTCCTGTACAGTGTGGCTCAGGTGTCCACCGAGATGACAGAGAATTACAGCGCCATTTCCTTTCCTCAAAAAGTGTTGCGTTCAAAGGGCAAGGCATCGCGCCGAACGCATGGTGGTGTTCCGTGGACTCCCTGGCAGCGCTGCAACACGCTGTCGCGTTCCACTCCTAAAGGCGAAGCTTAAGCGTCATTAATGAGCAGTTATTTAATGCACCAACAAAATGGGAAATGACCAATCGGGTAGCAGAATGCAGCACTCAGGCTTTCGCCTTCCACCACTTTAGCCGCTAAAGTTCCTCGTAATTTTTTTAAATTATGCGCAATTAGCATATGCCACAATTCCGCGCAGTATGACAGCAATAGGTTAAAGTGGTCCTGGATCGTTCCTTTGCTCTTGTCGCAGTTCGTAATCGTAGCGGTGGCCTCATGTTCTTTCTTATGCGGGAGCAGTGGGTTCAATTCCAAGTTGGCTCAAGTTTTAAATAACTGGGGTTTGGCTCCTCTGGGATGCAATGCTTATGAAAACGGCGTCTGTGACCCAACCTCGAGCAGGTGGCGCTCTTTTGGCCCCGAGCTGATCATACGCCCTTCCAAACAACTATAATCGAGGTGAAATACTGGCAGCGTGCATCGCCGGCCTTTTTGGAACAATATGTGCTCCGAGGAACAAAAAAATATTCTCAGTGGTTTAGCTCAGCTATGCCAGGATATACTTAGCGGAAGGTACGGTGTACCCCTGGTTACGACACCACCGCATCCCCATCATCTCTCGGTCGGAGCCGAGCGGCGTCGGGGCGCGGCGCCGACAGCTGTGACGTCACTCGGCGGCTCCTCTCGGTCGGCGGCGAGCGGCTTGGCGCGCGGAAGAGAGACATCGAAGGAAGAGGGACATCGAAGATAAAAGATGTAAGAAATCGGCATCCAGCAGAATCGAAACCTGAAAAACATTGCAGGCATCCATTATTAGACATAATAGCACTGCTGCTAAAGAAAATGCTCTATAGCTGCACAGGTGTTTCGTGCACTGATCATTCAACCGTGGAGTTCTGTTCAGCGACCGCTGCGAATGTTAAGGACTCGCTCCAGCGGCTACTACCTCAGGCAGCTCGTAGTTACGTTGTGGATACATATTGGACAAGAAAAGGCAGAAAATAGAGAAGAAAAGGGTTGAAAATGAAAGAATTCAGAGTGTTGGTTTCTTTAAAACGATCCTAAGTTTACGAAAAATTCTATTTCTGTGCATGTCCTTTATCATCACCAAGGGTCTATTTCAGTTCACACGAGGCCTAGCCCAAGTGCCCCCATTTGCACTTGTCGCACGTCTTCTACGGCCCGAATTATGGCAAGAAATTTTCTCAACACATCACTACACAGTGGTGATAGCTAACGGGTCCTGTCTAGAGGATTCTTACGCTATAGCGAGAATGGTGTTTCTTTGCAGAACGTAGCTGTTGGTATTCCGCTTGCCCCGTCTTTGCTCCGTGTGACGGCTCTCTTTGAAGGGCCGCTGCAGCTACGTGCGACCACCTCTTCGCGTAGTGTCTCGGCCAAGTGCGCCCTGTTACGCCCAGGTTTCCTCATCGCTTGGCAGTGCGCACACGGCGCGCGATGGAAGCAACCAGCGATCGGATTCATTTCCCAAGGGAACCGCTTCGCAAACGGCCGCTGAAACGTTAGCGGAGGGTGCGTGTGAAAATAATGCCGAAACGTTTCCTCGAACAGACGTGGGAGGGCTGAGTTCTCCAGCGGCGTGGGTTCCCATGTTCTGACGTTGCACCACTCGCAGGCAAACACGGCACCGTGAGCGTGCTTGCGTGAGTTCGAGTGCACTTGCGTGCGTGTTTGCGCGTGTTTTGTGTGCGTAACTGCGCGTCAGTGCTTGCTATCACTGAAGTCGTGGATATTTTTCTGCTTATGGTCCTCTAGGTCACACTGAGCGGTTCAGCGACAGTTGTGTATAACTAGACGTAACAGAACTATTTCGGGGGGGGGGGGGGGGGGGGAGGATCGCCGTGATGGCTTAGCGGTTGGTTGGTTGGTTTATGGGGTTTAATGTCCCAAAGCGACTGAGGCTAGGAGAGACGCCGTAGTGGAGGGCTCCGGAAATTTCGACCACCTGGGGTTCTTTAACGTGCACTGACATCGCACAGTACACGGGCCTCTGGAATTTCTCCTCCAAAGAAATTCAACCGCCGCGGCCGGGATCGAACCCGCGTCTTTCGGGTCAGCAGCCGAGCACCTTAACCGCTGAGCCACCGCGGAGGGGTAGAGCGACAGTTGTGTATAACTAGACGTAACAGAACTATTTCGGGGGGGGGGGGGGGGGGGGAGGATCGCCGTGATGGCTTAGCGGTTGGTTGGTTGGTTTATGGGGTTTAACGTCCCAAAGTGACCGAGGCTAGGAGAGACGCCGTAGTGGAGGGCTCCGGAAATTTCGACCACCTGGGTTTCTTTAACGTGCACTGACATCGCACAGTACACGGGCCTCTAGAATTTCTCCTCCAAAGAAATTCAACCGCCGCGGCCGGGATCGAACCCGCGTCTTCCGGGTCAGCAGCCGAGCACCTTAACCGCTCAGCCACCGCGGAGGGGTAGAGCGACAGTTGTGTATAACTAGACGTAACAGAACTATTTCGGGGGGGGGGGGGGGAGGATCGCCGTGATGGCTTAGCGGTTGGTTGGTTGGTTTATGGGGTTTAACGTCCCAAAGCGACTGAGGCTAGGAGAGACGCCGTAGTGGAGGGCTCCGGAAATTTCGACCACCTGGGTTTCTTTAACGTGCACTGACATCGCACAGTACACGGGCCTCTAGAATTTCTCCTCCAAAGAAATTCAACCGCCGCGGCCGGGATCGAACCCGCGTCTTCCGGGTCAGCAGCCGAGCACCTTAACCGCTCAGCCACCGCGGAGGGGTAGAGCGACAGTTGTGTATAACTAGACGTAACAGAACTATTTCGGGGGGGGGGGGGGGGGGGAGGATCGCCGTGATGGCTTAGCGGTTGGTTGGTTGGTTTATGGGGTTTAACGTCCCAAAGCGACTGAGGCTAGGAGAGACGCCGTAGTGGAGGGCTCCGAAAATTTCGACCACCTGGGGTTCTTTAACGTGCACTGACATCGCACAGTACACGGGCCTCTAGAATTTCTCCTCCAAAGAAATTCAACCGCCGCGGCCGGGATCGAACCCGCGTCTTTCGGGTCAGCAGCCGAGCACCATAACCACTCAGCCACCGCGGAGGGGTAGAGCGACAGTTGTGTATAACTAGACGTAACAGAACTATTTCGGGGGGGCATCGCCGTGATGGCTTAGTGGTTAGAGCTCGGCTGCTGAGACGAGAGACGCGGGTGCGATCCCGGTCGCGGCGGTCGCATTTTCATGGAAGCGAAATGCCAGAGGCCCGTGTACTGTGTGATGCCAGTGCACCTTAAAGAACCCCAGGTGGTCGAAATTACCCGGCACGCCCCAGGCCTCCACTACGGCGTCCCTCAGAGCCTTAGACATTTTGGGATGTTGCGCCCCATGAACCAAACTATTTGTGGGAGTAGGTTGCCGAAAGCAAGAGATGTCTCTCAGGATTTAATTAAATTATGGCCAATAATTGTTCAAACCATCTTGCTTTGCAGTTGTTTCACATATTTTTATTGCTAGATTTGGTCTTTGTCATACGCATGTTTAAGTACATGCACTAGTTTACGGAATGCAGGAGCCGTGAAGAATAAATTCACGAAAACGAACACTGAAACGCTATCCTCACTCCTCTGTTCTCTCTCTCGGCTCTGAATTTGTAGCTTTCTGAAATGTACAGCGTGGCCGATGTGGATCCTATCATATGCGAACACTCTTTAATTATCTTTTGCGTTATCTTTTGGTGATATGGTTGTACACACTTCATTCTACTGCTTAGGGAGCTGCTAGATGAGATAACGACTCCAATGTCGGCCGTGTTGGTCAGGCAATCATTTCTATCAACATTTTTGTATGGGCTAGTTGGTGGGTCATCTTACAGAAAGTAATAGCAGCTCATAAAAACGGGGACACAAGAGAGACACAACCAACGCCAGCAGTGCCATCCTGTTGGTTGAGTCTCTCTTGTGTCCCCATTTTTTTTGCGCTGCTATTACCTTCCTTAACAATCATTTCTACTTCTTTTGACCTTCTTTTCCATACAAACACTCTTTCCCACTTAATGGGAGGGGAGTGCCCACTTCAATGTGAACAGCTAAGTTGATCAGGTTTCGCCCACAACTTCCATCGCTTTTAGAGGGTAGATTTGATCATCGCCTTAAAGTGCAACGTATCCGAGTAGATTATTTGCTAAGATTGCTGACGGAATTGAAGAGCGCGTTATTTCATTGGGGGCCACGTGCGCATAGCACTAAGAACGAATTCGTTTTTTTTTCCGTCGGCTGTTATGTTACGCAAGCCGTTGCAGCCACCGCATGGTCATTACCCTTTAAATCAATTAAGCGTTTGTATTGCTCATGACTTTTATTATTCTCGAGTAGTCACTGAAAGCGGCTGCCCTCGATTGTTCACACGTGCGGTGCTGCGGCACGTTGAACTTGGCGCGTGCAGAAACTGTCCAATGCTGTGGTTAAGATGTAAAGAACAGATTGGGCGTAGAAAAAAAAAAAAAAATTCAAACGACGCGATGCGTACGCGACGTATACCCAGGCCCTTTTGCGGGTGAACAAACGATAGTGCATTAAATATTCTTGCTGGCACCTGGCCGTTCGGGATATTCTAAGCATTTTATAGCCCGACAAGCCTCCCCAATGTGTGGCGGGGCTTCGTTATTTTAAAGTTGCGCAGCACGTAGAGCACAAGCTCTCATGAGACTTTCGTCGTTTTTTTTTTTTTTTTTGCGGCTAGTTTATGTCCTTAATGAACTGCTCTCAACTCGATGAAGAATGTCCGATGAACGGAAAGGGAAGCAAGGGCGAAAGAAAGTGGGCGTTGTTCGGTGTGCAGCGATTTTCGCCAGTCCAACCGGAATATGCACCAGGGTGATGGGGATTAAAAAGTTATGTTATATAAAGCGACCGAGCGCGTCCTTCGTGTGCCTATGTACGCGATGCAATGAGTACTCGCGTGGACGTATTCATAACTTGTGCTTTAAGAGCTAGATACTACTCATGGCATTAACATCGGGACCTGCACACACATATAAGGCGAAAATTACAAGCTTAAGGCTCGTGAAAGCACAACGTCTGCGAAAACATTATGACCACACTAAGAATAATAAAACGGTTTGGAAGAGAAAGGAAGAAGTAACTTGCATTTCAGGCGTTTCTGTATGAGGTTGGTAGATACCCGTGGAAATGCTAAAATATTATCTTCGATAGTGTAAGCACATGAAAAACATTCACGAGGGCTGAATCCCAGGTAGCGTCCTCGCTCAAGTAATGAGTCACAAACAGTCATATCCATAAGAGGCTTTGTAAGCCAGGCTTGGGTGCGTCTTTTATCTCTTTTATATTCATTACTTGTACCAAGCCTATGCCTATGTCTATTACTGTAAAGGAGTGCAAAGCGTAATCGAGTGAGGCCAGAAATCAAATGCCGTGCCAGTTAAGATTGCGAGATTTCCTTGATGAACGTAGTGTGAATGGCAGTTATGACACCTAAGCCATTTTTCTACATTCCACTGGGACGCCGCATTGTTACCTCATGACAGATATCCTCGATTTACCGAGCTATTAAAAGGGGTCGACGCACATGTGCAGCGGTCTTGGAATGAGAGGACATGCGCTGCTCGTTAGCGCATGAATTTGCTTCGCGAAGCGAGTAGTGAGGGTGACAGGCAGGCAGGTCTTGCTTAAGGACGCGAATACGTCGCGTGAAGAGGATGTCGAGGAAACGGGTTCGTTTTCTCGCTAACTACGTTTCACCCATATAGAAATTTCTTAATTCTTGATATCATCGACGCCAACGACAACAACTCGAAGGCCGCCGTGTGAGAATAACGAAGTGTGAAGTAGGGAGCGGTGGCAGTGTGGGAGGCTGACCAGACGAAAGGTCCTGGGAGACGGCGTTCGTGGGTGAGACAAGTTTGTTCGATCCCGCGTACACGTAAACGCTAGTTGGTTTCGAAGAGGAAAGCGCGTTTCATAAGAAACGAGGAAAATGGGAAACGAGCGCAAATTTATTATGTGTTCACCCGAGACTCTGCTGTTCGTCCTTTAGGCAAAAAGATTGGTGTCCAGGTGATCTAGAAAATGGATGCTGTCTAGTGGCAGGTTGTACAGACAAGCCATGAAGCTGGTCCGTGTCGGACACAAAAATGCCGCGGGGTAAAAGGGCTTTCCTCCATGACTTCACTACAGCGGCAGCATCAGTTGTGCGCTTGTGCACAACAAATCTGCCGTGCCTTTATCGAAACGCGGACAATGATATATCCATTTGGTATTAGTTGTCCGTCCCATTTCAGCAGTTGTTTAAAGCGTTCTTCTAGACGCTCCCAATAGACGCTCCGAATACTTGCGAACCAGGCACCTATAGTGCTATGAATACTTGCAGTAAACTTAGTAAACTGAAGCCTAACGCTTTCGCCAACGGAAGCAAGCGCGTATTTAAGGATACGGGCACTCCGGTCTAAGATGAGGCATAAAGGCAGTATTCTGCAAGCCTTGCAAGAGTTGAAGGTCCGCTTCGTTGAGCGCATTGCAGGAGGGCTCCCTATATGAGCGTACTGCTCGCCCTTGGTCAGATCAGGTCTTGAAGATTACTTTAACAGTACAGTAGTAGTGACCGCGATTGCCTGTTTCACTTCCAAGTATCAAGTTTAATAATAAACAAGGCGCGATTCTTAATACTTAGATGCGCGTTATGGAGATCCTTAGAATCGTCTTCGGAGCAGGTTACTAGTCTCGCTATGTTTTAAGCCAGAACATCCCTATGATGCGTCAACATGGCGTGACCACGAAGCGTTAGAGCGGTGATATCAGCAAAAAGAAAAATAAATCTGAGGCCGAAAAGGACATGGCTATCTGAATGGATAGTGGAAGTGCTTATTTGCAAACAAAGTACTGTTTGTTGCTTTGTCTACTACAAATCACATACGCTCAGCAAACTATATATTACCACGCTCCGCATATTTGCACTTCAGGATCAACAGCCATTTCGCCATCGCGGGGCTAGCCGTCAAGCGGAATAATTCGAGGAGGACAAACAAAGGGGTCGAATCGCCTTGAACGGCTTCCCGCATCGTGTGGAAGCGGCAAGGATGCGTGCGAAGGGCCCGAAACAAAGGCCCCGCTTGGCGGCCGGGCCGGGGCGCGTGCGGTTTGTCGACGGGGTGGCCTGCGTCGCTTGTGTGCGTTGTCTTCTTCGCTCTTCCCTTCTGCGAAAACGGCGCGCAGTCCCGTATGGCACCGCTGGTATGACAAGCAAATAAACAAACCGACATAAGCCGGTCTCACAACCCGAAGTAGAATTAAGTGTCAAATGTTCCGAAGTTGTATGCAGTTGGGAGCCATATCTCTCATACTCATTCATTTTCTTGCTCGCTGTTGTCTTTCGGCACTGCGAAATCATCTCTTTTTCTTCAGACTTCGAAGGCGGCAAACGGCACCTGAGGCTCTAGGGTTCGTTGCTTAGACACAGCAAGCGTGTGATGCTCTTTTGCGTGATGCTCATTGAAAGAGCACCGGCCTAGAAATCTGGTGGTCAGAGCATCCAGTCCTGACTCGATAAGAGGCCTTACGGTTTCTTTTTCTTTATTTACTGATATCTGTGCTGGCAAACCACTTTTGGGGACACTGCGAAGAAGAGCTGACTGAAACTTGCTCAGTTCATAGTGCGCTCTTTCGGCGACCTCTCTGGAGCCGTTCTTGGCAGTGCGGACATCTGTTAGGTTTTCAGAGCAAAGAGTTGCATGACAGTGTTGAGGTTGGCATTTCATCTGAGCCGGCCGGGAGTGTTTTGCGCTGACATGAAGTCAGAAGAACGTGTGCGAATTTATTGTTATGAAAAGCACAGCCTAAAAGACGTATTTATTTATTTATTTCGTGCAACCTCAGGGCCAGAGGCATTATAGAGGGAGGTCATATAAAGTTACAAAACCAACGTGCAGCGCGGCAGAGTAAGTGGTAGTACAGAAATGATGGCTCCTAGTTATACAATATTATCTAGTGGGTTCTTGGTGTACCGGTTAGAAGAATATAGTGCAATACATACAGTGCAGCAATAAAGTGGAAAAAATGCTGGTACAAAAAAAAAAGTAATACATGCTCCTACTTATACGATGTTCCCTAATGTGGGCTTTAAGCGTTGGTTGTCAACAAATGTAGCGGTTCAGTGGCAAAAACAAGCAAAAAGAACAAAGCAAGATGAAAATAATATGGTATATCGGCCACGAAGGCGTCGAAGCGATATCTGTGCGTACGGAAGAGAAAGGCAATCTCGGCTCTTTCGCGCTGGGCTCCCAAGCGACTTGCAGCTGGCACAGGACCTCTGTCTGGACCGCGTCCATCTTGAAGGCTTGCACGCGTGACCACTTAGTGGAGGTGCGGGGTATGACTCTTAACCAACGGCGGCCCTCCAGATCGAACCCTGCCAGTGCCGACATCTTGCCGGTCTGCTGCTTTCCGTGCCTGAGGTGTCCCTGGGCGGAGACGCCGCTCCCAGGTACAGGTCGAGCTGCTTCTGGCCGCATTACCGTGAGCCTCGCCCTTTCGTGGGCAGCCGGTAAAGACATCGACGAATGGCTCACTCAATACCAACGGGTCAGTGATGTGTAACATTCTCGAAAAAAGTTTTGAAATTTGAAAAATTGTGAGACACTGTAATCGAAATATTGGAAGTAATGGTCCATTCGTGTGATGCGTAGCACAATCATCCTTTTAAAGTGTTTCCATCGATGGCATCCAGCAGTTAAGACTGCCATAAAAAAGAAATAGGGAACGCTGGGAAGGAACGCCACAGGCGACTCAGCTCTTATTTAACGTATCTTGAAAGGCAAAATCTTTCTCAAACAATGTCACGAACGGCGCATTGACACATGAACTACCACACTTCCTAATATGGTACGCTTCAACCAGATCGCGCGCAGGCGTGTCAGGGCTCGTGCCCAAGATGCTACTAGGCACGAGATGCTACAAGATGCATCACACATTTACTTTTTTGCTTTTTGTTTTACGTCATAATCTTTTTCAGATTCATTAATGTGCTCCGGCAGCAGTGAACCGCGGCATGGTTTTTGATTTCTGAGGGTTTAACGCCCCAAAGCGCCTCAGGCTACGAGGGGCACCATGGTGAAGGTCTCCGGAAATTTCGACCACCTGGAGTTCTTTAACGTGCACCGACATCGCACAGTACACGGGCCTCCAGAATTTCGCCTCCATCGAAATGCGACCGCCGCGGCCGGGATCAAAGCCGCGTCTTTTGGGTCAGCAGCCGAGCGTCATAACCACTGAGCCGCCGCGGTGGCTTGAATCGCGCTACCGTTCCGCAGGGATAATTTGTGTTCCCTTAGGCGCTCATTGACACATCGGCGGGATTGCCCACAGACATTAATGAGTGTGGAAAATAAAATGACGTAAAACAGATAGCAATAAAGCAGACGTGCGTTGCAATGCTCCAAGTCACTAGCATCTTGCACGACACTATTGCGCGGGAACTGGACGAAGCGTACTATTAGGAAGTGTGGTAAATCATGCGCCAATACGCCATCTGTGACAATGTATGACAAAGATATTGCCTTTCTATAGCTATGTTAGATACGAGCTGAGTCACCTGTGTGCTTCCCTTGTGCCGTTTCCGTTTTTTTTTTTTTGCCCTGCACGTGCGAATCTGCGATTACCTCTTCCCTTTTTAGGTATAAACGTGATCTGCGTTTTCTGAATAAGATAGTTGCAAGTGATGCCCCGTACTGTCTTTCTCGTCTTTATTGTGTCGTCTTTGTGTTCGCAAAAAAGAATTCCGAGGAAGCACAGCGCCCGCCCTATCTTATGCTTTGATAGGAGCGAAACTCGAGGTTGCACACCCCGTAAGCGGCAGCTTTCTATGTTGAACTGCGTCGTTGTTTGTCTCTTGTCTGTTTGCTTTTCGATGTCATGTATACGTTAAGCCCACGAGCCCAACCAAGTATCTTTTCTGAGTACTTTGACAAAACGCCTCCAAGGTAATCCGCGCTTACTTTTTGACAACCCTGCCTTCGCTGCGCTGTCTGATACCAGTGTAGGCCCAAGCTTTCTTGTACCAACGCGTTAGAGCGGAAGAAACCCAGCCGCTTCCGACATGGAGACAGAGAACGACCTTTGCACCAACCTTCTCCTCTCGACAGCCTTTGTTTCCTTTCCACTTCTCTCTTCCCTTTTTTTTCCCAATGGCGTTTTTCTCCCTTCTCCTCACTTCTCTGCCCTTTCCGTATAGAGCCCCCCCGCCGCGGTAGCTCAGTGGTTACGGCGCTCGGCTGCTGACACGAAAGACGCGGGTTCGATCCCGGCCGCGGCAGTCGAATATAAATGAAGGCGAAATTCTAGAGGCCCGTGTGCTGCGCGATGTCAGAGCACGTTAAAGAACCCCAGGTGGTCGAAATTTCCGGAGCCCTTCACTACGGCGTCCCTCATAGCCTGAGTCGCTTCGGGACATTAAACCCCAATAAAACAAACCTATAGAACTGATGCCTGTGTCCCGTTCTTCCTTCCTTTCATTCACTACGCTTGACTCCTCTCTCCTTATTTTTTGGAGCTTAGGTTCTGTTCCTTCAAACTGTGCTTGCTCACCTGTACGGCTCATCGTCTGCGGATGCAGATGACGAGATCGGGTGTACGGCGCGAAGCGCACGTGTCTGGCGCTGGAAGGCGTATATGCCACGCGACATGGAGGACGGGTGCGGTCTTGCGTGTCCTTCTTTTCTTTTTTTCTGTCTTTGGTTACACCTTATCGGTTCCTTTGTTCTGCCCGCTGAGGAAGACGAGCGGCGAAAAACAACTACAACAACAACAAAACAAAAAAACGTGCGACGGCTACCGTATTTCGCCGTGCTAGTGGAAGGTTCGTTCTACCTGACCCGCGAAAGCAGGTGGGAAATGTATTTTCGATAGTATACGGCGGAATGGTCGGCATGTGCAGGGACGTCGCCGCTCTATTATTGCTCCTGATCAGAACCTTTCTATTTTTTTTTCGCTTTACTCCTAACGACCTGTTGGTTTCTGTTAGGCGGCGATTGGCGCTCTCTGTTCTGGCGCTATAAGCTGCCCGAACGAGTCCCGACAAGAATGGAGTGTAGAGGCTCAGCACCGGAAGCGGTTGTTATTGTTTCCGAAGTAGGAGAAGTGTTTCGGCGCCTGCAACAGCCACCTGCTTGTTTTGTTTTCAACTCCCATCCATTTTGCACCAGTAATGATAAGCGAGAAAGGAAAAAAAAAATTGCGAGTAAAGATTTTTGAGTGCGCGGTGCTCCGTTTTCTTGAAAGTAGCATATTTCTTACTCCTTGGCGTTTAGAAGTAATACCGTAGTTATCCTCGCCAGAACATCACAGAGACACAGCCATCAGGAATATACCATAGCAGCTTCGATGTTTTCATTCTAGTAGGATGGAAAGTTGGGCTAGTTGGGTTACGTTCATTTTTAAAAGAAAAATTCAGCGCGAACAGAGACGACAGACGGAGAAGAGAACCGAGGTACTGTACCGGAACCGCGACCAGCGTCCCAGAAAGGTTATGGAAACATTTTCCACAAGGAAAAAAATAAGCGCGTCCATCAGCCAACCCTCTATCACAATATGATGCGGCCATACGGTTCTTGGACAACACCTGGTGGCCATGGGCCATAGAAAAGGGCGCCCTGCGCTATCTTTTGCGTTTTTGATTTTGTTCCATGTGTTCATTGCTTCATGTGATTCCTGACTTCGCCGTTTTTTCGGTCGCTTATATACACGCTTTCCTCCTGAATAAAATTTTAGTTGTGAGGCACTGCTTGTGTTGTGTAGCTCTTCTTCATACCTCGTCTCAGTTCGCGCTAAATTTTTTTTAATAATGTTTTCATTGTTTAAAATATTTAGTGGTACCTCCCGAGCTAAGAACAGTAATATGGATGACTTAAACCCTCCCAGACGGCCGGAAATCTGCTGATTATTGCCAGACGTCTCACAAGCTGAGTGCTCTAAATGAAGGCCACTGTTTTTTGGAGGAAAATGCTGGGAGTGAAAGATTTTTCTACATTGCAGGAACGTGCAGCCTGCGCATTAGCTGAATTTGCTTAAAAATCTGGATCTCGGAGAGCCATTATATTTTTGTAAAGAGTTGTGCGGTTGTCCACAGCCTTGTGTAGCCATGAACAGATGATGTCGACCTCAACAAATGGATTAAGAAACAAACGGTCAAAACAATGGTTATCGAGAAAGAAATTCGCTACCAGTGACTTCTCTCTTAAAGCCGTATGTAGCGTTTGTTTGTAAAACAGTGCTATTTTACTGTGTGTTGGATGTCGCCTTTTTCTGTTTTTTTTCTCCTTTTCATATGTACTTATGTTCGCCACGATGACTGACCTTTGCATTTGTGTTCATGTTTTTTTTTCCCCTTTTGTCACATATACGACAAGAAATCTGTTGTATATATTTGTGTGCAGTGATACGTACTGGATCCTCCATGGCATAGAACTGTGTAGAGTGTAACTACAAATATGTGTGCTGTTTTCTTAAATTTTTTTTGTAATGTTGTCGAAACTGTATGCGGAGGGAGGGCCTCGTCAGGCTAGTAGCCTTTAGCTCTCCCTTCGCTTTTTCCTTGTATTGGAAAGAAACCAATAAACAAACAAACAAACAAACAAACACCATTGAATTGATGTGTGGGTGAGTGTGTGTTTCCAGCGTTCTCCGTATTGTGCGGCTTTTCATTTATTATTTTTCTTAGGACAGCAGATGCTTCATTGAAGTGAACAAGCTGGAAGAAGCATTTATTCTTGGTCTTGTTTGAACATTATGCATCACTCTTGGGGGTTTGGCAGAATTATTTTTGTCAGTGCTAAAACGAGAAAAGAACTTCTGCGCTGAAATCCTTACTGTAGGAGTTGAGCATACTGTTCTCTTACGAACTCGATGTGTTTCCTTTAGAGTCATCTGTTCCTAGACCCCACTTATCTCACTATGATGAAGGAGCTATAACCCATGCTCCGAAATGCCCCCCAAAAATTCCCCGTAACGTGGAGAAGACCAAATCCAAACATCCGCAGATGTTTTCTTTCCGGAAACATCCCTTCTAAGACACAAGCAGCGCCATCTACCCCGCGGGCTTTGCACTGCTATTGTGATTTACAGCCACCTTCACTATATGCAGTATATTTCCTCGCTATATCTGTTAATAAATTTATAAACGTGTGCATCATAATACGACGAATGGTTTGACACTATTCGAAACCCTCTGCGAAAAACGGTTCGGTCGTCTGAAGGTCCTCGTAATGCACGGTATGGAGGCGGAAAGGTCGTCGTTGTGAATCCCACACATATTTTGGGCGTCATATCAATTACTAACTATCTCCTCAGGAACATTCCAGGTCATTTAACACCACTTGGAACAGTCTGGGTCAATAGACAGGCCCCAAAACTTTATGCAAACGGTGGTCCAGGAGGGGGGGGGGGGGGGGGGTCTTACTTCGATGGCCGCTATACTGACACATATAGTGTAACGAATCGAAAGTATAGGTATCAATCTGTCAGCATAGTTGATTAACGAATATACATAGACAAAGGCGGGGGAAGGGGAATAGGTGAGGAAAGGAGATTATAATGAGGGGCGACGTGGACCTAAACCGATGAAAATATATGCAACCCTAATCACAACCGCCGGCCGAGATCCTTGTTGCGGAAAAAAAAAACAAGGGAGCAGTCGCGTTGTCTGGAGAGCTTTGCTGGACTACGGATAAGAGCCCAGTACAAGCTACTCCAAAAGTTCGTGTTCTCTAAACGCAACAAGGAAGCGGCCAACGCCATTCTTTCGCTTGCATATTCAAAGCATGCCCCAGCGCATAGGTCCAGAGAGCCTAATATGATAAATATTCATTACAATTATCTTATCTTTACCTCAAGAATATCTACAATTGATCAGTCGCTCCTGATTCGCACAGCTAAAGATTAGTGTACGGCCTGATAATGTCGCGTAGATAGGCGAAGAAGCACTACTTGAGGGCTGCTAGTTTGAGTTCGAAAAGCGCAAAACTGCGGTCTTCACAGTGTCTTTCATTTTTGCCTGCTTCATGTTTATTTTCTTTTTTTTTGTCTTTTAATTTTTTGTAGTGACTGGAACTGTATCGCTTCACCTTCCACTTAGTGTGTATCTTTATTCTTTATTTTTGAATCCCTATGTTTAGTTTTGTCAACTGCTTGTAGCCCCCCCCCCCCCCCCCCCCCCCCCCCTCTCTGTAAAACCCCTGTTTAGGGCCTCGGGGGTATATAACATAAAATTAAATTAAACAAAAAAACACTACCTGGAGCAGTTGCGTCAGCTCGAAGCCTTTCCTGGATATAAACTGAAGGCTGTTGACGATCAACAAAGCATTTTATGAAAATATTCTCTGTCTGGTTTCAGAGAACGGTGATGCACAGCCGCTCTTGCATAATTCCTGCTGTAGAGTCTGTGGTCGGAGCAATAACAGCGACGTAGAGAAGACGACTCCTTTGCGGAACTTTGCAGCGGTAGCTGTTATTAGCCCATTCCCGAAGTCTGGCGTCGTGGCGGGGCATCAGCAGAGTCCCAGCGCTGCCTTGGCGCGGGCGAGAAGATTGTGGGGGGGCAACGAGACGTTTGGGCTCTCCTGTGTAATGCGAAAAATGCGAAGATATTCTTCTTACGCACTCTTTTCCATCTGTACGCGGCAACGATAGTGGTCTAGTTTTGGCTAATGGGTACGCCCGTGCACTTTCCTTCTGATTCTTTCTACAGTCTTTTTCTATTACTTCTAGGTGTCCTGTGTGCCTCCGTCGTTCACCATGGCACGACCTGGGCCGTCGGCAGCGGTACTAGGAATGCAACCGGCGTGCTTTGCAACTCATCATTTCGCGTCACCAGTTAGCCTACCATCTGTCTCTGTCTCTGGATTTTGAATTACTAGAGAAATAATCATCCGGAATTGTTTCGCAGGGCTGCTAAGTACGAACTGCAAGGGTAAGTTTTCTTAGTGGTACATATTTTTGTGGGCAATATGAAAAAAATGACTGACAGTTACGATAGCCGGTAATGTAAAATTTCAGCGCAGGTCTTCATGTATGTTCACGCCACGGCAGGCAGATCACGTGTTGCGCTGCTAGCCACCCTCCGGGATTTTCGCGTGGCAGCCACCTTCCGGTTGTCCGTTCCTCCGCTCTCGCCATGGCAGGTGGCGTTTCCCCCTGCTACTACCTGCCATGGTTGACAGGTGACAGGGTGACCTGTCAGGTGGCGTGTTACGCCAGCAACGCCAACTGCGACGCTGAATTCGGGAATGCAATTTTCCGCTCATGTATGGGAAACACCTGGTGCTTAACGTGCTCAGTGTTTAAAAGAATATATGTTCGCTTCCAGCTGCATGCTACAACGAAAGAAATCGGCGGCAACCGGAAAATAAAATTTGGGCAGACATACAAGACTGCTTTTGTGTGGAAATGCTAGACCATGTCATGGACGCAAGACGTGGACTTTTGGCTGCGGTCTGCGAAATGAGTTTGCGAACTGAAGTATGACACCACCCATCCACATACACACACGCGCGTATGACACCACTCGTAATACTGTACGACGAATGGTTGAATAACAAATGTTGAAGCAAATTGACCGATAGCCATTGATCGGTTGCGGTCGGGATTCACATGGCTGCCAATCTGCTTGGAAAAACACCAGCCTGTGTTATAGAAAAGGTCCTGGCTACCAAGCTGAATTCCAGCGACATTGGACAGCGTGCTGATAAAGAACTTGGCCACCATTCAATAAGGGAGCGTAATGGCGGACCTTGGGCCAATTGTTTGACACGTGTCTGGAAAAAGCTTGTCCAAGATTGGGCGCCAAACAGCCCCCGCGGCGAGAGACAAAGTAGAGTGCATTTGATTATTGTATTACATAAAGGTAGATGAGGAAAGCGCTGAAAAAAAAAGAACACTTCCATGATAAGTATGCTTACAATCTGCAGAGTGCTTGTTGTCTCTGCGTGGAAAGAGTTCTTCTTGGTTAGGGGTTGAATACATGCGAGCATTCCAAACGGTCTCAGCATCACTTCAGGTGCGCTCTTTGTAACCTGCCGCCGTGTCCGCTGTTCGTTGAGGTGGATTCATGTCTTCTGTGGGTCTACTGTTATCGCAAGCTCCTGTGTGGTGAGATACTCCGTCATCCCCGATTTCTTTGTTGAAGGTATGTCAACCCTCTCGGTATAATCTCTGTGAGCTTAGATCATTAGGGAATAATGTTGATGCCGCGGCCTGACCACACTGTGCGCGCCCGTGTGCTAATGCAGCAGCCACACGGAGCGTATCATGGCCACAGGTTAGTTACCCGTTTCACACGCTCCGACTAGAGCGAAAATATTCGGCGTAGTCGGTGATGCCGCAGTGCGTTTTTCGTTCACAGATTTCACATGCAACGCGTACCAAGCGAATTCGGCCGGAGGGATAGGCAAGGTTGCTTGATGTTCGCATATAGGCAACCCATGATTAAACACAACAAAAACGCAACATGGAACGTGTTGATGATGTTACAGCCAGTGTACTTTTAGATGCAAGGAAATATTTCGTGTGTTTTGGTTCGAATAACACTTTTGCTTCCGTGCGGCAACAGCTCCCACGTGACCCATCGCCGCACGGCGTCTTGGCGCTCCCCATTGGTCAGCCGCTGAGCGAGCACACCAACGGTGCAATTTAATTTCAGCCGAACGCAGTCGCAGACGAAAATCGCATGCGTGTTTACCGTACGGGCCTTATGCAGCAACTAGACCACTTTGCAACGTCGCCAAGAACGCGCAGCAGCATCGATGCACCGCTCTTTCTTGGCGGCGTCGCAAACACGGCGAACAGCCGCCTAAGCTTAATCACCTCCAAAATACGCTCTGTGCGGCACGGCTTGGACGCGCTGCCCTAAGCCAAAGTGCCTGAATTAGCTGCAATATAGGCACGAACTGCCACCTTACAATTATTCCTTGCAACATTCAGTTCTTTTTATAAACAATATTCGACTTCTGTGAAGTGAGAACATCTAAGAGACAAAGCGTGGAAGAGATGGGACAAAGTGAAAGACACAAGCAGGGAAATGCTAGAACAAACTTCAGACAAAGTGCTTGGCCTAAAGTGTTATTGAGTGGCAACTGAATGCAGGAAACTGTATCATTGTGGTTTGTTTTATGGTTTAGGGGGTTTAATGTCCCAATGCGACTCTGGCTATGAGGGACGCTGTAGTGAAGGGCTCCGGAAATTTCGGCCACCTGGGGTTCTTTAACGTGCACTGACATCGCACAGTACACGCGGCACCAGAATTTCGCCTTCATCGAAATTCGACCGCCGCGGCCTGCATCACTGTGGTACCTTCATAGAGGAAAGATTGTCCAATCCTTGGTTATGCTTGGCAGTTTTCCTATGTCTTCGCTGTGTCAAGCCAACTAGCCGAAAATGCTACCTTAGACGATAGTGAACAATACATGTGGCGCGAAGTGTGGTAGTTGCAGTGTTTTAAAGAAGTACAGACACCTAATTTTGGATGCACGTTTCCTTTGCAATGATTCATAAGACATTATCAAACATGGATAAGGGCATGGTATTCGCCTACAACCTTTAAATAATGTAGAATCGATTTTTTTTTTATCTCATGCTGTTCCGGTTTCAAACAGGGTATGAGGTTAAGGGGCCGTGTAGGTTACGTGAGCTATAAAAAAAAAAGCAGTGCAGCCGCTGCTTCTTCATTGGTTGTCATTCCGCATCGTGAGGGAGGCTGCCTTTAACGCTCTAGAGACCAAAGAGACCAAGCAGCGATTACATCACAGTTTTATTTATGCCTTGCGCGACCTATACGAACCTTTCACAATACAGGCATCGTTCGGCAGTTGATACGTGAACAACACTGGGAGAGAGAAAGTTGATTACAAATTACTGATCGGTCATAGGCGAATACGACTGGTATTATAATATTATTGGTGATTTATGTATACCATTGATCTGACGTATCGCTATAGGAAGGAAGCACGCACCCAAAAATATGTCTCTATGCTCCTTAAACAAGTCTTTGTGTTAACCGCTACAGCGGCTCGCTGCCGGTCTATTGTTTCATGGACGTTGTGTTACGAGTGCAGCCTGGTACTGCCTTGATTGATAAAGTAGTGAGAAGCAAAGCAAGAAAAATCTCGTAGGCAACTTTTCTGCTTCATATATTTTATTAACTGACTGCGGCATTTTTCTTGCTGACGTGGCGTCTAAATCATATTCACGTGCTTATCCAAACTATTGGGCACATTTCTGAGTAAGCATTACTTCCAGCAGCGTAAATTGGGTATAATTTTTCTTCGGAATTTATAGCAATGGCAAACCGAGGCCATCTCCTATATTTGTTGTATTGCTGATTGATGCATCCACTGCTGATTGGACTGCTGATTGGACTGCTGATTGGTGCATCGTTTTTGTTGTGCTCTTCGGGCCATATGCTCGCTGCTATTTTTTTTATGTAATTCCTTTTTGTAGTATTTCAAAAACAAAAATAACTAAATCGGTAAACACTTAAACATCACTTAAAAGCTTCGCACTATTTCGTGCTGGGCCAGCGCCAACCCCGCAGAATATGGAAACATGACCTCAGCAGCAACAGCTGTTGAGGCTATGTTTGTGTAGAATAAAAAGGGAGCCGTTGTGTCATGCCGGCTGATATGAGTCGGAAACGGCTGCTCTCGAGAATCAGTCCTGCGTGATCATGCGAGTCAGGTGGTTATGCCTCATGTGGGCCTTGGGTTACGTGGGTGCTCTCATGTCGAGTAGGAGGCTAAGCACTCAGCAGAATATGTTTTCTAAGCACTCAGCAGAATATGTTCACACCATCAAGGCCACGCCCTACCAATGCATGTAGAGTAAGAAGGGCCTATGATCACTCACTATTGCTGACCGACCTGTGAACCGACCACAAACGCTTCTTGGTTCAGAATAGTTCTCTTGACGACCGAATGTGGCAGTGCGGCTGCTCTTAATCAGGTCATGCCCAAGCAGTGGAAACTTGAGACAAAAGCTACGAACTTCTCGGATTCTGTCACAAATGCTTCCTTCATTTCAGAAATGTAGAGAATTGGAAGACTTGTGATGGAAAAGATCCGGAACGGCCAACGACGATAAACATTGGCGCAGATACGCGGGTCCATGCAGTAACAAAACAAAATCGAAGTTCCTCCGCCATCTGCGAATATGAGGATTACATCCTCAGAAATAATCGAATTTTCCGTCATTAGGGCATAGCTTTCGCAGGAATTTATCTTCCATAAGGTCCGCTGCATCTGTGGGAACTAACACTTTGACCTTACATCGATAAACGTGTCGGAAAAGTAGCAAACCTGAGCAGTCGGAGACAAAATCGCCTCGGACACACGTTGGCGTCATACAAGGCGATGCTGGCTTCGACTGCTTATGTGGGCGTGTCCCTCAGAAACGCTTCTAATAAATGCAATTTATAGTAGCGCTTGCACTGTTCAGTTCACTCATGCCTTCCTTTGTTTTCTTCTGCGCTTAGAATTTCCAGAGTGCTAGGAACCACAAGAGGAGCTACCAGGCTACAGTCCTTGCTTGCAAATCACCCTCTGTGCCAGGCGCTGAAGAGGTCTTTTTTCGATAACTGTGAACTTAAGAAAGAGTAGTTTTGGAAGTATGCTTCGACCAGAGAACGACGAAGTTGTCACTTCCTCACTTTTGTGACAACACGCAAGGCTGAGTCGTTGTGTGTGCTGTGCATCATTTGCATGAATGACATTATAATACAAAATAATAAGTACTACCCTGAATTATTTGCACACCACGATATGAACAGATATACGGGCAAATTTAAAACACCCTCTGATGTATGCGCTCTTCATTGATCAAGAAAGGACAACTGAACTTTAAAACATGCCGTAGGCGCGCAAGAAGCTCGATGACATGCATTGTTTATTGTCATGGTTTATTTTGACATATATTGCTGTTATGGTTTCTGAGACACGGGTACCGAAATGAACATGCAGAATTTCAAATCGCTGGATACCCCATGCACTGCTTAAACCCATCAGCTAAAAAAAAGAAAAAGGCGACGTATGTACCTATTGACCAAAAATAAATTGAAATGGAATTCCCTTCCAGATTGTGCCGAAATGACTGCATCTCTCGAACTTAAACTGTCGAGCGAGGACAGTATTTTCTTTATTTTGCAGCATACTCCAAACAGTAATGTGGTGTCGTCCTTCTTTGCATTTCTCCATGAACAAGTGGTCTGGGCAAACGAAATTGGCTCAAAACTGGCTATCCGTGTAGACGGTGATATGAATATTAACTTAATAAATACGTTCCCAACGCAGCGTGAAATGGTAATGAAGCTAGAGTTTAACGCTTGAATTAACATAATGAATTAGCCCACTCGTATTCAAAGCATCTCCGAGTCGTCTCTTGATGTTTTCATTACAAATCTATCAAACGATCACTTTCAGGAGTCGTTGGCGCACACATCACTGCTCGTTTTCCCCTTCTTTTTTCGTTTACACACGTACACAAACCAGCCCCTCATTTCATTTCATAAAAGCAACGATGCCTAATTTTAAGTTAACTAGGAACATTAGAACATTTTCGAAGCGGTATACTGAACAGAGATTGGTGTGAAGTGTACCATAAGGCAGACCCCAATACAGACTATAATGCACTTTAAAATCTGTTCATATCCAGTTGCCTGAAATGTTATGCAAAAAAAGAACATGCACCTGAAAAGCCCAAAAGCCTGGCATGCCCAGCATTTTGGGACAGAAAGTTTGAATATTGCAATGCTGTAAGGTACTGTTACGCAAATATTTAAAGTAATCGTCCATTCCTCCAAAGCATTGCAAAGTTTTTCCATCACTCGGGCTTAGCAGTTCTGCCTTTGGAAACCAATGGGGAACGTCTTGGAGGTAAGCAAGAACGTTAATAGCAAAAAAAGTAAGCCTACCGACAGGGGATCTGGGGATATATGATTGTAGTTAAATATTACGATACATGAAAAAATTGCGCTCACAAGCTGTTTCCTATTGAAAAATGATTTTGTTCATAATTGTTGGGTGTGGATCACCAGGAACTTGTTCATACAAATAAAAGATAAGCATGCCTTGCACAAGAAATTGTTGAAATTAAGGCTGCCAATGAGTTCGGAATACTTAAATCATTCAGAAACAGATTAAGGAGTGTTGTCAAAGAGGAGGCTGAAAAAAAAAAAGCTGCGGTTCAACTGCTGCTGTGCCTGGTTAGAGAGCAAAAGCTATGGTGCATCTATCGGGAAACTATACGCGGCTTGGCGTCCGTAACGTTGAGGGCGTTCCGGACACTGCTTAGGCAGCGCGGCCACCCTGGCACCCTGGCAGGCGGCAGTTAATGGTTGATCGCGAGAGTTCGCTCACCCAATGAACGATGCGGCCTATTGCTGCAGTATCGTGTGTCTGCCACAACGTTGTCAGCGCTAACGCATGCAGCCCACATCTCTCTTTCATCACCCCACGTACCTATAAGAGCGATTCAGGCATCCGCTGTCTCAGGGTGCCAGCTATGCGTAATTCCTTTCCTTCAAATCATCGGAGCTAAACGC
Source organism: Amblyomma mixtum (assembly GCF_055824585.1). NCBI lineage: Eukaryota > Metazoa > Arthropoda > Arachnida > Ixodida > Ixodidae > Amblyomma > Amblyomma mixtum. The sequence continues at coordinate 207,296,070 of NC_143012.1, read as the reverse complement.
TGTCAACGCCAACGCCAATAAACACAATGAATGCCGACGGCCTATGGCTTCATTGCAGCGTTTCTGCCACAACGTTGTCAATGTCAACGCATGCAGCGCCCACCTGTCACTACCGCCACGTAGCTTAAAGCACGGCTGAGGTGCCCACTGTCCCTGGGGGTCAGTTATGCGCTTTCTTTTGATTTCGAAGCGGCCGCTCTTCATCGTTTTCTTAGCTTAAAGAACGGATAAGCTGCCCATTTTCCCAGTGGGGCCAGGCTGTAAAACACTTTGTTCGTCGGAAAGAGCTGGGTGTTAAGAGGTCGCGTTAAGTGGTCGAGAGTAAATAACTCTCGGCGACTTTGTTAGCCCACTCCACCGACAGAACTTGCGTTCTGGGGTCAGAGCTAGCCAGCACGGTCTCCCACCAATCGAGAGAAGAGTGGTAACTAGATCACCCGGAGATGGCTCTATTTTGCAATCCCATAGGATACGATCGTAGTTGGCTTGTTGGCCGCAGTGTTTACAGTTCGGGTTCTGATTATGACGTCGTGGTTTTTGATGTCACGCTTCTTAAGACGGAGGTAGGGCGCTTACGACGCGGCTTACGACGAAAGCCTGCATCAGTCGCAGAGTATCTTCTTCACGCACCGCTGGTTTCCGCGTCTTTATCCTGGCGATCATCGTGGCGACTTGCTCGCTCACGAGCCGTAGTTTCCGGGGGGTGACGAGGTTGTAGCCTACAAGAAGCTCCTGGGCCTCCCTCTTGCGACATCGACGGACCGGCTCTTACGACTGGGCGTGCACAACACGATAGACGAGCTGACAGAGGCACACCTCACGGCGCAGGTGGTACGGCTCTCCACTACTCGGTCTGACCGACAAGTCCTCAGTGATTTAAACATCAATTGCCCCCGACAGCTAGACACCAAAACCGACATCCCAGCCTCATGGATAGGACAATTGAATGCTGCTCCACTACCCAGGAATATGCACTCCGGTTATCACCACTCAAGACGACAAGCACGAAGCCGAAGCTATGAAAAGGCACTACGGCGAGCGCGAGGGCGTGTTCTATGTCGATGCTGCAGATCCCGAGCAGGGAGTGACGGCCGTCGCGGTAGTGCGCCCAAATCAGACAATGGACGGACGAGTACTGGCTAGCCAGGACATACTGGCTGCGGAAGTGTGGCGATTGCTCTAGCTGCAACACACGCTAGCTGGGAATACATTCTTACAGATTCACAGACAGCGTATCGCGATTACCTCAGGGGTAGGGCCGCACCGCTAGCAGCTAAAATCCTCTAAGATAGTTACACCCGTGGCTACCAACCCACACGCAAAACACTCAATATAGGTACCAGGTCAGCAGGGCATCCCACGGAACGAAAGCGCACATGCCCCAGCCCGAGTATTTCTCCCCCGAGCACACAGTACGAATGCCGTGGAACCTCCTACCCCACTACTAAGTTACACCGACATACTTGAGTACTAAAGACTGTCCCGTCGGGTCTACCCTCCGCCGGCTAAGACACTAAACAAAGGGGAGGAACTACACCTCGGAAACTACAAACCAACACTTACAACAACCCACGAAGACTACACGCAATGGACCCGGAGTTATTTACCTCACAATGAAAATTCTGCGGGGAGAAGGCGGACCTGTACCATATGGTATGGGCCTGCCAACGAAATCAGGCGATCACTGTTAATAAACAGCCAACGCAGAAGTGGTAGGAAGCAGCTCTGAACAGCTCGGACGAAACGAGTCAAAAGCAACTCATCTAAAGAGCCCGGACAGCAGCCTATGCCAATGGGGTTCCGGACTAAAAGCTCCAACCGCCGCTACAACCTCCTAAACAATTTCATTAAAATATTTTCACCACGGCCTACAGTTCGGGTTGTATAGATCAGGATAAATGTGCCCGAGGAGTGATGGGGTGCGTGTCGATCTCGTCTGCAGACGGCGCCACGTAACCTCTTGTTCTTCAGTCAAGCTTTTGTCCGGAGGGGGAAAAGTTCGCCTCTCCAACTTAAAATGATTGGTAAGATCATGGTATGTAATCATGGAGTCGAGTTATGCGCCTTTCATTTACTTTCGAAGCTCCCGCACTTCATCGGTTTCGTAGCTTAAAGCGCGACTAAGGCGTCCACTGTACCAGGGGGCCATGAATGCACCTTTCCTTTCCTTTGCTTTATTTGTTGGCAACGTGCCATGGGCTTCGGTTATGAAGGTCATTTGAAAGTGAAACTAGGGGCCACCGCGAAACTGACTTTACCTAGCGTTGTGAAGCTACGCTTCAAAAGAGTTTCTTGCGCAACCTATTCAGTTCCCAGGCAATCAGGCAAAGCGACGTTGCATGGCGAAGGCTAATTGGCGCACAAGGCCGAGAAAACCCGTGCGCAAGAGTCTAAAGAATACGTTAATGGCGCACCAACGGCAGGGAATTCGTTAGCAGACTCTCTTAACGATGTCTAAAATTTCCTTATAAGTACCTCTTATCATTCTGCTAGATTACCATATATTAATCCTAATAATCCCTAAAGTGCATTTCTGAGCTCTGCAAGCGCCCAGGAGATGCATAATGCCTACATTGCTTCCAGGAACAGTAGAAGCACTCTCGTCGAATGTCTGGAAATTCGCCCCCGGTTAAAGATTCACATATAATACATCTCCGGTGTTTAGATGCACTTTTAATGTCGCTTTTCGGAATCGCTTTTTTCTGAAAGCCTTGAAGGTTTCGAAGAGAGCGCGGTAAAAGCAAATGATTCAATATACACTCTTCAAAATGCTGAGTTTTGGTGCATGCGCTTCTCACGTACTTTATACGGTCATCGAATGCTACGGCATGACGTACCAGTACTACTAAATAAACGTCTTTCGATGCATGTTTGTATCGACACCTGCAGTCTGAAAGACATTCGTGACAAGTGTCTACGACTGTAATTTAATTTATGTTGCTTGTGCTTGAGACTGCATTTGCTGCATTGCTGCCGACTGTACGTGCACTGCTACCGCTTGTCTGTCCCCATTTTTTGTCTTATCGCTTCCGTCACGAGCAGCTCAACTGCTAGTTCAGAGTGAGACAGTAAGGACATCTTTCATATTCTGGTAACCTAACCTAACCTAACCTAACCTAACCTAACCTTACCTAACCATCGGCAGCAAGCGCTCGGTTGAACTGCTGGCAGAAGTGTCTAGACAACGAGTACAATGTATAATCAAACTGGCGTAAACTTTATCCATTTCATGTTTGGCTCCACTTACGCCGAAGAAATGGCCTGTAATTATTTTTTTTCGCCGTCACTCACTTTGAACAATGATTAAAAAAGAAGTATTGAATTGCGCCACCGACCACCAGGTGCTTATCGTGGGACTGCCCGCGTTTGGAGCCCGTATATGCGCGAAACACAGGAGGCCGTGCGGTCGCTTTTCCCTAACAGTGGGTCGCACCGCTGCTGGTAGCCAGTGCGTGTTGCGTGCCGCATTCGCTGGGGGGTCTTCGCACGGCCTCTCTGGCACGAATGCTCCTGCACTCACCTTGACCCTTGTACTCTGACCCTTCCCCTAAGTTGGCCCCAGCCCCCGCTTAAAGGTTAAGGTAATAGCAATGCTTTATTTGCATCAAATTCGTGGTACAAGATGCTGGTGGTGAGTAGAAGAAGCTGCCATCAGGACAGCTTTACGAGGCTGCAAACTCCGGCACTGGTGATGCAACATCACGGCACTTAACATAAACAAGACCTCTTAAGAAAACAACAGCGATATGCAAATCAATGAAAGAAGAAATATATACTGTACTTTGGATAGTATAGCAATGACGGAACGTATTATTTATAATATTTGCAACATAAAACGTGCGACGATGTCTACATGAAAATAACAAGACATAAAAATTACAGAGGCTGTTTACAAAATGCTACTCAGTGCGAAAGCAAGTGCTTTTTTTTGGCAAAGACTGTTTTTAGTGATTTTACATGCATGAATGACGGAACTCAGGCGCACACATGATGACTGATTCAATTTTCTGCCGTTTCTTAGCGGACACGTAACAGACGATTTTGCTAGGGCACGATACTCCTGAATAGTGCTACGTATAAGACGACGATGATCGATCATTGCCGTGGGACGGAACAAGCATTTGTATCCGCTACGCACCGCGGCCAATCCCTCGCCGTGGGGATGTGCCATTGAGCCTGAGGACATCATCATCATCATAAGCAGGAGACGACCGCGGCACATACACGCAAGAAACGATTTTGCTAGGATCTGAACCTCGGGGTTATTGCTTTCGCTCTAGTAATAAGAAATGGAAGCAACTAATATTAACATGCAACACACACAGCAAATATTAAACAGCCAGAATATCAGAGAGTCAGAGAAAGGAAATTTGAAGCATTAAATGCTTTCTGACCCCTTGAAAGTCGTGTTTGCAGGTGGTATACTTTCCCCATAACATATTTGATAATATTAATAACTGACTTTCCAGTGTTGAGCAAACAAGGAAGGGGAATGAGGGGCTCGTTGTAAATATGACAGAAGCCAACAGCCACAGAAACCAAGGGGCACAGGGGACTTTCTTTTTAAATAATTTATTTATTTTGTGGTGTTGGTCAATTTATAATATTACTGAATATGTCATCGCTTAAAGCTAATTGATTAGAAAAGCAGAAGAAAAAACAACCACATGCCGCCGGTGGGATCCGAACCCACGACCTCCGAATTACGCGTCCGGTGCTCTACCTCTGAGCTACGGCGACGGCTGTCAAACCTTCTGCTTTCGGGGGTATTTATGTTTATAAGTAACCTAACCTTGAGAGTGTTCATCAGCGCCACCCACGTTCATAAGCGGCGGACGTAGAACGTCCTGAGTTACCGCAAGTGTGACGTAGAACGTCATCGAACGGAGACGGTGGAAGATGTGTGAGAACCCTCTTATGCTTCCTATGGCATCAAGGCTGCCAGAATCGAGGCCCTCACTAAGCAATTAAGCAAACAAGGAAGGGGAATGAGGGGCTCGTTGTAAATATGACAGAAGCCAACAGCCACAGAAACCAAGGGGCACAGGGGACTTTTTTTTTAAATAATTTATTTATTTTGTGGTGTTGGTCAATTTATAATATTACTGAATATGTCATCGCTTAAAGCTAATTGATTAGAAAAGCAGAAGAAAAAACAACCACATGCCGCCGGGGGGATCCGAACCCACGACCTCCGAATTACGCGTCCGGTGCTCTACCTCTGAGCTACGGCGACGGCTGTCAAACCTTCTGCTTTCGGGGGTATTTATGTTTATAAGTAACCTAACCTTGAGAGTGTTCATCAGCGCCACCCACGTTCATAAGCGGCGAACGTAGAACGTCCTGAGTTACAGCAAGTGTGACGTAGAACGTCATCGAACGGAGACGGTGGAAGCTGTGTGAGAACCCTCTTATGCTTCCTATGGCACCAAGGCTGCCAGAATCGAGGCCCTCACTAAGCAATTAAGCAAACAAGGAAGGGGAATGAGGGGCTCGTTGTAAATATGACAGAAGCCAACAGCCACAGAAACCAAGGGGCACAGGGGATTTTTTTTAAATAATTTATTTATTTTGTGGTGTTGATCAATTTATAATATTACTGAATATGTCATCACTTTCACTTGCTTTCACTTTTTAGTATTCAGTCTAAGACGTAACATGTATGGAATGTTATTTTTTAGGTACGTTAACTGTCTTAAGATGGTATCACCAACAAGTTTTTTTCTGCTTGAATAGCTTACATAGTCGGTAATCATACATATGCATGATTGAATGCCTAACACTGAACCAAACAAAAATGTTTCCTGTTGTGTTCTGGACCAGTGCGCAGTGAGTTAAGTAGAACCCAGACTCGTTTCTGGCTCATTAGTCTCGAAATAAAATTTCGTGTTTCCGCGTCCAAAAGAGTCATAATGTATAAATGGGAAATGCTTTGGTCGGGGGTTCCGCTGGCAACGCCTGTTCTAGGACCGATTACTGCAGCGGCAATCGTTCCAATTCTTAGCGCCTCTGCAAATTATTACTTACAGCTTAGTGACAACAATATATTAGTGATCAACGAGTTAACCTCGCAAAGTCGTAGTAGAGTGCGAGAACAAAAGTTAGTGCTCTGCGAGGCTCGAAAGCTTTACGTTAGGTCACTTCATTGATGTCGACAGCTTTTTACTCAAACTTTCGCAGCCTATCCCACACGCATTGAAAGCTATGTTGTGAACTGCTCGAATGTACTAGTCCGCAAATACTCATCTCATTTTCATCTTTTCTTGCTTGGCGAACGTCCTTTCCGCTTTTAGTTTGGATTAGCAGCTAAAGCGCTAAAGTGGCAGTCGTATTTCATTGCAATTCGAACCCCCAATTTATTTTTCCATTTGCACCCATACCGTTTCATTCCAAAGCATCTGCATCTCCATGACCTGTTCGTAATTATTCTGTAGGCAAACAGTGTGCCTATGCTGTCAGGTACAAGCATATTCAGTTAAACATTTCGACTATTGCGCATTGCCAACAAACTCGCTAGATAAGGAGGTGATAAGTTTCGCATACATGAATTCTTGCTGAAGTTCTTACTGCTTCGCGCAAGTTCGTCTCTACTGCGTGCGCGATGGTGCAGTCACTGCACGCTTGAATTTTGTAAATATGTTTAGCCTCTTCTGAAAATTGCACCAAGGGGACCGAAAGTTCTTAAAAAGACATATAAAGATTTCGAATCGAATTCCGAGAGGATTCAATTGAAGATGCACTGAACGTAAGTAAATTTTGCCATAAGTAGTGCAGGTTATTGTAAGGTATCGGTGAGGTTTGCCTCGCGATTATTCGGCCGGCAAGTGCTCCATCCCAGCAGCACTTCAATATTAATTGAATACGAGAGTTCCAAGCACACCTAGCGGATCTACGTCACCACGCGTACAAGCGTCCACAAAACTGCTCAACGGCTATTGTCCCTATATGGAGTCCATAGGACTGTCCTGACTTTATTTTAGAAGACGGAAAGCTAAATTCTGCCACAAGGCGAAGCCATCTTTTCCACTCTATGGGGTTGTAGAACTATTCAAATGTGACATGTCCCTCAATGTAATACATCTTATGGCGTCACATATATGATTTCTTAGCATGCAACGCTTCCTAAGACTCGTTAATTTGGTGTACTTGATAATGTACTAAGCCAGATTCAAAACAAAAAAAAGTGGAAACGACAATCTGTGTTGAGAGTGAGGCAGCTCAATTGTCGAGGAACTCAATGCAGACACTACACTTCGTTTTGCGAAGGTTTGTTTTTTCTTCAAGGAAAAATCCTCCAAGACACTCCATTCCCAATATTAAAAACTGCTATAACTCAAGCGTGTGGAGCTGTAGATGAAAGTGTATGCTTGAGACTCAAATGTAGCTACCAAGGCGCCAACAGCCATTTAACTCCCGACTACCCCCTTTACACTCAAACAGGAAGTTCGTAAAAGCCGCGCCGTCCAGCTAGTCCTTTCTGTTCTCTATTTTCTGTCTTCTTTTTTTCACGGTCACGCTAATAACAATGAGCGAGACATTTCCGCGTTGCGGACCATAATATAGGCCCCTGCGCGGGCCCAACTCCGAGACGTAAACAGACGCGAAATGATGCGCGTCCTTGCCTCCATTTTCCTCCAGAGTGAAAGAGAGAGAAGGAGCGAGAGAGAGAGAGAGTTCAGGTGGTCAAGCTAGGCTCATTCACTTGCCACACCAGTGAGCGTAAGGTCCAGGAGAGCGCTGTTGCCGTTTATGGTCTCCGAGGGCGCTCAAGCGAACTTTTTCGCGCGCCCCCTCTTTACCGGACTCACTGCATCGCTCGGCTGCACATTGCGTAACGGCAGCGAGCCATTCAATTGCGTCTAAGGGCACCGCCTCTTCCCTGGCTTCGCGATGGAGGCAAGGTGTGTCGAGCCAAGCAGTTCAACGCTCCGTGCGTTCACGGCGTGGCAGCTTTACGGCGAGCCTCGCTGGACAGTTTCCGCAGTGCGCTGGTTGAATTCGCGGAAGACAGCTTCCGGCTCCCTGGCGCCGGAAGGAAGTAACTGCTTCCGGAAAGCCGAAGAAGAGTGCCGCCTGACACGAGTCACCTTTAGAGCGGGCTGCGGAGTGGAATTAACGGCTGGCTGTGCAATGCAGTGCTGCACTGAATCGGCGAACAAGCAACAAAGAGTTCGGCTGGGATAGGGAGGTGGAGCTATAAATGTATTCCACATTGTGCGTTGAGAGATACTGAAGTGATGATAAGTGCGTGGACGGAAATTCCCTTAAGGGGACCAGGTTTCAAAGTGATGCTAATTAGCATAATTAGTGGCCACTCATCAGCAGAGTAGTTATTCATAAATCATTTGTAGAAGTATGGCTAACCTCTGGAGGATACTAACGAGAAATTGCTTTTTTTTATTGAAAACACGGCTTCACACGTATTGAGCGTTGAGAACTCGAGCGAGACTTGTAGGACGTCGCTTTACGAGGTAACATGGGACTGTATTCTCGCAGTGTGTGTTCATGGTGAATACCTGGCAAATCAATCTCTTCTTGGATACTGCCACCAGTATTCAACGGTAGGAGACAAGTCGAACAAGGAACGTACCTGTGTGAAAGTCTGTTTACTCTCAGATCGTACTAGCAATAGGTACGTGTGAGATTGCGTCAGTGAAGCACGCCTGAATTTCATCTATGATGGGAACCAATTGAGGCTTGGGGCACCAAGGTTCAGAGCTGGGTGACTTGCTTGACCCTCATTTCCAAAAGGAAGGATGCAAGATAACAGACGCGGCGTAGCTTGTTCCCGCCTTTCTAATATTACGGTTCCATTAACCGCTGTACCGTATAGAATGCGGAATTATGGTTGCGTTATTGTAGGCTACTGCTTTCTCATTCCTTGCTGTAATGGAGATAGTAACTGAATATCTGGTGCTAATATATACCGACAAGCTGTTCTGCACAGCGATGCTGCGCCTATAGCCTAGGCGGCTTTGAGTTCTAGCCGTTCAAATGCTAGTTGAAACCTGAGCAACTTTGATGACTAGAAAAAATAAAGAGGCGGAACGCATTGATGCATTTCATCTGCAAACTCTGATTTCAATTCAATTTTTTTTCAGCAGAGCGCTTTCTTGTGTTGATTAATACTGCCCATATATTGAGCATTTAATAACCTACGAAAATATTAAGAAATGACCACGTCTTATTTCCTCCTAGAGCAAAAAGAACTAAAAAAGTATCTCTTGACTGGTTCGCAGAAGTCGCCTTAAATCAAGCTCAACAGGGGAGTAGACAAGGACTAAAGATCTGTGAATGCGATTATGAGCCACGTGCGGGAGTCGCACGCTTTCTGATGAAACATGAAAATAGTACCTACAATAGTAAATGACTACCATAATGTCATATTAACGTACGCTCTTTCATCCCGTGATTTATTTTTACCAAAGTCGCTCGGAAAAGAATAATTTATGATTTACAAAAACCTAGGCAGTGGAGGAAAGATTTGCAACTGAAATTCCTTGGGACCGTTTGGACAGCTGCTCTCGCCGGCAGCAGAAGCCTGCATAAGTCCTATATTTTCTCTACCTCACAGGAAGCTGCGGCATACCTTTTTCCTACCTCTTAGTACTGGGGCATACCATGCACCAATAAATAGTTTTTGCACGTTCGTCGCCAAGTGGAAAGAACAGTAGTAGGAAACTGCAAGTTTCTCGATGTACATTTTGCGTGATTTCTAGAGTGCCGAGAAGGTGCAACGGTTGCTGCGAAAAAGATGGGTTGTCTGCGAGGAAATATAAAGCCGCACATTACGAGCACTACAAAGACAGAACCTGTTAGTGATACGCGAGCAGTGAATATCTCATAGACCAATAAGCGAATTGCTTATTGGTCTAAGTGCGCTAAAAGTTAAGTGAAGAGTGGTTTTTGAATACCAAGCTAATCGGATAGTCGAACAAAGCCAACACATCAAGCTGAGCTGCAACAACGATTGCGTTTCCTGACTGTTTTCAATGCGGAGAATATTCTCAGGAAGGGTACAAAACCAGTCTATTTAGAAGTAAAAATCGAGTACTCTGTCCTTCTGCACCTATATGAGAGTAAAAAGGAAATAAGCTGTCCTCTAGCCCTTACCCTCTGTATAAGAGGGTGTGTGATAGAGGATAGCTCACTCTGCTTTTACTTCTTTCTGTTTTAGAGTATAGTACACTTTCTTTAAGGTGCTGGATATGCTGCCCAAGCCTAGGGTTAGAATGCTATTACTAAACATACAGAAGATTTTAGATTGGCACGGAAACAAATTTCCCCTTCAAAACATGAAACTTTCAAGCAGGTACGAAAATTTTAACCTCAAGGCCTCCGGTGCCGCGTTTAAAAGCCTACTCCCATTGCTAACTACGCCAATTTAACGTATGCTTTGCAATGGGATTATGTCTCCGTTGCCAATAATTCAGGGGGCACTCTGGCTCTCTAAAGTGCTGCAAGGCGAAAGCGTTTCCTGGCGCACTGTTTGTTTTATTTACTTTTTATTTTTCATATACTGTTTATTTGTTGCTCTTATCTTGTTTTTATTGTTTTTATTTCTATTTTCATATCCTACTTTATTTTGTTTCTATTTTTGCTTATTTTCTTATTTTTATTTTCCTTTTCTTGACTTTATTTCTTTTATTTTATTTATGAAACCTATGCATTCACTAGATGCGCCTTTATTCGTGCTCGAACCTTAAAGCCCTCGTGGCTGAGTGGTAGCGTCTCCTCTTCAAATGCCAAAGGCCCTGGTTCGATTCCCACCCTCGGCGCAGTTTCTTTTAAAGCAGTGACGCCAAAAGGCGGACAAATCTGCCGATGCGTCTGTCGACATTCCTGCCGACACGGCTGTCGACATTCCTGCCGACGCGTCTGTCAACACGGCTGCCGACGCGTCTGTCGACATTCCTGCCGACGCGTCTGTCGACACTCCTGCCGACGCGTCTGCTAATGACAGAATGAGGCATTAAAGGCTTTCGCCTTAAAAGTGAGCATTCCACCTTTAGGGATAAAAATCTACTTCTGGACTTGGGAAGCATATGCTTCCACTAAAAGGGAGTGCTGAAGGGCAGCTTACCGAATTTTTACTCTCATATAGGCTTATTCGTATTTAGATTGTAGATTTGGATGCCACCAGCATGTTCACGGCAAGAGTTCGCGCTCCACAAAAAAATGGAAATAAAATGTCAATAATTCCTTTCTGCCTATGCTGCAAGCCAACAGGCAAACTGTGTTTCGTGCTCGAACCGGTTCTTGATATTTGTCGAGATCAAATAGTGAACGTCGAAGTAGCAATCTCTCGAAATGGAGGCGTAGATCCCCTGAACAGAAAAATAATGACACTTCTGAACAACAGCACAAGCGTTTGAACGGAACTTAAAAAGAAATAGAAATGGGCACACATTATCATCTTGTTCGGTCTTTGCCTCAGTCCTATACAGCGCAGTCGAAGTTCTAACCAAACTAGCAGAGGCACAAAGCACTGTGCACTAATCAAGCTTCAAAACGAGTATAAAGACGACACTAACTCTGCCACTTCGGGGAAACGTGCCGTAAGTGGCGGCAGCATTAAGCATTGCCGGTGATTTAATGGTTAGCTGAGGTGAACACGGCTATTGCACTGTCCAGTCGGGGACAAAAGTCCCCGGACCACGTGTTCCTCAAACGAAGCTTATAGCTCTACTATCAGACAGCGGCTGGAGACCGTACTTGCGGAGATGGAAGAACAAAAAATTAACTTTTACCTCCACAAGTGTGGTCTCCAGCCGCCGACTAATAGCAGAGCTACCGGCTTCGTTAGAGGAACACGTGGTCCGGAGACTTTTGTCCCCGACTGTCCATGCCAGCGTCACAGCATACAGGCCGCCGCAGGCTTCCTGTTTGGCACTGGCAGCCGGTATAATGTCAAGGTGTTTGGTTCCCATGAGAAATGCGTAATAATCCAAGCCACAGCACTCGTGAACCTATTGAACGGTCTCGAGTAGAGAACGTTGAAGTGTCGGCAAAAGACGTGCCACTAAGGCAGAAACAACAACAACAAAAATCAAGACCTATAGGTAACAACACAGCCCGAGAAGACAGAAAAGGAGACGCCGCTATAGTAACAGCACCGTGAGCATTTACAGAAAAATAATTACCAGGAAAATAATTATAAATATTTCCACTGAATAAAGTATTTGAAAAGCGACACGATCAAACAAAAAGCAGCGATAGAATACGGAAGGAAAGAATGAACCAGAAGAGTTCACAAGCAACGTAACACCAGAATCAACTGATCCCCCTGTGTGGGCATGTGTCATTGTTTGAGGATAACAACAACAACAACAGGCCTGCGCATCATGTCGGACACAGTTAAGCGCTCCCCCATACAGCCCATAATGCGTAATGAAATCTGTTTATATCTAGTTAGCTAGAATGTTAGGCGAAAAATAAACATGCACCAGAAAAGCCTGAAAACCTTGCATGTAAAACATTTTTGGACAAAAATTTTTAGTATTGTAATGTTGGAATGTACTGTTACGTAAATATTGAATTTAATCGTCCATTCTTACACTGCGCTGCAAAATCTTTCTTTTAATGTTTTTCCATTGCTCTCATTGAGTATTTAAGTCTGCCATAGAAAACCAATGGGCAACGTTTTGTAGGAAAGCGAGAACGTTATAGCAAACAAAAAAATGCAAGCTTACCGACAGGACATCTGTGGATATATTGATTTTTATAGATAAATCTTACGATATATGAAAAAATTGTGTTTATAAAGTGTTTCCCATTGAAAACTAATTTTGTCCAGAATTGTTGGGTATGGATCATCAGGAACTTGTTCATTCAAATAAAAGATAAACATGCCTTGTACACGAAATTGATGTAATTAAGGCAGCCAAAGACTTCCGATTACTTAAAGCATTCAGAAACTGGTAAAGTGGTGCAGTCAAAGAGGAGGGTGTAAAGAGTTTCTTGCTCAACCTATTCAGTTCCCAATGAGTTAAAGCGATGTTGCATGGCGAAGGCGAAGCGGCGCACACGGCCGAGAAAATCCGAATGCGCAAGTTTCTATAAAATACGTCAATGGCGCACCAACGGCAGGGTATTCGTTAGCAGACTCTCTTAATGACGTCTAATTTCCCTATGAGTAGCTCTTGTCATTCTGCTGGATTAGAATATATTAAATCTAATAATCTCTAAAGTGCATTAATGAGATCACAAGGGCGCAGGAGATACATAATGCATGCTTTACTTTCCGGAATAGTAGAAGCACACACGTAGAACGTCTGGAAACTCACCCGGTTAAATACGTCACATATAATACATCTACAGTGCTTAGACGCACTGCTAACGTCGCTTTTCGAAGTCGCTTATTTCTGAAAGCCTTAAAGGTTGCGGAGGATGCGCGCTAAAAACATATTATTCAACATACACACTTCGAAATCTTGAGTTTTGGTGCATCCGCTTCTGAAGCACTAGATACGGTCATCAAATGCAGCGCCTAAAGATTACAGTACCACTAAACAAACTTCATTCGATCAATGTTTGTATTGACATCTGCAGTCTGAAAGACATTCGTGACAGTGTTTACGACTGTAATTTCATTTTTGTTGCTTGCGCTTGAGACTGCATTTGATCGCTTGACTCCCTTCTTTTTGTGGTGCATTTGTGAATTAGTGACTGCCATGCTTGACATGTTTCTTCGTGGCTCATTTGTCTATAGAAATTTAACAGTATGTACATCTTAAGTGCCAATTGTTTTGTGCTTCATTTCGCACTAAAATCAATCCGTGTTCTTTCTTTTTTATGTGCACGTGTCCCCTCACTGTGAAAGCCATGTAACAGGGGTGTCAGGTTGTTTAAATTAGAAATTGTTTCCGCTATTTGCCTGGGGCAACCCTAATCATTTTCGATGAAAATAATAGACTTGATTGGTTAATTGATTGATTGAAGTGACGATAGGAATCTGTTACTAAACTAAGAGGTTTTATCAATTTGTTCGGATTTTTCTCAAATGTGTTTAAGAACTCAATAGTGATCGAATAATTTTATTCACTGTAAATCATCACATAATCATTGCAGAGCATTAAGCATTCCCGAATTGGCGCTCTACAGAAATAGTGCTTCAGCTTCCGCCGTTTAAAATCCAAGAGAATTGTGTTTCGGCACAAGAGAATAATAAGAACACAGTTGTGAAAAATTTTAAGGACTTAAGCTCATTTTGGCAAATTATAGTGCACGCGTTAAAAGTAGAACATGAACGCTGTATATGCGGAATTATTCGTTCTTAAACATGAGTTCTCCACTCACCAGTTGTACTGAAGCCGAAAAAACTAAATTGTAACTACAGTTTCCTGCCTCTGACCGGGAGCTGAATTTTAAGCAACAATACCCGACCGTTCGTGAAGCTTGCCCTAAAGGGGTCACACTTTGTGGGCAAATCAAGCACCGGCCTCAGCTTTCGCTTAAATTTTCGTCTCAAATGACGAGCTTAACCGTTGCATTCTTTTTAACAAAAATTTCAGGATACCTTAATATAGACTTTGGTCTCAGTCAAATGGTTTAGGGGAATCCCCCGAAGTGCAGTATATTTGTAATTGACATCCACCTGAGTGCAGCCATACGGCTGCAAAGAAAAACTATACGGCTTTCTCAGAAACCTCGTAGTTAAAGAAAAATTCGTCCTGGTCCGGGGTTCGAACCCGGGACCACCGCTTCATCAGAGCAGTCGCTCTACCTGTTGAGCTAACTGGGACTTTTTTTTTCTTTATTGCCTGACTTCGGCAAGAACCACAGCACACAAATACACTTACAGAGCACAATGAGCAATAATTAACAACACTATCCGCCTGGGGGTGCGTGGCTTCGTCACGTTAAAACTCCTTAAGCGTCACCAAAGGCTCGACTCTTTCGAGCCACTCGGGAGCTTCAGGAGCAAGTTTCTGAACTTCAATATACTTATGCATGCACTCCCGAAAATAGATCCGTGCTGGCCGTGCATCAGGATCGCGATGATATCCTGCCATTCTGGAGCGCCAAATGCAATGGAGGCCCATTGGCATAATGAGGTCGAATGGTGTCCCATCCTCACTCTCTACAGGCAAGTACCGAATACCATGAGCGTCGAGCGGAAATTCCTTTTTTAAAGTCCGTTGTAAGATGTCCCAAAAGTATACCCCCTCCCAACAGTGCAAAAAAACGTGGTCTATTGTTTCTGGTTGTTGACGGCAATGAGTAATTACTCTCTTGTAAGACTTTGATCTTGTGCGGTAATGCCCACAATCCAGTTAAAGTTATGTGCGGTGTCCAGAGTCCCTGTAAGCATGTAACGATTAGAAGGCCTCTTAGACCTGTCTAATGAAGTGCCAGATTTTTTTTAAATGATAAGCAAAATTGAAGAGTTTGTACCCAAAGTTTCCCAGGTTCTTAGATTTTTTGTAGTGCCCACTACAGCGCCAACTTTAGCGGTTTCAGTTGAGAGATTCAGCGCAGCGAAAACGCACGAGCGGAGACGTATACCAGATTGCCGGACGTTGGCTGCGCATGCGCAATGACCTCACCAGACCCGCCTTCGCACTGCGCGTGCGCACCAAGCCTCCGGTAAAGCGCTGTGCGTCTCCGCTATAGCCGCGGATACAACTCAACAATGAATCGACAGATGCCGCTCAAAGGAGGCCCTCCAGCCAATGGTGTGGACCGATTTTCATGACGCCTCGGTTAATGCGATGAAGCCGTGGTCATTACCCTTTCATTTGCCACCCCCTTCGATTTCATGCTACAGTGGGATACAATTCAAGAATAAGGCGACTTTTCCCTGTCAAAGGACCACTTCAAGCCAATGGCGCCGGCCTGTACACATGAACTTGCTAGCGTCACAATGCAAGGAGCGGCGTGACCTTGTGGGGAGGGGACTACCCCCGACCATAGAAGGTGGGGACTATCCCGTTTCATCGGCCACCCCCTTCATTGTCATGCTAGAAGGCTCATGAGGATGGACTGACGCCATCCTCATAAGGAAAAATACGCATCCTTCTTGAGCTCCATCGAATATAGCAGGTCCAAAGGGATCGGCCAAAGGAGGGAGGGGTGAATCGCTAAATGCGCAGAACCGGTCGACTCCATTGACTGAAGGGGCTCGTTTGAGGGGCTATTGCCGACTGGTTCTTGAGTTGTATACGACTATAGTACACGTCCACCGCGCTAAATATGTCTAATTGGGGGTGTTATCATAGCATTATCACAGAGGTTGTTATCATAGACATATTGTCACGGGTGGTACAGTACGTCCGGCTCGGTTGGATACGTCAAAGTAGGTGACTGCAGCGGACGTCGGTAGCAGCCCCAAAAACGGAGCATTCGCAGCCAGACACTTCGGCTTCTTTCTTTCTAAAGCCAGCTCGCGCGCGCATTCCGCGCTCTCGTGGTTCTAGTAGAACGACGACGATGAATGGATGGTGTCATTACTCCCCGGCAAAAAGAAGCATCGCCCCGATGCTGGGAGTAAGTGAAGTGATCGGAAGGGCGGAACAGGATTGGTGGCCAAGTCTACCGCTCGTGATAAGGATTCAGGCGGACCACGTGAACCACTTCAGGGCACGGGGACCGTCGGGACTTCTGAAATCCATCGGGGATGACCTCGTAGTTGAGGTCGCCTAATGACCTGATCACGCGGTATGGTCCGAAGTAGCGATGGAGGATTTTTTCGCTGAATCCTCGTCGCCGAATTGGGAACCACACCCACACACGGTCGCCAGGCGCATAATGGACGTCATGACGACGCCGATTGTAGCGGTCTGCATCTCGAAGTTCATACTGGTGTGGCACCACAGGGACAGGGACAGAGACAGAGTGACAACAACACAAGGTCAAAGAAACCCTTGTTGAATTTTTCTTCCGGCCATTCGAAGTTGATTAAGAATGGCATTGCGTTGAATGCATTAAATTCGGCTTTCACAAAGTCCTGTTTCCATTGGATGGACAAAGCGTTCGCTGATCAGGTGGCCAGACTAAAAAACGCGGGGTTCCCGGCCTCTGTGCTGGCTTCGGTGTCGCACCGGATCCTTACGGTACAGAAACAGACTGCGAAGGGAACTAGGTCGCATAAAGAGAGCACAGAGGGAAGGAAAAAGCTCGCCTGCATCCCTTACATACATGGTGTGTCTCATAGCCTTAAAAAGGTAGCTCGCCGTTATGAGGTGGACTTGGTGTTTTCAGCCAAGAATAAGGTAGGGCGGATATGTGCCGCCACTGAGAGGTGTGACGCACCGCGGGAGAGAAGGAACGCTTTTGGGGTGAAGCACTCCAACCCGTTTGTGGACTGTGCTTGTGGTGTGGTCTATTCCATTCCCCTAACATGCGGTCGACACTACACGGGGCAGACTGGACGCTGTCTGAATGTACGCCTCCAGGAGCACGCCAGGTCCCTTGACGGGGGTTGGGGGACGCACCTGGCTAAGCATGTAAAAAGCCACAAGTGTGCCCCATTGTTCAAGGAAACGCGCGTTCTCTGGAAGCATAAAGATAAGACTTCCCGGGAGATTATGGAGGCCTTCCGCATAAGGAAGTCGGCAGATGTATGCGTGAGTTTGCCATCCTTGCTACTGCTTGACGCCGAGGCTGATTATCTTCAAAGAACACTAAACCATGATAACAGGTAGATTCGTCGTGATTTAACGTGTGTTCTTGCCTGTAACCTTTGTAACCGTGTTATGACTGTGCATGTAACCATAGGTTTCGTCTATATATTTTTTGTGCTTTTAATAAACTTTGTCAGTTGTTAGTGAGCACTTGTGTTGTTGTCACTCTGTCTCTGTCCCTGTCCCTGTGGTGCCACACCAGTATGAATTCGTACCAACTCGCCCAATTTTCAACCCTTTTGATCTCGAAGTTGTTGGTCCAGAATTCGCACTTTGGCCAGTTGGCGAGCCTCTTCGGCGCATTCCAGGAAGGTGTAGGTGTCAGTGTGAAGGCTAGGGTCGTCCAGATGTGGTAACATTGCGTCGAGCATCGTCGTCACTGCACGGCCGTAAACGAGGTGGAATGGGGACATCTGCGTTGTTTCTTGCATGACCGTATTGTAGGCGATGGTGACATAAGGGAGCACTTCGTCCCACGTTTTGTGTTCAATATCGACGTACATGGAGATCATGTCAGAAAGGGTTCGGTTCAGTCTTTCAGTCAACCCGTTCGTCTGATGGTGGTACGACGTTGTTCGGCGGTGGTCGGTGTGACTCTAAACCAAGATCTCCTGTAGAAGCTCAGCCATGAACGCAGGGCCTCTGTCAGTGATCAGCACTTCAGGTGCCCCATGGCGGAGTACGATCTCATGCACGAAAAACTTGGCAACTTCTAAAGCGGTGCCGCTAGGTAGAACAATTATCCATTTGTTGCCAGAGTTCGAACGTGGGAACGGACCCAGCATGTCCATTCCTATTTGTTGGAAAGGCCTTGTGGGTGGTTTAATGGGCATCAAGAACCCAGCTTGTTTGGTTGACGGCATCTTGCGACGCTGACAGGCGCGGCACATTCTGACGTAGTGAGTGACATCAGCGCGGAGACGAGGCCAGTAGTACTTCTCTTGGATTCGGGATAGCGTACGGGCTATGCCCAAATGTCCAGAAGTGGGTTCGTCATGGGAGGCTTGGAGGATTTCATTGCGCAGGCTAGCCGGTACGATGATTAGGTATTGCGTATTGTTCGGAGCGAAATTTTTCTTGACCAGTAGACCATTGCGGATGCGTAGAGATGACAACACACGCCTGAAAGCGCGCGGGTCGGTCGTGTTGCTGCCATTGAGAAATTCCATTAGATTTCGAAGTTCGAGGTCGGCGCATTGTTGGTCAGCGAGACAGGAGGCGCTGAGAGCACTCAGGAAGATGTCGTCATCATTAGAGGCGTCGGTAGAAGGATCGACTGGGGCGCGGGACAGGCAATCGGCTCCAGAGTGCTTGCGCCCGGATTTGTACACGACAGTCATGTCGTATTCCTGGAGCCGCAAACTCCATCGGACGAGGCGAGCGGACGGGTCTTTGAGGCTTGCGAGCCAGCATAAGGCATGATGATCGGTTACCACCTTAAAATTTTTGCCGTAAAGGTATGGTCGGAATTTCGAAGTGGCCCATACAATGGCAAGACATTCTTTCTCGGTAGCAGAATAATTTGATTCGGCTGGCGACAAACACCGACTTGCGTAAGCGATGACCCGTTCTTGATCTGCTTGGATCTGGACCAGAACAGCACCTAAGCCGACGTTGCTGGCATCAGTATGGAGCTCCGTGTCAGCGTTTACGTCGAAGTGAGCCAGAACGGGAGGCGCCTGCAGGATGCTTTGTAGGCTGCGGAATGCATTTTCTTGCTCTGCTTCCCATCTGAAAGGTGTGTCCGTCCTGGTTAGGCGCGTCAGCGGCTCGGCAATACGAGCAAAATCTTTCACGAAGCGACGGTAATAAGCGCACAATCCAAGAAAACGGCGGAAAGCTTTCAGGTCTTGCGGCGGCGGAAAACGGGCAATAGCTGTTGTTTTCTCAGGATCAGGCTGAACTCCGGCTTGATTCACAACGTGCCCTAAGAACTTTAGCTCTGTATACGCAAAGTGGCATTTCTCGTTTTTGAGCGTGAGTCCAGAAGATCTTATGGCTTGTAGTACCAATTCGAGGCGGTGAAGATGCTCCTGAAAAGTCGGGGCGAATACAACATCGTCAAGATAGACGAGACACGTCTGCCATTTTAAATCGGCAAGGACGGTGTCCATGAGTCGTTGGAAAGTTGCCGGTGCAGAGCACAGTCCAAAGGGCATGGCCGTAAATTCATAAAGGCCATCTGGAGTAATTAAGGCTGTTTTTTCGCGGTCCCGCTCATCGACCTCAAATTGCCAGTTGCCTGACTTGAGGCCCATCGAAGAAAAGTATTTCGCGCTACAGAGGCGATCCAGAGCGTCGTAGATCCGGGGAAGAGGATAGACATCCTTTTTGGTGATTTTGTTTAGGCGGCGGTAATCCACACAGAAACGCAATGTTCCGTCTTTTTTCTTCGCAAGGACAACTGGCGCCGCCCAGGGACTCCGGGAAGGACGAATTACGTCGTCGCGGAGCATTTCCTTGACTTGGCGGCCAATAGCGTCGCGTCCAGCGGGAGACACTCGGTAGGGGGACTGTCGGAGAGGGTGCACGTTATCGTCCGTAATAATGCGATGCTTCGGTAGGTGAGTTCGTCCAACAGGCGATGATACCGAGAAGGTGTCGCCGTAGCGCAGAAGAATATCTTTAACTTGTTGTTGCTGCGTCGGGGAGAGTGCTGGATTGACGTCGAACGTGAACGCAAAGTCTGGGCTCTGCTGTTCCGACAACGACACTGTGGAAATACTGGGTGTGTTGCTGACATGGGCGATGGCATCAACGTGAGCCACAACGGTTCCCACGTTCAGATGTTGGTGTGCACCACCGAAATTGGTTATCAGCACTTCTGTTGCTCCGTCGACGAGATGAACGACTCCTCTGGCGATAGCAAGGCTCCTGGCAAAAAGCAAGATCTGGTTGCCTTCCGCGACGCCTTCGAAATTCCGCACAGTCTTGGCGCCGACAGAAACCATGAGACTCGAACGAGGTGGAATGGGGACGTGGTCATCCAGGATGCAAAGTGCGGTCGGGTGGTCTGAATCTCTGTGTATTGCGTGTTGTGTGGAGAAGCACACGGCGTGTCCCACCGGCAGATTCGGCCAGATAATCGTTGATTTCTCTTGGTCGCTGCCCAGGCTGCGGACGTGGTGCATCTGCAGGGAACCCCGGCAGGCCCATCTGACGATACCGGCAGTTGCGGTACAGGTGGCCCGGCTCACCGCAGTGATAGCAGAGAGGACGATAGTTGGGAGTGCGCCAGATGTCACTTTTACCGGGATACGATGGAGCAGGACGAGCAGGTGGTGGCGGCCGAAAAGAGGCCGGGGTTTCCTGAAGACGACTCAGCGGCGGTTGTGCGCGACGAGCAACAGCGGCGTATGTCATTAGCGGTGGGGCTGTGGACGGCTGAAAAGGAGCTGGTGTTGTAAGCGCCTGTTGCACCGCTTCCCGAATAACCTCGGATAGAGCAGAAACCGTTGGCGCAGGCGGCGTAGCCGGGAACAGCTTCTGGAGCTCCTTGCGAACGATAGCTCGTACGGTTTCGCGAAGCATGTGGGTGGTACTGATGTCCGTGGCTTGCGCAGTCATGGCCAAAGGCTGACGCTCGTATTGCCGTAACCGCATATCGAGTGTCTTTTCCATGGTGGCTGCCTCGGACAGAAACTCTGCGACCGTGCTCGGTGGATTGCGAACCAGTCCGGCAAAGATTTGCTCCTTGACACCTCGCATAAGGTACCGGAGTTTCTTCTGCTCTGTCATGTCCGGGTCACATCGACGAAATAACTTTGCCATCTCTTCGAAGTATACCAGTATGCTTTCATTTGGTAGCTGAGCTCGGGACTGAAGGAGCAGATCGGCCCGTTCTCTTCGAATCACCGTGGTGAAATCCTTCAGGAACTGGTCTTTAAATACGTTCCACGTCTTTATGGACGACTCCCGGTTCTCGAACCACGTACGAGCTGCGCCCTCCAGCGAAAAGAGCACGTGCTGAAGCTTGGAGTCATCCGCCCATCTGTTGTACCGGGCCCCGCGTTCAAATTTCTCCAGCCAGTCTTCCGGGTCTTCGCCTGGAGAACCTTGGAAGATCGGTGGCTCCCGAGGCTGCTGCAGCACAACAGAAGGTGAACTAATCGTCGTCTGCGTGCCTATTTTGGGCTGAACGGTCGTCGACGATGGCGCTGAACGAATCGCTTGGGTTGAGCGAGACTCCAGAAGCCCAAACTCGGGTTGAAGGCCTTGAAGCCGGCGGCTGCCGTGGTGTACAGGCGTCACCTCGATGGCAGATGACCCTCGAGGACTTGAATCTCTGCTTCCTGGGGGAGTCCGAGGCATGGAATGCGTTACCCAGCGCCCTCCACGAGATGTCACGGGTGGTACTGCACGTCCGGCTCGGTTGGATACGTCAAAGTAGGTGACTGCAGCGGACGTCGGTAGCAGCCCCAAAAACGGAGCATTCGCAGTCAGACACTCCGGCTTCTTTCTTTCTAAAGCCAGCTCGCGCGCGCATTCCGCGCTCTCGTGGTTCTAGTAGAACGACGATGATGAATGGACGGTGTCAATATTAGCGTAGACGTATTCTGGCTGCCAACGCGCAGCCCTGCCTGTGCCCATCCATGCCACTGCGCGCGCGCAGCAGACATCCGGTAAAAAGTCTTATGTCTACTGTTATACGTCTCCTCTATGCTAAAACTCTCTAATATTTGCTGAAGTTCGCCGTGTTCTTACCAAGCAGGCTCACCGTCGTTATTATGCGCTGCAACAGAATCTTATTTGCTTGCCGTTCGCAAGAATAACGGCAAACATAATGTTGCGAAGGCACCAGATTAACGCACAGAAGTTATCAGCGTGTCTGTAAGCGCAACTACGGACCGAGGTTAGGAAACTGATTAGCCATGCGCGCGTGACCTGCGGCCCCTTCGCAACACGCGCAACTGGGGATTCAGGGTTCAGGGCACAGCAGTAGATAAGGTCTTAAAAACGTGTAAAGTAAATAGCGCAGTGCACAGATCTTCGGTTGCCACACACTTGAGGAGGGCCTAGATGTGCCCTGCTCAGTGGAGAAGGCATGAAGGTATGCAGGATGCTCTGCGTGTTTGCCTTTCTTCGAATCCTTTTCTGAAACTCGGCGCCGTCCCTAGCTGTTTTCTGAAGCAGGATTTCGTAGTTCGCGCCTGGCAACTCTGCGTGTCTCTGTTTCGCGTAATCCTGCCTTCACTCTTCCTTTTTGTCTCTCCTCTCTTCTTTAAGCTCGGCTCCTTCTCTCAGCATTTTAGTGAGCAGAATTTTGTAGTTTGCGCATAGCAACAAGAAGCGTTGCGCAATCAACCGCTGATGTGTAGGTGGCGTGTGGTATGTGGTAGCTGGGCAGTGTGTGCAGGTAAGATGTTTTTGCCACAGGCTAGTTGATTCATTTAGCTTGGGTACTCGGCGCTGAGCACTCCTCGAGCAGGACATCGGGCGTGATCGCTGTACCGGTAACGTTTTTATATTTTACGCTACTTACGAACGGAGCACGTGAATGCGTGTTGTTGCAAGCCGATCGAGCCTCTGGAGTTCTGAAAATTGAAGACACGTCCTATCGGTCTCGCTTATGATCTGCTTAAGGAAGACTACATTGCTCTCCAGAATGCTCGTCCGGGGCATAGTGCGACTTTCGATACTGATGAGTTTTAAAGGGCAACTGCGGTGATATTTCTACAATACTCAGTTAAAGGTTGACTGATAATGCTGAGGGATTTCTCGTCAGGGTATACGCGCCTTCATTTTTTGCAGTACTCGAGTAATAATCTAAAGTAGGTAAGAAACTCTAATCTGAAACCAGAACTACCACGCGCGGCCCGGAGTGCGGCTTTGCGAGACGTCAGTGATGACGCCGCTCTTGGCAAGCAAGCTTTATTCGCGTGCTGCCGCGCCAAAAGCGAATCGGCTACAGAACCGCGCGTACTAGAACCGAGTTGACACCGTAAAAGGAACACAAAGGCGCAAGAAAACTATGACCAGAGCAGGCAACAGACAGGCGCTTGTCCTCTCTGTTGCGTGTTCTGGTCCTCGTTTTCTTGCGCCATTGTATTCATTTCACGATGTCTGTTCACCAACTAGCTCAAAATAAAGTGCTGCTACAACCGAATTGGAGTCCACGGTGCCTTCTCCTTGTCTTCCGGCCGTACAGATGACGATCCCATGGACAAATTTAGCAGAAATAACAAGCCGTTTTCCGACTACCAGCCGCCAAAAGAAAGGAGGCCCGATCGGGATGATGCTGTGCGAACGCAGGACGTCGCTTTTTTTTTTTTCATCTAAACTGTTGAAGCTATATTTACGGTTTAGAAATGAAACCTAAAACGAATGTTATGAGCAGGAGATACAAACAGATGGAAAAACAGTCCGAGATGCAAAAACAGTCCGCCTATAGCCTACAAAGAAAACCACCCTACAAATGCAAGTGCCGGCAGTGGCGGGCACATGAGAAATTAGGAAAAATTCAATTTTCTGGTTTGCCTTTTTCGAAAGAATAGAATATTACCTTGCACCCATGACTGCACTGTAAACAATAATACACCTATATGGGAGTAAAAAAAGATTAAGCTGTCATCTAGCGCACTCCATTTCTCATCATCATCATCATCAGCCTGACTACGCCCACTGCAGGGCAGAGGCGTCTCCCATGCCTCTACAATTAACCCTGTCCTTCGCCAGTTGCAGACACCGTATTCCGGCAAACTTTTTAATCTCATCCGCCCACCTAATTTTCTGCCGCCCCCTGCAACGCTTTCCTTCTCTTGAAATCCACTCCGTTACCCTTAAGGACCAGCGGTTATCTTGCCTTCGCATTACATGCCCTGCCCAAGACCACTTCTTCCTCTAGGGTGCACTAATGAAGTTCAAAACGAGTCTAAAGAGGACACTAACTCTGTCACTTTGGGGAAACGTGCCTTAAGTGGCGGCAGCATTAAACGTTGCCGGTGATTTAATGGTTAGGTGAGGTGAACAAGGCTAGTGCGGTGTCCATGCCAGCGTCACAGCATACAGGCCAACGCAGGCTTCCTGTTTGGCACACGCAGCCGGTATAATGTAAAGGTGTTTGGTTCCCACGAAAAATGCTTAATAATCTAAGCCACAACACTCGTGAACGTATTGGAACGTTCTCGAGTAGAGAAAGTTGAAGTGTCGGTAAAAGACGTGCACTGAGGCAAAAACTAAAACAACAAAAAACAAGAACTATAGGTAACAACACGGCCCGAGAAGACAGAAAAGGAGACGCCGCTATAGTAACAGCAGCGAGAACATTTACAAAAAAAATAATTATCACAAAAATAATTATAAATATTTCGACGAAATAAATTATACAAAAGCGACACGATCAAACCAAAAGCAGTGATAGAATCCGAAAGGAAAGAATGAACCAGAAGAGTTGACAGGGAACGTAACACCAGAAACAACAGATCTCCCTGTGTGGGCATGTGTCATTGTATGAGGATAACAACAACGACAACAGGCCTGCGCATCATGTCGGACACAGCTAAGCGCTCCACCTCCATGTCGAACAAGGTAGGTATGCTGGAACTGTATTAAAGTACTTTTTCGGTCAAAGAAATCGTTTGAGCCAACCTGCCGCGCTTTCCTACAGCAATGTGTTATGCACATGTAGTTCACACTGTGGGTCATGCCATCGCATTCTGGACCATTTCCAACAGAAACGCTCTGGCACTCAAGATTACAAAAATCAAGTGTGGCTTACGGTGAGGCATCAAGCATACAGATTAAGTGATTAGCAGAGAAACTTCGACCTTTTCATGTTTCCGTGAAAACCTTCAAAATAAACGTTCACGTCATCTGCGCAAAAGCACAGGCGCACCATTTTCTCTCGAATTTAAATAAAACAAGAAAAGATTAAGGACCTTCTCAACCACATTTTCAAAGAAGAGAATGCGATATCATTTAGGATTTAGGTTGCGTGCTGCAGACCAACTCCCAAATTTTTCAGGTCATCACATTTTCAACTTTGGCGGTGCCTTATGAGTAGTACACTGCTTCACACGTGGTGTTGATGACGTCATGATAATCTCAATCGCATTCATAGATTGCGTAGATACCTCATATCACTACTGGTCCTTCCCCGGCAGGTGCCTTCTCCAAACACAGCCGCTGGTGGGACTTGTAAGAACCAGGTTGCTTTTCCCGAGCCCCTGCAAAGCTCATACGCAGGGCCATGGTGGTCAGAGAACAACAAAATTGGATTTGGCAGGGGTGGGCGATTCGCTCGCAATTCCGTGGGAGGGCTGTGATGACTTCACAAGGTCACGTGACCTCTCTCGACCAATAAGGATATTCCTTGTGGAATTTGAAATTTTTCGGTGCTCACTGATTAGTCATTGGGGTCACGTGAACACGGTGACGTCGTCCGGGAATTGACCAATCACAGAATTTCCTTACCGACAGGCCGGTAATTTTTGTGAGGCGGCGGCCTAAATGCTATAGCGGTAAAACTGACGCGGACGTTTCAAGCGGTACTGGCGTTGGATATTGAGGACAAATGACGCGCGCCTGATCCTGATGATAAATATTTTCGTGAGATGATATTGCACGTGGGCGGCATAGTTGTAGGAGAAGAAGAAGAAGAAGAAGAAGAGCTGAGTCTCGCGCAGCTTGGCAAAGTGGTCGAAGGGGCTTTCTTTTCTCCGCTGGGCTACCTTGGTTTGCCAGGCTATTTCTGCCCGACTGTCACCGCTATGGATCAGGCTCCTGTCGTGGCCGTGAAGACGAGCGGTTTCGTCGCAAACAACGAGGCGACCACCAGCGGCACCGCCCAGCAGCCCATCGTCTCGCAGGGCAGCACGGCACCTACGCCGGTCAAGGAAGACCGCAACCCGTTGCCCGTGGCGGCCCTGCTGACCGCATTCGCCGGGTTCGTGTTCATGGTGACCGCGGTCTACGCTCTGCTCCGACCCGCGTACCAGGTGGCGCGACCCGACTGCGACACCGACGACTGCTTCCAGCACGCGTACATTCTCATCTCGGGTCTCAACCGCAGCATCGACCCCTGCGAGGACTTCGGGTCGTACGCGTGCAGCGCCTGGCTCACCACGTCTATCTACTCATTCAACACGCAGCAGGACCGCTGGCACCAGTGGATCCAGGCGTCGGGCCAGCTGCTCGGCTACCAGCGCGTGCGACGCCACGAGGAAGCTACTGCGAGGGCAGTCGAGCTCTTCTACCTCTGCGTCAACCTCAACGTGACCACGTCGCGAGACAACCTCGCCCTACTCCGCGACTTCGTGAGAGCACGGAAGCTCGTGTTCCAAGATGGCGACCCCAAGTCCAACGCTCACCCGATCGACGTTCTGCTGGACTTGGCCATCAACTGGCAGATGCCGTTCTGGTTCGACGTGCGCGTTCTCAGGACCGGCAGTACCCTTGGAGTCCTCATCAGGTCCAGTCACTACGAAGTCTTTTGGGAGGAAGCCGTCGAGAAGTTCATCACGAACCAGAGTGAGCGCAGGCTCGAGGACGTAGGAAGAGTGAGGGGAGCCCGGAACGCTACGAGGGAGTTTTTCACGGACAGTACCATCTTGGCAGCGCTCCGGGAAGTTGCCAGTGGCGTGAACGTGCCTCGGCCATTGGCGATTCGCATCACCGACATCGCTAACGTAACACCGAGCGTAAACGCAGAACAGTGGCTCAGCTTTCTCAACAAGCACCTCTCCTCTGCATTCAGAGTCTCCACTAACGATCAGATATTGCTCGCCGACAAGAATCTATTAGTTACAGTCAACAGACTACTCGTAACCTACACACAGGAAGATCTATTGGCTCATATCGCCCGACTCGTGAATCGAACCTTCTCGAATCTAATTAACACAAGGCTGCAAAGTTCGGTCTACAACGACATTTCTTCCCTATCTCCCCTGACGAATATCAGCTACGCCTGTCAAGTTCAGGTAGAAGACACGTTCAAGCTGCCAATAGCCATGAGGCACATTATCCATAAAAAGTTGGACGAGCACCGCGCCGCCATCGACCGCCTCATCGGTGACGTCATGAAAGCCGCCATCTACTTGTTATATTCCAACACGTGGATGAACACCGACTTGAAAGATGCGGCAATCAAGAGGTTGCGAGAAGCGACCGTTCGCTTCTGGCCCCCTGATCAACTAATGAACGATGACGAGTTGAGGAAGCTCTACAACAACTTTCCCTCGGGTAGCAAGATTTACTTCGACGCGCTACTCCTGGTTCGAAACGCTACGCGGGCCACGTTGGGCACGCCCACATACGAGGACCTCACGAGTATGCCGCACGGTGGTCGAGATCTGTACGTTACGTACGACACCTTCCATAACTCCTTCATCTTGGCCGTGGGCGCCGCCATGCCGCCTTTGTTTTACACCGGAGCCACAAAGAGCATCAACTACGGAGGCATGGCGTCGCTACTAGCCGCGCAGGTCGTGAAGTCCATGAACGTGGCCTCAGTGAGCCAGGACGCGGGGACCGGATGGGCGGTGAGCAGCTCAGACAAGTTCCCAACACGGCCTCCGTGCAGCGATGATGCCGGTGGCCGCAGCGCCTATCCGGACGTGGCTGGCATCCAGGTAGCTCACAGGGCCTACAGGGATAGCCTCGCTCAGGACGGCCAGTCTTATGACGTGGGCGTTCGCTCGCTCGAGGAGTTCACGGGCGAGCAGCTCTTCTTCTTGTCCTTCTGCCGCAGCACGTGTCACCTGGAGCACGGCTCCAAGACGTCCATGACGTGCAACGCGGCTCTGCGCGACTTCGAGCCGTTCGCTGCGGCGTTTCATTGTTCAAAGGGCTCGGCCATGAACCCTGATCGAAAGTGCCCCTTCTTCCATTAGTAAGGAACGTCGTCCAGAGATGATGACTACAAATTGAAATGAAAGAGTGAAACCTGCTTATTAAAAAGAATGTTAGTGACTATGCAACTGCATTGCCTTAGGAATCACTTCTTGGCTTAGTGTGCTATGCAACGCCCATATTGCGAACGACTCTAGTCTGACAGGCATTTATATTCTATCCTTAGTTCTTATGAGCGTACTGTCGCGCCTGAAGCCGCTCCAGTTTCGATCCAGTTTCAATTACGCATTATGAATAGTTTGACCTATCTTGAAACAGGATACGCTTTATTTGCTGCTGCAGTATCTCTTGGAGTCATGCGCCGTCTCCAGAAGGAGCACAGTTTTTTAATGCCTTCGGCTGCAAACACCACACTAAGAAAATGAACCTAATTTGTAGGTAAATTTTAACCTTTCAACAGTGACGTTCATCAAGAACTTGAAAACTCCAAGCTTGGGGACTCAGAAATAACAGCATAATATGGTGGTTTATTTGAATAGAAGTAATTTTAGTTTGCGTAAACGCTTCGCTATGAAAACTTAATTATGAACGACATCAAGTTTATTAACGTTTCCCCTTTCACTTGAAGAGTACACCTACTGGCACTCAGGAAACAACCGGCAGCAGGAAGTGCTGGTTGCACATAGGGAGTGATTGAATACAAGTACATTCACAAATGCTCAATAATAAATGGTTTATCACTGACCAACCACCACCACTTACCCTGACTTTCTAGGCGAAGACAAAATGACTGTCTTCCCAGGCGCCAGAAGCACTAGAGGGTTGACTTGATGCTTCCTTTTATAGAAGACCTGACAGCTGCCTGCATATCGCAGTAATAGTCGCAGCAGTGTCAAGAAGAGCGGAGTCGGGCAGAAATATAATAGCTGCAAGTCACTATTCATGGTCTCGAATAACATGGTGATGGCTCGATTGTCTTTTTTTTCGCGTTTGTGTAGGCTCATTCTAGACAGATCCATTTGTTTTCCCTCTGTATTGGCGCAGGACAGCCGCCAAATTCTTTCTCGAGGAGATCAGCCACGCTGCGCTGCAGAATTTCTTTTTTAAAACGATGAAAATAAAACATGAGGGTTACGGTAGTATGTATCTACAATACATGGACCTTGTTAAAGGTTGACAAAAGTTATATTCCTGTATAAAGAAATCGATAACTTACGGAGATCCTCCTTTTTTCCCTACAAGCTCTTCGAGCTCAGATTATTTATGAATCAAAATTTTGCTTTGCGGGAACTACACAGCTCATCATTGACAAAGTCGGAAGGGCCGTCCAAATCTGAAAGGTCCGCCGAAGCGGCCAGTAAGCCTCCACAGTTAGTTCTGGTAGGAGATGCCTGGGAGGCGCTGGCCTGGAACGGTGATGCTGCGTCGGTAGCCGTTTGGGTTAAAATGAGCTAGCAACGTTCCCCGTCTTAAGCGAGAAAGGTTTGAAGTCGTTACAGCACAGTTTGACAGTATAACTCTCACACTGCAGTCGCCACCGCAAGCTCCAATATCTCTGCAATATCTGGACGTCCGTTAATTCCTTCGAAAAAAGATAGAACCCTGACCTCCCGAGATACTGCTTTGTTCAAGCGCTCTCTACGGGCGCACCGTAGCCGTAAATGACTAACTTTAAAACGCAAGAAGCAGAGAAAATGAACAAGGGAGGGGAAAGCGTTGGGGTGCTTGACAGCGTTTCCACAAGAGGTCTTGTCGAAACGTATCGACAAAAGGTCCTCTTGTCGAAACTTTGGCAAGCACCCTTCCTTTGTTCACTTTGTGCATATTAAGAAACCGTATGCATGCCCCCTCTATACCATAGACTTAAAATGCTAGGAGCAATATTTTGTAGCGAAATAGCAGGCATCAATATCTTTAAGCATTAAGCTTAAAAACTGTTACGAAAAATAAACATTACAGAGCACGTCGCTCAATACTAAGCACGTGTTGTATTTAATGCGTTGCTCACGTGCTCCAGGCGCTCGTGCAACGTTAACCACGTGACAAAGACACGTTCCGTCAGGATTCAAAATAATCCTGATTCCTTCTTCATCGTCGTTATCGCGAACCCACACAGTCGTCTGCTACGCATATGGAACGCGGTCAGCCACCAATGCGCCCCTGCTGCACATCGCAGTCAGCGAGTTCGAAGATACTGTGAACTCGCGGTGAACTAGGCCTGCACCTTAGCATATTAAATAGCAAGGTGCAGGGGGCGCGTGCTGCGCTCTAAAAACGAATACGAATGTGATGCTCCCACTGAACTAATGCAGCAAGTGCAACCTAATAAAGTAAACCCTTTAGCTAGCACCTAAATCACTTTAGTCCACCTGCGGCTCCCTCGGAAATACCTTTGTCACATTGTCTCATACTTCTGAACGCATCATACGTCTATTGCTTGGCTTTCAAGGCGTTACCACAAATTAGGGGTGCTTTGAGCCTTGTCGCGAAGCATTGCTTTTCTGAATGGGCGCTGCCTAGAGGTTGACCTTGATCGTCGCGCTCTTGTGCCTTTTAAGAGCCGTTTGTTATAGACAGCCGGCGCGGGAATTGTTGCTTGCTTTCTTGTTCTTTTCTCTCTCTCTCAACGCTCGTTAAAGCTTTCTTTCGGTGCATGCTCTGTTAGTCATGCTATATACGTTATATCGCTTCTGTTCTGTAAATATTATGTCCCATTTGTCCAAATCTTGTCCAATGTGGTTTCGTAGCTGTGGTATAGAAGATATCATTTATGGTGTGGTTTTTGCGTGTAGTTTTTTCTTTGCTCTCTTCCTCAGCATTATAATGGCTGCTCCGTAAAAGCAAGCTTACACTCGGCCTTTTCCAGTAACTGTTGTAAACCTGTTCATTCCGTTTACCTCTCGTGCTCACTGAACGATCAACTAAACGTTCAAACTAAACTAGACAAAGAACATAAAACTTCCGCTGGTGAAGACACAACGGCCACAGTTCCCGTTAATGCTTTGGATGGGAATTATATACTAAACGGAGATAATTATGCACAGGTGATATATGGTGCTATGTCGATAGCACTCCTGGGAAATCTCTATCAGTGACTGCATCCAAGCTTCGTGAGGGCGCTGAACAACGCATCACCGATGTTGAAACAAGTTTACAACAAGTGGGTTTGACGGCGAACATACTACAAAATTTCGAGCGGATGTCTTTGCAGCCGTTTTTCGTAACCGCCCATTGTTTTTTTATTCGAGCGTAGGGCTTGCTACGCCTGCTACAACTAATCGGGATGAGGAAACGTAGAGCAGCCATATGAATTTAAACTCAAGCTTCCGTCTTGGTTTGCCCATTTTTAACTACCGCGGCCTCTACGAGGAAAGGAAACTTTTCCGTTAATCTTCACGAACGATCGGAACACGGCACGAGCGTTTGTCACCGTACACGTCGCGACCCTAAACACGAAGCAGACGAGCCTGCTTTCCTGTGTATCTCTGCCAGACAAGGAGGGATCTGATCGGTCTGAATGCCGTTGGCACTTGGGGCTTTTTGGCATACCTTGTTAGTACGAGAAGCCATTTTGCCCTTGAAAACTGTGCTAACGCCGGGTACTGTTTTCAAGCGGCCGTTTATAATGCAATAGTGTGTGTAAAATTTCTTCTGCCGCAAATGAAGTGCTTTTGTGTTAACTTCGTGTATTTGCCGAGGAGGGAATGATTTTTTTTTCGTCAGGGTCAGTTAGCCACCTAACTCGTCCGAATGTTTCTACCAGCCATTCTAGGAGGTTGGGAGTGAGCTGGAAACAAAGAAGGTTGGGCAGGTGTGTGTAATACCCCAACCCAAGCCACCCCACATATATTATTTTGACATTTTCTTGTTCGGCTGTAAAAATGAAAGAAACAGCAACACGACCTTGTGGTAATTTTAAAGTGCCGCATGTACGATGTGATATCCCTGAAGTCAACACAGATGTCTCTCAAGATGGCGGGCCAGTGATGACAAGGAAATGAGCATGATGTGGACAGATGACTGACGAAGGCATAATAAGATGAAACGAAGTCTTGATGTGGTGCACTGTCGAGCCGAGAAGACGGGGCAGTTGCGACCGCGCGGATAAAGGCCGCAAAACGGTGATGTAATCCTCGTGATGGCCAATCGTTTCTGGCCACGACACTACCGGGATGGCGTGACTGAACCGCTGCTGGCAGCCTGGGTTTCGACGCCGTGTCGTGGACACGACGGGCGGACTTCGTGATGGGCGGTCTGGGCGTTTCAGACTACCTTAGCTCGAGTGAACACGAGGAACCTTGCTCGGGTGTACTTTGGCTACGTTGCGTGAGTGCATTTTAAGCGAGTTGCGAAAGAACTTGGCCGCGCGACATCGGTCATCTGTCTCGCACGTCGTCTCGGTCTTTTGGGTTAACTTGAGGTGTCTTCCACCCTGCCTTGTTGTCTGTATAAATTGCCATGTCTGTGTTGCGAGCATTTGGTTTCACTGTGACCACTGTCAGTGGGAACCAACCCGTCAACTAGAGGACGGTAACGTCTCAACCGCAAAAAAAAGTACAAAAAGCACAGAGCCAGTCCAGAACCTAACAACGTTTCTCGTTCTTGTTTTCGTCAGCTCCTCATAGTGCTTTTTTTTTTTCAGGTTGATTACACTTGCGGGGCTGGTTGCCAAGAGTCGAGGCATGAATGAGAGCGACTGCAGCCAAATTCTTCAAGAAAGAGGGCCCCGGCGTTTCGAGACCGGTTTGGTCTCTTCTTCAGGGGCGACTTGGACGGTCGCTAGCAGCCACTTATAACTACGGCCGTCCATTGTTCTGGTCGGCCATGTACCCACGCGTGTGCGCGGTTGGTAGTACTCCCATCGACCTGTTGAGAGTTTTTTGTGATGTCTGAACGTGCCAAGATTCTAAGTAAAAGAAAGCCTGTTAATGGGTTGGCTTCTATTTTGACAACATTAAGGGGATTCCACATTTTCCCGTGGAAATAGCTTCTTTCGTCGCTGGAACTTGATAATCAGTCGATATACGGACCAACTTCACAGCTATCACATCTGTAAAGATTAGGCGCATTGGCCCAGTCTTCAGACGTTTTGACGGTGCTGCTGACATCACCAGATTGTGATCAAGATGAGATCAAATCAAATGGGTCTCTCCTTTGCCTCTCTTTAAATACACTCGGGAAACTGAAACGTAAAATAACCATATCTGTTCCAAGTAAAATATGCCACACGGAACACCATTCTCATCCTGCACATCGCGGAGGCAGCCAGGGCGAAACAACCCCTCAGCATTGCGAAGCAAGAATATACAAAAGCGAAAACAATACTAAGCCGAAAAGAAATCACAACAGCACGTAACGGGAGATGCGGACGCGTCGGTTATTGCACACGTAGACATGGCGCCTCGCGGCGCTAATGCACGTTCTTTTCGAAACAATAGAAAAACCGGAGACCTGGGTCGTTCTTTAAGGCACCTTCTCACATTATGAGAAGGAGCAGCCAAACGCCTCATTGCTGAACATTCTGGAAATAAAAGACAAAAGAAGTGGGAGGGTGAAGGTTCTATTTAAGATGCCGCTGTCCGGCAAGTGGTTTCATTTAAAGCATCTGCGATAGGCGCTGATCTGTGCATGAGGACAGATCTCGATGTTTTAACTCAGTGCATGCCTCTGGAGTCCTTAAAAAAAAACTGCCAGTTAAACCCAAAACTCAGTGACGGCCGCACGTTCATGTGCCTTTCCGAGCATCTACGCATGGCCGGGAGGGTGTCGCTGGAAAGCCACACAAGCTTCTTTCTGCGAAGCATCGAATACGTACCGCGCTTTTACGCGAAATCGACAGGGTTTGCGCGCCTAGTGGCCTCAGGACCATCGACGACTGCGGTATGTGGACAGTTTCGAAACCTACTATTCCACAGCAAAACGGCCAGATTATCCCGTGGTCTGGCGACTGTGGTCTCTGTCCAAGACATGCGGGTAGAAGTTAGAGGCTCCGCGAAACTTTGCTGCACCCTTTAGGAGCAGCGCAGTGAATCCAGTGATAGAGCAAATGTCTTGTATGCTGAATGTCGTAGTTTCGAATCGGGTTGCCATGAAAAATTAATAAGTTTTTGAAATCAGCGCTAGCATATCCCCAGAACAAACGCTGGGCTTCGACAGGGAAGAAACTGTTGCAAAGGATGCCATCTGGTCCCTTCCCAACGGGTAGCGCTGGTCACAATCCTTTGTAAATGCCGTACTAGAGAGAATTCGCGCTCAAATATGAGGACAAGCAGGTGCACCGGCTTTTTTGTTGCCCCTCTGTATACTGCTTTAATCAACCTCGCGGAGGCGACGAGGGGCCCCGCGCTAGTTGTTTTATGATTTATATCAAAAGTCAAGTCTGGAGCCGGGTCGACATGGCGGTCGACTGCGCCTATGGGGATGGTGCATATGCCACCATCATCAGGAGTATCGTGCCAAGTTACCAACGAGGCACACCTCTCCCGCATTCATTAAAATCTCTCTCTCTGTCTTTGGCAAGCATGCCACCGTATCCGCTGCTGCTTATGTCCGCAGGCGCACTCGTTAAGAACGTGTCGCTGACTTCGCTGGCAGTTGCTTTTGAACATTAATTTTCGTGCGCTAGCACTACGCGGGCAACTAATGAAAAATACGTCACTCGTCATGTTGAAGCCCTCGGAGTAACTCGGGCAAGCTTGGGTAAGCTCGGACGAGCGTCGAGCTAGATGCAGCGAATGGAAGGAAAGCGTCACGACAGCTGCAGCCGAGTGGAGAGAAGGTGTGAAGGTGAGCGAGAAACGTGGTTGCGTGCATATGCAGATGCTAGAAAGAAGAGGTGAAGGACAAAGACACCGAAGAAACGTGCAGTGCAGCAAGCGGCAAATTTGAAAAGCTAACAACAACAACAACAAATAATAAATGAAGCCGGTACATGGAAAGATACAGGGGCGGAAAAAAGTGCAACGCAGCGCAAAGGAAGAGAGCGCTAACGCGAGTCAGCCGAACCTGTGGATATAGTGAGGCGGCAAGCCGAACAAAGAGCGGCGAAGGTAGTATAACCTTGCTAAACGGGCGAGCCAGAGGCCACGTAAATGTGCAAGTTAATAGTAATCTATGCCTCCCTATTCTTGGCATATCCCCAGTGTGGGTATGTGCCATCTTTTCTAAGGCCAACAGCAGCAACAACAACGTGCAGTCGAGAGGCGTGTACAAGTGACTTCAGAGACCACCTACCAGAGGGAACGGCGACTCGAATAGCAACGAGCAGCTCAGGCGGCCTCCAGACAACGGACCACGGACCTGTTTCAGCCGGCGAACTAGTCGTCACGTGGGGTCTAGCTTCTGGTCTATCAGGTCCGTGCCAGGTCCGCTTTAAAGCGGGCGAGAAATGCGAGAGCATTCTTTTCTGGCGGCGGCCCGCGGACTTTTTAGAGGATTTGCTGTCACTTTGTCTGGCAATAATACAACGCTGGTCAATTTGGGCAGTCTTATCGGTATCGTGGTCATTTGCAAGAAGCTGGTTGCAGCGCCTTTGGCCACTTGTTTTTCTTGTGTGTTGCTGCAATCAGCATGACATCACGGCCGGACGATGCCGCATTCTACTTTTTGGTCTTGGTTCAGCACTTTCTAGCTTTGTGGGACAGCAGCACAGATTTTTTTTTAGGTCTTTCAAGAACTTTGTGGCACAACACCTGCAACCAGATGTCATGTGACCATCCGGCACACGGGCCATACAACGTGGGTGTGCAAAATTTGTTTGGTACCTCTTTGTGCACGGTTAGGCTTCTTACAAAACAATAGTGCTACGTATAGTGAAAAGAGCTCATGTCTGGTTGGGTACCGCTTGTGTATACTATTCGATTCGCGATTTTGTTAAGGTAAAATTGCACGGACCGCTTTGCATCTTCTGTGTTTATTATGTCATATCCATGCAAAATTTTGTGCAACGAGTAGTATTGTATTTCTTGTCATTACGCTGAGAAATGTCTTTGCTAACAAGCGGCGGGTGCCCAGGAAAGAAAAAAAATCTAGGAGAAAGAAGTGGCCAAGCACGAGACGACGGCCTACCGTGAAGTGGAAATTTTTTGCGCTATTGGAACTTTCAGGATGCCGTGCCATGGCCGGGGGCATCGGCATGCAACAGAGGAGTTTGCACAAGAGGCAGCAACGGCAAGTTTATTCCACAATATTTTACTACCGAGGGTAGTTTACTAGGCACAAGAAAGTGCTCAAATTCGTATGTTCTGCACATGTCTAATCATGACTGACTTCACATCTTGTTTATACTGCAAGAAGGGTATTCGAATTTTTTTCTGCAGCTTTAACAGATATTCATTCATAAAGAGCTGCAGAGCAAATTTAATTCCCATATTTGGTTAGCATAAGACAATTGCTTTTTTGTTATCAGCCGCTGTGTACCCAATTTACAGCGAGAGCACCAAACTTCATGCATAAGGGGACCTTCTGTTAGATGAAAACTGATACTTTTATTTTATTCAACATGTGTGCCACTAAGCATAGGTGTAAAAAGGAGAATGGGGAATATGGGAGAAAGAGGCCGGTTTCGCTTAGAAAGCCACGAAGTTTAACAGTGTACAAATGATCCGTCGTCAACATTTTGCATTTACAGCTGTTTCATAGGTAACTTTGATGCTGTGTTTGTATTACAGCCTCAAGAGATTGCTCTGGAAACATCCAGCCCTGCAAGGTGCCAGATGAGCCAAATGTACCAGATGCAGAAAGTTACATGGAACCTATACAGTTGGGAGCAGTTACAATCAGCGCAAGCGCACATGTGTTCGAGAACAGTTGGCATAATGGACAACCACCGCCTGCAGAGCGATTAAGGCAGTGCAGATCAAGCGCTGTAACAAATGTGACTTTCAATAAGAGATAAACTGCTCTAGAGACCCTCGCCAATGCTGTAGAAAGGCCACCTGCAGCTGATGATGCAGCAGCACATTTTGGCAGTTATGCTGCTGCAATGATGGAGAATATGAACACTACAAGGCAAGTGAAAGGCCAGAAGGAAATTCTGGATGAACACTAAAAGGCAAGTGAAAGGCCAGAAGGCAATTCTGGATGAACACTAAAAGGCAAGTGAAAGGCCAGAAGGAAATTCTGGATGTGATCGAAAAGCACCGGGATACGGTAGAATAAGGAATGACACCAGACTGGTTGTTTTGTCATTTAGCCCACCCTATCAGCAATCATAGAATGAATAGAGATGGGAAGCGGGCGGAGTGGGCGAGGGAACAAACGCGGGTTAATGACATCCTAGTTGAAATGAAGGGCAAGAAATGTACTTGGGCCGGGCATGTAATGTGAAGGCAAAATAACCAGTGGTCCTTAAGGGTAACGGAGTGGATTCCAAGAGAAGGCAAGCGTAGCAGGGGGCGACAGAGAGTTAGGTGGGCGGTTGCGATTAAGAAATTTGCGGGGATACGGTGGCTGCAACTGCAAAGAACAGGGTTAATTGGAGACACATGGGAGAGGCCTTTGCCCTGCAGTGGGCGTTGTCAGGCTGATATGATGATGATCCGCTAGGTGGCTTGTTTGCACTTGTTTTCGACACAAATGAGAAGCGCTTTAACATGGCTTAAGAAAAACGAGGACATCCGGAGGAATGTTCGTTCTTCAAGGCACTCTATCCATGAGGTGGCTGTTGAGATAAGCGGCGTCTTGCTGCCATGGCACCGCACCTCTGTCCTTAAAATATGAGCATGTCTGCGCGCGCACAGCAGCACCAAATGCACTGGGGCGTCCACGGGATGCCTGTTGCAAGCTAAAAAATGTGCGTTCACCAGTGTCCTCCAGAGGCTGTCCTGGAGTGACTCTCATGTTACTGCTGAAGAAATTGTGCTGAGCACATGCAGCAAAGACTGCGGGTACAGCCCTGTCTGGTCTTGCTTCAATTACAGTGTGCAAACGCCGAAAACGGTTTGCTAGAATCCCGAAGGCATTCTCGGCAACGCTGCGAGCTCTGGACAGCCTGCATAAGGAGAATTGTGTGGTAAAGCAGAATGAAGGGATGGAAAGTTTCAAAACTACAGGGTATCCGGTCACAAGTGTAATAATTTAAATTGGCTCCGGCAGACAAACTTTTCTCGCTCTTTAATTTCCAGAAATTAAACTGTACTCTGTAAATATGCCGGTGTGCACATGTACGAATTCAAAGAACACTCCTATTTCCATTACCTAACACGTAAGCAGTTGGAATATCAAAGCGTGCTTAATACTGACCAGCCAATAACCACACTTTTCTAAAAATCATCAAACTTTTTAACAGAAGAAATGTACAAATTTTCTATGTAGTTTGAAATTAAAAGTAAGAACCGACCGGTATAAATGCACGCCGCTACAACTGCGTTAGTGATTTAAGATGCAACATTTTGCATTGGTGCAAGAAATACTTTCACTATTCCACCATTGGCCTCATCGGGCAATTAGATGGTCACCCCTACAGTGGTATATTTAGCTCAGTCACGAATCTACTGATTGAGTAATGTGTACTGTTGTGATCCATCATTGCTGTCGGCAGCAAGTACCAACGCTACTGTGGCGAGACAATGTTTGACTTTTGACATTTTTGATGGTGTCAACGTTTCATAATAACAATGCTGCAACATACTGATA
The DNA here is from genome assembly GCF_055824585.1 of Amblyomma mixtum. Lineage (NCBI taxonomy): Eukaryota > Metazoa > Arthropoda > Arachnida > Ixodida > Ixodidae > Amblyomma > Amblyomma mixtum. The sequence continues at coordinate 207,257,023 of NC_143012.1, read as the reverse complement.
AGGTAATTTGCAGGTAGTTATAGCAAACACTCCGGCTAGGACCACAGAGATACTCGCAAATTTTGACGGATTATTTGTAGTTCAGGATCCCCTGGTCGGATGAAAGAGAAGGGCCTCCGTATGGCTTCGATAGGTTCTTGACTATAGGAATGGCATCACCTCCTACGAACACAGGTGGCAGACAGATATGTGGCCAAGATGGCACCTTTACCGCCTCAGGCAGATTGGCCGTGTTGTTCATTGCAGTCAGCCAAGGCCTAGTGTGCCTAACTCCGGCATCCCCTTGAGATCCTGGTGCTCTCACATCGAAAAAGATAAACCTATAATCTGCGTCTGCTACAGCAAATAGGACGATGCTGTAAAATCTTCTGTAAATGTAGCATACAGGTCCAGATCTGGGCTACTTTTGTACCACGTTGTGTTTTCTGTCCATGGCACCCACACAATTGGGCTACTGCCACTGATCGCTAAACCCCTTTATGATTTCTCTCCAATGTTTCTCTGTTTAGGGGGTCTTGATATAGTAGCCTTTAAACTCTTCATAGATTACATTGCATGTTTCTGTTATCATATCCTTCACAGTAGACTAGCCCAGCCGGAACCGGCGACTCGGCGAGTGGTGGCTCTCTCTTGGAAAATGAAAACGCACATATTAGAAAATGCAGGACCTCTACTTAGAACTGCGTGTGCTAATATGTACAACGCTGTGGTTTAAATAAGTGGCCCAGCGTGTCGTTAGGTCGTGCCTACTTAATAATGAAGCGCATTACCTAGCTGTCGATGCACCTGATCCAACCACATGAAGCTAACAGGTTCGTATTTTGCGTTAGAAAGATTACATCCGCACGAATCTTGTGCGTGAGCTAATACAAGCGCATGAAAATGACGGGGTTGCGTTCGCATAATACGTGGTCTCTACAACAAATGTGAGTCACAAAATGGCAGCAGGTTCGTATTTAGCTTTAAAGTCAACGCCATGCGATTTGCAATAAGCACTCCGTGTGTGAGCCTGCACACATGAAAGCGTAAACAGAATCGCAGTGTTGATGCTACGCAAGGATACTTGAGAACAACAAAATTACTAACGGGAAGCAAGGCAGCGCAGAGTGACTTTTAGCTTTGTCGTTGGTGAGGTGGGCGTGCGCATAACAGTGTTCTTCGTCCGACGCAGGACAGCAGCTACGAAAATTGCTCCGGGTGATGCGAAGCAGTCGCTGGTACTCCCCTGGGTATGAGAACAGCAACTTCTGGTGAAGTTGATTTTGTACCCTTAGTTCTTTCCCGTACACCCATTCTTTCTGCCAACTTCGCCTTTTGTGAGGTCAAAAATCCTCTTCATCATCGATACATATCGCCAAAGGGAATGCAGACAGCCGTCGCTTTCTATCGGCCTAAATTTCGGCACGTGCGCTCCAACCAGAGCGCAGCAAGCAGGTCGCTGTGCCAACGACGCCACGGGGTAGAGAGTGTATCCCGCCCGGCCCGTTCTGTCGTCTGCTGTTTTGGAGCGCCGTGTGGACCCTCTCGAGGAACCGGGACACGTGTGGCCCATACCACGAGACCCGTCCGCGGCACACTCCGCGGTCCGTCGTCTGGATACACCTTTATCGCAAGAGGAGAGCGGAATAATGACTACAAGAACATTAGAGTGCAACTCGAACTTCCAAGCTTCTACAAAAGCTAAAAGCTTCTACAAACCTTAACGAACCTAAACAGGGGTAAATGTGCTAGCGCACTTAAGTCATAATTAGCTAAACTAGGTAAATCGGTTGCGATTTTTTGCTACACAATGCAGGTGGAACTGATTAGTAACAAGAAGACACAATCAACAAAAAGCGTATAAACAGATAGGTTTCTTTCCATGTGCGATCTCAGAACGCGGTAAAATGCGCCCCGAGGGCTACTTCTTGCTTCCGACGCCTAGGAGTGCGTACACTAGGAGATCGTCCCATGTATCTTGAGCTCTTGATGAACGTCGCCTCTGAAGTGTTGAGCATATCGCCGACTCTTTCCGGATAGAGAGAAGACATCCGTCCAATTTCTTGTTCGCTTTCCGTGGGAGTGGACCAATATTTTGCGTCTGACTACTGGACATTCCAGGTAGCCGCTCACTGGGTTACAACGGCTTGAAATGCCCACTGTGCAGTGCCGCGAGTTCTCCGTGTGTAGTTTCGACACAGTACTCGTAATATTTGTGCTTCTGTTTATGACGCCGTGCTCACACTGCGATCATTGGCGCCGGCTCATGCCAAAGTGCGTGTCTGAAGAAGGACGAACTGTTCCGACCACGTTTCGTTGAACTTCAGGGCGTTCAAAACCGAGGCAAGCTGTACGTCTTTTTACGTGAATGTTAAATGTATAAATAGGGCGAAAAGGCGAATGAGCACAAATTATCAGCTAGCAAAGCGGATAGCGTGAGTCGGCGACATGCCCAAGCGCTCAGACGCGTTTCCGCTAGGCCAGTGTTCGCCGTTTATATTCATTGAGGTGTTTAGAAGTGGCACGCCAAAAAGCCAAAAGCCGCTACTCTGGCAAAACGTGTTTGGAGCTTCAGTATTTTGTTTAAAAAGAGCTCGGCATAAATTAGGCTAAGTATAAGGAGGCATGACGTGCGCGTGGAACCCGGATGTGTTGCGTACAAACCGACCGCTGTGGTGGGAAGACGTGAGCATCGAGATGGGACACCGCGAAGTGGTAGCAGGCAAGGCCGACCGCATTGTTCGAGGTGCGGGTGACGTGTGGCTGCAGATTGCGGCGGGTCGTGCGGTGAAGGTTGCCTGCCGGACAATGACTTTGGTGCACGTGCGGCGCGTGCTAAATGGGCTTATTTGCGCTCGAGAACCGCGCGTCAAATTAATCTCGCTTCCGCAGTTTACTTTTAAAGTGGCTGGCCTTTAGTGAGCTTGTCTCTTTATCTCTTTCTATATTTGTCTCTTTGTAGTAGTGTTTAGGCTGGGCTCTTCGAGAAGCAAATGCATGCTTTTTGTGAAGCAAAAAGAAAGAATAATGTTGTTGTGAGCTTCGACATCTATGGCACCCATCCTTGAGTTCTACTCCTCCGTGGCTTTTCTTGCTCATTTCTCTTGCTTAAGCAAGTGCTCTGAATTTAAATTAACTCCCATTAGAAGAACTTCCAAGCCCTCTAGATGGATTTTTTTTACAAACATAACTTTTTTTTATCTGTCACACGAAGGAAAGTGTCCATTGCCGCCACGCTGTCTGCGCACGAGGTTGGCCTCGCCATTTGTTAGGGAATATGTTCAAGTCACTTTTTTTTTATTGACGCCAACCTCTGACGCCGAAAGGTGGACAGCAGAAAGCTTGAAGTGGCTACCAGCGCCAACTCTGCGGTATAAGGGGCATCAAGTGCCGATCGTTTTCACTGCCCGTCACAACACTGCGTTCAAGGGCGATTTAAACAAACAAACAAACTAAGTAGTCCAGTTCGGGTTGTGTAATTTAATAAATGCCGGTCTCTGGTCACCGAAATTAGACCGAAAGCGAGTAAATTTTTACAACGACTACAGCCCCTGTGTACAGTCAGGCGCTTTCTGAAAAGTCGCGGATGACGTCTGAGTGGTAGCGGTAGTGACTACGACTATAGTAGCGGTTGCAGGCAGATATACCTTCTGACGTTAGCCGTCTTTTTCTGAAGAATCATTAGAACTTACCCGCGCAGTCTCCATCACATGCTTACGAGTGAGCAGCCCAAGATTTTTGTTATCGCCGGTCTTATCTGATGCCGCGGGACTAGGTTTAACAGCTGCCTAGCGAATTCCGCCTAAACTGGTATAGTAAGGTGTGATGAGTTACGCCTGGCTACATAAACAAACTACACACCCAGCCTGGTCAGCAAGAGAAGAGACAAGAATAGAAGGCACAATGGGAAGTGGTACAGGCACATTCATGGTACGGGAACATTATTTGAAAAGCATGCAGACACAGCCGCTTTATTTTAATGGAGGAAAAATGGTGTAACACCCGGATGTTTTGCACTGTAGATGGGCTTGGAAGAACCACAACTCATCATTAATGCTGAGTTCTCCATTAAAGCGCTGGTCACCAGCCAAGTTCACCTTCGGGACTTTGATCCCTGCATGGCATGATTTTTCAAGACAGACCACACCATACAGTACCATGCCGTACCAACCGCTACGTACCGCACCGCACCGCAACACAGCACAACACAACACCGCACAGAACCTGAAATAACAACAAAATGATATTACAAAAGCTTGTATGACGTGCAGATGTCCGAATTAATCTCAGTGCTAAGCTATCCACTTGCATTGTCACTACTCAAGACGGCATTCGTTCAAGTATTTGTTTATCACATTTTGCCGCAACATCGACAAACACTTTCTTAGGACTAACACTCCTTTATTACGGCATGTTTTCTTTGTCTTTTGCAGGTCCTCACTCGCATTGAAACACACAGGTAGCGTACACTTTATTTGGATTTTCTTACATTCCTTAAAGGTTACCACAACTTGTATATCTGTACGTACCTCAGACGCATGTTAGTATTGAATATAATGAAAATCATGGATATCGTGAAAAAAGTAAGAAGCTGCGGAGTCATAGGCACTGCCTTTCGAGAAACCTGGCGTTGACGTTATGTGATGTAATGCGTTAAACTCACTGAGAGCTCCGCTGCATGTGCGCGCTGTATAGCTTTTTGCAGCTTCACACGACATTTGCGAAGGGGCTCTCACCTGGGCAGACCGCGTTTCTGGCAAGGCTACCCGTCATCCCCCACCACCCCAGTCCTCCAAGGCAGATCCGAGAGACCAGGAGCTCAAGGCCTTGCGTGAAGAGGTAAGCCGCCTTTCCTCCCTCCTAAGCACCCCCGCCCCCTCCATGCCCCCTAAACCCGCACCCGCTGTCATTAACTCGACCCCATCATCCACAGACACATCGAGCACTCCTCCCGCAAAGAAACAACGCACCACAGACGCCACACCCCCTCCCGTACCCTCAGAAATAGACGCTAAATTAGCAGCACTCGAAGCCAAATTTGACCACAAACTAAAAGAGCTAGACGCACGCCTCGAGGCCAGATTCAATCACCTTGCCGCCACCCTCACCGAAAAACTTGAGCAGCGCATGGACGCTATGCTTACCAAGATAATGGAGCTCTTGGAACATAATCTTAACCATCGCTTCACCCAACTTCAAACCCCCTCCACTCCCCCCATCCTTCCTCCGCAAGCACAAACCACCTATCCTGAGCCACACATACCAATTGACACCCGTCTTACTTCCATCCTCAATCCCCCTACCATCCAATATGGCGGGGGGGGAACACTAATTATCTACCCATTTTAACTTGGAACTGCCGCGGCTTCCGGGCAAAGCGCGCGACTCTGCAACTTCTCCTTCCCACCATCACACCCACGCCCCACATACTACTTCTACAGGAGACTGCACACCGGGCAACCCTCCCCTCCTACACATCTACCCACTCGGATACAACTAACACACCCAGGGCATCCACACTCATCCACCGCAGCCTCACCTACAAAACTCATCACATCACGTCTGAGACGCCCTGCGTGATCACAGAACTTATACATCACACACATTCACTTCCTTCTATATTTATAGCAAACATATACCACCCCCCGTCCCTGCCGATGGCCCCGCTAGAATCACTTCTGCGAAAGCTACACCATCTAGCAGGGAAACATCCCCTACTCATCGGTGGGGACTTCAACAGTCAGCATACTGACTGGGGATACACAACCACGACACATCGAGGTCGCAGGCTCTGGCTGCTCTTGCAGAACCTCCAACTCACTTTGCACAACACGTTTCAGACGCCTACGAGGATCGGCAACAGTGTCAGCATGGACACCAGTCCGGACCTGACGCTGAGCCGCTGTATCCGCGGCGTTACCTGGAACAGAACACAACATACACTGGGCAGTGATTACATTATACAAATCACTGTCCCGTACAAAGCACCCCGTCACGCAAATACAACACACAAACTCATTAACTGGGATGCCTTTCGCGCTGTACGCACCGCCCTCCCAGACACTCCCATCGCAGACATCGACGAATGGGTGCAGTCACTCAAGCATGACGTTCACCACAACACGCGAGACATTGAAACAACAACCGAAACACCTACCCTTGACACACGCCTAGCCCACCTCTGGGAGGCTTATCACAGCATCCTAGAACGCTGGAAAGGCAATAAACAGAACAGAACGCTTAAGAAGCGGCTGGCCGCGCTGCAGACACAAATCCAACAGCACTCTGAGGAGCTCTGCCGATCCAACTGGGGACAGATATGTGACGGCATCGCCGGAAACCTGTCGAGCAAACGCGCATGGCAACTCCTCCGACACCTCATTGGCCCTACGCGCACCAAATCAGCAACGCAGCACCACGTGACACGCCTCACACATGAACACATTGACGATCCCGACACCCTTCTAGACACACTTCAAACCATGTACACATCTCCAGGCGGCCCCATACCTCTACCGCACTACACAGGACAAGCAAATCCAACACTCGACACCGACATCGCGGAGACCGAAGTCAGAGCGGCCCTCCTGACTCTCCGCGCCAACTCCGCACCTGGTGCAGACCAAGTCACAAACTCCATGCTCCGTAATCTGGATGACCAATCGATCACCCACATTACGAAATACTTCAACCAGTGCTGGAGGGAGGGTAACCTCCCGCAGTCCTTGCGCCACGCGAAGATAATATTCATACCTAAACCCAACAAACCACTTACACTTCAAAACCTTCGCCCTATTTCGCTAACCTCATGCCTTGGGAAGCTCCTAGAGCATGTTGTGTTAGCGAGACTCGCAAGTAACATGGCGGACAACAATCTTTACCCGCATAGCATGGTAGGATTTCGCCCCCATCTATCCGCACAGGACGCTATGCTGCAACTCTCACACGACATTTTCGACCCGCTTCTTCCGGGTCACACCAAGGCAGTCTTAGCTTTGGATCTCTCCAAAGCTTTTGATCGCATTGAACATCAGGCGATCATGACTGCTCTATCCCCCTTGAATGTGGGTGTGCGCACGTATGCCTACATTCAAGCATTCCTCACTGACCGCACAGCTGAGATACACTTCGGCCCTCTGTCTTCCCCCTCCTACACTCTTCAGAGTATCGGCACCCCTCAAGGGTCCGTCCTTTCCCCCTTTCTCTTTAACATTACCCTCATCCCCCTCGCCCGAAAATTGGCCACTATTCACCAACTGAAGCGCACTCTTTATGCCGACGATATCACCCTGTGGATCACTCACGGCAGTGACGGAGACATAGAGAACACCTTACAGGAAGCAGCCACCCTCACCCAAAATTACGCAGGGACCATCGGACTGTCTTGCTCCCCAGAGAAGTCCGAACTCTTCCTCATCCGGCCTAAGAACCACCGCTGCCCCCGCTCCACCATTGCCATTGAACTGAATGGTGACCCGGTACCTGAGGTTGGAACCCTCCGTGTATTGGGCCTGCACATCCAGAACGATGGAAAAAACACCACCACCCTCAAGAAACTCACGCAGGTTGTAGGCGCGATATCGCACCTCATCCGCAGGGTTTCGGGACGTCATAGAGGCATGAAGGAGCGCGACCTATGTCGCCTCATTCATGCCTTTGTCCTCAGCCGTGTGCTGTACACTACCCCATACTTACACCTATCCAAATATGACATAAACGCTTTGGATGCTTTGATTCGCAAGGCATTCAAGGTAGCACTTCACCTTCCCCTCAACACACCCACAGACAGATTACTAAGCCTGGGCCTCCACAATACGATCGGGGAACTGGTGGAGGCCCACCGACAGGCCCAATACATCAGGCTCACACAAACCTCCACAGGTCGGTATATCCTGGACACCCTCGGAATCAAAATACCGGCCAACGACCCCACCCTCCTCGCCATCCCACGATCTCTTCACCGAGAGCTCCTCATCAGGCCGCTCCCGAGGAATATGCACCCGTCCCACAATGAGCAGCGCCGCAGAGCCCGTGCGAAGGCACTTCATCGAGCGTACGGCCCCCAGCCGGACGCCGTGTGGGTGGACGCTACCTGCACGGGTGATGAAGCGACAGCAGCTGTGGTGGACTCCTCTTTATCCGCCCTCCTCTCACTCCCTCTCCCTCCAGACACGTCCCCAGAGGCTGCAGAGGAAGCCGCCATTGCCCTTGCTATAACCCGCACGGAAGCCCGGTACATTTTAAGCGATTCTAAAACTGCGATTCTAAATTTTGCTCGAGGCCGAGTCCATGTCCCTGCTTTTGGCATACTGGACTCGCCCTATGCCCCCCCGCCCCGCCAAGTGGAGCTGATATGGGTGCCCGCGCACTCCGGGAATCCCGGAAACGAGGCCGCCAACCTTTTAGCCCGAGGTTCTTTAAACCGGGCTCAGGTGGCCTCTGATCGGGGATTCACGAAGGAGCGCATGCACTCATTCAGTGAGCTGACCCAGACGCACAGAGCCTTACGCCAGCTCTACCCCCCGCCCCACCCCTCCCTAGATAACAAACACGCAACACTCTGGCGCAGACTACAGACACACACACTCCCTTCACCCCTTACCCTAGGCCATTATCATCCCTCCTTCCCCTCTCCGGCATGCACTCTATGCCCAGAACCCTTCGCCTCTTCCCTCCACATCATTTCCCTCTGCCCGGCGGACCCTCCCCCGCGGGACCTAGAGAACCTCAAGACCTGGGAGGACTGGGAGACCCTGCTGCGCTCGGAGGACCCGGCCGTGCAGACCATCGCCACCGGCCGTGCTGCCAGTGTTATGGACCTTCGGAACATAAACACTTGAGTGCAGTGGGGTCGTGCGGGGACCCTGGGGCGTGCCCCGAATTCCTCTGTACATAAAGTTTTCTCTCTCTCTCTCTCTCTCGGTACTAGGAGACAAGGCTGCGCAACCTCCCATTAGCCTCCGAACTTCCATAGTGCTTTCCCTCACTCGCGCTTGCGAGGAAAGCCGAGCTCATATCAGCTGCGAATTTCCCCTCTCCTCCAAGCTTCCACCCTCACCCGCATTCCCTCAACCGCGCTAAACTAAGTTTGCAGAAATTTTCCCAAAAGCAACCCTCGTTGCATTAAAACGAACAGTCGTCAGTGAAGATGCCGCCGAGTTCACAGCAGCGTAAAGCCGCTGTGTAAAGGTATTCCGAAGTTGATTCGGTTCATTCAAGCAATCCAACTAGTTCATAAAGCGACAACAAATGGCAAGCACGCCGAACAAAACGTGGGCGTAGAAAATAAAAGGCAGAAAACAAAAAAGATGTCTTTTGTTGAGTTAACTTTTCTTTCCTAACTTAGAAAATGCGTACTGTAGCGAGCCTACACTAGGCATTTTCATAGATTGCAGTAAGGCCTTCGACTTTTTGAGCCACGAAATTCTGCTGATGAAACTAAAAAAAATTCAGGGGGTACTTTGTCTGTCTAAAGTGCGTAGAGGCGAAAGCGCTTTCAGCACCACTTTGACTGCCTCTGTGGCACTGGTGACGTCACCACTGGATGACGTCACACATAATCAATGACTAATTACTAAGTTATGACAAATTACTAGTTAATGGCTAATTTCTGATTAATGACTAAATACTAGATAACTGCTAATTATTGACGCTTAAGCTTCGCCTTTAGGAGTGGAACGCGACAGCGTGTTGTAGCGCTGCAAGGGAGTCCACGGAACGCCACCACACGTTCGGCGCGATGCCTTGCCCTTTGAACGCAACGCTTTTTGAGGAAAGGAAATGGCGCAGTAATTCTCTGTCATATCGGTGGACACCTGAACCGCACCGTACAGAAAGGGAGGAAGTGAAGTGAAAGAAGAAAAAGAAAGAAAGAGGGGCCGTAATGAAGAAAATTAAAATTGTATTTGAGGAAAAAAAATTACGCAGTAACTGTCACACATATATCGGTGGACACCAGTCGAAAATTGTATTTGAGGAAAGGAAATTGCGCAGTAACTGTCTCACATATTTCTGTGGACACCCGTCAAAATTCGCGCGCGGTGACGTCACGACAATTTGGACCTATCTGAAACGCAGACAAATACGCCTTGCGCGTCGGTAAATTGGTTTTTGAGGAAAGGAAATGTATCTGTCTCTCATATCTCGGTGGACACCTAAACGAAGACACCGTATTCACTAGACGCACCTTTGTTCATTACAAACCATCGAGCTGGCATGGCGGCAATAAAGACAAAAAAAAAGAGCTGGCATGGCGGAGTGGTAGCGTGCTCGACTCGCACTCCAGAGGACGGGGTTCGATTCCCAAGCTCGGCCAATTTCTTACTCGGTTTTGTTTATTTATCTGGCCTGACTAGGAAGGTTAATTAGACTAATTTGTTATGTAAGCAATTAACTAAACTCATTCAAACTTACTTGGAGCATCACTATACGATCCCTTTAATTGGCTGCATGGTTACAATTGATTGTAAAACATTTTATTTGGCAAGAGGTCGCGTTAAGTGGTCGAGAGTACATAGCCCTCGACGACTTTGTCAGCCCACTCCACCGCCAAAACTTACGTTCTGGGGTCAGAGCTAGCCAGCACGGTCTCCCACCGCTCGAGAGAAGGAGCTGTAACTAGATCACCCGGAGGTGGCTCTATTTTGCAGTCCCACAGGATGTGATCGTAGGTAGCACGTTGGCCACAGTGTTTGCAGTTTGGGTTGTAAAGATCTGGATAAATGTGCGCGAGGAGTGATGGGGTGCGTATCGATCTCGTCTGTAGACGCCACGTAACCTCTTTTTCTTTAGTAAGTCTTTTGTCTGGAGGGGCGAAAATTCTCCTCTCTAGTTTAAAATGATTGGTGAGATCGTGATATGTGATCATGGAGTCCTTCGTGAAATTCAGGGAGCCAGACTCATCCACTGCCCGGTCGACGAAACCTCGGGCTTTATTGTGGGCTGCCTCGTTCCCCGGATTCCCCGAATGGGCTGGGACCCATATCAATTCGGAATAATTTGGTGAGAATTTGGTTGCGTTAAGGATTCTAAGGGAGGTGTTTGTAATTCGCCCTTTCGCGAAATTATTGATACCCATTTTGGAATCGCTGAAGATGATGCTCCCTTGGGTATGCGCTAGGGCGAGGGCTATAGCCGCCTCTTCTGCCGTTTCAGAGGATTTCGTTTTGATTGTCGCCGAGACGATGTGGTCACCATTCTCGTTCACAACCACAATTGCAAAGGCATTGGTATTTTTGTATTCTGCCGCATCTACATAAAGTGTTCCAGCGCACTGTCTGTATTTGTTATGTAAGGCTTTGGCTCTTGCTTGTCTTCTACCCTCATGGTGTAAGGGGTGCATGTTTTTGGGGAGTGGTTTGATTAGTAGGGCCGTCCTATAGTCGCGGGGTAAGTCTACTTTAGCATCGTTATTCGTAGGTTGAAAGTTAATTCCGAGCCTGGTAAGAATACTCCTGCCAGTTCTGGAATTGGCTAATCGCGCTGTTTGAGCCATTAAATGGGCTTCTTTCAGTTCATTGTAGGTGTTATGTATTCCTAACCTCATAAGCCTTTCAGTTGAGGCATTTAGTGGGAGTCCTAACGCAGCCTTATAGGCCTGCCGTATCATATTATCCAATTTGTCCTTTTCTGCTTTCGAAAATTTGAGATAAGGGGTGGCATAGAGTATCCTGCTTAGCGCAAAGGCCTGCACTAGTCGGCATAAATCTCTTTCCCTTACCCCTTGTCTGCGGTTAGCTATGCGGCCGATTAATCGCGCCGTCGCTTCTACCGTGCGTTTTAGCTTAGTGAGTGTGTCAGTATTCTTTCCATTTGTGTGTAAATACAACCCCAGTATTCTCATGGTTTGTACCTCTTTGACAGATCGTCCATTAACATAGACGTTTATTTGCGGGGGGGATGTCGTGGTACGCCTACCTCTTTGTTTACGACGGATCACGAAGAGTTCAGATTTTTGCTCAGAAAGAGTGAGGCCGGATTCCCATGCGCATGCCTCAATGATGTCCACTGCTGCTTGGAGTGTGTCTTCTATGTAGCCTTCGCATCCTTTGGTTACCCAAAGTGTGATGTCATCTGCATAGAACGTGTGATGTAGGTCTGGTATCTGTGCCAGTTTGGGGGGAATTTTGATGAGGGAGAGGTTAAAAAGGAAAGGGGACAGGACGGAGCCCTGTGGCGTTCCTTTACTTCCTAGTGTGATTGGGGCAGACTCTATTGTTCCGACCGTTATCACTGCTGTTCTGTTAGTGAGGAAGGATCGGATGTAGTTGTACGTCCTTTCTCCGGGGTTGATTTCTGACAAGTTTGTCAAAATGGCTTTGTGGGCGACGTTGTCGAAAGCTTTAACAAGGTCTAAACCCAATATTGCCAAAATACAATTGGCCCCGTTTGAAATTCGCGCACTGTGACGTCACGACCGTTTCGACCAATTGAAAAGCGTGACATTTCTGTCAACAGCTCCTGCTGTCGACCCGTTCGGCGCGATGCCTTGCCCTTTGAACGCAACGCTTTTTGAGGAAAGGAAATGGCGCAGTAATTCTCTGTCATATCGGTGGACACCTGAACCGCATCGTACAGGAAGGGAGGAAGCGGGAGTGAAAGAAGAGGGGCCGTAATGAAGAAAATTAAAGTTGTATTTGATGAAGGCAAATTACGCAGTAACTGTCTCACATATATCGGTGGACAGCCGTCAAAAGCGTGAAACCTCTGCTGAGAAGCTTCTGCTGACAACCTTGTGTCGACAACGATGAGGCATTAAAGGTTTTCTTAATACATAGGGCATCCTCGGTATATATAAAATGTTGTTTCACTCTCACTTGCGTGATCGGAATCATTGCGTCGGTATTGGGAACTATATCTCCTTCTCTTTCTTTATTCTGGTGTGCCGCAAGGCAATGTCTTGAGGCCATTTCCTTCTAATGTATATGTAAATGACATGCGCCTAATGCACTCGACGGCGATGATAGCAGCCTCTTTGTTTCCGGCGACGACATGCAGGAAGTGGTTAAAAAGGTGCGAGCTGAGCTCAACAAGATAATTGATTTTTCCAATTGGAACGCTCTAAACATTAACAGGAATATGTGTAAAGGAATGTAATTTAAACCAAGGAACCAGCAGGTAACCATTAATAATTTAAAGCTGTGCTATGTTGCTGTTGAAATTGTGAATAAGCATAAGATCTTTCGCGTGACAGCTGCGGCCATATGACGGGGACGCACCATATTAATTCGGTTTGGTTTAGTTTGGTTTATTCATTGCGCAAATCACTGTCATCATCTGTGGGAGTGCTATGCACATGTCGCTGTTATTTTTTTGAAAAAACAAAAGGGAAAATTTACCATGCATTATTTACATCATTTTTAAATTACTGCTCACCTTCAAAATACTCACGTTAACAACCATGATCTTTTTTAGTAGTAGAGTAATTACTTTTCCGGCTTTATAAGTTTGTCATTAAATGCGCACCTTATACCATGCGTATTTTGAGTCCAATTATCTAGTGAAATTCATGTTTTTGTTATCCGCGCTCACAGCTCGTGTAAATCCTTGCTAGCGCTAATTTTCACTGAGCAAGTTCTCTTGTAAATTACCTTCTCAATGTTTGTGTCAGTGTGGTTTTGTTGCGATAGTGGATGATCATTGTGCCACATGTATCGTGTATTTGGCAAATGTTTAGACAATATGAACTCACGTTGCTGTTTACGATGTGACTAGTGCTGCCTTGTATGGGCTACTAGGCACTCTTCAAGCTGTAAAAAAACAGTTTCTTTGCTTGGAGGCTCTTGACCTAGAGTAGAAACAATAAAATAAATCTAACTTGCTCTAGCATTCCATACGGCAAGCAAGCAACACTACGTAAAAAAAACGACACGTATGCCCTTTCCCCTTCCCCGCCATTTTTTTCTGCTCAGATAACGGATGCAGGACACAGAAATACAATGCTTAAGTCGTTAATGAATATAACTGCAATATGTTGCTGTAGCCGCGTTCTTTTTTTTCGCAGCTTCAGTGCCCACGTAGCTTCCTCATTTAACCGTACGTTGCAGCGCATTCGCCGTTTTCATGAAATGCTGATACTCGAGAAGCGGGGAAGACCACAGGGAAAGCCTGCAGTTACTAAGAATGCTTATCTCCAAGCCTTGGGCACTGTTACGAAATATATGACTCGCTTGGAAGTTTATTCAACACAGTAAATTGGAATGAGCACGATGTTTGTGGTTTACCGCTGTTGGTTGCACTTCCATTGAGCTACCGAGCGACATCAGGCGCCCTTGAAGTTCTTGTAGAAAACAGCTCCTGCTATCTTTATGCATGACGCACTTTCCGTTCACAAGGAAGAGACCCTCGAAAGCCGTGTTGTGCACGGAGTCCACAGCGCTTAATGCAAAGTAACGCCCTAGCGAGGCCTTTTTTTCAGTTCTTCCGAATTCTTCCTTCTTTCTATCGAACATCTTGGGGTATTTTCGGCGAGCTGAGAAGAATGCAAAACAGAAAAAAATGAAACATGAATAGAGCGGCGCGTTTGGCCACAAGGCATCTTAGAGCGCAAGACAGTCTTTTCTTCAGCTTGATCTATCCCCATTGAATGTGGGTGTGCCCACGTACGCCTACATTCAAGCATTCCTGACTGACCGCACGGCTGAGATACACTTCGGCCCTCTGTCTTCCACCTCCTACACACTTCAGAGTATCGGCACCCCTCAAGGGTCCGTCCTTTCCCCCTTTCTCTTTAACATAACCCTCATACCCCTCGCCCGGAAATTGGCAACTATTCCCCACCTCAAGCACACTCTTTATGCCGACGATATCACCCTGTGGACCACCCACGGCAGTGACGGCGACATAGAGAACACCTTACAGGAAGCAGCCACCCTCACCCAAAATTACGCACGGACCATCGGACTGTCTTGCTCCCCAGAGAAGTCCGAACTGCTCCTCATCCGGCCTAAGAACCGCCGCTGTCCCCGCTCCCCCATTGCCATTGAATTGAATGGTTACCCGGTACCTGAGGTTGGCACCCTCCGTGTATTGGGTCTGCATATCCAGAACGATGGCAAAAACACCACTACCTTCAAGAAACTCAAGCAGGTTGTAGGCGCGATATCGCACCTCATCCGCAGGGTTTCGGGACGTCATACAGGCATGAAGGAGCGCGACCTATGTCGCCTCATTCATGCCTTTGTCCTCAGCCGTATGCTGTACACTACCCTATATTTACAACTATCCAAACATGACATAAACGCTTTGGATGCTTTGATTCGCAAGGCATTCAAGGTAGCACTTCATCTTCCCCTCAACACACCCACAGACAGATTACTAGGCCTGGGCCTCCACAACACGATCGGGGAACTGGTGGAGGCCCACCGACAGGCCCAATACATCAGGCTCACAAAAACTTCCACAGGTCGGTATATATATCCTGGACTCCCTGGGAATCAAAATACCGGCCAACGACCCAACCCTCCTCGCCATCCCACGATTCCTTCCCCGAGAGCTTCTCATCAGGCCACTCCCGAGGAGTATGCCCCCGTCCCACCATGAGCAGCGCCGCAGAGCCCGTGCGAAGGCACTCCATCGAGCGTACGGCCCCGAGCCGGACGCCGTATGGGTGGACGCTGCCTGCACGGGTGATGAAGCGACAGCAGCTGCGGTGGACTCCTCTTCATCCACCCTCCTCACACTACCTCTCCCTCCAGCCACGTCCCCAGAGGCTGCAGAGGAAGCCGCCATTGCACTTGCTATAACCCGCACGGAAGCCCGGTATATTTTAACTGACTCTAAAACTGCGATTCTAAATTTTGCTCGAGGCCGAGTTCATGTCCCTGCTTTTGACATACTGGACTCGCCCGATGCACCCCCGCCCCGCCAAGTGGAGCTGATATGGGTGCCTGCGCACTCCGGGAATCCCGGAAACGAGGCCGCCAACCTTTTAGCCCGAGGTTCTTTAAACCGGGCTCAGGTGGCCTCGGATCGGGGATTCACGAAGGATCGCATGCACTCATTCAGTGAGCTGACCCAGGCATACAGAGCCTCTCGCCAGCTCTACCCCCCGCCCCACCCCTCCCTAGATAACAGACACGCAACACTCTGGCGCAGATTACAAACACACACTCTCCCCTCGCCCCTTACCCTAACCCACTATCATCCCTCCTTCCCCACTCCTGCTTGCACCCTATGCCCAGAACCCTTCGCTTCTTCCCTCCACATCCTTTCCCTCTGCCCGGCGGACCCTCCCCCGCTGGACCTAGAGAACCTCAAGGCCTGGGAGGACTGGGAGACCCTGCTGCGCTCAGAGGACCCGGCCGTGCAGACCATCGCCACCGGCCGTGCTGCCAGTGTTATGAACCTTAGGAACATAAACACTTGAGTGCAGTGGGGTCGTGCGGGGACCCTGGGGCGTGCCCCGAATTCCTGTTAAATTAAAGTTTTTCTCTCTCTCTCTCTCCCATCTCCCCAAACCTACAAACCTATTTATCTATTCTCTGTATTTCCTGATTCTACATACGCCGATGATGCAGTAAAAGCTGATACTTTGTGCCACTCATTTAAAACGTTCCAGCAGCTGTCCCCGGGGATGTAGATGCCCTTGATAGCTTCATCAAAAATGTGAAATCTTGTATACAGCGTTTCCCTTAAAAATCAAAAAGAAAAATGTTGGTGTCTTCCTTCGGTTGCAAGCTATTGTCTGGTCGCAAGGTTATGCCGGTTCAAACGTAGCGGTGATCACAGAAAAGCTGACTTATTCAAAGAAACTAGAAAAGAACACTAGATAAAACCAAGACTAAAAACAATGTGACCTTGAGCAGTTGGCTCAACTTCGAATACCTTCATGATGAACGAGCTACCCATTTTTGTGCCCCCGACTTCGGTATCTGCGTTCAATACCTACCTTCAATCAGCGTTTACGACAGAAAACGTCGAAGCTCCTTCCTTCACTTCCAGTTATTATTCTTTATTTGACGATGTTCTTGTTTCTTATGAAGGCGCTCCGTATTTTATCCTAGGTTTGAACGCTAAAGAGGGCTGTGGACCAGATCAGGCATCCAAATCATTTCTAGTAGTATACGCTACTTGGACTAGCAGCTAAATAACCGCCATTTTTCGAAAATCTCTCTCAATCGTCCCAGTTACTTCGTCATAAAATGTAGCAAAAATGCTCCTCTGCATGAATTTGGTAACATGTAGATATTGTCCAAATATGGACCTGAATCCCTAACATCTATTCGTGCAAATTTTTATAACATATCGTAGTTTTCTCAGAGTCCAAGAATGTTCTGAGCAACCTTCAGCATGGCTATCGTCATGGATTCAGCATCATCACACAATTAGGCGAATTCTTTTATGACATCTGTCGTTGTCTTGATATGGTTGAACAGACTGAAGACATATTTATTAACTTACTAAAAGTAGTTGACGCCGTCTCTCATTGTTAATACTCCCAAAAGCTTAACTCTGTGTTTGAACAACCCTAAACTTGCTAACTGCATTTCTGTTATTCTTTGTCCAACGCTCACAATATGATTATTTCCATTCGACTTGCTCAACGGTCATTGACTTTCATCACGCGTCCTTCAGGGCTCAGTTAATGGTCCACTTCTTTTGTTGTCACGCATCAGTGATCGACTTATTCCTGTATTAGCAAACATATGCCTGTACGATAACCTGTGGGTGCTTTATTATACGCTTTAATAACCCCTGGATCATGGCCATCTTAGCATTCCTTTCTCAAACTTCTCACGACGCACGTCTAATTTCTTGTTCACAAATCAGTTCAAAGACAACTGCCTTCAAAAATTAGCTCTCGAATACAGGTACCTCCGCATACATTCAGCAGGATATGTCATGGTCTGAACACCATGGTCTCATTTCTAACATAGGTCTCCAAATTCTTGAATACTTAGGCTATATATCAAATTACATAAAAAACACTGATCCGCCAAACCCTAGAATACGGCCGAGTCGTTTGGAATTCTTATAAGCTTGTGGACGTTAACAAATTGTAAACGGTTTAAACAAAGGCTCTTCGTTTTATATTTCACCGATATGACAACTCTTCTTTCTTCGTCTGGTCAGCCTGATTTGGGGCTCACTCCATTTTACTCACACCGTCGTATTGAATACTTAAAATTCCTCTACATGGTACTTAAATCGTTTTGTGTCAATTGCTAACTATTTAAAACTTCCTAAACTATCGTTTTAAAAAAGCTGTCTTAAACTAAACATTTAAGCTTTCAGTCGTCGTACTGAATTGTTTAAATACAGTCTTTATTAGCGTACTATACAAATTCGGAATTCCCTTTAAGGCCCTGTCGTTCTCAGTGTTTGACAGAATTTTTAGACCATGGGGTTTTTGCTGACATGTTTTTAGTGCGCGTTTTCTTGTGCTTTCTTAGCATCTGATAAGCTTCCGACTGTCAAGATGTGTTTGCGGATTTTTATCCCCTGCTGCCATAGACTCAAGCAAGGCTAGAATATGTAACCAGAACTAACTAAATTAAGTTACGGCGTTTTGTTGGAACTTTATTCGTCAGGAACAAAACGTTCCTGTCGAAAGCAGTCAAGTATGAATCAAATCCGAGCGATAGTTTCAAAAAAATGCCCCAAAATAAAATGAAATCCGGTGTTGAGTTTAAAGCCTCCACGAAGAGAAATTTTGCTAGAAGCGCATTTCGTCTTGCCAAGTTTTCTTTGCTCGCAAGCTTGCGTCTTTGCTTAGGATTGTTTCCTTATCTTTGTTGACATTGAGAACGCGCTTTCACAAATGTAGCTCCACCTCGTTTGACTGTATATTACCAGGCTGTTTAGTTATACTTTTTAAATGTTCTTTGTTTATCACCACCGTCACACCGTTACCTTATCTTTTCCTGTCCGTACCACTGGGCAAAATTTGTGTGCCTTTTCTTCTATGGAAGCTATTTTATTGTTCACTGTAGATTCCGATCCCGGGCTGTCAGCTCTGCGACGCTCAGGACCGTTCGCAACAATGGAAACACGTTATTTGGAAGGTTCCTCATAATACTGATAAAAATCGTGCTTTATAGCCACAAAAAAAAATCTGATACCAATGACCGCAAATTTGCACATTGCTGCAGCTTTTGCCAAGTTGCTTTCTTTGCCTCACGGGTTGGATTTGCCCAGTCAGGAGGCTGCTCTCAAACAGCACACCGAAGCAACGCGTGGTTTATGGGGTACGCCGTAGTGGAGGGCTCGGGTTTAATTTAGACCACCTGAAGTTCTTTGACGCGCGCTTACATTGCACATGACACGTTTGTTTTTGTTTTTAGCTTCCTTTACCATACGGCCGCCGCTGCTGGCAACTAATACCCGTGCCACACGGGCAGATTTAATGCCAGTAAGTGCTTACTGCCTTAAGTTTTAATGGCATTCGTGAGGTGCCACACGCATAAATTTAATGGCATTAGCCTTACTGCCATTCGCAACCTACTGAGTTCGCCGCAACTCATTCGCCCATGAAATGCGTACTCTTGGTCTCATTCCACACGCAGAAAAACATGCAGATTTGTTTGTAACAACTTCCTAACCAGTAGTAAGTGGTTAATTCTTAACTTTCAGTCAGATGAGGCATCTATACCGCATTTTCGATGCGAAGAGCGCCATTTTAACCAGCCTTATTGACAGGTACTCTCGACTTTGGTGCTGACATGCGAGTTTATGGCTACTTTTTCGACTTGTCAAGCTGGAACAGCCGTATTTTCTGGAAAATCGTTTGTATATTACATTTGAACAACATTCCCCATATATTGTGCTCATTACCAACGTTTATATTCAGATGAAACTTCTGACTACCTTGCAAGCGTTATCGTCATCGTCACTTTCGATAATGGCATTAAATGTGGAAATGTAGCACCAACTCCGCAAATAATGGCATTAACAAACTTAAGGCCTTAAGCATTTACTGCCATTTCTTGTGAGCGTGTGGCACGGGTATAACCCGCGACCCTGGATTCGGCAGTTGAACGCAAAAGACACTGAGCCGCTGCGGCGAATCGTTCAAGCTTGCTTCAGCCTACTGTTCTGCCTGTCGTCACCATTAGAAGCAATAAGAAATGCACCCCTTTATTCTTCTGTAGTCCACCTAGTAGTATTTTCGTACGCTATAAACATATTTATACCTTAAGCGTATCTATAATATACCGCCCACGCAAAACAAACATTTAGTTACAATAAAATACCGCTCCCTTACAATGAACGCGTTTATTGTAGTTATCCCGATTTTACACGCAAGTATTTTAATAAGAACGCAAAGGTGCTGGTCGTCACTGTGAGTGATATGCTTGTGAGGAATGTATGCCTTTTCATGACATCTGAAGACAAAAGAAGAGCCTTCACAGACTGCAACCAGTCCGCTCTCACGTTGATGATGCCAGCATATGCCGTGTAACTCCACAATGACGCAAAGTGTCTGGCTGCCAGAGTGTGATTCGAACAAGGCGGACAGGTCTAATGACTTTGCTGAACTGATTTTATAAGCGAGCACACACTAAGGAAATATTGCAGTGGCAGGACGGCGCTGAGCGCGTGATAGCATACGCCAGCCGCACTCTGTCTCGTGCTGAATCTAATTATTCCACGACCGAAAAAGAATGCCTTGCCGTGGTATGGGCTGTGACGAAATTTCGACCCTACCTGTACGGCCGGCGTTTTCAAGTCGTAACCGACCACCACTCTCTCTGCTGGTTGACGAACTTACGGGATCCCTCTTGCCGCCTTGCGCGTTGGAGCTTACGTCTTCAGGAGTTCGACATGTCCATCGTGTATAAATCAGGGCGCCAGCACAACGATGCCGACTGCTTGTCCCGATATCCAGTCGAGGCTGCACGCGACGACGACGAACCGGACATCCCTCTCATCGCAGCCGTAGACGCAGCGACTATTTCCACTCAGCAACGTGAGGACCCGGCGCTGAAACCTCTCATCAACTTCCTGGAAGCACGTACCACGGAGGTTCCCCAGCCTTCGCAAGAACCCAGTCCTCCTTTTGTCTGCACAACAACGTGCTGTACAAATCCAACTTTTCTCCAACCGGAAGCGACTACCTCCTCGTCGTCCCAGCGAATCTCCGTGAAGAAATCTTGCAGGCGTGTCAGGACGAGCCCACCGCCGGTCACCTCGGCTACGCCCGCACTCTAGCTAGGATAAAAAAGAGCTATTACTGGCCTAAGCTTGCGGCGACTGTACGACGCTACGTGCGCACATGCCGTAATTGTCAACAACGAAAAACACCCCCTGTCAAGCAAGCTGGACTTTTACATCCCGTTCAAGAGCCCAGACTCCCGTTTGAGCAAGTTGGCATGGACCTTCTCGGCTTTTTTCCAACTTCATCTTCGGGAAACCGGTGGATTATCGTCGCCACTGATTGCCTTACACGCTACGCTGAAACCAAGGCCCTCCAGCGCGGCACAGCAGCCAAGGCTGCGAAATTTTTTGTGGAACGCATCGTCCTCCGGCATGGCGCTCCAGCACTAATTATCACTGATAGAGGCACCGCTTTAACTGTCAAACTCTTGGAATCCCTCATGCGGCTAAGTGGCACTACTCACAGGAAAACAATCGCCTACCATCCCCAGACGAATGGTTTGACCGAGCGCCTCAACAAAACTCTCGTCGACATGCTGTCCATGTATGTTGACGTTGAGGATCGATCTTGGGACGATATCCTGCCATATATTACTTTCGCGTATAACACGGCTCAACAGGAAACCACGCGAAGGACGCCCTTCTGTCTGTTGTGCGGCCGCGAAGTGTCGACAATGTTGGAAGCAATGTTGCCCCATGATGGCCGCGACCCCGACGTTGGAGCCGAGGAGTTCACGCTTCGCGCAGAAGAAGCTCGACAACTTGCAAGAGTGCACATCCTGAACCAACAAGACCGTGACGCCCGACGTTACAACCGCCGCCACAGACTGATGACGTTCGCCTCGGACGACAAAGTGAGAGTATGGACACCCATTCGACGCCGTGGTCTTTTCGAAAAACTGCTCAAGCAGTATTTCGGCCCCTACAGAGTTCTCCGTCAGCTAAGCTACGTAACCTACGAAGTTCCCCCGGATGGGGCTTCCCGGACTACTCGCCGTCAGCAGAGACCAGAGATTGTTCATGTGGTGCAGATGAAGTTCGCGAGACATTTAGTGACGAAGTGCTGCGCGTTACTCAGTTTTTTTTTTCTTTCTCCTTATTTTCTTCTTAAAGCATCGGGCCGATGCTCTTTCCGAGAGGGAGGGTAATGCCGCGTCTGCAACAATAGCCGCTCGGTGGCTGTTCGGCACGCAGCTCGTGCGCCCCGCTGTTCGCTGCTGAAGAAGACGAAACTGGACGTTCCATCCTGGCCGTGGCGGTGTGCGTTCGCATCTTCCTCTGCCGTCTAGACGCGGCGCTACCTGTACTAACTGCTACGTGACAATATTTAAGACGAGCACCGTGCCAGGGAGAAGGCTACGATGGAGGAAAATTGAAGACTACAAAACGAATTTATCTCCTACTTTCTCAAAGAAGTTCAGGCGACCTGCAGGAAATGTTCTTGAAGAGAAATTTTGATCAATTGAAATGAGCACATAGCATACGTACAGCTGCCAAGTTTCATGAACAGAAGTAAATATTAATCTTTTAAATTGTCACAAAATGCCTTTAGAGACTGTTATTATAGGCTTATTCTCTTGAGAGAGCTACTTAGAAAGCCTAAGCATCCTTCTTGTCCCTTAAGGCTTTTATAATGGAGGTTCCTGCGAAGTGCACCCTTTGGAAACAGACATGAATGTTACCAATCAAGAGACCCTTAACACAAAATTTTCCGACATTTTCAACTCGTCAGCTTTTGAACCGACGAGTACTGTAAAGCTACCGTCACGTCAGTGCAACCCATCGTGAAATCCATGTCCAGATAAAGCGGAGAAAAGCAGTTTTTGAAAAAATATGTCTCTCGCGGTGACCAGAAAATTAAGGGTCGTAAGAGGGTCGTGGCGGAATAAGAATAACGCAGAAGTAAACTGTACCGAACATCGGTGAATTATTACTTTGCTTGTTTTCGTACACGCCGTAATCTTTTAGGGGCATCATTTGCAGACGTTAAGAGATGTTTTCAAACTATGCATTCCAATCATTGTATTGCCGCAGGTTTGATAAGTGGCTCACAAACGCCAATCTTCGGAAGGAGTTGGCGGGGTATAAAAGGCGAAACTTGAACCTTGAACAAAGTCTATCGCCTCTGTTCCGAACACTACACGGACAACGACTACGCGGACGCGACGAAAATGAGGCTATTTTTATTGGCCGCGCCGGCGGTAAAAGTTTCCGACTCACGTTTCCGCCTTCTAGCAGGTGTGAGTAAAAGTAACTTTTCCCGTCATCTACTGTTTAACCTCGTGATGCTGCGAGATATAAGTTGCGGCAAGAGGCCATAGTATCTGAATTTTTTTTTTGTTTTTAAAAAGGGACGAATTCGGTAGCACGTTAAGAATTTGTCATCCGATAATTTAGCAGCCAACTGCTTGAGATCGAACGTTGGTTATTTTCTCATTGAATTTATTGACGTGTGGCTGTTTTTAGATTCAAGGCGGCATGGAACGACAGGAAGCCGGCCCCCTGCTTCTCGGAAGTCAAGAAGCGAGTTGTTCGACGAGACAGAGAGTTGTTTCACATAAACGAACAATCCAGGGATTTCAGAATATACGACATCAGCTTTCGGCAGAAATTTATCACGGTTACTATAGTGCCATAGTTTACCACAGTGTGGTGTGTAAAAAGTTAGCGTGCCACCTGTTGCTGCCGAGACCGAAGTGTGGTTGCATGTTTGAATAGGTGAAATGAGTAAGCGCAAGTTGAATGGCTACATTCTTACAAGACACGTCGAATCGCCAAAGCCGCTAGCGATAACCATCTCTGCGCCAGACTATGGACTCGTGCCCGCTTCTGATTAGAGTTCCTAACCCTGAGAGCTTCTTGTGATAGCTGTGGCACACCCGCCATTCACAATTGTTCTTAGGCTGCTTGCCCTCTGCTTAAGGAAAGGAAATTCAGCAAGTAACTACAGTTTCTGGGAAATTTGTCCATGAACTTATGAAGCATAATGCGAGATAACTTTTTAAAGGTTCTCATACTTTTGAAGAAATAGCGCAAGAGACTTTGCCGTAGAGTTCTGTTCAAAATACGAAAGTGACCATATGCGCACAGCTTTTGTTCTCTCGAAGGCAGTGTGTTATTTTCATTATAGTGCAGACTAAACCACTGACCCTCCAGAGATAAAAGAAATACCGCCACAATCTTAGCTGCTGATTGTCACAAATTTCAAGACTCGCATTTGCCGTGTGCGCTTATGAGATGACCGCTTACAAAGCAAATCAACCGCGCCAGACGTTTTCGCCTTTCACAGCCACAAAGCAGTGCGATCATGTGCCTTGGTCGGGGTGCTCGCCATCAACAGAAGGCGACCAGAGCCTTTGCCGTCCTAACACAGCGCCGCCTAGCCCTTCAGGGTGGCGTCAAGGCAACTTGTTTAATGCAGCTTGCTTAATGAACAGATCGCGGCTATAGGCTAAGTGTTCTGTCGAGCATCCAGAATCAGGCTGCCAGCCTTTTACATATTCATACCCTTAAAGAGGGCCAGACTAATTGAGGAGCTTAGGTAGCGCATGCTTTCTCACTTAGCTTTGTGTCAGCGCCGCCAAAAGTGTCTGGTAAGTTTCCAAACCATATTGAGAACTATTATCGGCTCTCTTGAGTATCTGGGTTATACCTTCTATCCTCGCTTCTCGACTTGCAACATTTACAGGTATCTGTTATCTTAATATTTACACAAGATCTAAACGTTTACGCAGGGTCTAAACCAACACAAGGACAGAGAAAAAAGAAGCTCCTTTGCTCAACAACATTCAGAAGTGTTTGGTAGAGAGAGGGTGCGGTAGATGGTCCTTGGCGATCACAAAATGAACAAGGGAGGGGAAAACCTCAGTTTGCTAGAGCCAACGTTTCGACAAGGGGACTTGTCTTGTAAGACAAGTCCCCTTGTCGAAACGTTGGCTCTTGACTTGTCTTTGTCAAGGGGACTTGACTGGCCGGCGTTATTGCGACCGGGTGAGAATAACGGAAATCCAAGCCAAAGCGTTATTGCGACCCGGTGGAAATAACGAAAAGCCGGCCCAAAGCGTTATTTTCACCCATGGATTGCCTTGGCTTCGTTTATTGTTGGCGGACGGGATTTGAGCCGCCGTTTTTGCATCGTTTGCTTGTTTGATCCGCCTCTGTCAACGCGTGGACGTGTGATTTCGGGTTTCCGCTTGGATTTTAGGCGGTGTGGTAAAGTCATGCAGGCGTTTTGCATCATTCTCACCGTGTATATGTGACCTTGGCTTTTGCATGGCGCGTTCTGATCGCTTGATTCGTTGTGAAAGGACTCTTGTGTGCTTGCGTTGTTTGGGTGCTCGCGCTTGTGCACACTGGCCTTGGAAGACGCTCCAGCTTTCTCCGGAAAATCTTGGTATAATTAATCGACATAAATACGCTTTCATTTCGCGTAATTTATGGGTTGTGCGAGTAGGCATATGTGCGCTCATTCGTTTTGAGCATTCAACCTGATTTGCGCAGAATATATGCAAGTTAATAATGTGAATTCATTACAACGTGGGACCAGGGTCATAAATACGATCCAGGCACGGTGGTCTTGCAGTCCCCGAGGCATTCGTTAGTTGAAGCGAGCAGTGGTTTCGTATGTACCTACAAGGTCGTCCACCCTTAACACGCGAGTGCGTGGCCTCACTCTGGAGGGCCACTGCGTCCTTCACGGCCGCTCATCGCAGCCAAGTAGCGCAGGAGAAGTTGGACCTGAACGTGGTGCTTCACGTGATCGACCACTTCGCTTCGACGCGCGGCCGTGTCGTGCGCAGTGGCCCTCCAGAGTGGGGCCACGCACTCGCGTGTTCGTACAAGTTGACGACCCTGTACATTCCAGACGCAGGGCAGGTGTTAGGCAGTAGGTGAATATTGCCCACGTTCTAACTAGTAAATTGCATGGGGATTTTTTGAAATGTTGAAGATGCTCTGCCTCGTTCGAAGTTCCCTGGAATCGTTTACCTTGCGACGATTAATTCGGTCTACATCGGGGAGACAGCTAGAAACATACCCAGGCATCTGAAAGCGTCGCAGTGATGTCGGCAGGAATCGAACAGTTGCTGTGGCAGAACATGCACAACCAGGGCATGAAATTGCTTGGGAGAATGTGGAAATCTTTGCCACTGAAAGAAATTTGTAAGTGTGGCTGCACCTGGAATCCTTTATAATATAGATGATGCTTAAGACAGTCATCAGAACAAAGGGAAACCTTCACCAGGCATATGCAAAGTCATTGCCCTGATTAGTTAAGGAGCTGCCTTTTCATGACCGGTCCTTCATTTTGAACGAGCAACCTGTTAGGGTTCTGCAATGTCAATCAACATGTTCGACATGGTCAGTGACCAAAGTTTCATTCTACTATTAAGGCAAAATGGAAACTTCACGACGTGTGCCCTATGCACCGAAGCTAACAGCAGTTGTGCCCTAAGCCCACAATATATTCCACAATTAACGTCAAAAAGGTGGCCAGCAGGTTCGGAATCCTCAATTGTTTTGTACCACTTCTCTCAAGCTGTCTTGCCTGAATCCACACACATTTTGTGTTAGAAATATATGGGTGGCAGAAAAGACATTACAAACTATTGGTGTTCTGCATTGGTGTTCTGTGGGAATACTTAAATCTGTCAGTAGGTAATGCTAGATGGTGTGGCAATGGAGTATACCCCACCCCCCCTTTAAGACACATTCATTTACCTATGAGATTGAACGTCTTTTAAGAGATTAGGGTACCGGTTATAATAGCATAGACATGATGGCACGTGAACAACTTTCATAACTGGCTTGTCTTTTGAATTTCTTATTTAATTGCAGTATTGCTTGGCATTGAAGCCATACTAATAATGATTCATTTCCTGTGTACAGTGCTTCAGCCAGGAAATAAATTGATTGGTTGCAGCTCTTTTCCCATGTTTTCCTTCCTTGTTTGTGTGCTTAAACTACTCAAACTGATATGCTTTCTTCAATTCTAAGTCAACTTTCTCAATAATAACTCACCTTGTAAGCAATACATATAAGCAGAAGTAATTCACAAGGCACATTTCACTTGGCCGTAAGTGTCACAAGGACTCAAAATAGGCAACTTTGTATTAGTTAGCAGCAAGGAAAACCCTTTTTTCGTTGTAATAAATCTTGCTGCTGTGTAGATATTTGTGTATGTTAGTTGCTGTTGAAATGAGGTCCTCGACGTGAGCACGGTCGGCCGCAATTTCATGGCACTTTGTGGACTGCTAACTTCGTGCTTCTGCTAACAAGGTTTGTTGAAGTGCTGTTCAAAGAGCTGGGATCATGTATTGTTGGCACCAGCTTAGCGAGAACCACTGGAACCTTGCAGAAGCATGATGAGTCCTTCAACTGGGGTTATTTGATCTTGCAGTTTAGTGATCATTTTAATGTTGCATAGTTGTAATTCAGCTCTTGCTGTCTTATTAATATGAGTGGTAGACAACTTTGACCATGCCCCGAAATCTCAACTTTACAATCCAGAGGTATGGACACGTTATACAAAAAGAGTTTCAAATTGTGCTTCTAGGTGTTGCATGTTTCGAGAAAAACTTTTACCAGTTTTAGCATTGGCAGAGCAGCAAAGGCGGGTATTAAATTTGAATCAAAATAGTTATTTTACCACACATTCTAAAATTGTCTGCAATTCTTGTTAAAATTTGGGAGTGATATTTGGATGGCAAGATGTTTTTAACATTTCAAATGCCCTTTTCTTGGCGCCAAATTTGTCACAACAATATTGATATTTCTCTTGCTTTACTATAATTTTTCCTTCTTTTTACTATTCAGTTGCAACACTACAGACAGTCTTGTTTTCTGTTTTACAACTCCTATTTCTTTCCTCTGGATTTTTAGCTTTTCACGAGCACTACAATGAGCCCTACATTTCATCACATAATGACCACATGTTTAAAGTCTGTGTTCTCGCATGTCATATATTCATTTTTTCCACACACCAGTAACGACTGGAACTACTTTGTTGCCTTTGTCACTGTGATCGTCAATAACATCACCTTCAAGAAAGCTGCAACTGATTTGTTCTGTTAATAATTTGTTCTGTTCACCCATTTCTCTAAATAATGCCCTTGAGCCTTGAGAGTAGATAAGTAAGGTGATGGAACGAAATATTTTAACGCATAATTTCTTTAAATTGAAATTGGATTTTCTTTTCATGCAAAGAGGGAGCAGCCACAAAAAGCTACTGCTGTCAGTGGCTTGACAAGGTGACCCAACAGGTGATGGCAAATGCAGTGTATATACCGAAACACTGAATGAAAAGCATGGGCAAGCCACCATGGTGACTTAGGGGTTGTGGTGCTCAGCTGCTGACCTGAAAGATGCGGGCCTGATCTCGGTCTTGTTGGCCTCAATTCAATGAAGGCGCAATGCTAGAGGCCTTTTGTGCTGTGCGATGTCGGTGCACGTTAAAGAACCCCAGGTGGTCGAAATTATCCACAGCCCGCCACTGCGGTGTCCCTCATAGCCTTAGTCGCTCTGGGACGTACGATAAACCGCATAAAGCCAAACCATAGACAAGCATGGGCTCATTCTACTTGGTCATAAACTGCACACACATACTCATTACAGCATATTGAACAGCAGAACAAAAGCAAGTGGTCAACTGTCCTATATACGGTACAAAAAAGAAGTAGGTGAATGAGCAGCATTATTTAAAGACGTGGGGTGAAGCAACAAATCATCCATTTAATTTATACAAAGGGAAGAAAGTTGATATATGGCACCCACCAAGCTAAAGAATAGACAGGCACTCCAACATAATCACCAGTAAACAAAATATATTAAGAGGAAAACGAGGTCCCAGGAAAGTTTGTTTGACACTTCAGATGTAACTGCAGCACAAACACCCACATTCAAATTAAGGAACACATGCATGCATGGATGCTGCAGCAGCTGCATGTGAGTCTGAAAGAGAAAGAGAAACAGATTTATTATGATGTAACATGAAGCGCTGTGGATATCTTGTGCCAGTGTCACCAAAGCCATCTGGTCCATATCAGCTTGTCCGATGCTATGGGTAATGCTGTAATTGAAAGGCAATGGGGTTCAGCTTAAGTTAAGGACAGCGCAGCGAGCTATGGGAAGAAAAATGACAGGTGTAACATGAAGGGATCGGAAGAGGGCGGAGTGGGTGAGGTTACAAACGCGGGTTAATGACATTCTAGTCGAAATCAAGAGGAAGAAATGGGCTTGGACAGGGCATGTAATGCGAAGGCAAGATAACCGCTGCTCTTTAAGGGTAACAGAGTGCATTCCAAGAGAAGGCAAACAGATAGCAGGGGACAGCACAAAGTTAGTTTGGCGGATGAGATTAAGAAGAAGTTTGTGGGGATACGGTAGCTGCAATTGGCAATGGACAGGGATAATTGGAGAGACATGGGAGAGGCCTGTGTCCTGCAGTGGGCGAAGTCAGGCTGATGATGATGATGGGGCAGGAAAAGAGGGCACGTTCCAGATCAGCATAGGGATCATAGCAAATGGGGCGTGCAGGGGAAGCTCTGAGGCGGTAGACAGAAAAATGGCCAGGGGTGAGGGGTGTATCTTAAGAGTATGCACTGAAGAGAATGAAGTTGGGGGTTGGTGAGAGGTTTGTCAGGAACAGGAAGGCTGCAAAAGAGATCCTCTCATGTTGTCACAAGAAGATTATTTTGTGCCCTGATGCGAATGTGAGTGCTTGTGCTGCAGTTGCATCTGAAGTATTTTTTAAGCATTTCTTAGACATAGAGTTGTTTTAATGCTTACAAAGCATTATCATCATTGTACTGTTACTATTAATTAAACAAAAAACCCTGCAAAGGTGTCGCAGATTAACCCCTTTCGTGGAAGAAATAAGGTGTCTCAATGCACTGATGGTTTGCTGAATAATCCATCATAAAAAGCTGATAATTTCAATCAATATTTCAGGCTTGCAAAAAGAATGGCAGTAACACAACACAACACCACTTGCGCACTAAAAAAAACTTTCACCTGCTTTAACATACATTGTGAGGCTCTCAAAGGGGGATCTGGCCAGGTTAGTGCACTTTTAGGCAAAATATGCCCACTTCATTGCTACCATGGTATCATCATGCTCTTGCAAACGTTCCGTTCTTTTTGACTGAACAGTCTCAGGAAAATTCTGTCATGATTTGATAAGCTTTGATATAGGCCACTATTAAAGGGAAGGCAAAAAAATGCATTGAGAACTACTGACCAATTTACCTGTTATTGACTCCATCCCAAATACTAGAAAAATTCCTATTTGAATGCATGACAAGATTTTTTAACATTCTCTATTTTTTTTTGATCATCAGGAAGGCAATATTACAATAAGGGGCATTGCATTAATTCTTGACAAATTTGCAGCTGAGCTGTATTCGTCAGTTGACAAATTGTTTAACTGCGCTTTTTTTCTCAGTGTTCAGAAAATCTTCGATGTGACGAAACATAGGATTTTACCAAGCAAACTGTACCTGCTTGGCTTTAGAGCTCCCTTTTTCGCTATCCTTGAGAATTTTTTGTATAGTCGTTCATTATTAAATTAAATAACCAAACTGAACCTGGTGGTAAACTTCCAATATATAGAGGCTGGTAAACTGCTGGATTCTATTTTATCTTCCATACTCTTTAAAAAAATTTAATCACTAATGGCTTCAGCTCGATAACTTCAGGTGCTTGGTCTTCCAGTGCATGGACAGCACAGTTTTGCTCACAGATCAAGTACACTTTGAGTCAGCAATGCATTAGTTGCAGGAAAACAAATTATATGCCTAAATCATTTTCTGACAATGGAATTTCAGTTAACGCACAAAAAAAATATTTCAAAGGTCAACAGATAGAGTGGTATTTTACTTAACCGTGGTTCTCTCTCCTGCAGCTGAAATTCAATGAAATATGTGTACTGAATCAAATATTCTAGCATATTCTCTTATACTATAGTGGTAGCTTAGCTTATTATGGTATGTTTGTGTCACATTACGGAAGATTCTGTGGTTGCTCTTTAATGTGAAATCCTTGACTCTAGTATCCATGAGAAAAAAAAAGATATTAGAACTCAGATATGATACATGTTTTCCATGTGGGCAATATAGCTTGAAGAATGTTTCAAATGTGTTTTGAATAGCTGTCTTATGTCACGAAGTGTTCGCATATTCCTGTTTCTAGGTCTTTCCAGTCTTTTTTACAAACAGACATTACTCATCACCATTTTTAGATATGAAACTTTTCAACAAAATTCACTTCCCATCGAAAGTTGCGGAACCACAAAATTTAGCTAGGTACACGAAGGCGGCACACTGGCATATATGTACCTGACAGCTTTGGTGGATCACACAAAGAGCTCTTTACTGTACCATCTGTGCACAACCTAAGGGGCAGCTGAAGCTGCTGTATTATTCTTCAGTGTTTTGCTGCATTACCATGCGCAGTTTTCTGGCAGTGAAGAAGATGTGTGTGTGTGTGCGTGCAAGTTAAATGAAAGTGCCTTTCCAAGATGGCATCTTGGGAAAGAACATAAATAAGGTGAGGCTGACAATGTATAATCACGGCACAATAGAATCTATGTCATAAAAAGCAATTCTACTTTATAGCACACTTCTTGCAAAATCACACTCTCATTATTGATACACTAGGATCAGTATGACTAACATTTCAAAAAGAAAAAAAAATTAATCTGTATTTGTTGTACCTGTAATAATTGTTTCTTGTAGCTTTTGCTTGTTTTGATTCTTTTGCTTCCGGTAGGAGTAATTGCACAGTTTGCCCTTATGTATCTACAATTGTCAGGCTGTTTGTAATCTTTAATTTAATATTGTGTGAATGGAAGAAAAACAGCTAAG
Source organism: Amblyomma mixtum (assembly GCF_055824585.1). Taxonomy (NCBI): domain Eukaryota; kingdom Metazoa; phylum Arthropoda; class Arachnida; order Ixodida; family Ixodidae; genus Amblyomma; species Amblyomma mixtum. The sequence goes on along the minus strand of NC_143012.1, from coordinate 207,225,089 downwards.
AGGTCTGTTACACTGTCAGGCATTCATTCATGCCTTTTCAAAAATCTGTGGGCAGAATGAGTGCAGTACATTTTATTTGTTCTGCTCAGTAAATAACCTGATTTGAAACTTTGCAAGGATTGTTCTAAACATATTGATTTATGAATGATTGAGTGATTTATACTGCAATCTGGGCCTTTAAATTCTTTTACAGGGGCTGTTGGCTCTTATTGTACTGTCTGCATTATTTTTTCAGTGAGCACAAGTTCATCTGATGGTATGTTCTTCTATGCTTCACCTTTAATGGGGTAAAATGTGTGCTTTACACAATTTTCTTGCCTCAGCAGCTTTGATAACAACTAAAGTCAAGAGCTTTCAACCTGACATCTTAGCAATAAGCAAATTATTTCTACTGCTATTTAATAAGAAAAGTTCAGCTTTGTGATGACCAAGTAACCATATGACCCATGTCCCACATTGAAGTTCTAATCCCTACTGTATCTCTCTGCTTGATGAAAATGCCATCATACCTTTCAACGAAAATTAAGTGCGTCTTGTACTAATATTGCACTTACTTGAAGGAGCTTTAAACCTTTTTTTGCTGCAGTCATGAAGGCAGTAGATTAGCTATAGTTCAGGTGAATATAATTTGCTTTCACTGGGCAATTGCCATCTGGATTTACATACGTGCAAGGGAAACATCCTAAACTGAGAATTTGACATAGTTGCAGCTGATATGAACTAATATCACTCAGTCTCAGGCAGAAATCTGTTGGCCACAGTTTCAAATTAAGAATCATAGCTGTTTGCTAATATATGATGCCACACCTTCTCTTGCAAAGCAGCTTCACTGTTCGAGCTGGAACCAAGTGAAACTGTGTAATCAAAACTGAAGTGTGCCTGAAATATCATTGGAAATTGTTCTAGTTAATGACATAATAAAAGCCAAATGTTTGTCCTAGTCAATAGCAGGTCAACTTCACAAGAATGGCAGATTTCGACTGGTCACCAGCTATGGAAACCACAGGGTTGTGTGTGATCTCAGCAGGGGTCAGTTGGGATTTGCCAGACTAAACTGTCTACATTTTCAGTTGATACCAGTCAAAAACCTGCAGGTATTGCAGCTGTGTTAAGGCTTCTGCTGTAATCTTTCTGTGCAAGGTGTGTCCCAGCTGGGATTAGTTCTTTTATAAGGAATTAACAGCTCTTAAAGGGATCTGCTTTTACACTGGCTGAGCTTGAAAAACAGTGGTAGGGAATGAAGTGTGTATATACTTTAGTGACCGCAGTGGGAACTGCTCGAGGAAAGAGCTGGGTATGCACTCATAGGCGTGGCTGCGAGTGCTCCTGGCCCGTGCAGTTTCGCCCATTTGGGCACCCCAAACTCAGTGCACTGCAGCCGAGAGAATCACAATTTGAGGAATCTAAAAACTGATGCGGATATTATGGTCAGCTATAATAAGAGGCATTACTGTAACTGGTAAAAAGTTAAATATTATATATTAATTTACAAGCCTGCGGGTTAAATAAATATCGTAGCTGTATTTAATCTATTTAAAAAATTGCCACATTCAGTGAAACACTCTGTAGGCCATCACTTTTGGACTAATTATAGCTTGTAGAGTACTTTCTCGAAGATAAATTAGGATTGGCATATATACTTTGCAACTGAAATCTCTCACATTCACCAGCTGAATTAATTTTTTTATTTTTTTTGTTTCTGCAATACACACTTTACTTATTTTCTTCTTCAGTGACTACTAAAAATTTCACATTTCAGTAAAAACCAGTTCAGCTGCAAATGTCGGTGCACATACTACGACGCATTTCGCTAGTGATTACTTCTCTGTTGCAAGCGATCAACCTGTGCCAGCTCGCCCCGCTACCCGTGCTTCTGGCCGAAAACCTCAACTGCAGCCATGGAATCAGCATTCTTGAATATGCATGACACCTGTGGTCATGTTGTCCAGGTGGTGATGTACGTGATTTGTGTGCATCTGGGAGAGACAATATGAAGTTAAATTTTTGGGGGGCTACATATATGCGTGTACGACCTAAAGTGAGAGTTGAGAGTGCACTCAAGTGTCCACATATAGTTGTTAAATGCACCAGAGCGTCGAATGCAACAAAACACATTGCTGCAGAGTTTTTCATAGGACCGCAAAAAAAAAAGTAACAGCCAGGAAACGTATCAGATGAATGTTTAGCGTGAAAAAAAATTGTGCACTGTTGCCTGCAGTTTTTTTTATTATTATGACGTGTGCGCCATATCCTTCTCTGGATTGTTCTGCATGAGCAAAAAAGACCAAACAACACAATTTGATGAGTGTGCTATTTTTTATGTGATACTATGCCAACTGTAGCTCAAATGTCCATTCCGCTTCTGAGCAGCTGTCTGTGGAAGGGTTTTAGCAGCTAAGAGGGACCATGCCTAAAGCGTGCGAAGCTGCGGTACGCGTGCTCCTCTTCGCTGTTATCGCGGTGGCCGCGTTAATCCCATAGAATCATCGCCTATTGGAATCTCGAAATTGTGTATCTTAAGGTGCAGGTGACAAGAATAAAGCGGATGGCAGAAACAAAACCATCGGAGCCAACGCGCGCAACCGCATCTCGTACAGTGCTGCTTGTGCCGTCTGCCGCGGCATAGTTTCATTTTCGCGCTTTAGGGTCGATTCGTGCTGGCATCACAGCGGTGATGTAACTGTGCCAACAGCCCAACCAAAAATCACCTATTCTGTAAGCGTGCTCGCTTTGGCGTGGGGGCTTCCCGCCAGAAGTCGTCTAACACAGCGGCGGACAAGCGCCGATAGCGTATAGTTTCGCTTTTTCTACCCGGCACTGACATTGCATACGCATTGAACGAATGCCGGAATAGTGTAAAACTATCACCGCGAGGCGACTTCCGCGGTATACGATGCGGAAATGATGCAACAATTGCATTATGTAACAGATACAGGCGATCGAGTTTCAATTACGTATACATGGGCTTCGATCTGCGGCAGCTGGACTGGCTCATGAAAACGTAGCACTGGTAAAACGCAGCAACCGCGAACGTAACAGCGGGGTTCTACTCAAGGTTTGTTTAAAAAAAAAAAAATCAATCCACTTTTCATTGTGAGGACTATAGAAGCGCCAGCTGCGGAACAACATATAACGCGTACTTCCATCTCGTATCGATATCACCGTTTCGCTGTACCGCTCGCATGCACCACGATCAGTGCTTTTAGTGGCAAAACCTATTGAGCACGACCCTTCCTCAAACACACGCACTCACGGTGAACTCTCGTTGTTTCGTGCTCGCTTTTTTAGCTCAAACTTTTGGTCAAATTCTATTCGAACTGAGGGTGCCAGGAGTGGACACGTGTGTGCGGCACGGTGGTTTTGTAGCCGCGTGCTCTCTTTGAGCAGTCTTATATTTATCTCTGTTGTAAGTAAAGGGACCGAAAAATCATTCACTGGTCTTGTCATTCTTATGCGACCGCAGCACTAGCTGGCAGCATTAGCGGCGCCTCATAGATGCCACTCGATCGGCCTCGCATGCTCTAAAATAAACTGGCCCCACGCCGTGACAGCGCAAGGAAAAAAAAAAAAGAACTGCAGTGAAGCAGCCGCAAAGACCACAACCCACACCAAGCAATGCGCGCATAGTGCATGTAATGGCCTTTCATAGACTATCGGTCCGGGGGCTGTGGAAAACACGATGGCCGCGTGCAGCACGCTGCATTGTCATGCTTCATCATCGGTCAGGACAGGTAAACTGTACGGCCGTTGAATAAGCGTGTACTACCGGCAGTTTTGTCGTACTGAAATACGGGATTCTGACGGGACCGAAGTACCTTTTTGTAAATACCGCAGATTTGAATGAAGCGATTTCCGTGTGTACAGTACACACCCTACATACCTCTCGGGCAGTAATGGCCCTTAGCAGCTAAGAAAGGTTATAGCACGAAAAAAATTAAATCTGACATTAATAAGTGATGCCAATTCAATCAGCCACTGTTCTGTTTGAGGAAAGATAGGTCAGAAACGGTAAGAGAAGACTGTAAATCGTATTTACCAAATATCATTTTAATCATTTAGGGCCCTTTGTTAACAGGTAAAAACCAACATTACCCAGTTTGTGCACCCAAAGCATCATCATGAAAAAAGTGCCTTCAAGAGAAATGTAGTTTGCAACAGACTGAAGCTACCGTATAAAAATTGGCAGATGTCTTGAACCTGAAAACAATGGATGAACTAGCCACGTGATGTTTTCCATGTCATGTTACATGGCATGAATTACCGTGGAAGAGTTTTTTTTATGCTCTTTCAGAGTGCAGTTTAGGGAGATAGCAATTTCACTAGCTGCCAGCGAGAGCCAAGTGCTACAGAATCCGCTTCGTTTGCAGTGGGTTGGAACACCAGTAGTGCTAGGACGGTTGCCTTTCTCAAATACCTACAAAGACCATTTAATTAAAAGCGCCCAGATTACAATATTCAGCAAGAGCTTTCCTAGCAGTCAGTGTTAAATGAGGTGGCGGTATAGGCAGAAGCATCCCACACCAGGGGATGGTGCAATCAGGAAAGGTGCTACCTACCTGTAAAAAAATTTGAAATTGGTCCCTCCTACGCATTGAAAGTACACATGCAGCGCCCACAAACATTAATTACCTGATCTACATTTTCACGGGGCTTCAGTACCCTTCTAGCAGTAGTCTCAGAGCAGCTTGTCAGTGAAATTTCTTTTCCTCATTAACTTTGTGCAGCATTTTCTGCTGCAGGGGCATGAACAGAAAGGCAATATGCGGCTCTGCAGAGGAAACAATGTGGAGGCTGGGTATGGTCTCAACTGACTGTTTTGTAACATGATTTTTCTATAGGGCCAACCAAGTTGTTAGTAATCTATTCATATGCTTCATTAATCACCGACAAGGCATGTTGGTAGGAATACTTTATTTGGCACAGCAGTTCTGGCAGCAATGGGTATATTGTCATTCTGCTTGTAGGCCAAGGTGCAGACTTGTGAGCACGTTCTTGAGCCAGTAGCCTGGAACGATGAATAGGTGCCTTGGACCAGAGAATGCTGTGTCATGCAAGGTCGGTTGCTGCAGTCCCTCCCCTAGAGTCAGCCATATGCAGGGTTGGATGCCATGAAAAGAGAAAACAAAAGTGGGCAGGCTCAGAAAAGTAAAATGCAACTAATAAACCACTAAGAGAAACCCGCAAACAAATGCACACACAAAAAAAATGGAATGCATGCAAGAGAGAAAAAGAAAAGGAAATCTCCCAATTGTGTTCAGGAAAGTAAAAACAGTGCTAAATTCTACACAAACCACACAGAAAGACCGACAGGACGGGCGCTGCAGTCTTTCTGTGTGGTTTGTGTAGAATTTAGCGCTGTTTTTACTTTCCTGAACACAATGTCACACCAACTAGCCCAGCAAGAGGTACTATTAAACATCTCCCAATAGACTATCGCAGCAGCCTACGCACTCCTGTAGTGGCCTTGTGCATGAACATTTGAAAGACCTTAAAAAAAAGGATAAAAGCAACATTGTTGAAGATGTGCTGGAAGAACCACACACAAAAAGTGTGCACAGAGCTCAAGAGAGAATGAAAATAGTCAAGACAAACAACGAAAGGGTTTCACTGGGTCAGACCAGTACTAATTAAGAGAATCAAATTATCAGGTTTCAAGTCTTGAACTTAAGCTTGGCCAGCCCACAACACTGCCGCATTTCCTTTTGAGGCTTCCGACGCTGGCACACAGGAGGCCAAAAGCTCCATATGCTAAACCCAAAACCTTAAAATGGGGGGGGGGGGGGGGGGGGACACCAAATTTTTGGTTGGAGTCTTTGTTTCAAATATTGCATTGCCTCAGGGCACATATACATGACACATGCTGCACTATTCATATATGCACTATAAATAATTTATTACCGTGTTACTTATACTGAGCGGTTTCGCTTTCTGAGCGCCGGGGTGTGTTATGACGTCACTCCCAAGAGCATCAACCCTGGTCACGCGGGCTCCAAAAGTAGACAAAGGGACTGCTGCGTTGTCTGCTCTCGTACACATGCTGTGCATAGCAGGGCTTTTCGAATTGCCGGCCGGTACTACAATATGCTTAGCAAAGCCAAGCGGGTGAGGGGCAACGTCGAGTTCTGAAACCAAGCAGCTCACTTGGGACGATCTCAGTCGGAATACGCGATTTCAGCGTTGTATTTAGCTTTGGAACACTCAGCCCATTCCAAAAGGATAAAAGGGTGCAACAATTTCTGGGAATCTTTTTGGTGATCTCGCGAGTATAATGTGCATTCATAAGCAGATAAAATTTGTTTTGTACAATGCATTTTTAAAATAAATATTTGCTTTCCTTGTGCTTTGCTGTGTATAAAATTAGAGCTAGTTCTCAGCAATCCTGCTGTTCCCGTTGCAGCTTGGATAAGCCCTTGTGATCTAGATGCCAACTGAAAGCAGCATCTGCTTGCATTGGATGAAATGCTCACAGTGCAGTGCATTGCTGCTATCCACATTGCACATAAAATAAGAATCTAATCCCACTCAAACAAATATCTTTCCGCGTGGTTTACACAGTCGAGTTTCCTTGCAGTGTGGACGGAATAACAAAAATCTGCGGACAAAAAGACTAAAATGTAGCCATTAAATGCATTCCTGAGTTAAATATGCAATCTAGACGAGCTGAAGCATTCAACAAAGAAAATTAAAACTGGGCGTCCAGCAAGCTGCTCATTTTGAATTGGCGACGGCCGAAGCGAGAAACATAGTGGCGATAATAATGGACAGTATACATGATCAATTCACAGAAAAAAATTAATGAAGCCGCAAAAGCTGCATTGAAAAGAGATTTGCTTCCCCTGTTTGAGAAAGCTCCTTTTACGAAGTCCATCTCTTTATTATAGGTGGCTACCCTTTCCTTTATTCTTCCCAGCATTTGATGTTCTCTACCAAGTGTGTGTCAACATCGAAATTTTCATTTTGAAGCAGACAATAGTAATAAAATTCACAGCAAATACAACTGAATATTCTAGAGTAGTTCAGATATCAATACAGATAGTTAAAATTACAATACAAACATGTTTCCTCAAAATGCAGCAATAAAACTGAATATTCCACACCAATATTTTACTTCTCATAATTTATAACATCCTAATGCTTACCGAGCATCTCAGTGAATGAGGGGAAATCATGTAGAATGGTAAAATTTGCCTAAAGCATAACTGTGTGCAGGGAAAAACCTCACAGCTTGAATTTGCAAGCTGGCAAGTGGAGGTGCTCTTGTCACAGTTCACACTGAAAAGGCGTATGACGTGATGTGGCACACTGCTGAGAAACAAAAGATTACACAAAAAATCAATGAACAGCTTAAGCTACAACGCGAGTGAGAGCTTTAACAAGACTGTCTTCGACGCTGCCTCGTGACACCTAGAGACAGATCCAACCATGGAATGCTGTCCCGGATGCATCATTCTTGACGGGACATGGCCCGCTTAACTCTTGTGTATGGGTTTCACCACACTGGAATCCCTAGCCATAACGGGCCCACAGATGCTGGCACATTTCAATTCAAAATCTGTGCAGCAATTTCGGCAGCTGTTTTCCTTCTCACCAGACGAAAAGTGCCTCAGTGATCTGGGCTCTTAGATTTGGAAGTTTCTTAAAATTATGCTCACAAGTTCCTGCTCTCTTTTATGGTTCATAAGAGTGGTGGTCATATGTGCTTTTACAAAAGAAACAAAGAGCACCACTTTGAGAAAATGCTGGAAAATTATCTAAACAAAACACTCCGCACGCTTTCAGGGGATTCATAAACTGCTCATTGCACTGCCAGAGATTATTTCAGGCTTTCAAAGGTCGGTTTTTCCATCAGTGAAAAGTACTGCAGTTTCCTGCCTTTCCAATGAAGGCACCCTGCGCTCACACTGGCATCCCTTTCGACAGCAGCAATGCCATGGGACAAGCACCAAGAGATTTCCATAAAAAATATCAGCTTCCTATGACCTTATCACAGCTCGAACCGCAGAGAAACTAGCCTCTGTTTGTTTCTGCAATGGCCTACAAGATTGACGAGGCCTGAGAGCAAGATTTTCAGTTTGATTTTGATGCCACGCTAGGGTGGCGTGGCTCCTCGCATGAGTACATTGAAAGTGCATGAATTCTTTACATTGCTATGACTACGGCTTATTCCACAGAAAATACTTTTGAATGCAGCTATGTCTATCCCTATGCACCAGCCCAAATTAACTGTAGAGTCCGGGAACCTGTACAGAATGAACCAGTATATACAATGCTCACATCATGGACGACAAGAAAAAGACACCCAAAACAGACAGGCTGCCATGCCTTGTACATGTTAGAAGCAAAAATATGCCACGCCAATGTGAACAGACCGTGTGCTGGGCACTCACAGTAACGTTGAAACTTGCGGCAGACCACTGCGTTAATTTCAGTCAGTCCTTTTTTCCAACTTCGCCACTTTCTTGACCGTATCCCTCACAATTCACTCATTTTTCCAGGTAAAGAGAATTCTCCTGATGATTCAAGGTTGCTACACACCCTGTAAAGCCATCACAGCCCTTCAGAGAAATATAGTAGAACCTTGCTATTCTGTTCTTGGTTCGTGTAATGTGCCGTATAACAAACCCAAAAATTATGCGTGTTACGCTATTTTTCTTCACAATATAAATCCTGGATAACTTTGTGGAATGATTCCCTGGTGTACATGTCCATAATTTTGTCAAATTCTGACGGCATGGTGCATTCAGAGACCAAGAGGAAATGGCAGCCAAGCTAGTCATCATTTTTCGATACTTTTCCCAAATGCACCTGAGCACTGCGGAGAAGGCTATGAAAAAAAGCAAGGAGACAAAGCATCTTAAGAGCAGCGGCGGCTCCTCCACACTACACAAGTGCAATGGGACAATCTGAAAACGCCAAGGAATAGTTGATGGACTGGATGTGCCATGAAGCTCCAGCCCCATGAAAAACGAAAATATGGAAAGAACTTGCAAGCGCTAGAAAAGGAGCTTTCCAAAATTTGTGCCAGCAAACACACACAAAAAAGTTTTAATGAAGTGAAAGTGCCAATAAATGCCAGGGATTAGGAAATAGTGCAAAACCTGGACATGGAGACAATCGCGTGCAGACCAGCAATCAAATTTTTCGAAGCTGCTAATTCAAGCTTCTTGCATAATAAACAGCACTCGCAACATCCAAGAAAAAAATACTAAAAGAAGGAGACAAAAAAAAAAGGGGGGGGGGGGGGGGGGGAAGGTGGCAAAAAAAATTTGCAGACACCATCGCGTCAGGATTTAGCATTCATTGAAGAGCAGAGTGCAATCACCTTGAAATCAGTGGGTGGCCAAGCGTCTGCCTAGGGAATTTCTCAGTGCCCGTAAGTTCTTACGCAAACAATGATACACCACCGAGCTTGCCATATGTGACAATGCCCATGGGAAAAATGAATATTACACACCACACAGCATGTGCAGAGGAGGCAATGGCCACGAGCATTTTGGAGCAGTCTTTGAAGCAAGCCAAAATTCTATTAGGAGCAGATTTCCAGTTTTGCAGCAGGTGACCAATACTGAGAGAAGGTAAAGATACGGATGTGCCAAAGTTTAAAAAACTACTGGCTGCACAGTTTTTTTAAAATGCATATTATTTAAAAGGAAAGTTCATGAGTGCTTTAATGCATACGCCACACTGACATAATAAGACATGTTGCTGACATGCCTAGCCTACTTGCAGCAGCTTGACGCATCTGGAAAGAGAACTCTTCCCTCCCGTTGTAAGGAAAGGGGGGTGCCAGCCTGTCCCCACCACACCCGAGGCTCGTCACTAATCTGTTTGCAGGTGCTGGTGTACGAGCAGCCACGACCCTAGCCATGCAGATGTGCCACTGCTATAGCTACTGCTTATCGCTGTCACATGACTTGGCCTTTCTGCAGCAGATTTCAGTTTTCCTCCATGCGCCACACCTATCATTGCTGCGTTGCCGGCTGATCTGCGCCACTGTGCAGCTGTGGTCCAGCCCCTTCTCATATTACCAACGCTGTCATGGATAGCGTGCTTCCCAAATTAAATAAGCTGCAGTGTGTCACATCAGGGCGAAGCTCTCAGTATTGACAGCCACGCTGCCTGTGAAGGGCTCTTTGCAGATGTTCTGCAGCAGGATGGCAGTGTCATCATCAGCCTGACTACGCCCACTGCAGGGCCAAGGCCTCTCCCATGTCTCTCCAATTAACCCTGTCCTTCGCCAGCTGTGTATCCCGGCAAACTGCTTAATCTTATCCACCCACGTACCTTTCTGCCGCCCCCTGCTATGCTTGCCTTCTTTAAGGACCCTTAAGGACCAGCGGTTATTTTGCCTTCGGATTACATACCCTGCTCAAGCCACATTCGAGGCTGAAAGGTAGCTATGCAGTTAAAAGGTTTCGTGTGCACATTTTAAAAAATTGATCAGGAATCATTTTTTACCAGGTAAGTGGATATATTCAGGTCGCTTTCAGTTTGGGCATATTGCCGCTTTGCACATAGTTTTTCTGCAGTGCTACGAGGTACGCCTTAATGAGGTTTCACTGTACTTATGAGTAGTAAGGTTGCTGAATTTGATGCGTCTCAACGTGAAATCTGAACTGACTGATACACCTCCTGCAGTGAGGCCCATGACCCAAGTGTAAAGGTGAAGTTCTGATCTACTGCTATGCGATGCATTCAGAACAGGTGCTGCCCTTGATGGCCTCGCAGATAACTTTGACAACAATGGCAACACAGACATCAAAGTTTGCTCTCCACCATTGGTGCCATGTTTGCTGCTGCTCTTATGTCATTTTCCACAGTGGCCCACTCACAACTCACCTCAATCCTGACCGCGGTGCCAAACCAGCAAACAACCTATAAGTGGTACTGTGTGGATGGATCTTATGGCCATGCCACTGCTCTAATTACATCACACCACTTTCTCTCACTCCCATGGCGACATTCCGAGCAAAGGTGGGGGAAGGAGGAAGTTGGAGCACCACAAAAGCCAAATGTACAACAGGGACACAATGCAGTGGCCTCGCTCAAAGCTCTTGCCCAGAGCTCAAACAGCACAGGCATGTCTGGCTGAGCTTACAACTTTTGTCACACCCAAGTTGACAGCTCACCAGCCACACACACCACAACAATCACACACGCCAACAGTGCAAGATCTGGCGATATGATGTTAAGCAATCTGTGCTTTAACCAACCCGAAATTCTTACCACTCAGTCCAGTGGATGACCTCGGTTCTCTCCGGCGATACACCCAGCCATTACTGTTCACAGCTATGGTAAATTATCATTTCGACCTCTCAGATTCCCTCATCAAGTGGCATGAGGGCAATTGAGCAATAACTACAATTTCTGGGTAAACCCTCCCTGAAGGGGCCACAGAAAATCCTCCACCAAAGCTGAAAATTATATTGTTTGAACAGCAATTACTTTTTGTTGTTTATTTATCAGTTTACCTGTACCTCAACGGCCCAAAGGCAGCATTACAAAAGGGGTGGGCTGACATGTAACCTCCTGCCGCAGAATTTTTCACAAAAGGTAAACTGAAGAGCTAAACTGCCCATCCCCACCCTTGAGGCTTTTTTTCCTCTCATAATTCCTACTGCACTGGAAGTCCTACGTTGGTGCTTGAACCTGAATGCCACACACCCATAGGTGTGCTGCACACATCTTTTATCAGCATAGCACCATGTAAGATCATGACAATGCCGCATTTGAGGTCAAGAGGTGCAAGTACCCAAAACACTAGGTACGAAACAAAAACACTAATGCTGTGCGAGTCATCCCTGTGCTCCATCTTTTGGCTGCCTCAAAAAGTGAAACTACAACAAATATCTACTTTTAACTTGTGGGGAAAAAAAAGAGACAAACATAGAAGGAACAACACAAACAATGCCTCGTCCTTATCTTTCCATGTGTTCTTCAAATACGGGAACTACTCCCTCATTCAGCTAGCTGCCCTACCTACACTCGTCTATGGCTTCTCGCCACTGCTTGTCTCTAGGAGCACAAACATTCCCAGTTTCACAGCAGGAAGCCCACTTTCAAAATTACAATTTGCTTGATCCGTGACAGCCTAGTTGCTTTGTTCACTATACAGGCAGGCTTTGTTCACTTGGGGTTTGCAGGTGAATGCCATCTTAAGAGTGAATATTTCCAAGTTTTCTTCTTGTTTCTTCTTTCCCTGTGATGGCTAGGGCGAAAAACTACCGCCCACCCGATGCAAGGCAAATAGCCACGTAATTATTACCACAATGACCTGTCACACACTGCAACAGTGCCTTGCGAGCTCTATGCACCTCAAAAGCTTCCAAAATAGCAAAGGACATCAAGCACCTTATCCACAATGTTCATCTCCTTCAGGTGTCTCTGAAGCATCACCTGTAAAAAGGCTTTAAGCTTAGAGGCCTTAAAAGAACGCTTGCTTTTCCAGTTGCCTCATGCAAGTACCTTCCCCATGTAAAGCCGATGCTCAGTGCAGGTGGCACAGCACTCGATTTAAAATTCACAGAAGGTGGAGAGCTCACCCTGTGGCGCCTTAAAGCCTTTGCTGCTTCCGCATTCTATCGTCCCATTTTGTTCAGCCTCTGCGCCAGCAAGAGAACGCCGGACTCGATGCAGGAATCGGGAAGGTCCCTGCATACGAGTAAACTGCATTTCGGTTTTTCAAGTGCTGTCTTCTGAAATGAAAATAAATTTAAAAGAAGAACATGTTTACGCGCTGCAGACACCAAAGCGTAATCGCTTATCTCGCCGCAATTAGTGCCCCTGTTTCGGAAAGCGGCTCGTATGGATAAACAGCAACACAACTGTAAAATGAACCATTAAATCAGTAGTCTACACACTTTCCTATTAGCGGGGGCACAAAAAATCGGACCGCGCACAAAACTCACCGCATAAACGGTTAGTTCAACTGGACTGTTGTCAAAAGTTTCCCGCCTTTTTTTCGGGCGCACGCTAACCATGCCTGTTTTACATGACCAAAAGTTACGTTGGGCCGGGCTGACAAAAGGTACAAAAACATACTCAGCGCATATTCTCTTCTGTCGAACTGCACTGAGCTTTTGAGCAGAACTCAGGATAAAACAGACGAGTCTCACCTTTACGGCCTTTGTGTCCACTGCCGGGCAAGCGGGCTCAGTGCTAGTCCTGGGTGATCTGCAAACACAAAATATTCGGGCGCAAGGAAGTTCAAAATGAAATGCCGAATGCCATATAACGGGCAATAACTCAATACATACAGTACATACATACCAAAAGACAGGAAGAATAGAGAAATTGCTCACGGGCAACACGAGCGCGCGTACCTCCCACCGTCCGGCCATTCTCCTACTGCAAGCAATGCTCGGCTCGGCTGTAGCTCGGCTCAAACATGACAAAAACAACAAAAAATTGGCCGGACGTGGCGTCATTTTTCAAACCGGATGCGACGTCACGGGTGAAAATAACGCTTGCGTTATTGCGACCGGGTCGCAGGAGACACTTCCGACTTGACTTGTCTTTGTAAGACAAGTCCCCTTGTCGAAACGTTGGCTCTAGCAAACTGAGGTTTTCCCCTCCCTTGTTCATTTTGTGATCCAGAAGTGTTGGCAGCCGAAAGGAGTCGGGAAGCTCTAAAAACATTGCGGAACCAAATAAAACCTAGAAACATTACTATAAGGGATACATCGGAGATGTTTAGTACAGTCGTGAACCCCGAGCTTTCGGAAGTTTTGGTTGGTCTAGTGCGGACGCAGGGACGCAGCAACCAAGGAAGAAGGTGACCTCGAGAAGTGAAGGAGTTTTCTTTGAGTGTGTATTTTCATGGCAATAAAGATTACCTCCACTTTTAGAACGTTCTCATGTTTCCAACCCCAAGGTTACTCAGAAATTGGCTTTTCAGAGTGTCAATGACTGCCGGTATAATTGCCTGCTTAGCAGACTTTCTTAAAATACGCAGTTAAAAATTCGCCTAGAAAAGATAAAGTGTGAATGATTAGGTTCGAGGAAATGAGCCTGCTTTAGAATTTGCAGCACGATGTCAAAGACGGTGTTCTCATTGGTTTCTATGATAACAGCACTCAGAGAACGCTGCGAGTGGCGAACGCTGCATTCGTTGCTTTGCTTCCTGGCATTTGAAGGCCATGGGGGCAGCTGTTGGCATATGCAGTTGCAAAAACAAAGGTAGATGCAGGAAACATAAAATACCTTTTGCTAACTTTAATCTAAAATCTTCATGGCATTGCGATTTTCCCGAGGCTCTGGTCTGTGACCAGGGGTCGAGCAATATAGCCTTATTCCAAAAGTTGCAGGCCACACCTCAGAAACCATTTTGTTGCGAAAGCAACACTACGCTAGTCGCCGAGCCATTTCGCGGAGCCAAGCTGCGCATGCGCGAGGAGCGTGTGATGTCATACGGCGCTACCGGAGTCGCCGCCGCCTCCGCGCGCTCTCCATCCTCTCGCCGACAGTCTCTCTCTCTCCCTCTCTGATGCGCAGTAGCGATTGCTCATCGCCATCTGCGTGGTTTGTGGTGTATATAAAATTGGCAGTGGCTTAGCTCTGCTATCTCAGGATATACGTAGCGTGAGGTGAGGGCGAGGTGTCCACATCTCGGTGGACACCTGAACCAGAAGGAAGGCGCTTAACCGCCCTCTTGGAACAGTGGACACCTCAACCATGCTTTAAGCTAAGTGGCGGTCGTGACAGGTGTGCGCTGCATGCGTTGGCATTGACAACGGTTTGGTTTGGTTTATGGGGTTTAACGTCCCAAAGCGACTAAGGCTATGAGAGACGCCGTAGTGGAGGGCTCCGGAAATTTCGACCACCTGGGGTTCTTTAACGTGCACTGACATCGCACAGTACACGGGCCTCTAGAATTTGTCCTCCAAAGAAATTCTAGCAGCCGCGGCCGGGATCGAACCCGCGTCTTTCGGGTCAGCAGCCGAGCACCATAACCACTGAGCCACCGCGGCGGCCGGCATTGACAACGATCCTGCCTCATGTTAAACGGTGGCACACGCTCGTGCTGTTCATGATCGTCTTCACACTAATACTACTGGCTTATGGTTTATGATGGTTTAACGTCCCAAAGCGACTCAGGCTATGAGGGACGCCGTAGTGAAGGGCTCCGGAAATTTCGACCACCTGGGGTTCTTTAACGTGCACTGACATCGCACAGTACACTGTACGCGGGCCTCCATAATTCCGCCTCCATCGAAATACAACCGCCGCGGTCGGGATCGAACCCATATTTTTCGGGTCAGCAGGCGAGCGCCATAACCCTTGAGCCACCGCGGCGGTTCAAACTAACAAATACTACTAATATCATGGTGAGACCAAGCAAAATAATTGAAAAAAAGTTTTATCGAACTAATATACGCCCTCTCACGCATTGCATTGCACATTGTAGCCTTCCTCAACTAATACTACTATCGAACTAATATCGTCGGCAGACGTGCCGACGACCCAACAAAGCAAAACCATGATCGAACAAGGCTAAATACAGTTTCGCACGTCTACTCGTTTAACGGCGTTAAAATGCTGCCATATTATTTTTTCTAAATCTATAATGAAGTGCACTTTCGCAAAATGTCCACGCTTCTCTGGAGCATATCTTAGTTGCGACTTCTTTGCCTTGCATGTCTAAACCCTTATGTCCAGCATTTAGGGTAACCTAATGTGCAAGCAAACATCACCATTAGGCTCTTTGTTAAAGTGCGGCCTAGAAACCAGGGAACCTCACAAAACACGACTTCGATTTAAGAATTAGCCCACCATTGAGCCGCTGCGCCAAAATCGGTCGTCGAACGTTTAACATTGCGCTTGTGTGAATTAATGCGATACCCCTTGAGAGCTATCGTAGCAAACCTTATAGGTACGCACGTACAGTGCATACTCTGTTTGTCAAGGAAGAGCGTTTCGAAAGGGATAAAGCCCAAAGTGGCACTCATGCGTGGTTCTTCTTTTCTGGTTGAGTGAGGAATACTATCGTTTCTCTGTGTGAGTTCAGTTTTTGCTGTTAAACGCCAAGTGAAGAATTTTTGGAGCTCGAAGAGTTTAAAGTTGTCGATTGTGTCAAACGTGCTGATAAAGCATGCGAAGTATTTTTGTGCTAGCTTTTGAAATGAAGGCGTAACCGCCGAATAAATCCACATCGGCGTGCAGGCTTCTCTGTAGTGTTCAATGACGATCAGATGTAGCAATGTTGACGTCACGTACGGTGGCGATAGGTTTCCGCAAAAGAAGCGGTTGTTTCAAGAAACAAAACAAACTCCACCGAAAGTTAAGCGGGGAGCGGCTTTCCCACAGAGCTTGGAGCATAATAGCAGACCTTCACCCTTCACCCATCTCTGCTCCCTGCGGAAGCATACACAGCAATACTAATGACCGCCACTCACTACTGCCTTCTGGTGAGCCATGAGCCTCAGCGTGTCATTATTGAAGCTCGTCAGACAGGGTGATCTGCCTAAAGACGCTTCAGTTCATTTCCGTGTGGAACTGGAAGGCTTATTGCAGCCTTCGAGTTAATTTAGTATATAAAATGCGCTTCATTTTAGTCTACTCACATTTTTTCTCCCAAGAAGCTGGAATAACTACGAAACACCCCCTTTTACATGCGGTTATCTGGTAAGGGGGATGTATTGTTGATACGCATTTCGAAATGTTTGCAGATTAATTCCTAAATTCTCAGTTCCATGTCCAACATTATCGGACCACAGTTTTGAAAATTCGAAAATTGTAAGATACTTCTATCGAAATAGTTAAGGTAATGGTCCATTCTTCTGATACGTTGCAAAATACTTCTGTTAAAGTGTTTCCATTGATCGCTTCAAACAGTTAAGACTGCCATAGAAAATCCTGTGAAGAACGTTTTTGATGATATCAAAAACATTAATATTAAAAATATAGGAGACTGCCGTCGGATGATCTGCGGATATATTGATTATAATAGTAAAATCTTACATTACAAGGTAATATTTCGTTCCTAACAAGCTGCCGGTTCAAAAATGCTTTTCTCCAGAGTTGTTCGATATGAAGAGTTGAAGTTTCATTACGTAAATGAAATGAAGCGCCTTACAAAAAACGTATACTATACTATTTTGTCACTGAAAGGCGTCCGTTAGCTGTGTTCGAAAGCCTCATCCGAGCTGTATACACCCCAAGGCGAAAAGCGAAGCGTTTATTGCCTCCTTTTTTGATTTCCTGCTGCCTCGTCCGGAGCCTTCACTTCAGCCCGTAACACCATAGATGTCAAATTGACGAACTTTACATTCACTAAGCGAAGGGCATTCAACATAAGCAAACGTAGCACCTCCGCACGTCTAGCACTTTACGCGTGCATCCGTTCATTAATGTTTGATGCTCACGACAGCTGGAACGCTGACTGCCTTCAAGCATTGTTCGCGGGAAAAGGTGCTTGCATAAGAAGGCCTTGTGACCAGCGAACCACTGCGCGTTTCTTCTATTCTTTTTCTTGCTGATCAGGAGGTAGGTGAGGTAGCATGATGCAACGTTATGCAGCGTGATGCAAGAAAGTACCCGCTGTGGCGGCAAGATCGTATATGCGGTCGGACAAGGACTGCCAGCTGACGTGGGCCAGACAACTTGAGCGGTGCACCGTTCGTTAAAGTGGAGTAGGGTCTCAGTAAAGAAACGAATGCTCCCGGTATGGGAGGTAAACGGGCGCTATGACATCTTTAACTGTGGGCTTGTAGAGACGGCTATGACTTACCAGTATCAGTGGCCAGTATCAGTGGCCAGGTATCAAAGGCCACTTACGACACAAGGAATGCACGCTTTTTCACTTAATTATAGCAGACAACCATGCTAACAGAGACATTTACAACTTGGTTCAGGAAATAACTTGGACATTTCACGCCCGACTAATTATAGGGAAGTGCTAAAAATGGTTGTACCGCATCACTTTTCTTTGCAAGGGTGTCGTGTTTCCTCTTGCTTAGGTAATATTCTCAAAGGTATGCAGGTCCACATGGCACTTTCAAATTACGGCACAAGCCATAGACAGAGACGCAGGCGCAGTTTACATGAAAAAAAGGTCCCATAATGCTTATCATTTAAAAGAAAGAAAAGAAAAGTAAAGAACTCGACGGAACAGTCATTCTAAATTTATTTAGGAACAAAGTACAAAAATCAACAAGAAGGTACCAAAATTTGCAGGAATCACATATTTGTGCACATTTTTCTCTCCATTGTTCGTTTCCCAAGCTTTGTAAAATACGTTGTAGGGCTAGTTGGTGATGCATTTTCTTTTCTTCAGATTTAAACAGCGATAAATTTTCAGACGAAAACACATATACGCGAATACACGAATACACAGCGCCAGCCCTGTCGTGTCTATCTGTGTATTCGTCTGAAAATTTCAAGCTCCTTAGATTTGAAGAAAAGAAAATCCAAAGCTTTAGTGTCGAGAAAGGAAGCCAAAAGCTCTTCGTACCCGTGCACTAACACGGAAGAGTCGAATTCAAACCGCAGAAAAACATATGTCTTGCAATGCCTTTTTTAAAAGCGGGAATGGCGTATCGAGTTGGAATCTGCAGTACCTTCGGGCACAAAAATCGCTCTAAGTAGGCCACCAATTGTCGCGCTACTTTTGGCGCGCATGAAGACTTTAGCAGTCGTTCTCGCTCGAGTTGCTCTACGGTCTTGTATATGTGTGCAAGCCAGTACGTATGCGTGGAGCGGGACTGCTGCGTACACGTTTCTATAAGGCCGTGAGAACGGCGAGGTTTTCCATAGACCTCGGACGCATGCAGGTGGGTACGCACCTTAGTAATCAACACGCAGTGCGTCTGATGTGATGTGCAGACGGCTAGCAACGATCTGCGCCGGCGAACCGTGCACGTATAGTGGCGGTTTCTCAGGCTCCTCGAGACCCCGGTTCGCCGACACGGTCCAGGAAATCCGAGCTATAGAGGGTAAAGAAAGCGAAACAACAGAAGAAAGAGAGAGATAATTCACGGATATAACCGTGTCGTAGGTTGGTGGAAGCGAATCGCTCAATTCCTATTGTACGAGGCGGCAATGACGGAAAGAGTATAAAAGAGGAGAAATACCGGAACATATGTTTTGACGATCTCGTGCAGTGTCCGTGGGAAGCCTATGTTTCCCACAAGGCACTAGGAGGGTTCTGACTGCTTTGAGGCAACAAATATAGCCTACCGACGTACACGAGCCGCTCACTTCACTGACAGGTTTCCCCAGTTCGGTGTGTCCGCATTCACGCAAAGGCGCAATATGCGGGCGTGTAATCTGTACTCCTTCGAAGGAAATAGCAGGTGACGGCGCCTAGGTACTCTTCCGTGTGTTCCTGAAAATTCGAGGGATCCTCGGCATTATTTCGCAGAACACATTTAATGTTAGTTTAACCTGCCCAAGACTTGTGGCACTCTTTTTGTGCCTCACTACATTGCACATGACCTACATTCCACACTTCACTAAGGAACTTAACAGGCCGTATCTCCTGCGAAAAGAGCACTTTGTTAGCCGAGAGTAGTAGCCCTAGTCTAGAGCAGTGGGAGGCCCTCCAGACCGACTCCGACCCGAGCCCACAGCTCTTGCTGGTGACGAGGGCCAAGGTGGCGGTAATGGCCGGCGGGACTGCGGACTAAGGAAGACCGACCACCGAAGCTCCATATCAACCCCCCCCCCCCCCCCTACCCTCCATGCCTTAATTCTTCCTTGCTGAAATAAATGCTTTTGCTACTGCTACTACTTATTCAAATGTTCCAAGGCGCTTGACAAAGTGTCTAGGGGGGTATTCTTTCCTTCTAACATACTTGCGTGCTTGCAGTCGTTCTTATCAAACCAATCAACCATCAAACGTCTCATTAGAATCGGTGACATCATACCGGTATCTGGGAGTTCTCATTACCAATAATCTATCTTGGAAATCGCATGTCAATTATATCACTTCTAAAGCCAGTAGCCCCTTGGATATATAGGCCGTAATTTCCGCCTTGCACCATCATCATTAAAATTACTATTGTACACAACTTACATTCGTCCACAACTTGAATACGCGTCATCTGTCTGGGATCCCGGTCACGTAACACTCATACATTCTCTTGAGGCAATACAAAATCGCTCAGCCCGGTTTATCTTAAACAACTACCAAAGGACCGCTAGTGTTACTAATATGAAAACCTACTTACAACTACCACTTTTATCGATATGAAGAAAGCTATCTCGCCTGTCTCTCTTTCATAAAATATACCATCATAACACAACCTTGCGCTATCTTTGGGTTCAACCACCGTCATACATTTCAACTCACCGTGACCACAGCAAAAAGGTACATATTCCACACTCAAATACGCTTGCATATTCATACTCGTTTATTCCTCGGACAAGCAATGACTGGAATAACCTACCAGCATCACTAACAAGTATATCTGAAATTGAGAACTTTAAATCAGCATTACACAGTTTCTTTTCATAGCTAGTGCTCATATCATCATCATGGCGTTCGTAGGTGGTGTTCATATTCCCAATACGACTGTTTGTTTATTAGGAACTGCATTCCTTGTTTATTATTTGTTTTCCTTGCCATATTTTTCTGCATTTATTAACACCGTTACCGATGTCGTAGTTTACTCTTTGTACCTTTGTTCTTTTTCATTCTTTTTGTATGCTTACTTTCGTTTTTGTACTGGTTTTACAGAGATCGTGTATATTTTTTACTAATAACTTTTTTGTGTAAAATGTGTATGCCTCTGCATCCGCCCCTCCCCTCTATAATGTACATTTGTACACTGAGGGCATAATAAATAAATAAATAAATAAATAAATCGCGATGCGCAAAAGCAAACAACATCGATTCGCCATGTATACGTGCTGGTTCTTAAGTGATTCAGGACTCATATTTTTATTAGGTGCTTTTTCTCATTCTGATAAACGGCTTGATGACAAGTATATATTCTTCAGTGAGTCGCTTTGTTGAACACATTGTAACTTGCCGCGAGATCGCTGCGCAATGTAAAATATTGTATTTCCTTGAGCCCGTTGGTGCATATTCGAAAGAATCTGACGTCACCTTTCTAGTCCCCTACTTCATGCAGTTTTCTGCTACTTTTTGAAAATATTGTTGCGGGAAAGAATATATTTACAGATATTTACAAATAGACAAGAACAGCTGCGAGCGGCACCGAGAACACAGTCTGAACTTCGTTGTCCTCTTCTACTCTTCTCACTCGTGCCATCACTCTTTGTCGTCGTCGTCCACCCGCATCAGGACCCCCGGCTGCTGAAACGCCGTCTCGGCGTTAGGGCGGCGACGTATGAGCGTCGTGGTAAGGTTTAAGGCGACAGACGTGGACGATGTCGGTGGTGGCGCCAGATGACGAGGGCGAGGTTTCAAGGGGAGCAATTTCATAGTTCACGTCGGTAACACGGCGTACGACACGGTAAGGACCACGGTAGTGCGAAAGAAGCTTCTCGGAGAGACCGACGCTGCGAGAGGGCGTCCAGAGAAGGACGAGTGATCCTGGGGTATATTCGACGGCCTGGTGACGGCGGTCGTAGGCTGACTTCTGGGAAACTTGAGAGGCTTGGAGCCTACTACGTGCTATTTGGCGCGCCTGCGTGGCCTGGGAGATGGCGTCCCGAGCGTAAGCAGTGGTGGGGGCTGAAGAAGGCGGCATGAGTGTGTCCAAAGGCAAGGTGGGATGTCTACCAAACAAAAGGTAGAAAGGAGAATAGCCTGTTCTGTCATGAAGGGAAGAGTTATATGCAAATGTCACATAGGGCAAGGCTGCGTCCCAATCTCGGTGGTCTGGCGATACGTACATGGCTAACATGTCGGTGAGCGTGCGGTTGAACCTTTCCGTAAGCCCATTGGTTTGTGGGTGGTAAGCTGTCGCGAGCTGGTGCTGCGTGTCACACGAACGAAGAATGTCGTGAACTACTCTGGATAGAAAATAACGACCGCGGTCGGTGAGCAGTTGACGAGGGGCGCCGTGGTGAAGGATGACGTCTTGCAGAAGAAAATCGGCAACATCGGTAGCGCAGCTGGACGGCAAAGCACGTGTGATGGCGTACCGAGTCGTATAATCAGTTGCGACAGCGATCCACTTGTTGCCGGAGAGGGACGTCGGAAAAGGGCCTAGAAGGTCGAGGCCAACACGGTGAAAAGGTTCCGGAGGTATGTCGATGGGTTGCAGAAGACCGGCAGGCAGAGTGGAGGGCCTTTTCCGACGTTGACACAGGTCGCAAGCGGCCACGTAACGCTTGACGGAACGATAGAGACCAGGCCAAAAGAAGCGATGCCGCACCCGAGCGTACGTGCGGGACACGCCAAGGTGACCGGCTGTCGGTAGATCGTGCAGTTCTGCAAGGACAGAAGAGCGTAGACGTTGGGGTATCACGAGCAGGAGCGGAGGGCCATCGGAGCGTAGGTTTCGGCGATACAAAATGCCGTTCTGGAGCACATAAAGGTTCAGAGACGGAGATCGGTTTGCAGAACGGATACCATCAAAGATAGGTCGTAAAGATGAGTCGTGACGCTGTTCGTTGGCAATATCAGCAAGATCGGAGATAGCTAAGAGGCAGGGCAGGGTCTCAGCGTCCTCTACGTCAGGTGGTTCCACAGGGTATCGGGATAAGCAGTCAGCGTCCTGGTGATGGCGCCCTGACTTGTACACGACGGAGTATGAGTATTCTTGGAGGCGCAATGCCCAGCGACCAAGGCGACCGGTGGGATCTTTTAGTGAAGACAGCCAACAGAGAGCGTGGTGATCAGTGACAACAGCGAATGAACGGCCGAACAGGTAGGGTCTGAATTTAGCTACTGCCCAGACAAGGGCAAGACACTCGCGCTCAGTAATGGTGTAATTTTGCTCTGCGGCTGAAAGTAGGCGGCTGGCATAAGCGATGACTCGATCTTGACCCTGTTGACGTTGGGCTAGGACGGCGCCGATGCCATATTCGGAGGCGTCGGTGCGAACCTCAGTGGGAGACGACGGGTCAAAATGTGCTAAGATGGGCGGAGTGGTCAGCAAATGGACGAGGGAGGAAAATGAGTTCTGTTGAGCAGGGCCCCAGATAAAGGGCGTGTCGTTCTTCAGAAGATCGGTGAGGGGACGAGCGATGCCGGCGAAATCTTTGATAAAACGGCGAAAATATGAGCACAAGCCGACAAAGCTGCGCACATCTTTCGACGACCTTGGAAGAGGAAAGTCCTTCACAGCTTGAATTTTGACGGGATCTGGGCGTACACCAGAAGCGTCAACGAGGTGTCCGAGAATAGTGAGTTGGCGGCGACCGAACTTACATTTCGATGAGTTCAGCTGAAGTCCGGCGTTACGAAACACTGTCAGAATATTGGAGAGGCGCTCGAGGTGTGTGGCAAAAGTAGGCGAGAAAACAACAACATCGTCTAGGTAACAGAGGCAGGTGGACCATTTAAAGCCACGAAGAAGGGAGTCCATCATTCGTTCGAAGGTAGCCGGGGCGTTACAGAGGCCGAACGGCATGACTTTAAACTGGTATAAGCCATCAGGCGTCACGAAGGCGGTCTTCTCGCGGTCTTTTTCATCAACGGCAATTTGCCAGTACCCCGATCGAAGATCAATTGAAGAGAAATATTTGGCGCCGTGGAGGCAATCTAAGGCATCATCGATCCTTGGGAGTGGATATACGTCTTTTTTTGTGATGCGGTTGAGGTGCCGATAATCAACGCAGAAGCGCCAGCTGCCATCCTTCTTTTTCACCAGGACGACTGGTGAAGCCCAAGGACTTGACGAGGGCTCGATGATGTCTTTTGCGAGCATCTTGTCCACCTCTTGATTTATGACGGTGCGTTCGGCGCTGGACACTCGGTACGGACGTCTGCGGAGAGGAGCGGAATCACCGGTGTTTATGTGATGCGTCACCACAGAGGTCCGAGCCAAAACACGGCTATCAAAGTCGAAGATGTCGCGGAAAGATGATAAGAGGCACCGAAGATCGCGAGCTTGCATCGGCGGTAGGTCAGAAGCGATCATGTCTGCGTAGTCGTCCGTTGGGTTCGCTGTTGATGGGGCCGCAGGCAACCGGCATTGCTGAGTGGAAGGTAAGCAGCTGTCCACCACTGATATCACACATTCGGCAGCTGGGCACAGCGTGGCGAGTGAGATGCCTTGCGGGAGCGGTTGGATGGATGAACCGAAGTTCAGGACCGGAAGGCACGCTCGGTTGGCCGACATTGTAAATACAATGTGTGGCAGCGCAATGCTGCGCGTCAGGGCGACGTCAAGTTCCGGAGTGACTACGTAGTGACCATCAGGTACAGGGGGAACAGATGAGAAAGAAATGTAAGTTGCGGCTTGAGGCGGTAGACGGACAAAGTCGACAGCACATAGACGGTGGATAACTGGGGACGGCGACTCAGCAGAAAGAGGAAGGTCAAGCTGAACAACATTAGTGGCGCAGTCAATGAGGGCTGAATGCTCAGACAGGAAGTCGAGGCCAAGAATGACTTCATGAGGACACTGGTCCAGAACAGAGAACAGAACGGATGTATGGCGGCCGGATATGGTCACACGGGCTGTGCATAGTCCAACAACATGAGCAGTTCCGCCGTCGGCAACGCGGAGAACGGCTTTGGGTGCAGGGGTCAGTACTTTTAGGAGGCGGAGTCGTAGGGCTGAACTCATGACGGATACGTGCGCGCCTGTATCGATCAGGGCTCTCACAGGCACTCCATCGACATGAATGGCGAGCAAATTATGGTGTGCGCGAAGGGCTAATCGAGGATTTTGGGACTGGGGCTGTACTGCAGCATCACCTCCAGACACTGCAGCGTCTAGTTTTCCGCTTGCGAGCGTCCGTAGGGGCCAGGAGAGGAGCGACGGCGTTGGGGCGAACGAGACTGGCGACGCAGGGGGGACGGGGAGCGGCTGGAGCGGGGAATCTGGCCGTCGACTGTAGCACTGTGCTGAGCTGGAGGGGGCGTGTAGTGGCTGGGCTGTTCGTCGTCGCGGTGGGAGCTGAGAGGACGGTATGTGCTGCGACGGGACCAATAATTTCGACAGTGGCGGGAGATGTGGCCAATGCGGTGGCAATGGAAACAAATGGGCCTGTCGTCGGTTGTCCGCCAATCGTTAGGGTTTCGCCGACGTGGAGTGAAGTACGAAGGTCGTCCAGGAGCAATCGCAGTGATTTCGGGTGGTGGTGAAGACCGTACAGGGCTGACGGGCTGGAAACCAAGGTTTGCAAGCTCTTGGCGGACGACAGCCTGTACCAGAGAGATGGTAGGCAAGCGGTTCTCGCCATCATGTAGATGCAGGGGGGCCGGGGACATAGCTTCGAGCTCGCGTCGGATGATGCGGGTCACATTTTCTGGGGGCGCTGGAGTTTCCCGGTGTCGCAGGTCTTCACATGAAGAAGTCGCAGCCGTGTTGGGGAGGCGTGTGTACGGCTGGCTAATACGCCTGCTTTTGGCTTCCTCGAAGCGTCGACATTCCTTAATAATTCCGTCGACTGTAGTGCAGTTCTTGTAAACGAGCAAGTTGAAGGCATCGTCGGCGATTCCCTTCAACACGTGGCCGACTTTGTCAGACTCGGGCATGTTGGCGTCAACTTTGTGACAGAGGGCCAGCACATCTTGAATGTACGAGACATAGGACTCCGTAGATGTTTGAGCTCGGGAGGCGAGGTCCTTCTTAGCGGCAAGCGTTCGACCGAGCGGCCGTCCAAACAATTGCACACGTCCCAGCTGGTGAGATGGTCTTCGTGTGTCTCATACCAGACCCGGGCGGTGTCTTTGAGATAGAATATGACATTTGCGAGCATAAGGGTCGGATCCCAGCGGTTGTAGGTACTCACTCGCTCGTACATGTTGATCCAGTCGTCGACGTCAGTGTTGTCGGTACCAGAAAATGTCCCAGGGTCACGAGGGGGAGAAAGAACGAGTGATGTCATGGCCGGGGCTGAGGTTTGCTGGGCGGCGTCGTGGGTCATGATGAGTGAAGGCAACTGGCGGCCGCTGCGGAGCTCCGTCGTCGGTAGACGTAGGGGAAATCCGCACCTCCACCAAATATGTTGCGGGAAAGAATATATTTACAGATATTTACAAATAGACAAGAACAGCTGCGAGCGGCACCGAGAACACAGTCTGAACTTCGTTGTCCTCTTCTACTCTTCTCACTCGTGCCATCACTCTTTGTCGTCGTCGTCCACCCGCATCAATATTTAGTGATAATCATAACTTTTCAGTGGTCGCTTTGTGTTCGAAGAGATCTGTGATTCTGGCTCTATAGACGGTTGGACCGTTGAGAAGGACATATATGTAGACCGTGAGGCTGCCATGAACAAATTAAGACACCAGTGCATGTTCCAAAAATGAGATATACTTATCCGACTTCTGTTAGATTTCAAGGTGTTTCATGCAGCGGGCAAGAAAATACAAAGCACTGCTCGGGGTTTGGGGTCACTTGACTGCCATACAAGGACCGGGATTGTGAGAATGTGATCGCACGGCCACAACTCCGCCCCTGCATGCCTAAAAAACACTCATTGGTTTGTCAGTTTCCTCCTTTCTTTATGTCTGTTCTTTTCCTCTCTTTCGCTCATCTGTCTTTCTTCTTCCTTCCCTTCGTTCTTTATTTCTTCTTTCCTACTTGCTTCCTTTTTCTCTTCCTTCCTTCCTTCCTTCCTTCCTTCCTTCCTTCCTTCCTTCCTTCCTTCCTTCCTTCCTTCCTTCCTTCCTTCCTTCATTCATTCATTCATTCATTCATTCATTCATTCTTGCTTCCTCCTTCTTGCCTCCTCTTTGCTCTCTTCATTCCCTCCCTCCTTCCTTCCTTCCTTCCTTCCTTCCTTCCTTCCTTCCTTCCTTCCTTCCTTCCTTCCTTCCTTTACTTCTCTTTCTTTCTTCCTTTTTCTCTCTTTCTTCCCTCCTTTCATTCCTGCTTCGTTGCTTCTCCCTGCCTTTATTTCGTTGTTTTTTCTTTTTATATATTACTCTCCTTAGTTTTTTGTAGGGTTATTTGGGGCCCTTTCAAGCATCTATTGGTAGCGACATGCCGACAGTTAAGTATTTTCTGTCAGCGTACCGAACCGGCTACATTATCGGACAATTTAAAGCAACAAACACCATCCAAAAAACGCAAATTTACGGGTATGCGCTAGCTGTGCCAACAAATCGTTTTCGGCAGCGCCAGAGTCGAGCAACTTTTCACATATATTCGCGCATTTATCGCATTTACCCAGCTCAAAACTGCCTCTTTTCTGTTTCCATTTGAAAACGTCGACCCAGTAATCAGTCGGACATGATGTTTAATGACCACACCCTATCTGCAAGACTAACGTCGAGGGGCGTGTTTTGGTAAACAAAACGTTTTTTTTTTTTGGTATGCTTACTATCCGAACGCGTGTCCCAACGTGTCTCACACGGAGACGTAACCAAGGGGGACAGAGGGGGCTGCCGTCCTCACTTCCCGGCTTTATACAAAAGGTTGCCTTGAGTACCCCCGCCCCGCAAAATAGTCCTGGCTACGTGCTCGGTCTATCCTCTCACGATCACAACAGCCTCGTATACCTGTGCGGCACAGCTGTTCCACCACACTCGGTGGCCCAATGTTTTGCCAACAAGTTCGGTCACACGTGCGCCGTTGACGTAGGCCGCTAGGCGTGTATCAGTTGCCACACGCGTTCTATTTGTTTTTCCTAAAAATAGTGCGGAACAGAGAGGCGAAGGCGCTTGTCACGCTCATGCAAGAGCTAGCCGCACTTCTCCACATGTGGAACGGGTTGTATACATGAGAGGCGGAAAGGAGCCTGCGCATAATTTCACAATTATCGCGCACGGATACGCGCAGTTGATGCCGCCTGAACACGCGGGAAGCGCGTGTTGCTCTTATGCTGCTCCGTTCCAAACTTTCCTGTTTCTTCTTGCCGTGAAGGCTGCAAATTAGACAGCATTCGGTTCCTTCCCGGAAAGGAAAAGTCGGAGAGCGACGCTAAAAATTCTTATCTACGACCACAGCCTGGCAAACTGTCGAGCTCATTAATACGTAAAATTACTTTCCTCTTCAAGCATGATATGTTGCAAAACTTCGTTCTTCCCACGGACGATCAAGTGGAACAGGCTACCAGCCTGGCAAACTGTCGAGCTCATTAATACGTAAAATTTCTTTCCTCTTCAAGCATGATATGTTGCAAAACCTCGTTCTTCCCACGGACGATCAAGTGGAACAGGCTACCAGCCGGCGTCACTGAGTGCTGCACTGAAGGTCAATTCCGCGCATTTTTATCTGATGTGTGACGTGGCGCGCAGTTGTCTTGCGCGTTTCTTTTTCATTTCATTAGTGTTATTTTATTTGGGGAGCGTGGCTGTCTTCCTTCAGTGCATGTTTTTCCTCATCTATTAGTTGTGTGATTGTATTTCTGTTATTATGTGTACTTTCGGCCAAATGAGCAGAAGTTATTGTGTTTCCCCCCCTGCAATAATGCCCTTGGGCGCTGCAGGTATCTGTAATAAATAAAAAAATAAATAAATAAATATGTTGATGAGGAACGCCAGGTAGGTTGAGACAAGGCCCGGCATGTTTTTACTGTAGCCTGACAAGGGTGCGATCAAAGTACTAAGTCAGGCCAATTGGTTCACCATCGAATGCACTAAAATCAGCGCGGGAGTACGAAGTACAAAGAATATGTTCAGAATTTGATTTTAAAAAGAAGACGGTGATAGCAGCGGCTGCGCGAAAAAGTAATGATCCCACCATTTATGTTTCTCTAATTTAGTGATCCGGCGAGCAGAAAAACAATGTGTTTAATGCGAGTTAATGCAGTCGTTATGCCCATGGTTCTATTTACGATTTTGGGACAGGGTTTCGCCGTTTGCTTTGTATATTTACTGCATCAGCGTCCTCGAGAGAAATCAAGTCAATGTCGAGAACACTAGCTAAAGGTGTGCAAAAGGTGCGTACGTGCATGCGGGTGTACCTACGTGCGGGTGTACCTTCGTGCGTGTGTGTGCGTGTGCGCGCGTGCGTGTGTGTGTGTGTGCGCGCGCGTGTGTGTGCGTGTGTGTGCGTGTATGCGAGTGAGTGAGCGAATGTGGGTACGTGCCTACAGGCGTGTGCACACACCAATATTAAAACAAAGTGATTTAAGGTGTTAGCAACGAGAGATCGTCATATGATTGATTGAATGATTGATTGAGTGATTGATTGATATTTTGACTGATGGAATTTTGCATTGAAACAAACCCTATCGGCTGTGGCGCATTACAAAGTGAATGCGGACTTCTGGATGCACTGGATTAGTTTTTATTCACCGGGTTATTGAACGTCAGCGACAAATCTCACTGCACTAGCGTTTTTACATTTTCTCTCCATTTAGACTGCGCAGCCGGCCTCCGAAGCCACTGAACCATCATGGAAATGACGTCATCACATGTTTTGAACGGTAATTGAAGCTTCATTTTTAAAGCGCTTACACCGCGAGACAAGCCCAAATGCCATTAATAAGAAACCAGGAATACAACAGCAATGCGTAAAGCCTCACATGATTGGACAGGTGCTTAATGGTCTGGAAAACGAAGAACTGAGTTTATTTGAATATTGCAGAATGAGATTTCATGTGCTATGTCACCGTTTTTGTTTTTACTAACCCTGGACTTGGCTATTCAATTGATTTGGTCAACTATTTGGATACAGACCGCAAAGATAGACCCGATGCAATGACGGATCAGTGAGCGTTAACTAACAACAGAGCATTGCGGAGCGCAAAAGTTATGCCTCATCCTGGCATATACATCAAAAAGCCACAGCCACTGAGCAGGCAAATTCTGCCGGTGGGTCTCGCCGGAGAAACCTGCAATTTCGCTCCCAAATATCGCTTACCCCTGCCTCCCATCCCTGTCCGCAAATACGGGTTGTACGTATTCGGAACAGTCCAGAGGCAAAGTTGGGACTGCCCGGGAGCGCCGTTACTCTCAAGGCTTAATTAGCATTCGATGACGTTCGTGCAAAAGTTTTTAAATTAATTAATTTTATTAACAAATTCAAGTGCACGAGGAAACACACACATACCCACGCGTTTTCCACATCAACGAGGAATTATTTCTGCGACGCACATTGGCGCCATTTCGCGTCGTATGCGTAATCGCATGCTTTTGAACACCTGCCTAACGGCACACGTGGGTACGAAAAAAAACGTGCTCTGCGTGCCGGAGAGAGGTCCCAGCGGTTTTCCCGTGACGTATTCGTTACGGCTTCCTGAAGCCTCTCGACGCCGGGAAAATTGCGCGACCGTCGTTTCCACCTCGCACCATCGGCGCGTGCCGCGAGCGCGTGGACGTGCGGCGAATGAAGAGCCCGATTCATTGATCGCGCCAACTTCGAACGAAGCTCTTCTTCCTCCTGTCGCGGCTGATGGCGCGAGCCGCTCGCTCAGGTGTTGATTCGATAGGGCAGTTGCGGACATGTTTTTCCTCCAGCTACGATTGTGGCTCTAGCACGTTCGCCAAGGACAGCGGAGATGCTCGCTGCATGAGCTGCAGTCCGTAGCACAGGAGTTCTGTGCCGTTCAACCAGAATTGTAGTGAATTATGAAAAGTGTAACACAAAGAAAATAATATAAGATCGAAGAGGGATTGAAATTCTGCCGGATGGTGCTTCTCGTGTGAAACAATAGCTGAAAACGGGCTTGGAACGCACATGAAAGTCTCTCGGAGGAAGGCGCTGACTGACAACAGCTTTGTTGACATCAACAACGAACAGGCATATCAGGACACCGCGAAGAAAAATAAAATGAAAACCAGAAATAAAGGCTAAGAAAGGACATCTGCTGAGTTTTTTTTTTGTTCATATGCAAAGAGAACATTCATGCGTCAACACCATGGCGGGGCTATCGTCGGTAACCACTTAATTACTGCATGGACTAGTTTGACTGCATTTTTTTCTCATCTCGCCAACATTTTCTAATTTTGCCTGGCACTGCTGATCATGGCTATTGAGGGCAATGTGGCCAGATGGGATTCCTTTGAGCGCCATGGCCTGTTCACAGGCTCTGTCGCTGACATATCGGCCGT
The DNA here is from genome assembly GCF_055824585.1 of Amblyomma mixtum. Taxonomy (NCBI): domain Eukaryota; kingdom Metazoa; phylum Arthropoda; class Arachnida; order Ixodida; family Ixodidae; genus Amblyomma; species Amblyomma mixtum. Next base: position 207,194,059 of record NC_143012.1, on the reverse strand, counting down.
TCTGGCCGACGTGTCCTTGCCTACGCGGAAACGAAATGCTTAGACCCCGTTTTGTTGACCCGCTGTGTATCGAGCCGTGGGATTCTTCGAGCACTTGCGTCTTCTGGTGTCTTCTTTTACCCAGTGCCACGACCAGTAACACTCATTCGGTGAGGAGCACAGGACGCAGACCCCCTTCCTCATGACTATCTTCAAGTTGTGTGAAATGCTATTGAAGTATGGTACTGCAACGTAACGGTTCCTTTGATCGTTGTCGCCAGCGTTGGCTACTGATGTTTGCACAAAAGTGGTGCTTAGAATCTTCGAGGCAGAGCGCCACGATCTCACGTTCAGCCCCAAAGACCGATGTCCCACAAGCCGGATGATCAGAACCTCGAACTCTCATGTCGAAATTTTACACGCGAAGTGCATGTTGGCGCTGCGAAGCAGGCCCTGTGAAAGGCCTACCTTCCATGATTGTTTGTTAAAAGGTGCCGGTTATACGACCACCTTGATAGACGCCGTGAGCGAGACGACACTACATAAAACCAAGAATCAGCACGAAAGCAAGAGCTCGGTCGTCGATTCGAGGATGGGGATCGAAAGAGGTGCAATACGTGTCCGGTTTTACACACCACTTGAAGGAGATAATCTTCAAGAGCAAAGTTTTCTCCCTGTTTCCGCTGCGAACAGATTTTATTGATGTTTTTCTACTTATTGTAGCTCAATGTTACCACGAACAGCGATAGGGAAATAGAAGGTCGACGTTCTGTGCTTCAGACGAAACAAGGAATACTAGATGTGGCACCAAACTTCGCACGGGGTCGAAGAATAACAGGATTAAATGCACCGCGTGTCAGCCAGGCATGTTCTTTAATGGCCCACATTTCCAGCGCACATAAAACACACTGACAGAGGGACGGTAGACACCACAGACGCGCTCCTTCCTCTGTCTGTGTATTTTATGTGCGCTGGAACGGGGATTCGTAGTGTCGCAAACCACTAACTATAGCCCAACTGTCTACGCCTAGTGATCTACAGTATTCCACTTTCGTGTGGGAAATGTTACATCTGCCAAGCCTCCCGAGATGTCAACGATGGAGCCTGTGGACGCGGAAGGGCTCAATAGAATTCCATATGGCTACCTTTCCCGCTCTGACCTGAAGTGTCATGTTATATGAGGATAGATTGCGCTGATGATAAAAATCGCAAGGAGAAGTAATTTCCTTATATCTTGGCAATGCGACAGCATTAGAAGGTGTTGATGACGGTACTCACCTATGGGGCAGAAACGTGGAGGATAACGAGTAACGAGAAGGAATCAACTTAAGTTAAGGACAACGCGGAGAGCTGTGGAAAGGAAAATTATAGGTGCAACGTTAAGAGACAGGAAGTGTACAGAGTGGGTCAGGGAACAAACACGGGTTAATGGAATCCCACTCGAAATCAAAAAGAAAAAAATGGGTTGGGGCAGGGCGTGCAATTCGAAGACAAGGAAACCAATGGTCATTGTGGTCATTAACAGTAACGCATTTTATACCAAACGAAGTCCCGCGTAGCCGGGGGTGGCAGAAAGCTTAGGTGGCGGATGAATGGGGTGGCCGCAGCTGGCAGAGGACAGGGTTAATTGGAGAGTTATGGGAGAGGACTTTGTCCTGCAGTGAGCGTAGTCACGTTGATGATGATGCCTTTGCCGATGTTCTCTGGGGATGTCACTTCTCTCTTGCCAATGGGCGAAGTTTATGGCCGGAGGCACACTTTTTCCGATGAGGCTTTTAATGCTCTCGTATAAAAAAAAAAACACGAAGAAACTGGTGCGTGGCATGCCTCTTCATGAACTTGACAAGGAAAAATTCTTGCGCGAAAGATGCAACAAATGTTATGTTAGCCTTCCTTCCGTACTATTGCTTGTTTTGGTGCTCCTTTTGTATGTCGTTGTTCATGTCAGTAACCTTTGTTTGCGTTGGCCTGCGTGTCATTTTCATTTGTTTTGTGTTCCTTCGTGCTTACATTTTCCATAATATAAGCCGATATAGTTTGCAATAATAAAATAGACTTGACAGCTTTGGTGACCACCTGTCTCTAGCAGTATTTATTTTTCAATAACTTCGTTAGTTTCTAAACATTATCTGCCTTTTGGTATTGAGCTCAGTTGCAGCCTCCTACGTATGCGTAGACTGGGCGTCGCTCTTATGCTGCCGTACTTACATGCATCTAATTGGACGTGCAGATTCTGTGAGCTGTTTCACATCTCCGAGACTGCGGCCCACGTTATCGATGCCTGTTCCGTGCTCGAGTGGAGAAGGCGGGTGTTGTCAGCTTCCATGGCGTGTTTTCAGAGCACGCTATGGTTGTAGGACCTTGCATACAGGACACCTGGCCAGAGGTATGAAAATCTCTTAGGTGGTCCAAGTATAACTTCGCTTTCTTAAGCAGCGTGGGCTTCAACTCGCGAGTGTGATCCGACACATTCCTAGGGAAGGTTACTCCAGCTTTGCATGTAACCTTTCCGCTCCAGAGCTTCGATGTTTTTTTACATTTCACTCTCGTCACGTGGATGCGAGTCGTTCTTTAGTTAGCACTGCTACTATGTTTGAAAAGTGCTCCAGTTAGCGCAACAGACAACGAGTGTAATATCTGTGAAGAGAGCAGGCTGCTTTTGACAGATAAAGGCACCTTAGCACGCATAGTTCACAACTGAGCGCTTTTTCCGACGTACCGAACTACACAACTTGAGGCAGCAGTACCAGCTACAACAGTAGCAAGTGAAAGTTACTCATTGACTTGAAAAAATCCCAGTGCCCAAGGAATGTGGTTCTTATTTGGCAACGTAGAACTACTTGTTTGTTACACAGCCGTGTGGCACGCATGCTGATATGTTTATTTTTAAATATGGCAAGATGAACAGAACTGTTCGTTCATATGTTTCGAAGAAAATATGCCTGCAGAGAACTTGCCAGTCTTTGTGAATGTGGTGTTCGCGGGTACCGGCAAGGAAGAAGCGATAAGAACACTGCGTAGTACTTTATTGGGCAACAGCTGTGATACTTTCTCCCGGCGGCGCTCATGCAGGTGCTCGCTTTTGTAGAGCCACGCCTGACGTCACTTGGCGCGTCATCACGCGTCTAACTCAACTCATTCAGAACGCCGGTACGCGTCTCACTCAACTCATCCAGAACGCCGGCACGCGTCTTACTCGGCTCACACAGAACGCCGGCACGCGTCAGTGAACTACTACCTCGCCGACATTCCTACCCTATTTCCTTCGTTTTTCCTGAACACATCGCACTTTCTTCTGATCACTTAATGACGCAGCCATTATAAAAACGGATAGCGTACTGGTTACACATGATGCCACCTATTCCCATAAATGAAGGCATCGACCTGGTATTGAACGCTAGAGCTGAAAATGCGCACTGGCATGAAAATTAAGTGGATCTCTCTACTTTAGTTAATGCAACGCTCAACATTTTTGAGTTCAATTCTTTTTATTACCTTCAAGTATTTGGAAAAAGTATAAGCACTCCCTTCGCACCGACCTATGCAAACATTTTTGTGGAGTTACTGAACTTCTAAACTGATTCTTGACGAAACAGCTCTTATGCCTGCGTTACATAGGCAAATTTTTCACCTAGTAAGCCTCGAGATTATACTGACACTCTTATTAAAAATAAGAACAAAAATCAAATGGCGCCGACGGAATTCCTCGCGTGTTTCTTCATCGGTATTCTGCGATAATTTCCTGCTTCCGTCACGTAAATTCCAATGCCTCTCTTGACCAGAGTTTCCTGCCTAGTGATTGGTTAGTTGCCAGAATAGTACGAGTCTTCCCTTGAGGAAAGTTAAATGCTGAAAACTACCGACCTATTTCGCTTATATACGCGAGTTGCAATTTGCTCAAGCGTGTGATAGCCCACCACGCTTTCAACCATCTTGAATCAGTCAACTTTGTCAAGTTTCAGCATTGTTTCCCCAAAAATATATCGGCTACAACACAGCTTTTATATGTAATTCACAATTTTTTCCTGGCCATTGTTAATCGCGGAAACAAAAGATGAAATTTGCCTGCATTTATCAAAGGAATTTGACTGTGTACCCCACGACTTGCTTATTGAAAGGGTAAAAATAATTTGGATGCCAGATCCCAAGCAACACAGTAATCAGCCCAATATTGGAAATGACTGGTTTCCTAGAGTACGCCGCTGTGGTATGGAATCTGTACCATATACAAAAAATTGGCTGTGGCTTAGCTTGGTTAAGCCTGGAAGATTGCGAAAGCAATACCCTCTGGCTGCGCCTAGGTTCAGCTGGTTCATCTAGGTTCAGCTGGTTGGTTCAGCTCTTCTCTCTGTTCCGGCGTTTCTTCAGCATGGCGTTTTCTTCTGTTGAAATTGTGTCGTTCCATACTATTCATAGATTCTTCACCCATTGAAGTATCTTCGGCATTAAGAGCGTCCATGAAACTTGTCTCAAAACTGGCTATCTGCATAGTTTCGCTACCGCTACCACCACTCATTAAACTTGGCCCTGCACTTGTAGATGCACCCGCATCAAGCGATGTTGACCGGCGTGCTCGCCAGGCTGCTGCATACGCACGTTGTTTAGCTAGCCGTTCTTCCCATTCTTTGTCTGTTTCTTCGGCGCGGCGCCGTCGCTTGGCCGCAGCATATCGTTCGAGCCTCGCCTTGTACACATCATCCGACATAGCGCACTGAGAGGAGCGCAGCTGCAGGCTCCCCCCGCCCCCCCCCCCCCCCCCCCCCCCGTGTTATCCCGCTTTAGCAAGTACCCTATCTCGCAGCGGCGCAGCCGGCGTGTAAGGCTGTACCTCCACCATCGATGGCGCGAGCTGGGTCCTCAGCTCTCGGTCTGTCGTGACGACACGCGGTCACGTGATGGAGTGGCGCAGCTGGCGTGTAAGGCTGTACCTCCGCCATCGATAGCGCGAGCTGGGGCCCCGTCTCTCGGTCTGTCGTGACGTCACACGGTCACGTGACGCGCCGCTATGTAAGGAGGCGCCACGACCATCGATGGCAGAAAAGTGCAAGCAGTATTGCTTTCGCAATAAAACATTGAGGAAGTGGAGCGTATCTAACGGCATGCAGCCAGGTTCATTTCATTCAATTATAGCAAACGTTCATCTGTTATTAGTATGTTGAGGCAGAATAAATTGGAGCCGCTCCGGTTGCGCAGGCAGATCGTCAGGTTAAGATTTTTGTACTTGCTACATCGCAACAAAACAGGTCTGTCACGTGAATCATACATATTTTCTACGTATCAGCGATCAATAGGACTACGTCCGTATTACGCACGAACTAAACAATTCTAGAAATCTTTTTCCCTTGCCCAGTCAAACAATGGATCGAACCCCCTGCCTGCCTTGATTGTTGAATGTAATAACGCTAATACTTTTAAGGCGAAAGCCTTCAATGCCTCATCGCTGTCGCCAGAAGGTTGTCAGCAGTGGTGTCACGCGTTTTCTAGTCAGACCAGTAATACGATCTCTGTGCGCGATGGGATTCGAACCACCATCCTTCCGCTCCGCAGCCGAGCGTGCTAATGGCAACGCTACTTCCTGCCAAAGCATGTGTAGTTCTCCTTGTCTAGGACGCTGGAGAGTGTTTGTAGAAAGGCGTTGAATCAGACGGATGCGTCCCAAACGCCCTCCAGTGTCTCCAGCATTTAAGATTCACAAACAATTGTGTGCTTTATTAACATCTTAACCACACATCAGTGACACAAGCAGCAACACTGTGCTTAAAGCTTTCGCCTCACCGCACTTTAGGTCAACGAAGTGCCCCCTGAATTTTTTTAGTATTTTTTGTAAACTCACTTTTTCTATCTATCTCCTGGTTGGACAGCACTGCTGCCTGCAGTATTTGAAAGAAAAAAAATAAATACAGGAACACGTGTCTGAGACCCTAAAAGCATTCGCACCATAATTCATTACACTCTAGTTTTGAAATCTTTCTTGCACTACTCTAAACGCCTCAATTTTGTTGACACTATCACTCCTTTAGAAAATCACCAGCTGAAAGTGACGCTCTACAGATGCTCAAAGACTGATAGCAATAGTTATATTTCACTAGCAATCATCCAGGACATATAAGCAAGACATACTTGTAGGACAGGCAAACGCGCCTTAGAAGAACGTCTACCGGCGACCCCACTGCCCCGAATTCCTGTTAAATTAAAGTTTTTCTCTCTCTCTCTCTACCGGCGACGACGAGTATTCGAAACATCTCCACTCATTAAAAACTACCCTCATCAACATGAACAATCCCCAGAAATCCCTTAAAATGATTTCCAATCAGCAACGAGTCTAAAACAAGGCGATGTACTTAAAAAATGACCAACAGTTAACACCACACTTAAAAAGAAATCCTCGAGCGCCCTTCTTAAGATAAATAATATTATACGGAAATACAACCCTATTATATCTAGCAACGAACCTCTCAAGAAAATATTTCTAGATGCAACAAGGCTAACATAAATACGGAACACCAACCTGGGAAATATGTCAGGACACGCTATTAGGCTCGATAAGAGACCCAGCCGGCAAAAAATTGGCTATGGTTTAGCTCTGGTTAAACCTGGAGGATTGCGAAAGCAACATCTGTGAGTAGCCATATATTGCTGCATGAGCTACATTGCCCGCAGTCTCGCCGTTTCGCGTGCTCTTGCGCTAACACACTGCGCATGCGCGAGGAGCAAGTGACGTCACTACGCACAGCTGGCGTGCCTCGCCGCGCGCGTGGGCTCGCCTTCCTTTCCTTAAAATGATCGGAGTGTAAAACAATACTCAGCAGTACTCCTCCTGTCTAGAATAAATATACCGGACAAATCTGACGATCAATCAGCAGGAGACTAAACAGCCGCAGTGCTGACACAGGAAAGGACGTTCAAACGGCAGTTTCGGAACATTTTCATCAACGCGGCCACAACTTCTATAAACTTAAAATATGCATTACGCAGTCAGGCTTCGCATCTGAAAGGGATAGAGAATACAGGCATACATTCCTAATCCACAAATTTTAAAACTTACAACCACCAGGGATCAAACTCTCCAAAGAAAGCTTAGAATCTCTCAGGTGAATCTCGTCACTGACGCAATTCTTTAAAAATGTGTTGCGCCTGGTTAGAGCAATAATAAGATATCAGGAGAAAAACACATTACATCGGCCTTCGCGGCACTTCATATCGCCTCTCTATCGTTTATTTCACCCTGTAGCGTAACGGTTTTTGTTTGTTTGCTCGTGGTGCGCACCAACCGACTAATCCAGCGTGCTCACAGCAGGCAAATATCGCTGCTACTATGCCTGGGACGAAAGGTGCACATAAGCACGGACTTGCAACTGATTTTATTTGAAGTCCGTGCCTTGCCTGTTCCTTTCGTCCCGTTCTTTTTGCGCAGTTTCATTCGTTCGAATCAACCTTAGATCTGATAACGCGGTCGTGGTGTGCGTGAAGGCTGCACGTAAAAGAGCAGCGTTTTTTTTACACTTTATAATTAGGGTTCAAACTGCCTATCATCGGCTTAAATACCTTACGCACTTCTGCAACCTTAAATAGTAGCATAGACTGTGGTTTCTCTGCTCGTTCACAGAGCGCGATACTCTTTCCACATATCTAAAATTGCTCTTCACATTTTTGAAGCAGGCTTTTAAATGTTGATATGCTTGTATGCTTGCTAGGGTGAGCCGGTCATATCTTCGACCTCTATGTGTGCGTGATTTTAAATGGCAATAATAGCTGAACAGCAAGAATAGCGCAAAATTCTATACTATAAGAAAAGACGCCGCGGGTACTGTGTGAATAGTGCCAGTCCTGTCCATGTTTCTTGCTTGGTGTCTTCTTTCGCGCCCGTTTTATCGTGCAAGTATGTCTGGGACGAAAAGCACACATAAGCACAGACTTCCAACGTATTTATTCGAAGTCTGCGCCTTGTCTGTGCTTATGTATGTCTTTCTTCCCGTTCTCTTTGCACAGCTTCCCTCGTTCGAATCAGCCTTAGTGCTGATAACGCTGTCGTGGTGTTTCCGCAAACTTTGCCATTTCTTGACTTTCATCACTTGCACCTTCGAGCGGCTGTTTACCGGGTTGTTGTGTAGTCGTCAGGTATACAGCTGTTTCCACTATCAGATGCTGTCGGTGTTCGCACATGCGTCTTATTTCTTTTCATCAAAGTTAACGCATTTAAGGAGCACGTTAACTTTACCCCGGTGAGGAAAGAGCCAAACATTATTTTCGCCGTCCTCGTATTCTACGAGATTTATTGAACTCCCAACATGAGTTTTATTTTTCCTGCCTTTCATTCCACGCAGCTTGAATTGGTCCTTATTGAGGAAAGTAGCTCGAGTGTGGTCCAAGCTATTCAAAAGACTGCTTGAGTACTACAATTTAGGAAAGTCGCTCACACGCGAACCCTAAAGTGACTCAAAGATCCTTATGACACGATTTTGGCAGCACGTCAAATTCCATGCAACCCCCCGCCCCCCTCCAAGCCGACACCTTCCCAAATTCACATAGGTGCAGAATAATATTCCATGAACACTGAACACCAGGGAATAATATTCCCTAGTGCGACGGGAGACAGGGACGAAAAGCCAGACAACCAACGAACACACTACACAAAGGAGCAGTGGGGGACCGCTCTCTCCAGCTCTGACCTGACGATCCAGCGTGACCTGGTGCCCAGGCAAGAGAAACACCCATGGCCATTGGAGTCCTGAAATAAAGACACCACCCGCAGCAGAACACTTCGTCTTTATTTTGAATTACCAAGAAATATTTCTAGTCTACCCCCCCCCCCCCCCCCCCCAGAGGCGCCTGCATAACTCTAACCTGTTCACTAGCACAACTGCTTCTGCGAGTGCGTTCCTGAGAAAGCGCACCTGAAATGAAAAATCCACGCGTCTTCCTAGTGGTCGTTGGCCCCAGAAGTTGTGATTTATTCTTTGCCGAGTACGAGCGGGAGGGGTTGGGGGGGGGGGGGGGGGGGGTGCTGTGCTAGCGAGCTTTCAGCTTTCAAGATTCAGCTCGGCGAGAAAGTTCTTCGCGAAGGTGAGGAAGGCGTAAAGGAAATCTCGAAATGCGCCCGCTGCTCCTGAGGAAAGGGTAAGGTGAGGTAACGCAGCTCTCCTTATGTAAGGAAGAGGGGAAGGAGCGAGCAGGAGGGGGAGCGGTGGCTAGCATGCCTCTTGGCAATCCCTACCCGCACTCCGTCCCAGCGACGATGTTCCACAACGCAAACCCGTCTCGGGCACTTTTAGTACGTTAACGCCATTCACACTACTAGAGAGCGTACGTTGCGCTTAGGCAAGTTTTGTTACTGCTTTTGCGATTTTTCAATGGACAGAACACTTTCGAAACCGACATTTGTCCTTTACTCAAAGTGCCTGATGACGTTCACGCATCTGCGCTGATAGCTTGTTACGTATGTAGCGTGGGCATAGTGAGTCCGACTGCGCCATAGCTGCTTGGTAGCATTTTAGAATATGAAAGCGTCGCGAAACGACCCACAAGCGCAGTTTACTTAAAAGGGTGGAGACACCAAATTTGTGGTTCGCGCGTTCTTAGTTTCAAACGTTTCTTATGGCTCCAGGAAGCATGATACACACTCAAAGATTCATATATTCACAGTGAATAATTTATTATAGCATTTTTAGGTGAACAATTTTCGGTTTCGGTTTCAGAACGCCGAGTAGTACAGTGACGTCACAGAGGGGGAAGATCAACTGCTTCGCTTGGTCACGTGGGCCCACAAATGTTGTGACGCACCTACTGCTGCATCGTCTGCTTTCCCACACACGTGCTGACCAGCGCATATGAAAACAAACAACTGCACGTCTAGTCCCAGCAGCTCGGATTCTGACAGATCTGATTCCAACGAGTGAGGACATCGACTTTTTTTTTGTTCGCACGCTAATATCGCCTTCGCGGGTTCGCGTGAGGATGCGAAACACTTTGCAAAATGCCAGTAAGCATCGCTGCGCCGCTCTACCCAAGCTGCGCCCACAACCGGTGTCACACTTCGCTGCCGTGCAGCAGTACCTGAGCGCTGCTTGGGATGGTGTACAAATATCACAAGAAAAGACAATATCGCCTTGTTATCAGAACTGCCAGCTATACTCGAGCAGCGACAAAGTACGTCTGCTTATGTTGGGAGCTTTCGGCAACGGCACCGCTCGCGGGCGCTCCGGGCGACGAGCTCTGCTGCTGCCTGGCTGCCGTGGTCGTCGCTAGGCCTATAGCCTGTTTAGCAAGCGGCCGGCGCTTCAGAAGTCGCCAGCGCTATAATAAAAGGCCTACTTTTCACAAATAGCTGTAGTGTTAACAGAATCATCTCACAATAAAATAATAGTACGGTCAATCTCCTCGACGCCTTCGGCAGCGGAGCTAGCGGGCGCCAGGCGAGCCGGACCCCGACGTCGCGCCAGCGGCAGCTGCTAGGCGCGGTTGTGAGAAATTTGCTCATATCACAGTTGTTACCTCTACTAGCAGCTCAGTATTGGTCAGCGATCCTCAAAAATGACACTTTTTTCACATTTCTTGTCCCATGGTTCATTATTTACGTCAAGAACACTCTTTAGCTCGCTTTGACGTCGGCAGACGGTATCCAGGCTTACCTACCGGCCGGCAGACTCGGCGTACTTCACGTCCGCACAAGAAAATACAAAACAGCCATGCTACCAGAAAGGATGCTTTCTAGATTCGAGATACGACAGCATGACTGTGCTAAAAGTGGATCTTTCGGCAGCGGCACTGCCTGCGGCAAAGCCGGCCGACGACCTGCGCGCTGGTCCCAGACTGCCCTAGTCGTCGCTAGGCCTAGCTGCTTTCGCATATCGACTCCGCAGCTGAGGGCGCTTCGGGACTGGCCAGCGCTCAGAAACGTGCTCTGCTCGGCACCCCTTTACTGTGAACTCGTCCCATAATAAAAGATATGCTCGATTTCCACGACGTCTTCAGCAACAGAGCTAGCAGACGGCAGGCGAACCGCACCAGGTAGCAGCAGCACAAAACCGGCTATGGGATGAAATTTGCTTGCATCGCAGTCATCACTTCTATCAGGAACTCGGTATTTGCCAACGATCGTCAGAAACAATGCATTTTTGATATTCATATACCCAGGGTTTGCTATGAACGTGAACAAACAATACTATCGCGTTCTTCAGATGCCGGCGTTCGGCACGAAGACTGGCGCAGGCCGCCCGGCTCCAAGGAGTGCGCCCTATGTCATCATGACGCTGCTGCTTCCCGTCGTTGTTGCCGCGAGCGGCCCGCCGTTGACATCTAGCAGGCCGGACGCAGGCAACGAGCTGCAATCGGACGTTGCGACGCTGTTCGCAACGGTGCGCCGCAAACCGAGCGAGTGGCGGTTAGCAGCAAACGCGGCTCGCTGGTGCGTCGACTGCGCTCACGCGGCTGTGCCCCGCTCATCGTATGTCACTGTATTTTGGTATGACGTCACTAAAACTTTATTTTTCTACACCCCTTGTGACGTCATGGTTGATGGCGCTAGCGATGGGTCTAGATCGTGAGAGTGAGCATTTAAGTAATCTTTTGAACCGAATTAAAATATTTTTTAAACGTTTGTTGCGTCCAACACCTGGCTGTGACTGCCCTTGCATACATAGGAATCCCATAGCAGGCTTTTTATAGCTTCAAAATTTGGTGTGTCCACCCCTTTAAACAACGGGTGAAATTTATACAGGGAGTGGCCAGTGGCCACTTTCTGGCGCAACTTAACTGCCGCACAACAATGGTCAATTGCTTAATCACTTCGGGGAAAATGAGGAGAATCAACTCCGCTGCCTTCTAAAAACTCAGCTTCCAAATGTTCAACATTAAAGCGGCAAAGATTTTCCTCCGGCGGTTTTAGAAGCTCAGACTTAAAGATATGCAAAGAGCAAATGAAGCATACGCGTTATCAAGGGCGAACGAAGTGGGAAGGCGGCAATTGAGTCACGAACACGAAACCAGCCCTACAAGTGAGGGCAGAAGGCCAAGTACAAGCGAGGTTCATTAAAACATTTTAAGAGTAGACATTGTATACAACTAACACCGTAGTCATTGTATACAATGACTACGGTGTTAGTTGTCGCTTCTAAACTATAGTTTAGAAGTGACAACTAACACCGCGAGGATTTGTGCACCGCCAACTAAGATCCTCGTATTATGTTGTTCAAGTCTGAATTTGCTAGTTCGCATTTCATTTGTCCCCAACAGCAAACCGAGAGCATTTCCAACCTAGCTGTTCATTTTTTGCAGGTCATCCCAGCTCGTGCATGCTCGTACAACCTTTGTCAAAAGTTTGGAGCCCAGGGGGTTTTGTTTTGAGCCACACTGTGTCGTTCTTAATGGATCTCTAGCGCTCCAAATTTTCTGGACATGAGAAGATTTCTGGTACTGCCTCCTTCAATAGGTAGGACTTCCATGAATGCGCCTACAGTCCCAATATAAAGCTTGGAAGTAAACCGCCTGGGCTCTAAACTTTTGACAAAGACTGTACGTGCCGCTTTTTAGCAGTGGCGGCGCTCAGGCATGATATCAGGTAAAAGAAGAGCGACACCGTAAAATGTGAGGCTGAGAGCTGACAGCGAAATGCAGCGACACTCTGAGGTATTCACTCCAGTGAAGTTCCACTTGCTCCAGTCATTGCTGCTTTGCTTTCCCAACAATTGGCAAGCGGTTTAACATTCGCCGATAACGGCGCAACAGAGCACCTTGTTCTGTGCGTACTACGAAGGACCGCCGGGTAGCTGCAGCACAAACTACAGTGGCCCTGGTTTTCGAGTCTTGAACCCACACAGGATCACCGACCTTCAACCGAAAGAGATCCCTAGCACGATGACGTTTGTTGTAGTAACGCGCTTGCAATTTTCGATTCGAATGATCCTTAGCTGTAACATCAGTCATTCTACTCTCTGTTGGGCCCCGCAGCTGAGGTGCCATCGGAACGCGAGTCCTTAGGCGTCGGCCCATCAGGATTTCTGCAGGACTGTAGCCCAGCACTCCTGGCGTCGCCCTGTATGCGAGAAGTGCGAGGTAGGGGTCTTTCGATTTAATTATAAGACGCTTGATTGTTTGCAACATTATTTCCGCTTCCCCATTAGCTTGCGGGTGCCTTGGGCTTACAGTCACGTGACTGAAACCATACTCAACAGCAAAAGTTTCAAACTCAGAGCATGAAAATTGCGGTCTATTATCTGTCACTACCGTTTCCTGAATGCCATGACGAGCAAAAATGCTCTTCATCCTCTCTATAACGGTTAGAGCTGTAGTTGAAGGCAGAAGCGCAATTTGCGGATAGCGAGACAGATAATCGACCAGCACTAAATAGTGGCGATTATTGATAACGCACAAGTCAACACCAACTCTTTCCCATGTAAAATTCATAGTAGCCGTGGGCATCAACGGCTCTGCATTCTGAGTAGCACATCGCGCGCAAGTTTCACAATCTTTCACCTGCTGCGCAAGTTGTTCGCTTTGGCCTGGCCACCAAACCAACTCTTTAGCCAATGTTGAACTTCTAGAAATGCCTTGACGCCCGTCGTGCAACTTTTCTAGCACTTCTTTTCTTAGGGACTGAGGCACTACGAATCTGGTTCCTTTTAAAAGCAACCCGTTGCCTTCAACTATAAAGGCGCGCTCTTGCCAATAAGGGGCGAGATGGGAAGGAAACCTCGGTTTTTCTGGACAGCTTTGGCGGCACAACAATCGGAGGGCTTTGCAAACTGCTTCGGTTTCTTGAGCCTTTCTCACTCTTTTCAGGAAATTATCTCCGGTTTCCAGTCCCTCAATGCACGATTTTGCATAAGAAGAAACTTCAGACAAAGTCAGTTCTCCGGCTATTCGCTTGTCTCCAGTGGTTGGCGCTCGCGAAAGAGCGTCGGAAGTGACTAAGTGTTTTCCCGGAACATAGACTACCTCAGAACGATAGCGCATGAGCCGCAATCTGAACCGCTGAATTCTTGGCGGGACCATATCAACGAGCATTTTTCCTAGTAAAGAAACAAGAGGCTTATGGTCCGTTTCGAAGAGTATGTCCAGACCTCTGAGGTATTCATCGAATCTTTCGGCAGCCCAAGCCAAGGCGAACGCCTCGTTTTCTATGTGCGCATAGCGCTAAGTTTTCGTGAGGGAACGCGAGGCGAACGCTACTGAGCGTCGCTCACCGTTCCGTTGCGTTTGAGAAAGGACTGCGCCCAGGCCGAAAGACGAAGCGTCTGCCGATAGAATCGTGTGAAGGCGAGAATCGTACAAAGCCATGCATTTCGCGGAGCAGATAAAAGATTTCACACTTTCGAACTCAGCGTTCTGCGCTGGGCCCCAAATCCAGGCCCTATCTTTACGCAAAAGTTAGCGTAAAGCAGCTGTAGTGTGAGCAAAGTGCGGCAAGAAGCGCCCCAAATGGTTTGACATGCCCAGAACGCTGCGCAATTCCGCTACATTGCTCGGTGGCTTCCCTTCTTTCACAGCATTTACCTTAGCAGGATCGGGTTGTACGCCTTCCTTACGTAGAACATGACCTAAAAAAGTGTGTTCACAAAGTTATGTAACATCGAAACTGTCAGATGCGTGTGCAACTTTGATATTTTGTAGCAAAGCAAGTCCCTTATATTAAGCATTGTGCATCATGGCTTAGCTTTTGTTTTGTATTACGCCGTCAGTTCTAGCGTAGTTTCTTCCCTTATGCGAGAAGCAGTAGCCGGCTCCGCTTTCGGGCACCAACTTCTCGTTACAATGACACGTAAAAAAAAATCTACTTGAACGACTGCCTTTTGTTTTAACTGGCACAGCCAATGTCAACAGTTTGTATCTTAAGCAGTTCCTCATATTGCTCTGCTCCTGCCACCGAAACGTCCGAATTCTCTGCTCCGTCTCATTCCTCCTCCGCTGCATGTCTCCAGGAGTAGCAACAACAATATATACCGTAGGCAGCTCACGTGCCGGATACCACTTCGATTCTTTTATATATTTAGCACTCGGAACCCTTTAGGATTATCATTGCGCAACACGACACGACGCGTGGTGCGCGCAAGGAGGTTACGCTACATTTAAATATGCGGCCGAGCTTGGCGCGAACGGTAAGCTCTCGTGACAGACGCTCGTACCTCAAACTCAAGGGCAGCCAGCTCGTCTTATGCGCTGTTGTTGCCTTTAGCCAAGACGTAAGTACCATTGTTCTACCGTTTCGTAGTTCTGGTACTTTTCCAAAGAAACTTTGTCGTCTTTTGCTGCAGTCGGCACCTCCAGAAGTGTCGGCGCTGTGATCTAGCTCCGTACTCGAATGAAATTGTCTTCCTGCACTTCCTCCTAGTCGTTCCAGGTCACGCCGTCTCTCAACGTATGTGTTCTGGTTTGTCAGCTGTGGCCGGCCGTTCGGTGGCGTCGACCGAAAATGCGCAATTTACAGAACGACGTCGCCGTATCGGAGCTGATAAGAAATTTTGTTTTGAGGCTGCCGATAACCACTCGCTTATATGTGCTCGTTTCTTTTTGCTCCGTTTTTATTTCGAGTGCATTTAATCCCTCTGGTGTAAGACTATCCCCTAATGAGCAAATTTATGATATGCCATCCTGCGTTATGCGGACTAAACACTCTGAAGAGGCAGAAGAGCAGCTATCGCGTTGGCAGTCGCACAAACTAGTGCACGTATAGCCACCACAGACTCACAACTATCATCCACAAATTGCTATTAAGGTGATAATAGCCAGAACAGCGGTAAAACTAGTTAGGAATAAAAACAAAAGGGCGGAGTGGTATACATATTATGGCCATCTGTCTATAGCTCTCTCCGCATGAATAATGACTCAGACGTCACCTCCGGATACCTTGTGTGCCGGCAGAAGGAGACAGTAGAGGACCGCCAAAGTCTCACCACTTATTGAGAAATACTAGAATATTGCACATTTAGTAGAAGACTCCACCCACAAATACACAAGGTACTGGGTAAGGAAGAAGCAGCTCTTAACTTTAAAGCAGACTTCACAAAATCCACCCAATCATTAACGACAATAGGAGCCACCATTGAGACAAATATCCCACTCTATACCATATGGTCTGGGCATGCCAGAAGAACGAACACATCCCCAGAATAGAACGGCCAGCGCTCCAGCAGTGGGAGAGTGAGCTGACCAGCTCGATACCCGAAAACCAGCAACGGCCAGCCAGTAAGGCCCTGCTGGCGGCCAAGCCCCGTGCGGTTGTGGATAGAGGGACTCACCCACAAACAACTCCTTCTAAATAAATGTTTTTCGCCTCCTCCCCTGTTAATTTCTCAATATGTTGGGGGGGAGTGTCTAAAAATTTTGTCGTTCTAGGCAGACGTGCTTCAGGTTCGCTCTCAACGAGCCATCAGTGAGAAATCCAAGCAAGAAGTTAAAAACAGAGGAGTGGGCGAGAAAGAACAGAGGAATCAAAATCATGCAGTGGCTGTCCGGCGTAATAGACAGGGAGAGAGGGCAGGGCTTCCGTCTCCTTTTTTTTTCACTTTATCCTCTTTTTATTCTAATACCTGCAAGCGCTGGTTTTGTGCGGTAAACTTCACCAGACTCGATCTGCCTAACAATTCGTGATCGTTCAGCCGACGTGGGTATCGCCTGCGAGCGACTACGGTATAGAACTCTTGCAGCTTGCCTTTTATGACTTACGTAGTCTGTGGAAATTCCACCAAGGGTCAATTGGTAGCTTTTTGCATTCTGTGTTTTGCGAGTTGGTTCTCTCTGCTAGTGGACGTCGTTTTCATTCACATATGTCTGCTCCCGTGAGAGGCATACCTTCGTTTATGAACTGGATGGGTGCGTCTTCTTTTTTTGCTATTTTTGTTGAAAGTCGGGGGCCAAGTGCGGTGTGTGCTAGGCCCCACAGCTGGGTGCCCAATTTCAGCTGGACGGCCACAGCAAGGACCCTGGGACAGCTCCTCCTCGACAGTACACCGAAAGCAATCCTCTGCGTGTGAGAACCTGTTGTGAATGTGTTGAAGAGTGGTCCACATTTATTGAGGAAGCCCCATGAAGCTTGGTGAAGAACGCGGCGGTGAGCTGAACGACGCGTCAGCTCTGCGAGGCAGCCATGGACGTTCACTGGAAGCCTCCCACTTCATCGTCCTCTACACGCTGGCACGTGAGGTGGCGCTACAAATGTTTGTGCGTTTCTGTGCGTGCTGGTGCTTTTCAAAGTTCCTGTGTGTCACCGTTGAGACCAACCAGGGCACCACCTATGAGTACCAGAGTAGGAACGTGAACTTAACTGGGCAACAGTCAGTGTGTGCGCGAGCACTGTGATTATCAGGACGATTTTGCGGAGCTATATGCAACCAGGGCAATGTACGTGGTGTACATTACACTTCCACATGTTAACTGCGTTGGGTAGTTCGCCTTCTTCTCTGTATATCTGCTTTAAATAGTCTGCAAAACCTACCATTTCTATCCCTTTGCCTTCCTTCCTTCATCCTGTCTTCCACAACTGGTGACCGACGTTTAGCTGCCAGCATTGCTCTGAGCACTTTTGGTAGGGCCAGTAGATTTCTCAATCAATCAATCAATCAATCAATCAATCAATCAATCAATCAATCAATCAATCAATCAATCAATCAATCAATCAATCAATCAATCAATCAATCAATCAATCAATCAGTCAACCAAACAATCAATCAATCAATCAATCAAACTACCCTTATTTCACTGTCTTCTTGTTCTGCATGACTGTATCTTTCGCACTCCCTAACGATATGCGAGGCGCCTGGCCGCACCATCTCTTGCCTACCTGACTTTGATCATGGCCAGTAGTAGAAGCAATCATTTCAAGCCCACCCAAATAGTATACCGGTCGTGTGCAGAGGTTTGAGTCTAATTTGAGAGCAAGAGTGATTGCATTCGCTGTGATTCTGGCTAGAGGCAAGCAGATTGGAAAACCGTGACGTAATTACATGTTATTTACGGCAGCAAGATTAGAGATGGGATTTTTTTTTTTCAAGATATGTGTTAAAGTATTTTCTGATTGCGTTTTGAGGTATATATCGCCTTACCGTCAGTACTACAAAGGTCCGCTACTGAGGAAACAAACAAATGACTCCTCCGCTTCCAGGACAGTGCACGTCACGCAATGCTATTTGCAGCCTGACAGCGTTCCACCCAAACAAAAGCTTGACGGCCCGCTTCTTTCTGGTGGCGCTGTTATACCTCACTGCACCGCGTTACTCCTTGCAAAACAAAGAACTCGGCCGATGAGCGAAAACGCACGCATTCTGAAGCGAGACAAGTGGCTGCCGGAATTGAAAAAAATATGCGTGTAAAATCCAGACCGGAAACGAAACAAAACTAAAGAGAACTGATTTCGATATCCGCTCGCTCGTGTTCGAAACAAAACAATGCAGAGAGTTTACCGCCTTCCGACGTCCGGTCTCTTCTCGTTCTTCGGGCTGTTCCGACGGAGGCGGAAGTGTCGGCGGAAGTTACTTCCTCAACTTGACCGCGCCTGACTGAATACAATCTCGCGCGTTTTGCTCTCTTCGCCCGCTCATTTCTCTTTCTCCCCTTCCTCTCTGTATTACGCTAGTTTTGTCATTGCTTTCGTTTAGTATCCTTTTCTGTCCGTTTGGCTCTCATTTTGTTCTTATTCGTTTTCTTATTTTTTTTCCCCCTGACCCCTCACGGCGCGTGGCCACGACTGCTGTCAGGGCGCCATTTTCCGGCCGTTCGTTTCGCCACGTTTCCGCGTCCGGTGAGAGGAGCGAACGCAGCGCGCTGGCGTGCCGTGGCGCGAACTCTTCTCTCCGTCTACGGCGGGTTATGGAGGGAAAGAAACAAAATGAGTTAAACAAACATGAAGTGAGTAAAAGCTTGCGCACAGCAAGCACGCCAATGCCGCCACGTGTTGGACCTAGATTCCCCACGTCGCTGACGCTGCTCAGAAGATGATCTCTCTCTACGTTCGGGCACCTTAAGAAACTGCCTCATTATTTCATTCCCTTCATTTTTCTTTTCTTTGCGCCGCCAGGAGTTCGGGTTCTGCGCCGCCAGTTTTAGAGGGAAACAAACGGTCCAGCGCCGGAAAACTGCATGCTTTGTTGCTCGCCGAAACGCCCGCTGCGCGCGCTCAAGTCGCGTGACGAAACCAACAGCGAATTGCGCTGATTGAGAGAGCACGACAGTTGAAGCAGAAACGTTGAAGATCTTGCTGTGGCTATCAAAGGAAAAAATAAACAAAACAAAATGTAAACTTGCGCAGGAGCCCAAAAAAGAACTCAGCGTAAAGCTGCTGAAAGCTTTACCGGGGACGTGCGTCCGACTGTGCTCGCAGTAATCTTCGTCTTTTCTACTAAAAAATATGAGCACTTCTTTCAGCCTTCGTCATGAAGGTGAGCTCAGCGATGAGCGTTACGCTGCATCGCAAGCCTCCATTGCTAGTCTTGTAGTCGTGGATCAGGATAGAGGACCGAATCATCGATTCCTGGCTCACTCAGGTACCTGGGGGCGACAGTTGAGAATCGTTTCCTTAGAGAGCCTTCGAAAACTTGGCGGATACCTCGCTGAGGCCACCTAAATTGAGGATATGCAGGAAGAAAATTAAGAAAGAATATCACGGCACAAGCCTGTCTGCAGAGTTTCCCAGACGATTTCCATCACAAACAGGCTTGACAGCGTTTGCACATATGTGTGGCATCCGTGTCTGCGTATTAACCTTTATGGTGAGAAATTAAAAGTTTTAATTTGAAGAAGTGTGATATAAG
The DNA here is from genome assembly GCF_055824585.1 of Amblyomma mixtum. Lineage (NCBI taxonomy): Eukaryota > Metazoa > Arthropoda > Arachnida > Ixodida > Ixodidae > Amblyomma > Amblyomma mixtum. The sequence goes on along the minus strand of NC_143012.1, from coordinate 207,174,341 downwards.
GTAGGCTGCAGTAATAATTTTCTGGCCTGTTAATTCCTATTAGAGCCAAGGGAACAGAGGAATGGCCGAAATACAGGGAGAGAGTAAAAATGGACTGTGATTATGGCATAACTCGATGAGCTGCATTTGTATTTCTTTCTTCTACCTGCATCTCTTTCTTTCGTGCTTACTTACATTTCGGTTATCCTTAATTTTCGGGTACTTCTTTTTTCTATCTGTCGTCTTCTGAAATTTTGTAATTTGTTTAGTTGTGCAGTACATTCCTCTGGGAACCTTGTCTCCAGTTTATATTTTAGCGCTTCTCTCAAGATATAACACACTTCTTTACCTTAAAACTGACCAGCGCAGTGTTGCGTTATGGTGATTCTTTCAGTACTAATTTGGCCTCTTGCATTACTCATTTATTAAACATGTACTGGCCTTACGTGATCAGTAAACTTTAAAACTGCATACGCAACGCTCAAGACCAAATGCGCAAATGCGACCGCACATCACACACTCACATAGTTGGCACAGAGAATTCGTTCAGATAGACGGTTTCCGTGAGGCGTTCGTGCTGAGATGTGCCCAGTTCTCTTCACGGCCTACATATTTATAAACGTGCAGCCTGTATGATGCCTTACAACTCTGACCAGCGCATATTTTTGCTTTGCATGGTTTTGAGGGACACTATCAAAGGTTCCACACGACACGATATTAGTTTCAGCAAACGCCTTGAACCGATGATAAACCGCGCATGGAGGCGGCCAGGAGTGGAGCGCCACCACGCCGGCGGGCAACAAGAGATAGTATGATTCACAAGGTGCATTTTTTTTCTTTTGTTTTTTTCATGTATATTACAGAAAAAACTTTCACTGCTCCCAGTTAAAATTGTCGATTCAGTCTATTCATGAAGACATAAGATAAGTGGACAGGTATTCTACCTCGAAGCCATTTGAAATCATAGTAGCGATGAATAACAGGGAGAGCGATAGCACGGCTAATACGTCATAATAAACTAGTGTATATTTGCAAGGCTAGCTGACTGGTAGACATGCATTGGAGAAAAATATAGTGGCGTAAAATCAAGTAACCTTTGAGCCTTAATCTTTTATCAGACTTACTCCTCAACAGCACGCTTTCATTTTCAGCGTTGAACGTGTAATCGTTTTTTCTGGACATATTTGCATCTACGACGCAACAATCAGCGGTAATTCAGAGAAGCATAAATGTATTTTGACATTACCAAAGCGCTGCAATGATCGAAATAAACGCGTGGGGACGGCGCCAGAAAAGAAAATGCGTTATGCATAGTAGCGAGTTCTCCAGCAGCTTTCCAATACTCTGGCAACGGAAGACGCTGGAATGTCGGGAAAATTTTTTCATGTTTTTTATGTATAGACACATATTTATCTACCTCTTCCTTGAAATCAGTTTATTTAAACTCGCCTTCAGTCATAGAGTTTCTTACTATTGCCTAGAGGGAAAGCTGGTGGCGCTGCACTTCAGCCACCATGGACGCTGAAAGCATCATGGGGCGGTGAGCTACTTGTTGCGGCACAGTCGTAATTTTTCGGGAGCACGGAGTGGTACTACTAAGATGCTTCATTCCGAAAACGCTGTTCGTGTGTGCGCAGACGATTTTCGCACGAACGCAGTGTGCAAAACTCATAGTAGTGAAAACGCGACGACACACGACGCCAATAAAAGGTTTCACTTTTCTGAAATGCCATTAAAAACCTCTTATAGTGTTTAAGCACAACATTTTTTTTAAACATATTTACTTTTAAAAGTGCGCCTGTTAATCACGAAATATTAGTTTTTATAGTGTTCTTTAGTTGGCCAATAGGAGAGCGAGTCGTCTCTTATTTTGGGCAAACTTTGCACTTAAATGCTTTTCTGCTCGTTTGTTGCAATCATTAGACAAGATATTGAATGTTAGGACGTTTGTAGTTATCAAACAGCTCTATTTTTTTATTATTTTTTGGCCAAAAGTTGCAGTTCCGCAACAAGTAGCTCGCCGCCCCATGATGCTTTGAGCGCCCATGGTGGCTGAAGTGGTCTCGAGGGGTCGCCATGCAAACTCTCATAGACGGGCTGCCAGCTTTCCCTCTAGGTAATAGTAAGAAACTCTATGCCTTCAGTGTGACATGTACGCCACTTCACTTCCTCCTCTTCCATCCAACTGACTAGCATCACCTCGAAGATCCAACCAAGCGAAGGCCACTGGAGTCCTGGGCTGAGGACTCCAACCCCAGGATCTGTCAACACCCTTTATTTGGCCAATAAACGTTTTTTCTCCTCCTCATCCTCTTCCCTCCATCTTCTGCCCCCAACCCATTAAGCGATTATGGCAAAGTCCGGCGTAAGACTTATGAGCGCAGGTGGCGACAGTGTCGTTGAGCGCTAACTCCGACCTGTACTTTTTATGCCCCGCATTCCTCATGCCCGAGATCTACGAGGACAAAAATTCTGTTGAACGAGCTCGTGACCACAGGGCTTTTCTTTTTCGATTAACAGCGGCTAGAGAGAGCGACAAACAGCTTTATTTTTATTCTTTCGAGTTTATGTGATTGTGGTCCGTGTTGCGTTTTTTTTATAATATTGTACTTATACTGCTTATAGCCTGTTTTAGGAGTTTTTTAATTTTGCTTTGTTGCAATTTATGGTATCCTTGTATTGTTATTGTACTACGGTATTCCAGTGCCTGTTCTCGTTTCTCTATTACAGGCCATTGATACATACGAATGTTATCGCTCTCCCCCCTTATGTAATATTCCACCTAGCGGCTTTTAAGGGATAATAAATGATGATGATGATGATGATGATTACAGGTGCCGGGAATCGGAGCAGGTGGGTCCTGTGTGGCCCCAGGTGGGGGCGACGTCCTGGTCCCACGAAATGAGTGCAAGTTGAGTGGTATTGTCTGGCTGGATGAGGTGTTGGTCTCAGCTTTCCGCTGAGGGATCTGGCAGGAGGGCCCGTGGGGGCGGGTTACATCCTCTGGGGATGCGCAGACTAACAACGTCGATGCCGGATCCACGAGGTTCGGATAACGTTTCCTGTACAGCTACTATAATTAAGTGGAAGAAGAGGAAAAGAGATGCCGTTTTTGTACCGGTGGCAACGGTGCGGTATAGGGGACGTGCGCCGGCTGTCACCGCAGTTCATATTGCCACGCGGAGGAAGTAGCAACGATTTCTGTTCTCCCCGCCTTCGGAAGCGTTGACAAGACGAGGAAGGAAACTGGCCAGATCTCGCACGCGTGGTCTTGGTCGTGAGCGGCAAAACAGCGTCGTAGGTAGCGAGTTCGTCTCAGAGACGCCGCCGACAACGGCGTCAGCGGCAAGGAACGGCTTTAGCGCTTGCACGTGTGCTGCAACTCCTGTGACGTGCTCTCGCGCGAGTCTGTTCGTCCAGCTTTCTGCAACAAGCGTGTCTCTTGTCGTGAGACGAAAATGGCGCACCGCCGCCGAGTGTATATGCGCGCGTGTCTGTCTACGCTGGGCCGGTGGAGGAGGCGAGGCCGCTGCACGTGGCACGCTTTGTCTTCACGAAACCGGCTGCGGCGTGCTCCCTTCTTTCCTATATTCTCTCGACGCGAATTGAGGTCCTAGACGGGACGGCATTACAACGTCTTCAGCGATGACTCGGAGGGCTGAGCCGGTGACATAATTATACGCTTGCCGTGTTTGTAAACTGAGAACGCAGTGCTGTCAGCGCGCCTTTTGGATGCCGCGCCTCTAATTGAGGAAGGCGGAAAGGAATGAACACGAAGGTTTACGAGCACACCCGTCGCATGACGCACCCTAGTACAAGCCAAAACTAAGTGGTGGTGATAGTGGACGGCGTCATGAAGGAAAGAATGGAGCGGTAATTTTTTCAGTTACAGTGTTAAATCTGACACTTTAGCGCCTAGTTTCACGAATTTAGGACGTACCAAATATATGCCATGTTCTTATTTACATATATAGGTACGGTAGCTTTTGTGCGCTTAGCGAATGAGCATCTCTATATGGCCGTCGATTAAGTCTCTCCCTCATCAGCTGTGATGCAAATGTTGGTGGCTGTATGCTCCCCGGAAGCAACACTTTTTAAAAGAAAAATATGCACCCCATCCGGCCATCGAGAGTCGGTGTATGCACGAAATGCATTGCAGGCCTCGTGTACCGCATTCTGGAACGGCTAGTTACACTCTTTTAATCCCTTATCTGGTAGACGTGCTACCGCCTTAGCCCGCTTTGTTCTTTGAGATGTGCAGTGCGCTCAGTCTCTCTAGCTGCCTTCGCGGCTTGACGTGCTGCCGCCTTCAACCGCTTCTCTTCGTCTAGTTGTACACCGCGTCCTACGTCCTGCGGCGCTTTCGGTGCTTTACATGCGACAACATTCAGCCCCTACCCTTTTGTGTGCTGGAGCAAGCGTGCTATGCGTCCTGCTTTCTCTGCTTGCCGCGCCGCAGCATTCACCTGCCTTTCTTCGACCTTAGTGACAAGTTCAGCATCTTTGGCCGCCTTTTCACATTCAAGTGCGGCCACATGCAGGTTACGTTGGCGACATATAGTCCATTCCTTTTCTGCTACGACGTTGAAATCACATATAGCTCTTCATACACAGAAGAAGTTTCTCTTTTCTTCACTTACGCGGCTGATTTGCATAGTGAGCAGCGCTCTTACCACTGAGAATTATTAAGCTCAAAATGAACGGATGAAGGATAGCGACAACGGCAATGATGATTTATATGTTTCCTCATTTGTGGCAATGCACTGGGGCATACCACCTGTGCTTTCACGCTTGAACTATATTTCACCGCCGCCGCGGTGGGTCAGTGGTTATGGCGCTCGACTGCTGACCCAAAAGATACGGGTTCGATTCTGGCCGTGGCGGTCGAATTTCGATGAGGGCGAAATTCTAGAGGCCGGTGTACTGTGCGCTGTCAGGGCAATTTAAAGAACCCCAGGTGGTCGAAATTTCCGGATCCCTTCACTACGGCGTCTCTCATAGCCTGAATCGCTTTGCGACGTTAAACCCAATAAATGAAACGAACATATATTGCATGCATGCAAAGTAGCGGCATCTGTTACAGGAATGTTGTTTTAGTCCCTCAGAAATGCCACCGTCTATTTTATATTTCGATGAAGGCGCATAATGGGCGTTATTGTATCCATATGGCAGAGACAAAGCTTGAGCAGACGATCAAAATGGCGTATTCATTCGGTTTTCGGTCAGTCTGGCTACACATATCTCTGGAGAGGGGAATGCTTTGGCGACTGTGTGATTTTGACGAAAGTTGCCCTCGCTCTAGCGTGCTGTTGTAGTGTTGTTTGAGTTCTTACGCTAGTTTGATGTCGCTTCCTGGTTCTTTTGTGTAGAGTTCTGGGAATCGAACTTTCGTAATTGGTAAAATACTTGTAAAAGAAATTGCGCCGATGCTCGATTGGTCTGAGGCGTCGGGAAAAAAAGGTGCTGAATTTGCTCCGGCAGTGGTTGGAAATCTCGCTTGGCGAGCAATTAACACTCGGTTCTGCTGGAAACCATTCGGACGAAAATTTAGGCTTTTGAAGGTCTTTAGTTTCAGCGCCGGCTTAGGCGTCGACTTCAGCGCTATTTTCGGACGACGGTCGACCTAGTTTGCCGAGAATGAAAGCGAAAGGCATTATTTCATGCTTGAAAAAAAAATGAGTGGCATCGCAGTGAAGGTACTGTCTTTGCAAAAGAGAGCGTTCACGTGTGACTGCTGCCGAATGCTCAACGACTGGTGTTTTTCCCTTATAAAAATAGTCTGTACACTGTCTATAGACTTCTTTTAGACTGTATTACATTCCTAAAGATATTTTCTTTTTGCCTAACCATCGTCTACAGACTGTCTGTAGACAAAATCCTACTAAAATTGTTCGGCCTTAAATCCATAGATTGTCTATTGACTGTCTATAGGGCTTGTATTGCCTATGGACTCTTCTATAGGATTTGTCTACAGAAAGTCTACAGACTTTATAGCAAAAAGTCTATGGACAGTCTATAGACTGTCTAAAGAAATTTTTGTAACGGTCGCATCCTGAGGAAGCCGCTGGCGGCAGAAAAAAAGCAAGATTTTAGCAATGAAAAATTGCGTACCCTTTCTGGTCTTTTAAACGTTCCCTGTGTTTCTACTAGGGGCTCGCAAAGCACGTAGACCCACTTTATCTGTGGCTTGGAGCAAATTCGCGACAATGGGCACCTGCGCCATATCACCTTTGTTCGAGGAAATATATTGAGGCCACTGTGCAGGAATTAGAGAAGCTTTTATGGGTCCATATGGCTGACGACACGTGTTTCTCCCGGAAAACAGTGCTGTAACAATAGTGCTTGATTGACAGCGGCGAAGACAACACAGAGTACGTGTGCGCCTCAGAAAAATGCTACTCCTTGAATATACCCATTTGCAGCACCATTAACGATGCTATTGGCAGCAACGAAAGCCACACTGAAAATGCGAATTTGTTGTTGGTCATGGAGCAGAAAGTGTGAGGGGAACTAGAACGGACGGCTTCAGGACGGTCGCTCTGGGTCTCTAACACGGCGCAAGCGACTGCACGGCCAAGGCCCAATTAACTTTCACTGCTACAAATGCGGTATGTAACCGCTGCTCAAGCAAGAACAGCAGTTGTTTCACAATATTTTACCACAGGTACAGACTGTCAAAACAGCACAGGGTAAAAACAGCATGGGGTGCTGTTTTTTACGGCGTGCTTTTTTGACGCGTGCTGTTTTTTCCATGTGCTGTTTTTTACTGTACTGTTTTTTGCACGCTGTTTTGACGTATGCTGTTTCGTCGTGTGTTGTTCTTTCATGTCTCCATCGAACACAGCACAACTTTGCACAGTGCAGTAGCGCTAACATATAAACTTAATTTTTCCATGTTGCACCATTCACTCGTGCAACGCAGTATTTGTATTTTTTTGTCTTTTTTGTCACATTTGGTTAAGTGAAATTTCGGATTTACAGCAGTACAGTTGTAAATGGGACTCCATATGATGTAACAATAAAAAGTTGCACTTTTTTTCCCTATTTCTTTCAGTCCTTGTACCGAGGTCTGGGTCTTCCCTCTTACATCCTCTCTTTCTCGTTTTCACGTCTACAACAAGTGAGTGACTACATGGCTGGAAAACAAACTATGCGGCTGGAAAACCTTTGTCCAAAGGTGTATACGTTTGAAAACTCTTGTTTGGAACTTGGCGGGTGCTCACACTAATCGCACAAGCGCGCGTCCCTGGAAACAAAGAAAAGACCTCTTAATCCGACAGTACTTCATTTATTTGTCACATATAATGAAACACCCAAGTATATCGCTACTAAGCAACAAGATCATTGGTTAAAAATTCGTGCCTGACACGGGTTCATGATTTCAAATCTTAATAACGCGCCGTGAATTTGTAACTAACAAACTCTGACCACTTCCATCTCCTGTGCTGGAAGCTTTGCCGTTGCTCGGATCCGCCAGTAGACTTCAAGGCCACTCAATGTTTTGCAATGGAAATCCGCGCTGTCGATCACACGTATGTGTCTCTTGCGACAGCATCAGCCGCTGCCGCTATGTAAGGTTCGGTCTTGACGTCTCAATAAGCGCTTTTCGGCCCCGGTGTGACAAGATATGTACTGATGTATCCGTTAGCGCAGAGGCTCTATGTGCATTACATTGAAAAGGACAACGTCGCCTGCGGCTGAAAACATTATTCTTTCTTTCCTCGCTTTCCTTATCCGTTCGTTAGACCATTCTTCACCGCTCCGCCCGCGAGGTGTACGCATACAGTGAGAGGTTTCGCCACTGCGATTGAGGTGTTTGCTTACCGCGTGCACAGCGAAATTATAGTGTGATACATGGACCGCCATCTTAATTTGCCCAGGGCAGCCCGTGTGGAGCTCGCTACATTACTGCGCCGTCACATCCCGCTTGTACTCTCTTCCTCGCTACGTCAATCCCACTTTCCTCACATGAGTGGCCGATCTGTCCGTCCTTCCTGACACTGAAGATTTTCGTGTGAACATTTCGTCACAAACTTACTGCACAAACTTTACGCTCGGATATAACGTGAGATGCGTGTCCGGCACAGGCTACAAGCAGAGATTTGCGGCCTACTCACCTTACTTGGACTACGTGCCTGTCAGAATCTTTTTTCCGCTTGCATATTTCCATGATGTGTCGCTGAAAACCTGACGTCGGTGCTCAGAAGCACGCGGAGCAGAACTTGCGCTTGCGCATAGCTCCGACTGCTTCTTTCCCGGATAATTATTCCGGCGCTGCCGCCTTGGCCATGCTTGAAGCGGCAAGGCTGCGAGCGCTCTTAATTACTTCCCGAAGACGAGCTGAATAAATGAAGCGCCTAAGGAACGGTGGCTGACATTAAAATGAGCGCTTGCTTACACGCCTGCTTCAGAAGGCGTAAAGCAGTCGCTCGGTTTTTTTCAAGGTCAGCATCATGGCAAGCGCTACGCGATACAGCTGAGCGAAGGTGGTTGAGGCGGAGGTAGCGCGACCTATGAACGCCCTGTTATTTGCACTTCCTTCCTCAAAGCGATTCTCAGGACGGAAGATTGGCCGAGCCATATGCCCTGTGGCAGCCACGAGCAGAGCTAGCAGGCGCCTCTTGATTTTGAAACAGTCGTTACTCGTTGCCCGTGTGGTGCGAGCGAAGAGAATCTCTCCTCTAATGTAGGAAGTTGACAGAGAAGATGAGGGAACTGGCTCTCTTTCTTTCAGAAGGAAACAAGTAGCAGCAACATACTTTAAGAGGTACCAAAGCAGTCAGTGTCAGGATGGACGAATCATAGCATACCAAAACTAGCAGCCAAAGATAACATATTTTCGCAAGCAATGGCATAAATCGCATTCTAGTTACTTCTCAGTACCCTTAGTGGTTATGTGCCGGTTGTACTGTCAACTGCTCTACTCCATGGTCATGCTCCACCCTTCTTTAACGGGTCAGACCAACTGGCCCAAAACTTTGCCCTGTTGAACCGGTGTTGAAGTTTGCGAAATATCCAGTAGACAGCGTCATTTTATTCGAGTAGAGAAGAAACGCGTTGCCAAAGTTTATCCTGGAGACTCAGAAAGCCGTCACAGAGAGCAAACATGTGGGAAGTCGCGATGGTAATGCCTTTAGTCTCTGATAACTGTCTCACTATTCGTTCCAGACGACACTTAGTGGTCTTCTAGTTATCACTTGTGTTTTGGTACAACGATACCTTCATAGGAAGTTCTCTCAGATTTCAACGACTACTGAGAGGGGGCGAGGCTGCCCTATCCAGCTGTGGACTAGAGGCCCAAAGGTCCCTTTTAGCACGACCACGGACAGAAGCAGCAGCCGCTGGAGTCCCGGACCGGGAAACCCACCCCCACATTCCCCTCCCAAATCACCCAATAAATTTTTTCATTCATTAATTCATGCTTTAATTAATTAATTAATTCATTAATTCATTCATTCATTCATTCATTCATTCATTCATTCATTCATTCATTCATTCATTCATTCGTATTCCCGCCGCTGCTGTAGCGTGTCGTATGGGCGATCCCGAACATGGGCCTTGTGCATGCATATGAACCCAGTAAAAGTGGTCTACCATGGAACTGGACTAGGGAGTTTTAAACGGACACTGGGGACGGATCAAAGTTACTTATGTAAGAGCTCGATTAAAAATAAATACAAAGCAACCATTACGGATTGAAGGTGGCCTATATTGACAGAGTTCAGCGTTCTAATGCGAAGGAGGATATTTTCACTGAAAATAGAACATGTATTAGTTGGAAAATGGAAAAAAACTGCTACAACTAACCTTAGTAGCTTACGACATTAATCAGCGAGAGCTGACTGAAATGATCGCCCGAGAGGCTTAGAATTATAGAAGACCCCGGTACGGCCGCCTCACGGTTGTCCGCAGCTGTATTGGGGACGCAGGCGGCGACTTTGCTCCCCTTGCCACGCGCCGGCTTCGGAGAAAAGAACACACAACGCGGCGCACTCCTAGAAGCCGAAGCATCCACAGCGCGGCACAGCTGCTCAAGCGGCTCCGGTTATGGGCTCATTCGATGCGTTCCAAGCCCCCGGTGCGACCGACTGCAGCCCCTCTCCGACCCACAAATTTCTGCACAAAAAAAACACCGCGCCAATAATAGCGGCTCCACATCGCAAATGCCGCTTCAGCGCTCCCCTGCCGCGCCTAAGAGGGCAGTCGTTGAGTCAGAGGAAAACATTTAGGCAGTCGACTGTGAGGCGCCCAAACGGGCACTCATTTGTGAGACGCCCAAACTAGGCTTGTGAGACATCGAAATAGGTCTGTGAAGGGGGGGGGGGGGGGGGGGGGGGGGGGGACTATGCCCTCTGTTATTTAAAACAATGCGAAAAGGTGCCCAAGATTACGCGTAATTGGCATTGAAATATTCGGCCCATGTCGGTGAGAACAGCGGCAAAGCAGGTTCTAGTGAGTGATGACTGCGCAGTTAGTCTTAATCCTTTATTCACACTTTTAGCAATCAGCAACATAAAGGCAAAACCATCTGCTCCCGGCTCCGGCTGTCGGCGCCGCCTGTCGCGTTACGGTCGGGTGAAGCCCCGAAGCCAGGCGTATAGATGACCCACCAGTCCCTCAGGTGAGCACCAGAAAGGCTGGTGTAACAGCTCTCGCTGAAAAAAAAAAATACAGGTATTGTGTAACCCCCCCCCTCCTCATATTTTCACAAACAAACTGCGATGCCGTCAAATGAACTTTGGTTACGGGTACTGGAAGCTAGGCCACATCACTGTTCACTTCCGAATGTCGATCACTGAGACATCTTTGTCAATGGCGTCACGAGTTTGAATCTGATGGTAAAGAATAAAAACTAACTGGTATTCAATTTTTTTAAATCTGAAAATGCGTATCTCACTCGCGAACAGTGATCAACACGACCACAGAGGGCCAAACAATTAATTTTTACTAAAAAGAAAAATTGCATGGAGTCATCTTCGGGGTGCCCTTAAGAGACGACATTGTGCAGGGGGTTTAAAAGGTATGTTTTTCCTTTCAAAGTCAGCAAAGGCTACTGTTGGGTTTTTACATCCCAGTGAGCTGTTGACATACGGCGTAAGACACTGCGGCGCCCGTGTAGGCGGTTTGTTTACAAAAGTACGTGGGTGAGATGGAGTGGCGTGAGGGGCCAGAGCACGGATGAACACAGCATGCACTCATTCCACGGCGCATGTGCAATATTCTAAACTTGCGATAGAGTTGAGCATAAGGGAGGCAAACTGCCTGCCGATGTTCGAGCACTTTTTTTTTTTCACTTTGTGCGCCAGCTGCAAAGCATCACCATTTGAGGATGTCCTGCTTGTATTTTTTTTCTGCGAGCACTAGCGATGTGTTGTCGATGTGTTGTTATGTTGTCTTCTGTTCTCCCCGCTAAAAACTTCATATTTGCTTGTTTAAGAAACGAAGTTAACTTTGAAAATGCCCACACGGAGCGAGGAAAAGCACTGCCCTGGACTGTAAGCATCATCATACGCTCGAGCGCTACAGGGTGCGAATCAGGAAGAAGATCGCCCTAGATAAGGTCAACCGGGAAGGTGAATCACCATGGTGTCGTAAAATTTCAGGTTACGAAGAAGCTGAGACATCCGAATAAAAAAATCCCATGGCCCTTTCAGATAAAGCTTCAACGGCGACATTTTTGTTTTCTTCTACGAAGAGGAAAATTTCGCAGCGCCACGCAGAGAGTGCACCCTTAAACATTACGTAAAGTTACGTGTCCTTCTCTCAATGAGGCTATGCCACAGCCGAGGGCGCCAGTGTTCGTTTCGAATTCAGAACTCACGACGACTCCAGTCTAGTGTCTTCTGCAGGAAAACTTACCTTGAAGGCCTAGTAATCTCGCCTCGAAGGTTAGCCGGCACGGATGGAGTAGCACGTATAAATTGTGGCTTTCCTCAGATCTAGAACTAGTCAAGCCGTTTTTGACGTGCCGTGCCTATTGAAAAGCTGGAGTCGCATCAGACGATCGCGCACAGTCTTTTGTGTCCTTGCATCGATGTCTGCCACAGTTTCATTCTTTCGGGCCATAATTTTTATTGTATTCACGCCTGAGGCTTATAGCACAGATACACTGTACTCATCAGCAGTTTTAACTTTTTGCTAGCAGCCTATGCGAGGTTCTTTTCAGTCAGATGGTTTTATAGGCAGTCGTTTCCACGGCACAAGTATGCCCCCCCCCCCCCCCCCCCCCCCAGCCATAAAAAAAACATAATGTATAATGCAGAGTTAACAACGACCACACACTTTTGTTCTAAGATGGAAAGCTTGGCGAATTGGACGACACACATCTTTAAAAAGCATGAAATGCAACTAGACTTAAAGTGGGAAGGCACAACACAACCATTTTCTCGCAATTAAATGCGCATTAATAATACACATATTCTAACTACCCCTCTTAGAACCATATACCTACAGTCCAAGAAGCAAACAACCGAAAAACAAAAAGTGGATTCGGTCAAAACTTCTCCTAATCCGAACATAGCACACACTTTTAAGGAAAAAGAAACAAATGGTTCAAAATAGATAGAATTACTAATTATCTTTGAGCAGTTGCCCGTTTTTTATTGGAGGAAACAGAGTACTCCACGTGAAGTCAGTTGACTAATATGTCACTGTTCGGCCTTTTCAACCTAGGTTTCTTGCGACTATTGCTCTTCCTGCTATCTGTTCCCCATGAGAGCCTTACCGCACGAGTTAGATTTTAGTTGTTCCATGGCGAAGCCTATCTCTGACCCATCAAAACAACGGTTTGGTCTAAGGCCCATTTCTCGAGCATTTCACCCCTGATAAGGCGATCACCAGGACAGGAGAAAGCTTGCACCCATTGTATCTGCCGCTGGGTTCCCGGCGGCTCAGGGCATCGAACCCCGCACTTTCCGCTTGCGAGGCGAATATTCAGACGACTAGGTCACACTCAGGTTTCTTCCGCTGCGCCTCTTTCGTGGCATTGCCGCTATCTATGAAGGCCAGTGTTGGGTCGTTTGTAGTTGCATTGCTCTTATTTCTGCACCGCCGCCGCGGTGGATCATTGCTTATGGCTCTCGGCTGCTGAACCGAAAGACGCGGGTTCGATCCCGGCGGCGGTGGTCGAATTTCGATGGAGGCAAAATTCTAGAGGCCCTAATACTGTGCGATATGAGTGCACGTTAAAGAACTCCAAGTAGTCGAAATTTCCGAAGCCCTTCACTACAGCGTCCCTCATACCCGGAGTCGCTTTGGGACGTGAAACCCCCCAAAAAATGTTCCCCAAAAGTTCCGGTCATGGCGTTAGCATGGATGAGAATGATGCGATTCTAGATGACAAGTGGGGGGTTCAGGCTTAAGTTGAAGTTGTTGTGAGTTACAGATGGCATTAGTCTGGCGTTATTCTGCCAGCAGTTGGTACACGGTCACAATTCTTAAATGTTAATTAAAGATGAGAGTTCGTGGCAGAGATCAGCGACTTAGACGACCTCTGTCGCCACCCACACAAGCAAGAACTTCGACTGCCATCGCCGCCGTTTGAATTCCAGTTAAGTTTTCTGAAGGAATTTTACAAGAAGGCGTGAAGCACACCTCCTAACTTTTAGGTTTCCACACGGGCACAGTGTCTAGCAGAGAGATGCATGACATTCCTGCCTGTTTAGATATTCGTTGCAAGCGGGACCGACCTCCCAGTGCTGTGGTCGGGGTAGCACATGAAATAATAATGTAAATAACCACAGACTCCACATGACGAACTCGGCGAAAACTCCTAAGCCTGTCCCGAGCATCCATGCTGGATTACGAGCAGAATCGGTCGGAATGTAGTGTGGTAAAGTGGTTTCGGCCCCTTTAACCCCCTGATCACATCAGGGCTGGTTGGATTTCCGCCACAGAGATCTTAAATAGCATATCAGAGTTGATTTGAAAAATCACTTTGTTTTTTTCACATACTTCTGGTGACTGTTCTGCCAAGAATGCTTTCTTTTTTTTATTGGAGAAGTCTGCCATGAGGCATAAAAGGGGAGTGGAATGTAGGATATCGAAAGTTTAACGAGCGAGGCGAAGCTTTCAGCCTCCTCGCTTCCCAGGAGGCCTATTTGCGGAAGTGGAACTTAAAACGTACAGAAAATTTTCAACAGGGATTCTGAGAAGGCCGTCTTCGTTTTATATTTGTTCCCGTGTCATAGCTGCAAAAAAAAAAAGAAAATGTCGTGTCAAAATTCTTAGGACATGAGATAGAGTTAGCACAGAGAGGAACAGAGGGACGAAAAACATCACTTTAGTCTCCGTTATTAAGTTACTCCCCGTTCTCAATACTGCGCTGCAAGTCAACAACTTCGATGGAACGTTTGCTTCCAAGTCCAGCTTACTTGGGCATCAGTTTTAATTTTGAGGTATGTGTGGATTATTAAAGACACTGTTGTGAACATATTAACGGGAATGGTCTAATATTGCAACGCGTAGGAAAATCTTCTTTTAAAGTTTATCCTGCGCTCCGACCGAGTAAATAAGGCTACCATAGAAAACCAATGGGGCGAATTTTTGGCAGTAACGGCAGAAAACCGCAAGCTTCCGAAGGAGGAACCTCCGGAAATATATTGTTCTGCTGCAATGTTAACACATGGAAAAAAAAATTCCTTCGTAAACAGCTTCCCGTTGAAAAAAGGCGCTTGTCCAGAATTTTAAATATATTATGCAAATGTGGCTTTTTGTAATCGAAGTCCACAAGAGTACGCAACAAGTGAAGAAAAAATTGGGCAAGATTGTTTAGGAACAAGAGCACTGTCGCTCTCCGTGAAGAGGAAAATACACTGCCCCATCAAGAAAGACTCGCTGCCATCAGAGCCATCGGCAGCTATCAATGCGGACAAAGTTTTACGACAACGATGCAATAATACTCCTGTTTTTTTTTTCTCCAGAAACGTGCTGAGGGTGAGTAGTGTGAGTACACGTCAAGGATATGCGCAATCACCTTTCACAGCTATATCTTTACGAGGTTATGCTGTCTGTCAGCAAAACGGTGCTCTGAAATGGCAAATGGTCTGCATCAGCGGTTATTGGCCTGCAGATGAAAAACGGAAGTGAAATGTAAGTTTCACTGATTGTATGTAAGAGGTATAATGTTCAGCTGTACGATATCGCAAATAAAATTGCATATTTAGTACACCATCACGTAAGCGTAAACAGATTCGCAGCTACGTGGCAGCAAACCTCCGTACGTCGATACACATACGGCTCGATCACTTTGTTCTGCGCAAAGAACGACTTCATAAACGCTGTGCCAGCGTTATATAGGTTATAAAAGCCTGCTTAGGATGCGTATGACCATAAAACAGCAACTCTTTGCGCAAAGAGAGGAAAACGTTTGAGGAAACGTTGGCGGTCTACACGAACCTCTTATATGCGTCATATATAACTGCTGTATTCGGCGCGCTTTACCAGTTGCATCTTGGTACCGGGTATCCACGCTGGAGGCCGCGGTTTTCTGCGCTTCTGACCTGAACGTGTTAATGGCTAGAGATTTTTCATCATTAATTCTTAATCACTTCCCTCCCATTTTTCTGTGTTTTGTTCCTTCCCCTTTTCATAACCAACTTTCCGTGGCGCTCTCCAGGGTACAACCCACACTTCCGTTACGCAACACTTTCACTTTCAATTCAGCCATCCCTGCCGCGATGTTGCTACTTTTCTCTGAGCAATAGTGGCTTCTCGTAGTCACACGTATATTTTCTCTCTCTGTGTCATTTTAATCTTCCTTTTCTCATGCATTAAACGCCATGTTATAATTTGTAGACCCTGTTGTCTTATGACATTATGAAATGTAGAATTATTGCAAATAAACAAGCTTGTTTGTTATAAATTGACACGAGAAATGAAATGTGATGTACTGGTTATGGCTTGATGATGTAATCTTTTCCCCAATGTATCAATGTGGAAAAAAGCAGCGCAAACAGGCGCAAGAGGAACAATCACATCGCTTTGCTGCGCTGTCTTGGAACACATGCCGTAAGAGCTGCCTTTGCTTCATCTTTCGTCTGTTTGCGCTTTTATTTTGAGCAAATCCTTGCCAACAAGTCCATCTCTCTGCGTTAAGAAATTATATCACTGTATTTTACAACTTCTTGGTAAAGCCGAAAAAAAAAGAAAAATTACAATAAAATCACTCTGATGGCCTAGTGGATAGCGCCTCCGGCTCTTAGCTCACGAGTAAACGGTTCAGTCCAAACCACGAACGCGATTTCTTTTCTTTAACTGCTCCTCTCTTGGAACGAACGGTTGTATTCCTACGTTGTTTTCATGCGAAAGCACTCACACGCTCATCAACCCCGTCCATGAATCTTGTCAACCTATCTTATGCTGAATTCCAATGGCAGATCGAGACCGCTCCGTCGGATCGCGTACGGAGCGCGTCGGAGCGCGTAGATTTGCCACCTCCCAGTTTGCGATTGGAATGCCAGTGATCCCTCGGGAGCGCTACGCCAGCGCCGCAGCGGCGACCGCGGAAACTCGGCGCGCCGCCGGAGCGGACGCCCTGCTAGCTTCGTGTTCGAGTGCGACAGGAGCTGCGCGAGGCGCGATCTCCGCGTTGACAGACGCCGTCTCGGCGAAACAAAAAGGAAGTAGTACGAAGGCCGTAATGTAAAACCAAAACCAAAGCGTATGTACAGGATGGTCCACTCTCCGTGAACACGCGAGTATGCGGCCGCGGTCTTCGGAGAGCCGGTTAGCCTGTCCCTACCGTGCACGAAAGAAGTGGCGGACGACGCGCAGGCAAGTTGCTCGCTGCTCGATTTTCCAGCCTTGCGACTGCGAGACGCAAGCCGCTGAACCAATCAGCGAGACAGTCGAGCTTTCGGCAACGACGCCGCCCGCGGACACGCCGAGCGACGAACTGCGCTGCCCCCCGGCCAACGTTTCTCCCTGGCTGCCGTAGTCGTCGCTAAGCCTAACTGTTTTTCATCGATGCCGCAGCTGAGGGCGCTTCGGAATTGGCCAGCGCTGTAGTAAAGGTGCTACTCGCGTCACCGTTTTACTGTGTTCCTCGTCTCATAATAAAATAAAGACATGATGGATTTCTGCGGCGCCTCCAACAGCGGAGCTAGACAGCAGGCCAGCCGCACTGGGCATCAGGAAGAAATTTGCTTGTAACGCAGTTATCACTTCTACCAGCAACTCGATATTGGCCAACGATCCTCAAAAATGATTCATTTTTTACATTCCTCTACTCCAGGGCTTGTTATGAACGCGAACAAAGAATATTAGCGCATTTTTCTGACGCCGGCGGCAGGCATATACAGGCCGGCAGCTTCACACTCGCTGTCCGTTTCAGACGAATCTTTACTGCTGGGCTCTGAGCTTTCAGTGCCCGAGTCGGAACTGTCACTTCCATGAAGCAAAATTAGTGCCGCACGGCTCGAAGCAAGATCATTGCCGTCCACTGTTGACTGGAAAGTGCCCGTCTGTCCCGGCTCGCCACGTAGCGACGACAGGAACGAAGCGGCTGCTGCCGGTCGCGACAGGAAGCAGACGCGGCGGAAAAGAAAACGTCACGCGAGGTTCCGGTCAAATCCGCCGATTTCGGCAGATCAAGAATCGCTGCTCCACGGAGCGATCCGGGATTTACGCCTGATCCCGATCTGCCATTGGAACATACAACTCGCGCTCCCATTTTGCCATTGGAATACGACTGATCCAAACCGGGCAGAAAAACTTGATCCCGATCTGCCATTGGAATTCACCATTACTGTCTTGAGCAGTTGTCTGGCAACAGCGACACCAAGTTGAGTTTCTTGCGTGTGAAATAAATAAATAATAAATAAAAATATTGCCGTGACTAGGATTCGAACTCGCCGGGTGCGAACATAATAGCCTCGCTGGCCAGTGAACCCGAGCACTGTGTTATCGCTGGAGTTATTTTTTTCTTATATTTATTACAATGATGCGATGTTTTATGCACATGAACTATCTGCAAACATCGAGAAAACAGTTGCACGAGCTTGTTTATTTCATGTTGCATTGAAATAGTGCCGAAAAGGAAAACCGATCACGCCCCGTGCCAAACTGCAGCACACTCTCGCTCTGTGCATTGCACATCGTCGGCTTCATCAACTTCTACCTGGGACGCGAACAGATCAGATCAGCTTAGCCTCGATCAGAGCTTAATCTGACTCTAATACAGTCGACAGACATGTCGACGATCCAGCAAAGCAAAACCATGGGCCAATCAGGCTAAACAAATGCGTTCGCCCGTCTACTCGTTTTACCTACGTTAAAAACCTGCCATGTTTTATTCGGATGAACATTACTACGGAGCAGCGCGCATCGACGACAGAGGAGAAAGTAGAGGAAACAGAACAAAGCGCTCAACTATCAACTGAGGTTCATTCGGAATTTTTTTTTTTTTCAAACATCGCTGTGTTGCGCGTCAAGGAGTTACACAGCTCGTGGAAATAGTCAAACACTGTTTTTAAAATGTCTCTGATCTGGAAGCCACTTGATTATACAACGTGTAGCAATGGTCAATCAAGATATAGCAAAAGCTGTCAATAAAAGTGAATTCCTTCTCATGCAAGGTGAAGGTTGTGTTTCTAACGCACGAGTCTCTCGCTTTTCTTATTTGAACTGCTTCTGCCAGCTCTCGAGTTGTCTTATCCTGGCATCTGAATAATACGACAGTCCTGTCGAGGAATGGCGAACACCCTTCACATAAGTTGCAATGCTCAGCTAGGTTCCTGAAAGGTCGACTCGAGAGGGAACGGACATGATTCCGCTGTCGCGTATTGAGGCACCGACCCATCTGGACTATATATGCTCTTCCGCACGATAGCGGAAAGCTACACACTACACCTACGGAGCACGTGACAGATTTAAACTGGTGTCGAACACTGCACCCCGCATTGGCTTGTGACTCAGCTCTTCGGTGGGCCCACGTGCAGATCTGGCCAAGCTTCTTTGGAACGGAAAGCAAAACTTGTACGCCGTCATCATCACCATCATCATCATCAGTCTGACTACGCCCACTGCAGGGCAAAGGCCCCTCCCATGTCTCTCCAGTTATTCCTGTCCTTTGCCAGCTGCGCCCACAGTATCCCCGCAAACTTGTTAATCTCATCCGCCCACCGTTACCGTTTAGGACAAGAGGTTATCATGCCATCACCTTACATGGCCTGCCGTACGCTGTATCTAGATCATATTTTTTTTAAAGCGATGTGTCATTCCACGGACATAGGGCATCACTGCATATTTTCGTTTTTTTTTCTTTTTGTTCAGATTCAATGGCATCTGTCCGACCTTTTCTGGCATGTTTCAGCAAAGCCTCGCTCATCGATATCAAGACGGAGAGCGGAAACCCGGCGCTTATCAGTCTCGTCTCTTTGGTCTGAAAGCTGCTTTGAATGGTGTGAAAGCACGACTTCGAAATGGCCGACCCTAAACACGTAACTGCAGTGCCCCTCGTTACAAGTTTCGCGCGATTCCAACCTGTAGTCGAGCAAGGGTTTTTTTTGTCCGGGGCTCGTACGTCTACCACACGTGGTCGTTCAGGAAACTCAACCGAAGGTCCAGAAACCGCAGCTCATTGCCTTACGGCGTTCCAACGTGAAGGACAGACCCACTGCACGTTCCTCAAAAACCTTCAGCACATCTTCATGTAAACGAAGCGGCACACTTTCCTAGACAACGACATTGTAATCGTCCACAAAACGGAACATTTGCGCATTTATCGTTTTCAGCTTCCAGCAGGTGCTGCCAAGCCTAGCGGCCTATTAGGCTGAGTTCCGTAGCCATTCGGTCATTCTATTTCTTCCTTACGACACGGATGATGTCGACGTGGTATTTTTGAACGTTGAAAACCGTGCGCCACGTGGTCGCAGGCAAATGAACTAGAAGCGCTTGTTTAGAATTCCTGGAAATGTTTGGAGATTGAGTTTCTGCTTCAGTAGTCAAGGCGGAAAGCTGGGCTAGTTGGTGTGTCATAGTTAATTAAAAGACTAGCGCATAAAACTAGGACAAAGACAGAGAAGGAGACAGGACGAGCGCTAAACATCAACTGAAAGTTTACTACTACAAACAGGTACTTAAAAACACTTCAGTGGCACATGCGCACACTGGGTTACAAAGAGCACAAACTAATCAAAATTTGGCAAACTGTTTCGGAGGCTGCACACAAAATTAGAGGCTTGGAGTAAGGATGCGAAAAATGGCAGAAAACAAGAAAAATTGAAAGAATACGACATGTCTATTGCATCGGCAATCGCTTCGGTATTTGTGTAAGCTATGCTTTCTGAGAGCCACTATCGATCCCTCTCTTTTCTCCCAACCACTGGCTTGAATCCCTGCGATGACTTTACTACGGCAAACGACAACATAGAAAAGAAGAAAAATACTTGAGGAGAAATACTTATACAGTGCCTGCTTATCCTATAAATCCCTGCTAAATTCCACTTGAACAGTCTTTGAGTGGACAACCCTTTCGTTGACTGCGCACAAAACAAACGCGGTGTTGAAACCCCAAGGACGCGAGGACTGCGCGTGACGTCAATGCCACCGTTACTTCCTCCACACGCTCCGCATTGGAAGCGCTGCATGTACAAGCTCACTCGTGACCGCTGGCCTTCGGCCCCGGGCGGCTTCCATGCGACACTGTGAGAAAAAAAAAAGCACTCTGGCCACCATACTTCCTGCTTAGTTCGATACGTCTACGTGTGCGTATACACGTCGTGCCACCCGTGGCAGCTTAAGGGCAGGAGCGTCTTCTCCAAGAGGAAATGAATGGGGAAGACGTTGGTGCCAGGCCTAGGCTGATTAAATGCGGAGAGATCGAATTTGTTGCTAAATACCATAAGACGTGCGCACGTCTCCAAGGCTGCAAATAACTGCATAGAAAGTGAAGGAGAAGCCGGAAATTACGGCTCCTCATCGTCCGTTTCACAGGCTACAAATAACAGATTAGGAGGGTACACGTGCTGAAGAAAAAAAAACAAAAACATGGGAAAGAGAACGGGAAACTCATGGGGGTGGATAACAGGTGAGTAAATAGGCAGAATGGCCGAAGGAACCAATAGAGACATTATCAGGAGCTTACCATAGCGCCACTGAGTCAAGAACTCTCTTTAGTAGTGCATACAGGTAGACCAATTTATGAACGGTAACTGCAAGGAAATATTTTGCTAAAAACAAGCGGGACTTAGGAGAAAAAAACAAGGTAAAGCGCTCCTCTGTTTCAACATATCACTAAGGAAAGGCCACGACCGTAAGCCATGAATGACCTAACGAAATCACGGCACATGCAAGTATATAAACAACGGTGGCCAGGCGTTTTCAGCGATCACTGCACGTCATGCTGAAACGGAGATGCATGCCGGCGAGTTTCATCGGCATTATTGCGATGTACCTTTTAGTGCGCGGTAATTGGTTGGCTGCCAGTGTGCAGTGCGGCATTGAAAATAGATAACCGGAATAATATTAGCTGCTGCGTCATCGCCATGTCCAAGGGATACACATAGTCGCTTAGACCCGTAGCAAGACGTTTGAAAAGATCTGTAGAATGTCGCTCATCATTGGAGGTGTCCAACGTTATCATCATTATAATCACACAGCTTCAGACCAACGTACAGAAGAAGAAAGACGTCTACCACCATAATTTTATGCAGACGACATAGTCATCATGTTAAGTACCGCATAAAAGTGGCAGGAAATCCTGTACATTTGTTTAGGTGAGGGATGCAGCCTAGTGCTGATGTTTATTCTCGAAATGACGGCGCTCAGGAAGGACGAAAAAGAAGGTACTGGCGAGAAGGGAGCCGCCACTACAGTCACAAAACAAATGCGTTGAGTGGACTACTAGATACAACTACGTTGGTGCGGACATTACGAATGACCGAGGCTACCAGCGTGATATAAGGAGTAGCAGGGCCTGAAAGCAGTGAAGAGCTTGCATTCCTTGCGTGTAGTATCCTGTGGAAGTTTATTCGTTTTGAAATGCTGAGGGCGCTCTGGAAACTGGCGGTAGTGCCCGTACTGACCTTCGGCAACTCTGTGCCCTGTGTTTCTTCGGGGCCACGACAAGCCCTTGCGAGTCGTCAACGAGGGGTGGGACGACTGCCCACTTCTGGTTGACCACGGTGGAGTCCCAAATGAGACAATAATGGCGACATCGGCAGGTCGCCATTTGAAACACGGGAGGCTGTCGCCAAGTTCGCTTATGAGCGCCGAGTGAGCGCTCTACCTGGCGGCAAATGGGACAGGCATCTGTAAAAGCACATTACCCTGCGCTACATAAACATAAAGTTGCCAAATCACAGCGCGGAGACCATAGCAGAGCTCCGTGGCGCTCAATAAGCCAAGTTCGCAGTAGTCCTGGAGCCAACATGGATCACGGTTTACCAGGTGCGAGTTAAAAATGATGAAAAACATGTGGTGCTCAGACAACGCCACAGCTCGCTCTGTACTGCGGCCTCGCTCTGTACTGTATAGGGCTCGATACTGACGTACTAAAATGGCTAGAGTGCTTTTTAACAGACCGTCAGCAATTTGTAGCAACTAATGGAACTAACTCACATGTACACCCCGTTATTTCTGGCGTTTCTCAAGTTACCGTGCTTGGGCCCTTACTCTTCTTAATATTCATTAATGACCTGCCTGATTCTGTTACATCATCAATTCACTTATTTGCAGACGACTGCGTCCTTTTCCGTGAAATAATAACCGACGATGACGTACGCGCAATTCAAACTGACGTTAACAACATCTCCTTTTGGTGCAAAGCATGGCAAATGACGCTAAACGTTAACAAGTGCAAATTCCTGCGCGTATCAAGGTCATCTAGCAACTCACCTACGTATCACCTTAACAATGTAGCTCTCGAATCAGTAGCGTCATACAAGTACCTAGGCATTCATATCGCTTCTAACCTTAGCTGGAACAGTCATGTCGAATTCATTGTCAACAAAGCTAACCGCATGCTAGGCTACTTAAAACGGAACTTTCGCTCGGCCCCTTCTAGTACTAAGCTTCTCTTCTACAAAACGTTAGTTCGTTCGCAACTTGAATACGCATCTTCAGTTTGGGACCCGGGCACTACTGATCTCATTAACCAGCTAGAAATGATTCAAAATAATACAGCTCGTTTCATCTTCTCTAATTATCACCGCACCGCTAGTGTATCCTCAATTAAATCTAATCTCAATCTGCTACCCCTCACATTTCGTCGAAAGCATGCACGGTTATCCCTCTTTCATAAGATATTTTACCATGATGACTTACACGGTAAATTGCTCATTCCGCCTTCATATGTATCATCACGCGTTAACCACGCTCACAAGGTTGGCATAAATTCATGCAACACTAAATGTTTCTCTGATTCATTCATACCCCGCACATCTAAAGACTGGAACCGCCTTCCCTCTTCCGTTGCAACAATCGATAAATTTTGGTTATTTCAGTCTGCCGTGCGCAATATAGACCATGCGAGTTTTTCTTAACATTGTATAAAACCTACCTCTCCTCCTGTGTGTTCATATATTATTTAACTTCACCATTGTGTACACTCAAACTTTATCGCGAATTTCATTGTGTTATATTAATTGAGTGTTATGCGACTTTGTTTAGATCATTTCTTAACCAAACTTAACTGCCACTTACAGTATTACTTGTATGTTCTTGTTGCTATGCATATTTTTTGTTTGTTTATTGATTAAAACCCACTCCCCTCTGTAATGTTTATACCCTGAGGGTAATAATAAATAAATAAATAAATAAATAAATAAATAAATAAAGAACGGAAGGAGAGCTTGCAGGACCACTCCAGAGGGAATAGGCTGCCGTGCGAGGTGAGAGGTGGGGCGTTGCCAACAAAATCCCTCTGATCCAAACATACATGAGGATTAGATATTCAGTGGCCCAGGTGCGATGTGACGGAGGTGGCAGTATACAACTTGTCGTCACCGGTTGTCCGAACTTAGGGCCCGCAGCTGCGGCAACTTAACCAACCCCGTTCTCACAAGCGCCCACGGACCCATGGTGACACTTGCGATGGGACCTGGGTTGCGATACACCAGTGCGATAAAAGCGACGAAGCGCCACCTTGATGCCAGGTGGCAGACTCGCCACCAAGGATCCCAATATGCCTTTGACTAGAGAGAACCCTGAGAGCCTTTTCTTTATTTATTTGTTTTTGTAACTTATTTTACCACAAGATTTTTACCAATCTACGCGATGAAATGATATCTCCTCCGTCTTTCATCTCTCCACGGCTAGATCACGTTCACAAAGTCGGTATAACGTCGCACGAAACAAATGCTTGTTCTCAGTCATTCATTCCCCGTACATCAGCTGATTGGAACCATCTTCCCGGATCGACAGCCTGCATTCAAGACGACCTGCGCGTCCGTAACAGTTTAGCCAACATTGTACACTAAGGCTCGCAACAAATGTACTTCTTATTCTCCATTATCTCTGTTTACTTAGTCACCTTTGTTCGTTCTCTTACCATGCGCTCACAACTTATGCTTACTTCTTTTTCTGAATTCTATAACCAGGAACATGACGCCTGCATGTTGAATTTTTCGTTTTTGTTGTCTTTCTATAATTTGTAACCACTCCCCTCTGAAATGCCTTTGGCTCTGAGGGTATCAATAATAAATACATAAATAATGGTCTGAGCCAGTACGCTATGATCCCCCGATACAAAAGAGGATAGCCTTAGTAGCATCGACATTAGTATTCACATCAGTCTAACTATGTCCACCGTAGGACAATACCCTCGTAAACCTCCCAATCCCATCCACCCGCTTGACACTCTGCGCTACCCTACTACGCTTACCTTCACTTGGAACCCAGTGAGTTGTTTTAAGGGACCATCGTATAACTTCTCGCATTACACGTGCCCTGGCCATGCCCATTTCATCTCACAACTGCAGAGTTATTGGTGCCACCAGCTAAGATAAGCGGTGCTGTGGAATTTTGGGCTTACTATATACGGTCTCAGGGTGCCATTATTAACCCAGTTCAGAGAAAAGAATGAACATAAATCTTAGAGTCAAAAATAATCGACTACGAGCAGAAGCGAGCGAAAGAAAACCAAAAGTGTTGCATTTGAACTACAGCACAGTGTGATTTGAAGTTGCAATAACTGGGTGGCGGTACGTACGTACCCCGCTGCATGGCTGAGCGGTTGCGGAGTTGTGGTGCAGAGCACGAAGTTGTGGGTTCTATTTCCGGCAGCGGCGGCCGCATTTCGATTGCGGCTGTATGTAAGAGCTCGCGTGTACTATATCTGTACGGCACCTTTAAAGATCCCCTGTGGCGAAATTTGTCTAGTGTCATCTACTGTGGCTCGCTTTCAAACCCGGATGTAGCTTTTCATGTAAAAATACAACTTTTATATCTTTGCACATAACGGCGCCTAAACATATAATGTTCTAAACAATTGAGTAGCTTGCGCTGACCCAGGTGTAGATCTGCTGTTTAATTTCGAAGACCTGACGCTCTTTGACAGGAACACAAAACTTTCCATCCACCCGTGATTTGAAATCCTCCTTTGTCTTAATGTGACTCTTACGAAGACTTTGTCTAAAACTGCACTCAGGGGCCAACAATATCCGCTAGGTATAGTGAGTCAACGCGCTGAGCGTGGGAGGGTTGCAAGTGGAACCAGCAAGAACGCCTTGCAGCTGCTGTGCTAATCAAAAATGGACTTCTGTGTACTACGGCCGCTGTGGGCTGCAGGTTTTGTAGTGAAATTTCGCAATCTGAGGGAAGAAGAAACACTGCTCTAATAAGGATGCGAGCCCGGACACATGCATACACGCGCCCACATAGAGGCGTGGGTATGTGTATTTTCCTGTAGGTGCCGTCGTAGCCGCTGACTCACCACATCAACTGTTTTCTTTCATTTTGCAATAAAGCAAATGCAACTGTCATGTCTTTTTTTGCATGAAAAACGTGATAAATAACTTACTTTTGTACTATTTATACGTTTCGCTTTGTGTGTGCGTAGGTGCATGGGTGTATGCGTTCGTGGAGGAGGCGATGGTGAGATTCAAGCGTGGCACGCAGCATCTTGTTCAGATGTGGAAGCCGGCAGATCCTTCTACCAAGCTTTTATGCTCCGAGAAAGCTGCCGCCGCTCTGGCATTAGTCGAAGGCAGCAGAACACACAGATAACTCACAACCATAACCGTCTCACAAGAGGCCTGCAGAAGATATACAATTGGAGAAATTCGTAAAAGAGCCATCCATATATTAAATCAGGACATGAGAACAGAAAAACACATCAAATGGGCCCCAAACTTGAAAGGATATTCGGGAACCAACATACAGAGCTATTAGCTAGTTAATTGGTCTAGATCAGACACTGACGAACCAGCGCATCAGTTATCAACCTACGGCGACATACTTGAGCACCTGAGAGGCATAACGCGGAAATATCCACCCTACATAAGAACCTGGACAGGTGGCAGTGAGCATCCTCGCGGCAACCACAAATACCTCCCAGTGTATATTTTAATTGAGGTACATCCGACCGCATACACATGTCCCTAGTGAGGGGGTGCAACATGGAGCAACCTGGGGCACCATGGGGCAGCATGTGGCAATATGGGGCTGCAAACAGTCCCTAGCAGCGCCCATCATGCACAATACCACACCGGAGCAGTGGGAGGTAGCGCTGCCCAGCTGGGACCTGGAAGATCAGCTTCGGCTGGTCGACAGGGCCCGGAAGATGGCAGTCTCCGTAGGACTCCTCGGTTGAGGACCCCTAGCTACAAGACAACTCCGCAAGATATAGTTTTTCGAGCAGCAAAGTTTATTCTGTCTATCTCCTCCGAGCTCCTGTGGCGTAATCGTTAAAATTGGAATATACGTGTGGATCCATGAAGTTACGGACATTCAAACGTCAGGTGATGGGACCAAGGCTTATGGTGCAAATACGTATTGTGGTGAGCTTTCACACACAAAATAATTAGTGGTCACAGAAAGGGCGCGATTTTTTCCACTTGTCAGCGAGGGGGCGTGCCACATCCATGTCGATCAAGCGAGCTTTCCTCTACGGGTAAGCGCTTTTTAAAAGTGTGGCACATGCGCTTTCAAACGGGACTGCTGAAAGCCGCCCAAGCTGCTGCACAAGTTTAACTGTAACTCACTTTCATCCTACAGCCGCGGGGATCATCTGAGCATCCGCCTCGTGCGCAGAAGGTGCGATGTTCTGTCCCCAGTGCCCCCGGGTACCCACCGCTGATTCAGTGAGTACAGGCATTTCCTTGGCCTGGCGTTCGACCCCTTTTCATTGAAATGCTTGAAATAGTGGTCTATGCCCCCCCCCCCCCCCCCCCCCCTCGTGTAGACGAAAATCACCTTGTGTCTTGACGCTCTTCGCCCAGAGACGTCCTTGCGCCATCAAGACTCATCATCATCACCTTCACTCTAAATCACTTACGTCGCAAGTTGCTGTAGTTCATTTTTTTTTCATATCGCAGAAGGAAATAAATCCCAAGCGTCCTTCACTGCCGGCCCTACTTAGCTTCCCACACACTTTAAGCATCTATGCAGGTAAGAGCTTACCACTTGCACGGCGCTGTAAGCGCATATCCAACAATTGTAACGTAATTTTATGGAAATATTGAAGGCTATGGTTCCTTCTTTCGATGTAGAGCAAGATTATTTTTTTAGTTCTTCATCGCTCACATCGAGCAGTTAAAACTGCCATAGAAAATCAATGGGGAATGCTTTTGACTGCAGCAAAAACGTTAACAGCAAAAGCTGCAAACCTATCGGCAGGAGATCTGCGGATATAGTGAATGCTGTAGTGAAACCTTGCAATATATGAAAAAGACTGCGTTCATAAACTTTTTCCCGTTTAAAAATGCTTCTGTACAGAATTGGTGGGTGCGTAAGATTTGAACGCCGTTGAAAGAACAGGTGCGGGAAGCCATGGACTGTCTCTGCTAGCTTTTTCCAGGACTTCGGGATCCTGGAAGGACACAATCATTCCACGGAGTTGTGGAATGACCTAGCTACGAAGTTGCGATATTCTTCAGCGAAGCACCAAATAATTTTCGCATTCCTATACCATGCCGGCAGGTGTCCTGGCTTCGTCTTCGAACATACTTTGTCTCAGCTCCAGGACAAATTCAAGCGTTCATCTCGAAGCGGCGTACTAGTGTGTGCGACTAACCATACATATAATTCTTCGGTAATCGGCTGAATAGAAAAATAAAAAATATTGGGCAACAGCCAACATATATAGCTCATGTGTTTGTGTGTCACTGTTATCCCTGTTTTTGAGTGCTGTGTTCTCCGTGTCTGGTGTCGCGAAAAATCTCCACGCTTCAACTGTGACATCAACTAGCCTACATACAACCAATCTCAGCTTTTTTTTTTTCGACGTCGTCGACTAGCGTCATCTGTCGGCCGCCAGTAGCGAACACCGCGTAATTTAGTGAACGTATTTTCATAAGCAGTTGTGAAAAAAAATTCCCAGTTCGATGTTATGCTGCACGAAGAAGATGACAGTGATTTCCTACTCTTCCTGTGTGTTGATTATCTTCATTGATAATCTTCCTGAGCTCCTACGGCTAGTACAGACGGACATGGAAAATCAGTGGGGTGTAACAAATATTCGAACTTCCCGCGGTAATTTCTGATGCTCAGCGCTATGCAGAATTCAGTCGCAGTAGCGCAAACTAAAAGCATTTTTGTCGTGTTTTTCTGAGTTTCTGGACGCAAGCGCTGCAAGAGAGAGACAGAGGAGCTCTTTAATGAAAAACAGAGATTTTAGCCGGCGTGAACGTTCGCTTGCATGCTACTCTGCGTAGGGGACTTTAATCTTCCATTCACCGCAGAAAGTCCAAAGGTCCCTATATAAAATAATAATATAGCTTTTCTTCTTGAACCTTCTAGAGACAGCCATGCTCTAATTGTCCTGTGACAGCAGCGTTCCAATTAATTGGCAAATATTACATACGCACCTTACTGCGCATCTGCGGCACAGCGCACAGCGCATATGCACTCAGGGAACTGTAGAGTGAACATACCTTAACGCCGGGGAGGCTGCAAAATGTTTCAACCATTTTTTTTTTAATTATCCTGAATGTGTATCGGAGCCTACCTTACTGATCTTGAATGTTGCCCATCACTGCTTTCAATGCGTGCCTGGGGGGCCAGAAAACTGCGGCATAAAATGTCACCACCGTTTAAGTACTTTGAACGTGACTAGCATGTCGCGAACTATTCCGGGGTAGGTTTACGGTCTCCCGGTCGCTCATTCAAACGTCCCGTAAGTGCGGAGCATATCGGCAAAGAGCAAAACCCTTTTCTTGGTTTTCCAATGTGCGTAGGTACAAAGCGATACTTCCGTTTCAGCTGGTTGGTTCGACATCATCGAAGCTTTATAACAAGCTTGCAGTACCACCAAGGCTTTCCACTCTGCTGTGGAGAGAATTAGTAGCCAGCGCTGAGCCTCTTTATACTAGGAGCCGCATTTATTCCATGAGAGCACAGGTACCATTTTCAAGAGCACCAATTACCGGACTCATTATCTGATTCTATCAGCCAACAGAATAACGCGGAAGTTTTCAGCTGACACAAATTCCGACTACGCCGATAGAGGCGCCGGTTGCTGAGAAGAAAATCCTCCATCAACTATTGTTGTAAACACGGCGAGAGGCAGAAAGATACGAGTGTCAATTTCCAGCTTGATACACATGAGGTTTTACGGCGATAGTTGCGTGGGGAGTGCCTACAGATTAAATGGCATCGCCGCCGTAATATCCTCGCATTCACAAGTTTCCGAAGTGGATTTTAACCATGTAGGCCCGGGTCTCTGTATTCAAGTGGGTTGCACAGCGAACGCTCTATACAGGACGTGCTGTCGGCCCTTGCGTGATCCATGACCACTTAGCAGTAAGCGATGTGGATGCCTCTGCGTCGCTCAAGGTGCACGCCGCGGCGGGTCAGTGGATATCGTGTTCGGCTGCAGTAACTCAAGGTCGCAAGATTAAGTACCAACCGCAGCGGCTACATTTATATGGAGGCGAAATGCAAAAATGCCTGTGTGCTGTGCGATGTCGACGCACGCTAAAGATCCCCG
Source organism: Amblyomma mixtum (assembly GCF_055824585.1). Lineage (NCBI taxonomy): Eukaryota > Metazoa > Arthropoda > Arachnida > Ixodida > Ixodidae > Amblyomma > Amblyomma mixtum. Next base: position 207,144,274 of record NC_143012.1, on the reverse strand, counting down.
GGTGCTCCACGTTGACGCAATCCGTGACGCAATACATGACCTGGCTATTTCAAAAACACAGCCGCCGAAGAGACCAGGGTTTCTGCTGGTGAGCAACCTGCCTCAACAAATCACTAATTTAACTGCCACCAGCCACGTTGGGCACGATGTTTTGACGTCCCTAGGTCCCGTGACCTAGGTGGCAAGCGGGCCATTCCTGGACACGCCGACGACAACGAGGTTGCAGCTAGACGGTACCATTAACCCCGTCGTGTTATTACAGGATCTGACTCAAACGACGACCCAGATGCTAAGAATAATGAAGATAACAACAAACAGGGGCATGGGATGAAATTCAGGACATGAAAGGCTTAAAACACAGGATTTCATTATCCGCAGGATAACAGATCACACGCCATATACCACACTTAAGCCGGAAGAAAAAGAAAAAAATACATCCAATATGCAGGAAAGCTTGCGAACAGGCGCTAGGACTACACCCCAGCACGCTCGCATGAAATCGGAGTCTTCAGGCACGCATAATAGCCTGGAGGAAATCGTCGCAGCTCACCTAACAAGTAAACAGTACATACGAAGGGAACCTACAGCCACCGGCACCAAGAACCAAAAGTGAATGTTTAGATGACGTCACGACAGTGGAGAAACGGGGCCCACCTCGCGCCGTCGCTGTGGTTGTGCGCCTCCAAATCACGTTTATACATGACGTCACACCACGTGACACGATGACGTCACGACAGTGGAGAAACGGGGGCCCACCTCGCGCCGTCGCTGTGGTTGTGCGCCTCCAAATCACGTGATACATGACGTCACACCACGTGACACGGTGACGTCACGACAGTGGAGAAACGGGGGCCCACCTCGTGCCGTCGCTGTGGTTGTGCGCCTCCAAATTACGCGACACGATGATGCTTCGCATTCTCCAGGCTTAACCAAGTTAAGTCTCAGCCATTTTTTTTATTTAGGGCGCTGATCAATAGTAAATTATTTGCGTAACTATTTCATCGCTTAAAGACAATTGATCAGAAAGCAGAAGAAAAACAACCATATGCCGCCAGTTGGATATCGGAACCCATGACCACCGAATTTCGCATCCGGTGCACTACCAACTGAGCTACTGCGATGGCTCTTCAATCTTCTGCTCTCGTGGGACTATACCACAAACACGCAGAGGAAGGAACATGCTAAAATCAATACGCATACAACCGGAAATAGCGACCGGCAACAACAAGGAAGACAGGCCATGAAAAATATGGAAACTGCACCAGTACCGAAATATATGCATCCAGAAAAACTCGAAGAGGGAAAGAAAGCCAAGGCCAAATACCTACAAAAAGCGTATGCGAATACACCGCATATGGTATATAAGGATGCAGCTGAAAATGAGCGGAGAAGTGAGATGGCAATAGCAATCACGGACAACCAGCTAAACACCAGAGCGAGTGCCACAATTCGGGACACTCACGAAGAAGAAGCGGAGGAAATCCCATTAAGGGAAAGAGCACCCATCAGATGCTAAGAATCCAGTTTCGCAATCAGCATGTGCAAATTATGTGGAAGTGAGAACCTCAAGTAACGTAATAAATACATGGTGTTTCAATGAAGAGTTTACACAGTTTTTTATATAGGTTTTTTGAGTTAAAGAGCGCTTTTTTTCGGCATAGCATTGTCAGCGGTGTAATATAGGAGATTACAGATGCTAGCCAGCAAGCTGCTTAACTTACATTCAAAAGTTAATTTTTAACTATTGCTGTTAGGCTCTTTAATTATTGAGACGCCTGTAGCCCACCGTAAGTAATGTATATATCAGTTTTTAGAATTTCTCTAACGCGGTTACCATCGGTGCTGTGGCTCAACAAATTTTGACTATTTCGACGAGTTACGTGAACTGTAGAGGTTGCTTTGCCTGCAAAAGCCTGGAAGGCGCATATACTTTGGCGTGGTGTCACCAAAATTTGTTTGTTCACCGCACTGAGGGTAACCGCGTTTTCAAAATTCTAAAAACTGATATCGACATTACTTACGATGGGCTACACACCTCTCAGTAAATACGGAGGCTAGCAGCAATATTTTAAAAGTTAGCTATTGAATATTGGTTAACCAGCCTGCTAGTCAGCACGTCTTAGCTTCATTCTTATGTACTGCACCGCGGACAATGCTATGCCGTAAAAAGTGCTCTTCTAACTGAAACTGCCTATTCTTAAAAATTGTGTAAACTCTTAAGTGAAACACCCTGTATACTGCGGAAAGGAAGGCACAAGATAACATAAACAACAATAATATAGGCCCCCTGGGCACGAGACCCACCGAGGCAACATTGGCATGCTGGGTACTGCGACAGGGCCACTAAAAAGAAAGCCAGGGACTGATCATATACCATGATATACTCCGCTATTCAGATTGGCGATTATGAAATACGCACTCCCAAATAAGGGACTGACGAACGAAGAAGTCCTAATCAGGCGCTTCCAGACGAACAACCTACCGCCGCCTTAGTTTAATGCGCAATATATAACCAACGATACACTAGGACGCATGCCAATTCTGCGGAGAACACCCCAGCTGATGTCACGCAGTTTGGGCATGTCAAATAAAGCAAGAAGATGCAGGAAACACGAAACCAAACACATGAGCAGTAAAAAGAGGTGCTGTCCAGCTCAAACCTCTACGACCAGAGCTACTTGGTCATAAGGGACCCCAGAGGCAGCAACCTCCAGTGGATTTTTGAAAGGAGGTCCCCACTCACTTTTCGCCATCTAAATTATTGTTAGACCAAATAAAGTGTTTACGACCACCACCGCTTATTGGAGTGGTGGAAACGACCAGATTGGTAACGTAAAGCCCCATACCGTACCATACCGTACCATACCGTACCGTACCGTACCGTACCGTACCGTACCATACCATACCATACCATACCATACCATACCATATCATATCATACCATACCATACCATACCATACCATACCATACCATACCATACCATACCATACCATACCCTATACCATACCATACCCTATACTATACCATGTCATGCCATATCGCATCATAACATCTGTGCCCCAAAACTAAAAAAAGTATGGCATCATCTCTGTCAGGCGGTCATTCTGACAGGTTTTACTGGTGGCCTCCGACGTCTTGTAAGTTATATTGGTTTACTGGGGTTTAACGTCCCGAAGCAACTCAGGCTATGAAGGACGCCGTAGTGAAGGGCTCCGGAAATTTCGACTACCTGGGATTCTTTAGCGTGCACTGACATCGCACAGTACACGGGCCTCTAGAATTTCGCCTTCATCGAAATTCGGCCGCCGCGGCCAGGATTGAACCCGCGTCTTTCGGGTCAGCAGCCGAGTGCGGCGTGCCATAACCACTGAGCCACCGCGGCGGGGCTCAGTGGAACGCAAATAAAGGAATTATTATTACTTGATGATTCCTCAGTTTTCGGAGCCTCGCAAAGACCCTTGAAGACGGAGAGCCCCAACCTACGTGAAGATACACCCTCTGTCTATTAGGTAGCTCGGGCGATACGATCGTTCCATACCGCGTGCGAAAAACAACCACTCAGTTGGGAGGTTTCTCCGCTCGGAAAGCGGGGCTCACTTCTTAAATGCATTTTGTATTCAGTGCAGAGGTAACGGAGTCGCTTCGTAGCTTTTACCGCTTGTAAAACTGCGTCATCGATTAGCATCAGGATTCGTAAAGGCGAACAGGCAAAACACAACTGAAAGAATTAGACCACTGTTCTATTTTTTTTTCATGCAAGCGAGGATTACAAAACTGAGAAAAGTAAAAATTTACCTGAAAAGTGATTCCCCCCCCCCCCCTCTGCAGTGTGTTAAGCCCCTGGCGCTGACTGTGCCAACATTAGTCTAATTTGTTTTTGAATTCCAATGATAGATTAAATTTTGTAACCGGTCATACCAGCCGTACCACTGAGGGGATGAGAACATTAAGATTCTACGCACGGGAGCGCGAAGTGGAACGCAGGCTTGCTGTCAGCAGGATGGCCCATGCGTGGCGCAACTATTTTGCGTACGCTGGCTGCAGTCCCGTTAATCCTCCCCTGTTATGTCGTTGATGACAAGTGTGCTGCGTCTCGGATTTCCCAGTAAGAACCGGTGTGTCGCATGCAGGGAAGGTTAGCACTAGTTCGCATGCATCTGGCGATCAGTCGAGCAAGGCGCGGTTACGGCTAACCATCGCAAAGCATGCTACGTCGCGTGCATTGTGACAATTCCGCCAAGGCGAAAGCGTGTGACATGGTAAGCCCTCTTGACAGAAATAGGTCGTTCCTCCGTGCACTCTAAGGCGACCATGGTCTTGCAACCACTGCAGCCGTGTTCAAGACATTGTGGCCTCTATGGAGAAATCCAAACATAGGATAGGAGAACTGGGCAGATGGCATGCACAGCGCAGCTGACACTTTCAAACAAGGTTTGGGTCGGGGCAAGTTATCGCATGGATGCAATATGTGCAGATGAATCCGTCAAAGTGAAGCAGGTTCGATATATTGGAGTAATTATTCGGTACCATCCACCCGGACCAGGAAGAACATTTATTCAACTAAGAAGTTTCTGTGAAAGTTGCATGACTGTACTTTGCAGCCGTTAGCTGCGCTTGAATGGATGCTAATGAGTAATGACCTCTTTTGTTGCAGTCTGCTTGATTAAGAAGTAACAGTGTCGCAAACATGCGCCCCGTTTTACGCAATGGGCACCCCGTCACTGGTTTCATGTCGTCTCCTATGACAGTTGTGTAGTGAATTTTGTTGCTTTTGACGCCCCAGTAGACAAGCAAGAGTTAAGGTTTCTGTCGTGAATGCGGTGTTTATTTCATCACTTACCGGCGCCGGCCGCCGCATATCACTCCCCTGGCAACTTCCACTTCCAGCAACTAGGCCACTGAGCCAGCCCACTTAAAAGGTTTCAGTCAATTCCTTCACTCGGTTGACGCCCCGTGTCTAAAGGCAGAGCCAATCTGACGAATTTATACTGACTTGTTTCTCGTTCTCAGGCGCACAGTTTCTTAAAGACCCTGTAGCATGCGCTATATTATTACTCGTCCGACCCAATTTCGTTTGCGGGCTGCAAGCTTGAGAAAATTATAGTTGCTCTGAATTTTAACAAGGCTCTGCTACCGCGTAAACGCTGGAAGTTTGGCGCCTAGAACTCAAATCCTTAAGGGGCGCTGACGTTGGTCTTATGTGTACAGTTTATTTGCGTCGAAAACTTGAGCGTACCATCTCTTTAGGCAATTTTCAGCGCATTTTACACAAACCTTAAAACTTCTTTTCTAAGTTCAGACTAACTATCAAAGAAGCCTTCCATACTTTCCACTCCCTTCCCTCAAACAGTTTGCGACGTCATTTGTGGCATTGCTACATCGTTCTACACCAAGAAGTCATAACGAGAATAGTTGACCAAATGGGCACTTGCTCTTTTTATAACAAATAACTCTCGTGACTCTTACCGTTGTGCTACGCGAGATTCAGCGACTGCTGCTCAGGTATTTTTATTTCTCTATACACTGAGGTAAAGCTTTTGAGAGCCGCATGCATATATGGGAAGTTGTAGAGAGCACTCTTTCTTTTTAGTTTCTCACACACACTACCGGTTTGTTCTCCTCTCCGGTTACACATTCCTCTGCTCGCGCCATATCCTCCTCCTTCCAAGTAACCACACGCTTTTTGGTTCCCGTGGCAACCATCTTTCGGTCATTTACTACTACTACTACTACTACTACTACTACTACTACTACTAGTACTACTACTACTACTACTACTACTACTACTACTACTACTACTACTACTACTACTACTACTGCTACTACTACTATTGTTACTACTACTACTACTACCGCTGCTGCTGCTTCTGCTGCTGCTACTACTACTAGTAGTACTCTACTACTACTATTACTACTACTACTATTACTACTGCTGCTACTATTATTACTACTACTGCTACTACTACTACTATTACTACTGCTACTACTGCTACTGCTACTACAACTACTACTAAAACTACTGCTATTAATACTATTACTACAAACTAAAGCCTGCTTTGCGTTCACACAGTGCCTTGCTCGCGGTAGCACCAAATCACGCAGTACGTCAGTTACTCATCGCTTACGATAGGAGGTCACACGTTTAAGTGGGCGTCGCAAGCAGAATGAATATGCGCAGGAAAAGCCATAAAAAACGAGAAGAAAATTGAGGGGGACAAACTACTCCTGGTGCAAAACGACAAGAAAAAGATATAAAACCAGCCCCTAGTGTCCAGACTCCTGGGTATAAGTGGTTGTGTACGATTTCAGTACAGACCTTGCCACATGAAGTGGTGGCACCGGTGTGCTTAGCGCCTAAAAAGTAAAAGTTCCTCTCTTTTTTGCAGTGGCTTCGTCCGATGTCGATGCCATAGCAATCAGTGCACGAATGAGGAATATCCTTCTTTGAAGTTCTTCCGCCGCGGTGGCTCAGTGGTTACGGCGCTCGGCTGCTAGCCCGAAAGACCCGGGTTCGATCCCGGCCGCGGCGGCTGAATTTCTTTGGAGGAGAAATTCTAGAGGCCCGTGTACTGTGCGATGTTAGTGCACGTTAAAGAACCCCAGGTGGTCGAAATTTCCGGAGCCCTCCACTACGGCGTCTCTCGTAGCCTTAGTCGCTTTGGGACGTTAAACCCCATAAATCAACCAACCAACCTTCTTTGAAGTTCTAAATTATGGTGCATTTTGTTACGTTTAATCTGCTACAGATAGTTATTTTTATTCATTTCAGTTAACGCACAGTACTAAAGATTTTGATCAGGGCAAGGCTGTACCATGAAAACATCCTTGCACCCTGCGACATTCTGCACCCGAGTCATCGAGTACCGCGCAACGGCTCTTCTGTATGTCCGTTTGTCTTAGCTTGTATTTGCAGGCAAATGACAACGCCACTGAAATATTTGTTTAACATTCCATAATGGGCCCAAAATATTGGTGTGTCGCCACTGAAGCCAACTTACCTTATCTTCAACGTTCACAGTATATGGAGAGCGTAAAGTTACTGCAGCCGCTCTTTTCTACTTGCTTAATTTGCGCGTAAGAAATATCGGAGAACAGCACGCGTTTTCTGGGGGTTCCGGGTGCGCACTCTCTGTACGTAGCGGCTCAAGGTTCCGGGGTCATCTTTGATCAAGATAAGGAGAAATATACATAACTGGCCAAGTCGAACGCCCTAAAGCAGTCCTTCTGCATCCCTTTTTATTTGCTACAGGCATAAAAGCACTCCACTACCGAACGCACACAAGGTAACACTGCCAACGCGAGTGAATAATTATGTTTACGGATCAACTCAGTGAACTCTCGCTCTCTCTGCATCGCGTGACCGTCATCTAAGCAGATTACGCGCACACACGAACAGACACATTACGGCATTCCGAGGCCACGCAGATATCCGCCCCTGACCCAGATTCATAGTTAAAAGAAATAGCGACCTTCACCGGTCTGGATCGGTGCGCCGAAAGAGTGCCTGATTTCGGCATATTTACGCTTGCTTTCTTTTGCGGCGCTTGAACTTCAACTTATCCGTTCCGCTATCTACGCGCAGATTTGGCTCGCTTAAGACCGATCGGATGATTCGTCCGCCCCTTGAAATCGCGCCAGTTGCTCCAGATAAATTGCGGATATCGTAACCCGCTCGCGTTTTGGCACCAGCGAACCTCCGCCAGTTCCAAATTGCGTTCACACCCATGATACGATATTATGAATGTCAAGGCGAAGAACTGTGTGCGATCTCTTCCTCTCTTAACGAGAGAGAGAGAGCTGATGTAAACAGGTCGAAAAGTGGCATGCAGATCTCTGGACTGCCAGTCGCCCCCGGGTCGACCTAAATAGTGAGGCTCACTTCGTTCATTTTGTGTATGCAGCTTTTGATCACCCAACGAATGCTTTAATATAAGCTTTGAGTGTAAGTTTGGTCTGCATAAAAGTGTCTTATAGGCTCGCATGTAAGTGTAATTTCTGAAAAGGGCGTGAAACGCAAAACCTTCGCTGTGTGTGGGTCGTCTATTATCGCGTACCTAGGCGCTGTTTTCTGTCATCTTTGCAATGCATCAACTAGCCTTACTCCAGACAGTTGTCAAGTGCAAACTTAAAACCATGATGCTGCCTAATGCGTTTTGGTCAACTGCTGTCAGGTTGACATCCGCACACGATACTAGTTAAGCAGGCGTTCCCGTCTAGAATTCTGGGGCAGTTAAGCAAGGTTTAAAACTCCCCTGGATGAAAAACTTCCGCGTGCTCAGTACGGCAAAGGCCGAATGTTTGTGGAATGAATGTAAATCTATAAATTCGTGCATAACAAATAGCCAGAGATAAAAGAAAAGAAAACTCTCCATAACGAGTACCTCATGAGGTAAGATTTCATTGGGACATCGTGCACATTCGTGAGGTGTTCCGTGCTCAACCTGATTAACCCTGATTCTGTCGGGAGCACGTGATGAGCTGGCCGTGCATTAGAAGTCTGAATTTCTCCCAGTGCTCAAAATGTGCTTAGTGTACCTTGGCTCTGATAGCCATTTTTTATACTTTGTTGAAATCATACCATAAGCAACGACGACAGAGTGAATCAGTGCTTCGCAAATGGAAGCCACCTTGTTTGCGCTGGCGGTGGTTCTGATCCGACTCATGGCTACGATATAATAAATTTTCTTTTTCTGGAGGGTACCATTCAGACTAAAAATTTCGCAGTGTTTCGTATGGGTTCGGGTTCATGTTCGCCCTAATATAAGGCGTCAGGCTCGGCGCGTTATTTGGTCAATGTTCGCCTTAGTTTGCCGACAGCAACAATTAAAAGCATTTCCTACTCAAAACTGCCGCTTTTTAAACCTCGTGAACCCGGTACGCCATCAACTCAGCCAGCGGTTGTATCGAAAACACTTGTAGGTGATGGTGGTGCCGAATTCATTGTCGTTTAGCCAAGGTCGGCATGAGTATTGAAGCAGGTGTCAAGAGAGCAACCTTGCACATGCCGACAGAGGAAAAAAACGGTTCCTAATTGTCCACCATGACCGACTTGATGAGCGACAACCTCGGTGTAAGTAACTTGATGCCGCGATTAATATGCTCTGAATTAGATAAGAATCTGTATTAGTTACAAACTCAGTTGTTTCTCGGTCAGCCAGTGTTTCTAAAATTAACGGTCTATTTCGTCTGCAATACTGAGGTGACCACGCGCAATATTTTGCAGAAACCTCATAACACCAGAGACGTCTCATTGGGAGAATACTTCCTTTTCAAGGAATTTTCTGTCTATGATTGGATCCTAAAAAAAAACAGGAATCTTCCTTTCCTAGGGAGGAATTTCGAAAATTACCAGGAAAACTCCGGAATTGTTTTCGGCTAAACCTATCACAAATTGGCGGAATTAATAACTGCCGTATATGGGCACGACATCAGTGACGCTGTGGGCATTTAAGTTGTCCGCCAAACGTTAACAGAAGAAATCAAAAAAGGCGGTTTCATTTCCAGTTGATTTCTCTTCGTCACTCAAGTGGGTGCTTCTGCGCGTTAGTTTCACTGTTACGAGGACTGGAATTTGGTTAAAAGTGCTTTATCGCCTGTTGAAACGAATGTGAATCGGTTTAGGCCTTTTCTGACCACTGCCGTAACACTTGTTCGCGCTGACTCCCGCCCTTTAAGAGCTTCTCAAGGGCAGGGAAATAAGTCCACTATATTGAACAGATTGTTCATTGCTGGCGGCCTCAGGACTATATACAGGGTGTTTCACCTAAGACTTTCTGCAATTTTTAAAAATAAGCTATTTGAATTAGATGCGCCCTTTTTCTGGCATAGCATTGTCAGTGGTGTAGTACATCATAATGCAGCTAAGACGTGCTAACTAGCAGGCTTGTTAACCAATATTTAATAATTAACTTTTAAACTATTACCGTTGGGCTCCTTAATTATTGAGAGGCATGTAGCCCACCGTAAGTAATATCCATATCCGTTTTTAGAATTTCGAGAACGCGATTATCCTCGGCGCTGTGGCCCAACAAATTTTGGCTATTTCGACGAGTTAGGTTCACTGGAGAGGTTGCTTTGCCTGCAAGCTTCTCAAACCGCATGTATTTTGGCGCGATATAGGCGAAATTTGTTGGGCCACAGCGCCGAGGATAATCGCGTTCTCGAAATTCTAAAAACGGATATGGACATTACTTACGGTGGGTGGCATGCCTATCAATAATTACGGAGCCCAACGGTAATAGTTTAAAAGTTAAATATTAAATATTGGTTAACAAGCCTGCTAGCTAGCACGTCTTAGCTGCATTATGATGTACTACACCACTGACAATGCTATGCCAGAAAAAGCGCGCATCTAATTCAAATAGCTTATTTTTAAAAATTGCAGAAAGTCTTAGGTGAAACACCCTGTATAACGTCTCTAAGCTTGTCGTTCGGCTGGGCGCAAGCACATCGTCATCTCCGGTGACGTGTTTCTCACGGCGCAGCTGAATTTGCGGTTTTCTATACGCTATGACGGTCACCTTAGAAGGGCGCTGAGGTGAACTCCATTCTATTTTTGTTCTTAGAAGAAAAAGAATTAAAGAAATAATTCCATGGCTCGTTACAGGTATATGGATGTTTGTCTACCGTAGAAGACAAATTTGTTAATGCCGAGAAAATTTTATTGAAAAGTTGTCCCGTCACTTGATTCAAACTCGTGGCGTCATGACTCCGTGATCACCATTTTGAGCAAATGGGGGTGCAGCATAGCCTCTGGGATACACAAAAAAAAATTGTGTGGTCGGTCGCCGTTTGCTTGCGAAATCGGTAGGTGATGGCAGCACCCCATGTTTTACTTTTCGCTGTTTTAGAGTTTATAAAGCCTTTGTTTTTAGTGAAAGCAATGTTTTTTTTTACAAATGTGTTAATATATCATTGCAGGCTGAATCTAATTTGTTCTTAGTGTGGCTTTAAACATATGCTGCCTGCTCAGAGCTTTCGTTTTCAAACGTTTACGACATTCCGACCTTAACATTGTTAAATTCCAGTTCCTGAAATAAGGATGTCTACTATGCTGCCGGTAGTCACCTTGAGCTGACGCTAGGCAGAATCGAAAAAGCCACACAAGCAATACGAGTTCACGCTAGTCATTTATGCGTTTGTTTCCTTTGCTTCCATGAATAAGTGCCTCCTGGTTTAATAATAAGGTTCGAGACTGAATTATTGAACAACATGTTGTTTTAACGCGTAGCCTTAAGTGGCAATGACGAAATTTTCTCATGGGCCGCACCTGCTGGAATTACGTGGTGGTGTGTGGAAATGAAAACACAAACATTTGTACTCAGTAATTTCGTGCACTATGGTCTTTATTGATCCCAACGAAGAGAAACGATTAAAGAAATATATTATATAGAGTGACATACAGACAATTGCGTGCATTTTTCAAATTGCTGATTTGAAAAAGTGCGAAGTGTAGGAATTTTTTGGGGTCTATGAAATGGAATTTATACTTAAGCATCGAACATTGCAGCATAGGGCATAGCGTAGCATGGACAATAAATTGTGCTGGCCGCACACTTTTAAGGTGTCTTGGCCGGGTCATACACGTGCAGCCAATTTGCTTCTGCGGCTTTAGAAACTTCTTAGGACGCATTGGCCGTTTTCTCCATTTCCATGAAGGCTGCACAAAGTTGCCGTTGGCGATTAGCCGAGTGCTTCTGTGCTGTTGTGTCGAACTGAAGATGCGCTCGAGGTTTAGAACAGGCTTACTTGCGGCTCGAATCATCCAGCCTCATGGTAAAACTCCAGCAGTACCGCCACAGGGAACATGGCGTGCTGAACGAATGCCCCAGACATGAATGGAGACAAATGATGATCAGAGTGGTTCATACCCTTCTTTTGTGTGTCAGGGTATTGATTTTCAGGAACACGGCGCCATGCTGTGGTGGCGCCGCGAACTAGCCTCAGCGCTCGGAACCGCGTCGTTTGCCTGAGTGGTTCGCCGGCCCATTCGGACATCCTTGCAAGAGTTTTGCGGTAAAATAACTTCTGGAGAGTGCTGTTAAACGAAGGCCGGCCAGAAAACGAGGTAGAATTGAGCCGCAAAGTGTAATTGCGTTGTTTTAATGGTACCAGAAATACAGAGATGGCATGCGAACAGGTTTCCACGCTTCAGTGAAACACAGGACCATGGCCGTCCAGTTCCTGTCAGGTACCCAGCCTATATTTCTCAAAACTTGAATTGCCTGGACTAGAAGGGCCTGTTTGAGGTCTTTAATGCCACACGCATTTTCAATGTCTCAAACGTGCGTCAGTGTTGGATGACGTCAGACACGGACTCGAGAGTCGAGACTTTCTTTTTCGATAAGAAAATTGTAGACGTCTTCGGCGAATCCTTTAAGTAAATGGCCGACTTTGTCTTCCTCTGTCATGCCAGGGGAGACGACTTTACATAACTTCACGATTTCCTCAATGTACTCAAACATGTTTCACCGGGAAACTGAGCCCTTTTGCGCAAGCGCTTGTTCAGCCCGCTTCTTCTTCGCGACTGAGTCACCGAAACACTTCTTCAGCTCCTTTACAAAGCGTTCCCATGTCGTGAGAGAACCGTCGTGGTTGTCGTACCACGTTAGGGCCGTGTTGGTTAGAGAAAACAAGACGTTGGCAAGCCGGGCGGAGGAGTTCCACTTGTTGTAGCGGCTCACCCGTAGGTGGTGGGTGAGCCATTCATCGACGTCGTCACTGGATGTGGCCACGAACGACCATGGCTTCCGGTAATGCGGCCACGAACTGCTGGGCACAGACCTCGGAGCGTCGCCGTCCAGGGACATCATGGGCCCAGAAGGCTGCAGACCAACAATGCGACGACTGCAGGGAATGTCAAGCTGGGGATCCGTCTTCAGAGGAACCTGTATTCCTGGCACCTTCCACCAAGGTATACGACCAGGGGTATATTCAGACCACGACGGGTGACTGAGAACCAGCTGGGTCCCCTTGTTGTTGCTGCCTTGGTGGTATGGCACATACCCACGACGGGGGATTGGCCAGGGTTCAGTGAGGAGAGCCCAAAGAAGGTAAATTGGTGCCAAGCTAATGGATTGCCTTTTGTTACCAAGCTAATGATTTAACTTTGGGTACGTCGCCGAGCACGAGACACATACACCTCGTTCTCCTCATCTTCTGCGTAGTCAGCGATGCCGACCAAATAGAATAGGCAGCGCCTCTTCATGGGCGTCACAATATTATTCTAATTCCATGTCACTCTGATAATTTTTCCACTTCAGTTGCCCGATGAAATAATCGCTGTCGCTGGTATCACTGCATCTTGTTTAGCTGTTCTTGTTTTGCAGTTTTAAAAAGCACACATCGGTCGCCTACCGCTCGACGTTCACGTCAGTCGTTTTCATACCCAAGGTAGAGACTTCTTTGTTGTTTCTCGTTTATTCACTTACATCCCAGTGAAACGAGGCTGCTTCTGTCGGCAAACAAGCGAGTGGTTGCGGTGAAACTCTAAACAAGCGCGATTCCGCATTTGTGGACACCGGGAGCAGTTCTCTGCAGCGCCACCGTATGGGATCAATTGAGGAGCCCTCTATAGATCGTGAAAATCGCCAATACCCTTTGCATACATAGCAAGCGGCTGCAGGGAGTAACAGTAAAGTTTCCGCTCAACACCAAAGCGAAAAGGGTCTTTTCTCTTCCTTTTCTTCCTTTACACCAGAGGTGCCCCGCCGGAGACGGCTTTTGATGACTTGAAGGCTGAAGGTCTATACGAGACGACACTCGGCAACAACAGGGAACTTGCGGGGGATATAACTTGAGGCTTTATGTGCAATAGTTTACATATATCCATACAATGTTGAGCAGTGAGCACAGCAACAACATGGAACTGGCTAACATTTAGGGGAGGCCCCTGCTCGGCATAGCCGAAGATGCGTTACATCTATCTCCGTAGCCCAGAACCTCTTTTTCGGGCTCCGGGACCCAGTTTTAAAGACACATGGGGCCGGCCCACATTCATCAGCATCCAATCGTGTCGAACTCTTAACACGATTGGTTATTAGCCGTGTGGCCCACCCTCCAACTCCCTTAAGGCACATAACCCTCTCTCAAATGTACATATTGTAAAAAGGGCATCATTTTCCCTTAAAACATAGCACATTCCGAGAATTCACACGCATACGGATTGGACCCCTGGGTTACGTGCCCCGCCCCACGCTTCCACTGTATTACACAAACTCTCTCCCCTATGAAAGACAAAGCAAAACACATAAAAACAACATGTCAAAACACTTCCGCGGGTACGTCTGTCTCCCCAGTACCCGTGACATTGACGATTCCCGGAACTAGGGCAATTATCGGCCCCCACCCCAGCTGCGACCGTCGCGAACAACACCCGGTAGCGCAGAACCACTTTCCGACGCGAGTCGGATCACAATGGCCTGCCGACCCAGCAGCCGTCCTCCGGGGTCCGAGCGGCGTCATAACTCAAGTGGCCGTCCCTTTCCCTAATTAAACCGGTGGCTGTGTTCGTTCTGTCCGGTGGCGTCTTCTGTGCTCGCCCGCTTCTTGAGACCGAGTTGTCAAGCCTCGGGTTTATACCGGACGCCAGCCAGCTGCACTGTCGCCCACAACTCCAATTCATCCGGACGCGCCCGACCCCGCTTCGTCTAGCAGTGTTCTCTTTTCAAAAGAAAAGCGGTCGAACCTCCCAACGAAGCGTTCGAATCTTAATTGGGCCGCAACTGGTGTTTGTCAAGCTGCGGTGAGCTGTCGGCGTACGGTGCGATGGTGGTGTTGACATTTTTATGGCTCTTTCTACACTGGCGCGGAGCGGTCCCGGCGAGAAACACGCGTCCTTCCCCGAAAGGGGACAATGGGAGGCTCAGGAGAGCCGGCCGCTCCCTCTCTGGCTGCTGCCCGCCTTGAACGCTAACTGCCGCCTCCCGCTTGCGCCCTCCTCGCAGCCCCCCCGCCGGGGGCTCTCCGGAGTCTGCAGCGGCGACACAGGGGACAGAAAGATTGGCGCTCCTAATGAGACCGCGCGCATCCACAGACCTCCTTGGGGCCCGCTCAACGGCGAGGCTCACCTCCCTTAGCCGCGGAGAAAGGAGGGGGGAGGGGGGAATAAACACACATGGCGCATGCTAGCCCTCTACAGTAACGTTGGCGTATGGAATTGCAAGATGGTGCACATGGTTGCCACAACTGTCGTAGGACAGGGCTCAGTGTGGTTCAAAAGCCAGTGGGAGAGTCTTTTCATCTGCAGCGGACGTAGGCAGATGCTGAAGGTGGGGAACTTCGACTAACGCCAGCAGGAACATCCCCGATAGACGATCGCAAGCGCTTGCGATGACCCAGCCTCAAGTCCTGAGCAGACATGGACACGAAATCGTCTCTTGGATTCAGGAATGACCGCCTTGAGTACAACGATTTTAACCATGATAGTTTTGTCGCTGAAACGAGGCTTAACGGCTTACAACCAAATGTCAAGAAGCAAAAGTGATCGGAAGATTTATTAAGTGCTGTACGCCGTCAAGTGCAGGAAATGCTGAGATTTCCGCATTCCTCAGGTAAACGCGCAGTGACCAGACTGTGGACGCTCAGTGGCGGAGGCAAGGACTGAGGGCTCCTCATGACATAGTCTGTGGTAACCTGCTTTTTGACTTCGGTAGGAGCGCCTCCTATGTGTCCCCAGCGGGCAATCTAGCACACGTGTGTTGCACGGTGTATCGCAGAACTGTCAAACTCTCTCGAGGTGGTCGCTCACCGTTCTTCTCAATCGGGAACGGCGCAAGCGAGGAGGAAGGAATCCGTCGGGGAATTCCGGCAGAGGTCGTTCCGGTGCCCACAGCCCCATCACTCACCCCGGCGACGTGCTTGCGCCTCGCCTGAGTGATCGCCGACGACCCACAACAACAGCAGCTTGTCGGCGTAGTAAACGCTTACTTGGGCCTACGGACGCCTGCGTGTGTATATGCGGAGAATGGGCGTAGGCACGCTTCCCCTTTCGCGTCGTGTGATGAAAGTGTGCTTACGTAACGACGCGGCGTCTCGCTGCTGCGGAGAAAGAGTGTGTGCTGTCGGTGCGACACGGTAGCCTGCTTGGCGGCGAAAGTAGCCGCGCTGTCGAAGGAGACGTGATTGTTTTGCCGCTCTCTGGGGCGCCTGGGCGTCCCATTTCGGTGAGCCAGACGGTCGCGCTTGTTACACGGAGGTGCTCACGCTAGAGAGACAAACCACGGCCTTCGAATGAATGCTTGTTGGTTTCGAAAAATTCCTACAAAACAAAGAGTTTCGCTGGTGTTGTTTGAGAAAGAGCGCTTATTTTATTATTATTATTATTTTTTGCGTAGAAGTACAGTCGGATACAACTGAAGTCTACTGTGAAGCTCTGCCCACATTCAGGGCTACCGCACGGAGTTCCTCCACGACAAAAAAGCAGTGCGTTGTTAAAACTTTTCTTGTTATTTAAGCAAGACTCTAATCCCAAGAAAAAAATTATAAGCTGCAGAATTTGGATACTTGGCTTGTTTTATAATGTCAAAAATGAAAAAGCTGATTTAGTTGGCTGTTGTGCTTGGCCAGTAGAGTGGACAGTACGCTGTGTACCTCGACCCAGTGTTAGCAAATGGTGTTTTTTTACTTGTATTATAAAACAATTATCTTAAATTAAATTGTGAACAAATCGGTGGATCGCTACTAATATCTACCGCTATATGTACAGCAGTCCATTTGAGAAAGAACGGATTTGAATAGGAGTTCATCAATACTGAACGGGTCAAATTAAACAAGAGTAGTTGAAAGATGCGCAGGTAGTGCAGCCTAAGTTTATTTCTCCCCCGCTAATAGGAGCCTCACCTATGAATCGATGGCGGTGATATTTTTCTCATGGACAGCCAATTTAATATTCCATGCGTTCATTTAGAACTCATCGACGTGATTGTTGCGCTCGACGCTTACAAAAGGCGAAAGATAACCCCGCGAAGATGAACTTATCGGTATCTTCAAACAAGCCCTGCTACAATACCGCGTCGAATGGACGTGGTGGCGCGGATAACTGTCAGAACGGAATGACAGGACGTCTTAACGTCTCTCCTTGTTTACAGCCGGACAGCAAGGGAAGCCTTGGCTAGAACACGCTCGCGTGAGCCAGGAGTGTTCGGACAAGAAGGGTCAATGCACGGACGGCGGTGAGCGTGCATTTGTCCCTTCTCGAGCAAATATACCCACGAGCTACGGCAGGTCGAAACTAGAAGGCGGCGGTGAAGGAAAGGGATTAGCACGGTTGTCGGGCCGCGAGTTAACCCCCCCGGTTCCTTGGTTGAGGCAGAGACGCGGGTCTCATGCATGAAGCCCCGCTATCTTTATTGCTGTGCTATTGTGTGGCTTGCTTCTTTGGAAAAGAGGCGGGCGCCTTGTGGCGGTGGTTGCGATATGCGCCGAGCAGAGCTAGCCGGCAGGACGACATGCAGCGTAAACCGCAGAGGCAGCGGCATTGAGTGCCCTTTGTGCAAGCACACTGGCGTCAGAACAGCGGTGGAAGCAGGGCCGAAACCGGCAGCGACGACAATGAGGTACCTTCCGAGAATAAGACAGACTGGCGGGTCTGAACGTGAGTCGGAGGCCAAGCTGCACGATGGTGTGTGCTCAGTGGCCTGAGTGTGTGTGTGTGTGTGAGCCAGTGATTCGCGGCCATTGCTGATGGGGACGAGGAACACTGCCCGTGGACTGCAGTTGCCGCCCCGGGGCCCAGCCATGGACCCGGCAGGTGTATTGTGTGCGAATGTGAATTAACCACGCAGTGTGTTACGGCTTAGGATCGAATATTTGGTTCAGATGTTTGGAACGGACGTTTGATGTGAACCATTAGGATGAATGGGTGGAAAACTTTATTATGCGTGCGAGTTTGGACCGTGCAAGGCCTCAGGGCCACCGCACAGCCCTCACATTACGCGCATGTGTCCAGGCCACGTAGGGCCATGGCACTGGCACCCCGGTTCACGCAGCGAAGTTGCGTGTCCGGGTCCTGCGACGCAAGGAGGGCCTCCCATTCCTCCCATGTACCGATGGCGGGCTGTCCCTGCGGGGGAGGATCGGCAGGGCAGCCGAAGAGGATGTGGTCCAGGGTGGCGTGCGGTTCTCCGCAGAGAGTGCACTCTGGGGAAACATGGCGGAAGTTTGATAGACGCTGAGGGGTAGGAAGAGTTCGGGTCTTTAGTCGCCTCCAGAGGATTTGTTGGGAGTGGGATAGGCGGGGGTGGAGAGGGGGATAAAGTCGACGGGCAAGGCGTGCTTGTTCAGTCAGTTCTGAGAGCGTGTGTGCCCGCTCCCTCGAGAAATCCTGGCTGGGGTCGTCATTTGCCCGGCAAATGAGTCCTCGGGCTATGTTATCGGCGGCCTCATTTCCAGGATTGCCAGAGTGAGCCGGCACCCACACGAGCTCAATACGCCTATCGGAATTTAGGGTGCACGTTCTCAATATCTGCCACGCGGGGGGATGAACGCGTCCGCGGGCGAAGTTGAGAATGGCTGTTTTGGAATCGCCAACTATATAAGCCGGATTGGTTTCGGCAATGGCTATTGCTATAGCTGCTTCCGCTGCTTCTTCCGGGGTACAAGTGGGGTCTATGAAATGGGTAAGTGTGTGTGTGTGTGTGGGGGGGGGGGGGGGGGGGGGGGGTGCTGGATGGTAAGCCACAGCTACTGAACCATTAGGAGTCAGCCTGTAATCTTCACGTTTGTCTAGGAGTTTTCTTCCATGTGCCAACAAATTAAAGAACTGTAGAAGTCGAATAGGAAGAAAATTATGTAAAAATTGAAGAAGTCATCAAGCAGACGATTCGGAGGATCATTACTGTGGCCAAGATCTAAATGTTAAGGTAAAACTGTGGTGATCTATCTCACTGCGGAGAAAGTTAAGGGTGCTCGCAGTGGAACCACTGACATGCGAAGAATTATGCAGGAGAGTCTGCTCGTGGCTGACTTTTTTGGCTACTCGGCCATGCATGTCCTGAAGGTTTTTCAATCTTTCATTCTTAAAAATTTTGAAAAAAATTCATTTAAATATTAAGAATAACTAGTAAGATTTTATAATTAAAATCTTAAAGGCAGTCAATGCAAACAAATTGGCGCCGCACGTCGACGGAGTCTAAATTGTTATTCTATAGGGAAAGTCCCATCTGCCAGAGTTATTTATCTTTCATGAATAAAGCATTTTCACATATACATGGAGACGGGCCAAATTACTCGCCAGAGACAGATGATTGTCGACAGCTGCCGCCCGTCACACTCCGCTTTCTGTGACCGTGCCAATGCAGGTGTCTGGCTCGAGGCGATCAAGCAGTGATCGTGCCTGGCAAAACAGTCGGCGATTGTAGTTGTCCTAATAATCGCATGTCGCGATTTCTCAGCTCTGGATACGATATATGCGTTTCTAACGTAACCGATGATCCACACAACGCCTCATTGAATATTAGACCGTAAATGCCTAGCAGATAGCTATCAGCTACGCAAGGCTACTTTCACTAATACGCGCCCTCCTCCTCCATTTGAGTACTTTACTATTCCAGTAAGCGCGTGAAATATCTGGATTGGTTTGATTGATGGGAGTTTAACGTCCCAAAGCAACTCAAGCTATGAGGGACGCCGCAGTGAAGGGCTCCGGAAATTTCTACCTCCTGGAATTCTTTACGCGCACTGACATCGCACATTACACGGGCCTCTAGCATTTCACCTCCATCTAAATTCGACCACCACGGCAGGAATCGAACCCGCGTCTTTCGGGTCAGTAGCCAAGGGCCATAACCACTGAGCCACATCTGCGGCCCGGGAAGTATATGCCCGGCGACAATATCTGGCAAATCGCAGGTCTAGAAATGGCTGGGACGGTTTTTTACTCCAAATATTTGGCATCGTGATACAGCAGAAAGCTAGCATTTGAATTTATTCAGGATCGGTGGCATCCCAGCACTGCGGCATTTTGAAGTAGTCGATATTCGAGCCGCAACAAATCTCTTCACGCTTGTTAGGAACCCTAAGAGACCTCCGTTATGAAACTATAAATAGATGAGATTGCGCATATTTTGCAGAGAACCTAATCGAGCAGAGTTATACTGCATCCATCATCTTACAACTTGCTCGAAATGGAATGGAAGCTGCCAGCTTGAAGTGACGGCGTGCTGTCCAGCGTGCGAGAACAGAACGCTTGTGGAAACTGTTTTCTCTAGCTCGTAGATTTCACCCCATTGTGAACAACTTGTAAGATGAATTATAGATATGTCAGCTTTCAAATGTATCGCTCTCTTACTAATGCGTTCTCCAAACCATCGCTACCGTGTGATGATCTGCGTAGGGCATGCCAGTAACGACGCCTCGAGAAAAAAAAAGAAACCGTTGAGTTTAGTTTATGGTGTTTATCGTCCCAAAGCGACTAAGGCTATGAGAGACGCCGTAGTGGATGGCTCCGGAAATTTCCACCACCTGGGGTTCTTTAACGTGCACTGACATCGCACAGTACACGGGCCTCTAGAATTTCTCCTCCAAAGAAATTCTAGCCGCCGCGGCCGGGATCGAACCCGCGTCTTTTGGGTCAGCAGCCGAGCACCATAGCCGCTGAGCCACCGCTGCGGCAAGAAACCGTTGAGAAAGCAAACCAACTTTCCTGAAATGTGCTGTGTTTGTCTAAAGCAACCAGGCAGCAGGATTGGGTTCCCAGCCCTTACTGCACCCCAACATACCGAAAGGTCTTCAAAGGTGAGGGCAAGGGGTATCCTTATTTTGCACCAATAAGTTCTATGCTACACAGCTAAGAAACAAACCCCGTTGGTCGGTTACTTTTGGCATATAGAGTACATCCAGAATAAGTGCATAGCAGTAACATAAAGTTTCGTGAGCATGTTATCCCGATCACAATGCGCAGAAGTGGTTTCTATAAAAGAATACAAGATTTCAAAACACACATAACAATGTCCTTATTGATGCGCCTGCTGAGATCGCACGGTATAATAATTGATTACAATAAAAAGATACAGAAAATTTCCCGTTTTAACCATTACAGCGTATACCTTGCTCATTTTGATGGCTAGGGCCAAAAAGTTCACCATTTTCACTTGCTAAATGTCGTTTTTAAGGTGTGTCCGTAACATACGACAAAAAATAGTGTGTGCGGACGTCGTTTAATCTCCACTGGTCCAACGTTCGCTTAAAATAAGCGCGCATTCAACACTTTGTCCGACCAGCGAGTATCACGTGTCATCTGAGCACCAAATTGCTTATTTTTTGTTTTATTTTTACTTTAGAAGGCTGGTAAACACGTGATACTATGATACTATAGAACAATGCGGTCGGTAAATTCCTCTCGTGCTCACCGCGTGTGCTTGAGCTTGGCGCATGATGTCGTTAGCTGCCCATGTGCCATAAAACCCAACACAACAACTCACCGCATATGACCCACTTTTAGTTGGCCGTAGGCAGTGACCTTCCGTACACCCAGACCGTGCTGGTAACGAATGCGCATGCGCAGAACGAGACGTATCTCATCGTTTTTTTGCGGGCGTATACACAGTACGAATAATATTGTGTACGTGCTATATACGAGCTCGTTACGGGATGCGTTGTCAAGGTAGCGGCTCCCTGATGGTCTGTTGCGGAGCAAATGCAAGTCACCTCTACATTCTTCGACACGATAGCTCTCTCTAAGTAGCGGCATTCGGCTTTATTTTTCACACTCTCACCCACATGTGAACGTATAGGATACAACACGACCTTATTTTTCCGACAATTCGATGATTTTCAAGCTCTGAGCTTAACTAAATGTACTGTACGCTTTCGTCACAGCAACGACACATGTTGAAGCAGTCCTCCACCTTTTTGTCAGCTTTTAGAATTCACGCATTTCAATCGTTTTTCTTCTTAGAAGAAAAAAAAAAAGATGCTCGTAATGCACTTATCCCTGTCATCAATAATAAAGGATAAAATCTTCTTCAAACCACCGTTCACGTGCTTTCTCTTCTTGTCACGACTAACTAAAAGAACGCGTAGCAGCTCTGCCCAGAAATCACTGAGAAGTTAATATGGTGCGCTCATACTGCATTACGATTCTCCAAGACGCACGATCACTGCGCCTAACGGAGTGGTTGCATCGCAGTCGGGAAAAAATTTCGACTGCACGAACGCATAAGGAAGGACGCCTGGGTTGTGCAAAGCCCGCGCGATAACGAACTAGACATGACGTCATGGCTGTGCGCTGCTTTCACGAATCTGCGCAGCGCGGTTATTTCGCTTCATTGAGCGCATACAGGTCCAGCGCCAGAAGTCGGCGCGCGAATGCGGCAACAGCCTCGAGCAGCCAGCTAGGCCCGCGGCGGCGTGTCAGGACGGGGTCCTGCGATTTAGGTCAAGACCAGGTGGCTCGCTGCTGCTGCTTCTCGCACAGACGCCCTCTGGCGAGGGAGGCTGATAGGAGAGAATTCGACGAGGAGGAGGGTGTGCGATGGTAGAAACGTACACGGAACTGCCTTCGAGAAGCGGGTACGCGTGCCGAGGGCGTCGGACTTCGCCTCTGGCAGGCGTAACTTCAGGCAACTTTTCTCGACGCTTTGATTCTTTTACATTGTGTGTCTTTTTGCTTGCGGGGCCTCGGTTTTTGTGCAGGCGTTTAATGGCGCCCGAGCTTTTGCGCGGGAAAGGTGCTTGCGGGGCGCGGGGGTAATTACACCGCAGCGCCAATCGTGAAGAGTTAGGAGGGGTTGTACGTGAGAGAAAGAAAAAAACGAGTAGTGTAAATGGCGGTACTACTGCCGCAGCATCTGTGGTGGATCCGCGCAAGAAAAATAAGCAGCGATGGAAGGCAGGGAACGGTGATTACACCACGGGCAAAGAAAGGATGCGGGCACCGAGTAAAATAAAGCGCTCAGTCACGCGACTGTGGAGATGTTCAAGATATGACAAGGACAATGAGAATGGTGAAGAGTAACGGTGTTGCGAACGCACGCGAAGCGAAATAACACAGTCAAGGAGGAAGCGATCTTGTTTGGAAACTTGCAAGCAAATTATAATAATTGCACGTGTGGGCAACAAGGAGATCAAATACAGTGACATATATCTTCTCTGCCATTGCTGTCACAACGGTAGCCAATCAGCGATAATGACTAATTAAAAGTCCTATCCTCGATTACTAGAGCTAGGGTAATACAAGCTGTATAGGCCGTAACAAAATCCGCAAGAAATTGGGAATCTACCGAGGAGCAGTTCGAGCGGCGTGAAAAATCGTGGAGTTTCTGCGTGAGCGCGGGGACTACACGCCACATCGCCGAGCGATAAAGCCCGTCATCGTCCGCGAGCAACTGCCACGAGTATAACCACTGTTGCTTTGCTGTTGTGCTGCACCACGTTTGGATATACTTGTGCAGCGTACGCCGCTGCCACTATGGACTCACCCTACTACCCGAAGATTCTGGATACAGCAGTTTACCTGCGTAAAATTCCAGCGCCACCGGCCAAGCCAATAGTGTTCTGAACCTTAGGAACGTAAACACTTGAGTGCAGGGGCATCATGCGGGGACACAGGGTTTTTCAGGACCCGAACTGTTTCATTCAAATAAAGTTTTTCCGTCTGTCTGCTGAAGTCTTACTGCGCTGCATGTTACTACATTGCAAGACTTACATTCTGTCAGTAATTGCAGTTATTTTGGTCTGTTGTAATGACAATAGGGATGCTTTCAGATTATTTCAGTCGCACTTCCTTCCGCTTTCGAAGAAGCCATCTACAGATGTTTCGAAGCTCCCGAAATGAATCTACTTCCTAGCTTCCTGATTGGTCAGAATTAACTCAGATTCTAATCATAGCTCTAGAACCTCACAAGTAGCATTTATGCATGCTTAGTGTACAAGAGTTCACGCCAAATCAGATGTAAAAGTTTAGAGGAAGTAGCAACCGCAATCGATTTCCAGACTACATTGTGCCGGTAAGTGAAAAAGAAGGGGAATTACCGCAAGATATTTAAGAAGTGAATGCGGAAAGCGTAATTGAAGGTACAGATATTAAACTGAAGTAACACTAAAAAACATGCCACAAAAAGTGACGCCCGGAGAAGGAGCAACCCTGCATACACTGTAATGACACATGGAAATTAGGGAGCGGTCGGGCCTTTCTTGGCGGAGTAGTCAGAGCAGCAACTAATCACAAGATGTATCACGATTATAAACTTTCTGAATCACGAAGTTAGAAAGACAAAAAGAATGAGTTGCGGTTGATTTGGCACGTGCACGAAAAATTATGAAAGCAGCTTGCCAACATCTTTCTGAAATAAAAGACGTAGTAGCAAACGCATTCCGCGAGTACTCACCTTAGGGGTCGAAGCCCAACGACTAATGTTAAAAGCTGCAAAAATTAAACAATACCGCCGCAACTGATGGGAAGAAAAACAATTGCGGTGCCTTGACAATTCCCAGCCCCGTTTGGAGATAGCACAAGGATGTCGCCGGACCCGCCAGGAACTTCCTAGCTTGACTACATATGCTCCACACTCAAATCTAAAGCGCATAATTAGTTGTGATGTTTCACGTCTTGGCGTTTGGACTTGTCGCGCGCTTCTAGCTGACGGAGCCCCCACGAGGCCTTCGAGGGGGCCATCGCTGAATCCAGCGGTGGAGTTCTGGCGCAGCTGTGCGCGCCGCCAGAATTTTTTAAAATATATTTGATCTGAAAAATCTGTCTGTTAAACGCACGAAAATTATTTTCAATGGTTAGCTATATCTCACCGCATGAAAACTGAGCACTCTCTCACTGGGGCCAGATTCGGTTCTCGTTTAATTCATCTGCGTTTCTGCTCATTTATTGCAATTTACAGCAACCCGATTTTATTATAGGACATTTTCAGTGTAAACCAACACTTCCAAGCAATACATTTTTTTGCAAAAATTTATATTTCTGCAGTCGCCGTTCTGTTTTAGGGCTAACACTAGCCAAGCCAAGTAATAAACCTCCCTTCCCGGCATTCTCGCTGTGAATGAACTGTCCTTTAACAAGCTCGCATAGACGGTGGCGCCATCTTGCCCTCTTTGTAGTAATTAGAAACGTATGATGGCGATGAGAGGAAACGTGCAAGCACTGAGCGGGCTCCTCTGGTGCTGGTACTTAACAGTGGAGTTCAGTGAAAAAAGAGGAAGGGGAGGAAAACTCTTGATTAAGAACAAAGATAATGTGTTGAAGGAAAAGGACTAACAGGGCTTTTTGAAGGCGGGGCAGAGAAGCAGACATCGGTGAGATGGGACACTGCATCAACGACCGCCTACGTGAGCACTCCAAAGACATCGAGAACAAGTCGTAAAGAAATCTTCTTGCCATGCATTGTGCAGAGTGCGTCGAGTATGCAGCTGTTTTGAACCGTACCGCCATCACCTCCAGCTACAGACGAGACTTGAGGCTCATTTCCGAGGCCTACAATCTTAAAAACGCAAATGACGCATGCCACAGTCGCCCGCCCATGGTCTTGTTCCCACTGGAACGTGCTTATCTTAATTAGTGACCGTGATTAATCCTTCCCGAGTGCGTAGCGTGCGGTCCTCCTTTTTCCCTTTCTTGTTATTGCTCTTGTTATGTCTCTCGCTAGGTGTCCTTTATATGCTTCTTCAACTTTAACAAGAAATCGTTTTGGTTGCTAGTCAGCGCAGTTGTCTGTCTCGTTCTCTGCCCCGTCTTCAAAAAGCGCTGTTACTTATTTTCCGCCAACATGTAACAACCAGCCCTTATTATCCCTCTTCTGAAAGATGCCATGTTAGAAACAAGCTTCTGGGCTCGTGAAAATAACTACAGTCGTACTCTGTTCATTGTTTCGTAAACTTCACAGCTGAGTTACCACATTCTACTTAAAAGATCTGCTCTTTACCTGGAGTAAGGCTCAAATAAACAAGGTGTTCATTTTTACATGGCCCAGAATCGCACATTTGAACACGGTCTTCATTCCCTGCTCAAAGTGCTGGACTGTTGGACTGCTGGACTTGCCCTCTGTCCTGTCCTCACGTCACTTTCGTTTTCTTCTTCAATCCCTTTGAGCCAGTTCATTCCTTTAAGTGCTGGTCTGGCATGCTAAAGTGCAACCACAAAGCACCGACTAAGAAGATAGAGCTAAAATAACTTGTTACTGGAACAAATGATGCACGTAGTGCCACAAAGACACTGGAGCAAAATAAAAAGGAAGAACTCAGAAGTCTGAACGTTGGATGAGCGCTCGTCCTAAGAGCACTTTTACGGCTTAAGTAATGCGGTCACGTGCCGAACCTGCTTGCGAACAAGCTATGCAGTTATTTGGCTGTACACTGCCGAACAGTGCCAGGCTTTACAAAGCCTAATAATCGAGTCTACGCAGAGCGCTGCTTGCCAATCGAGTCATTGAGTTTCAAAGAAACTCTACATCTTTCGAGGTACTAGGTACACGTCTTTCACAAAGAGGTGAATAATTAGTCACAAGTATGTGAGAGACACCTGCAAACTCCTGCTGGTAATTTTAGGCTTAATTACGGGGGTCCGGCATGCTCTTCCCACAGCACAAAAGTATAAAGCTTTCCATCAAGTAAATCCACATGTCAAAACACCTCTTCGGACTTAGCATAATAACTCATGATGTTCAGTCACAAACTTGTCCAATAGCGAACGTTAATACAGTGCCTTTCTGAACTGTTTCCACCCGAGGCAGAGCGTTATGCGCTGTTGTTTCCGCCATACTTGCGTCAAGTGCACACAGCAGTCCAGCATTAAGTATGACGAAGACTGGGAAGTTCTATTTTGGGAAGACCTGTATACGGGTGAAAACTGACTCTCCATCGCGGTGCTCCGTAATGATTACTGCATGCAGGGATAGATTGAAAACCTAAAGTACCTCGCTAGAAATATAATTTAGACATGCCTGTGGCTATGTACAATGTGCGCCCAACACTTGTCTTTGTGAGAAGAAGCACAAAGGAATGTTTCTTGAGCGCAAGTTGACCATCACCTGCAAGGGTCCTCCAAGTGTTGCAAAATACTCTATTGCTCAATTTTTAGACATTCGATGTGCCTGAACGGCTACTGAAAATCTACCACATGACTCGAAGCCACTTTTTATCTCGCACGATGTGCGGTTCTTTACATCAGACAAAAACTCAACAGATCATGCAAAAATCGCTTGAATAAAAGCAATCGCTCAGAGACGGTGCGTTTCAAACAGCGATCGTAGTGGTTTTCTCGTACGGCTTGTTCGTACCGAAATAAAGAACGAACTCTTGCAGTTGAGCCAAGCTATTACGTTCACTTAATGACGGCTCGTTAGGAACCTCGCCTGTATTGGCACTGCTTTGTACACGCATTGCTCATTCCTCTTTCTGTGACACAAAAAGCAGCAGGCTAACGAAAAAAAAGTAAACCGGCTCGTTGCATAACGCTTAGATCAGGGAAACGAGCGCCGACCGAGAAGAGTTGGAGGCATTGCAGAGTGCAGTCAACTCTGCCGTCGTAGGTTCGTCGGCACTGCCGGAGGCGCGTAACGGTGCACGGCACGGAGTCCGCGACCGAACGATTATCGCAACGATCAAAGTGAGGCGTTCGTGCCGACGGCCTTGTATCGATGCAAGCTGCAAGGCTGTCTCGCTGCGCACGCCAGGGAAATGCGGGCGCATTTTCTGCGATCGCGGCCTTTTGTTTGTTTATTCGTTTGTTTTATTGGGCTCCCGCATTTAGTCTCCGTAAGGGGTGGTATGGCATCCTCACCGGCTAGCCACCGCATGAGTTGAGCGAACTGCGATACTCGTAACGAAATAAACCGAAATATTGACATGGAGACAGGAGAGAAGTTCCAACATCACGAGGCGCAGAAAGAGGTCTTTGATATGGGAGGACACAGCAAGAGTGCACTGGAAAGAATTATTACAGGTGTAATCTTTAACAGTGGTAACAGAGTAAAATAAAACGGAGGAGAAACTCTTTACGAAGGCCATGTCCGCAGCTGACACCAAGAGTAGGACAGTGAAGCAGAAAATTTCCTCTTGGTGGGATTAGACAAGAAAAGAAAAAGGGCTTATGCTCGCCTTCTTTATTATATACTATGCAGGTTACGATATATAGCGCTGCCGCCAAGGGACATGTCCCCACGCCTTACCGTGCCCCGGGTCTCTTGATCAGTGCACAACCTAGTTTCCCGTGCGCGCAGCGTTCTCGTTGTCATCATATTTTACCTTCATTCAAAACACAGTCACGGATCTAAAGCTTAGACGCGGTCTTTATTTATATCTATAAATATAGACAGTTTTTTACAGGCCACACTACGAACCTCAAGTGTGTTGTGAAAACGGTTCTTAGACTAGACATCAAATATTATGTTCGTTAGACCGATATAAAGTACAATAAATGTAAAGAGGAAGATGATTAGCAGTCGGAGCAGCAGAACCGACGCGTGGCGCGAGACGAGAGCATCAACTGTTCTGGAACCGGACCTGCCCTTGCCCGCTCTAACCGGCCTTCACAACCAGACTTCTCCTGTCAATAAAGGCCGTTACATAAGCAATACTAAAATAGTCTTATAGAATGAGATTAACCAAGATTTTAAACGACAAAAGCCGACATTAGCAAAATAGTAAGAAGTAATGCTATTACTGGGACGCTATCTCTTGTTCGTGTAGTAAAATGACAATTTTAACGACAGAAGTCCGAAATGAGGATGATGAATTTTTATACCGTAAGGGCAACTGTGGCCAAAGAGAGCCATTGCACAGAGTTTTTTCTACTACTCGAGGTGGGGTCAAAGACCCATTTCCCAAGCATTCCACCCTAAAGAAGCCGAAAACCAGACCAGGGGAAAGCTGGTAACCATTGTGTCACCCGTGGGTACCCGCGGTGGCACTGGGGATCGAACCGTGCACGTGCCGCATGCGAGGCGGATGTTCAAACGACTTGGCCACCGCTACGGTAGAAGCCGAAAATAGTAAAAGAATAATAAGTATGGCTATTATTGGGAAGCTATCGCTAATTGGTGTAGCGGTTAAGTAAAATGACAGCCTGTTTTTCTAAAGTGGCTACGTATGAATGGAAAGGTGAAACACTACTATTTGTCAACTTTATTCAGATATTAGGAGGTACAAAATAAAATAAGAATGATCCGTAACCTAGTCCGATGTTGGAAACAAATTTAGCATCTCGTACTCAATTTCACGACGCATGAGCGACAACAGCGTTGTGTAAGGTTGGAACTAAACGTGATCTGGTATCACGGGCAATGACTTCGCATTGAGACAGGTAGGTTCAAGGGCAGGTTGGAGGCAACAGCATGAGAAAAACATATGCTTTGTGCATTTACACAATGACTGCAGAGTCCACCAGGCATTCTTAATAGTTTACTGCGCCGCAGGGCGCAGTTGCGCGGTAACGTGCTAGGTTTCCAGTAGAAGCATAGAAGTGGGTGAGAAGACTGAATGCAGTCCGTCAATAACCAGGCTGAAAAAACACGCGTTTAAGTGGGGCTTGTTCCCTGACTCGAGTTAGGTAAAGAAGGGACTAAAATTGCCAACCTAAGACGCCTAAGACGCCTAAGACGCCTCAGATTTCTAAGACGCCTAATCTTCTTTATTACGTCGGCATCGCTTTCTGTGCTAGACTCCGCCTAAGTAACTGGAGTGAACTCAACAAAGAACAATCTAAGATTATAGTTAACACGTACTAGCCAGCCAGCCAGCCCAATTCGACAATTAAGCAAAGAACGGGAGGGTACAATGCACGATCGCCCAATAAATTCACTATAGATTTCCGCTGAATTTTGCTAATGAGAGCTTTGATTTTTTTATCTTTTTCCCATGTATGTAAAGAATTCTTAGCTTGGAAAAAAATTAATTGGTAGTCAGTGCTGGATTGCCGTTTGCGTCTCCATCTCTGTTTCGTCTCTGAAGCTGCTGTTTTTGAGATAGTGTGCTTTCGTGGATAGGCATCCCTCCGTGGATGCCTTGTGATGCCTTTTGCGGAGAACAGGATCCTTGATTACAAGGGTAGACGTGCGGGCTAGTTGGTGAACCATGATTCCTTCAAACAGCACGACAGAAAAGGACACAGAAAGAAAAGACACCACAGCGCTGACTTGCAACTAAATCTATTCATGAAATTTGCATGTATATAT
The DNA here is from genome assembly GCF_055824585.1 of Amblyomma mixtum. Classification (NCBI taxonomy): domain Eukaryota; kingdom Metazoa; phylum Arthropoda; class Arachnida; order Ixodida; family Ixodidae; genus Amblyomma; species Amblyomma mixtum. The sequence goes on along the minus strand of NC_143012.1, from coordinate 207,114,157 downwards.
ACACATGGCAAAATGCGCGAGAGGTGCCAAACTGGTATAATCCGCAATAAAGATGAAAAAACCTAATTACGAAATGTATCTGGAAAAGAATGGGTGTACTTGGCAAAGCGCGCGACACGTAATAAAGATATTTCAACTTTTTTTTGCGCATTATACCAGTTTGCCACCTCTCGCGCATATAGCCATGTGTATATATACATGCAAATTTCATGAATAAATTTAGTTGCAAGTCAGCGCTGTGGTGTCTTTTCTTTCTGTGTTCTTGTCTTTCGCGCTGTTTGAAGGAATCAAGGATTCTTGATTCATGCATTTGAATCAGAATTTCAACAACAATAAAAAAAGTCATATCAAACGCGCACGGCCGACGACTAAAGCACAATGCGGCGCAGTCTTCTACCCCAACAGCACAGCTAATTGGCCCATTATTGCAAATGTATTGGCAAATGTCGGTCCTACAAAGCACCAGGGTGACACCAGCCGTTTTCAGTATTGGGCCAGTTACCAGTGCTGCTTGGGTGGTGACTCCCTATGAGGCCGCATCGAACTGCAGAGGGACGTTATGAAGACAGGAAAGGTGAGTTATTTGTCTTACTCTGGATGGAGCTGGTAGGAAGCAATAGGACACGCCTGTCTTCCTGCTTGACCATGAAGCCGGATGAGCAGAGGCAAATTTCGCAAACATGTACCTTCTTAGACGTTCTCGTGCCCTTTGTAGACTTTTGCTCAATGGTAGTGTGCATGCAAGCATTGACGCACGGCATTTCGGCCCATTGCGCAAAGTTTGTCGCGACGCACAGGCGCCGTGAAATTGTTCTAAATTGCTGTGTAGTCATTCTGACACACCGGTTGCTCAAGACAAAGAAAAAGGAACAAATACTCGTCCCCAGAAAAGCAAAGGAACGGGAGAGGGTGGTAAGTACTGGCCGCCGATGTCAAATGTGCTTTCCTTGCACTGTGTAGACTTGCACCCAACTTGGTAAGCTTAGGCACTGATGCAGAAATTCCACACCCTCATCAATGTGAAACAGTAAAGCTACTTACAGAGATGCGTTTTTTTTTCAGTTCTTGGTGACATCTGTGGAGTCAGCCCGCGCTTTTTTTTAAATGTTCTTTCTGTTACTCTTTATATTTATACATGCTATTCAGATCCGCTTTCTTCTTTTTTTTGCAGTCATTCATTCATATTGGTATCCAATATTCTGGTCCTTGAGCTTTGACTTAAGTCGCCTCGTATTCCCATCCTATCTATGAAATCCTACCTACGTTCTATGAAATTATCTGCTACCTGAACAAGTACGCAACTAAATTCTCACCGTAATCAGCATCGTCTTAAAAAAAAAAAAAACATGCTACATTCCCAGTTGTGCTTTCCTTGGTTTCAATGTACGTTGGCTCCTTACCCATCCATAGATTGTGGTGATGTGACGGAGCGATTACGGCAGGCAGACTAGACGCAATATAGACGAGGTTGCGAATCTGTGTAACCTTTCGCCCTTGACCGATCCAATCTCGGCGGCGGCGATAGTAACACGGGTTCTCGGCAGTCATCCGAATCACGAGGCCCTTCGATTTCGGCCGCGCTCCATTTAAGCGTGACCTCGACCTTGCAAGGTAGCGCGCCTACAATGCTGTGAACAATCCCAAACACTGTGGAGGCCATAAGGTGTGATAGAGATCATATCATAGACATGGGATCGTCTCTAGCGAGCGCCAATTGATAGCTCGCATCGCGTGGCAAAGTTACACGACGCGTACCGGCAGCGATAAGCAAGGTATTTGGAGAAATAAACATGGAATCTTCGACGGAGTATTTTGCTCTGTGTGTAAAAGAGATCACGGATAACGGCGTACCTATGAACGGAAAGCTACCGTTTAGGAGGCACAGATGGCAGTAATTAAATTACTGTAGTAACTAAAGTACTTTTCTCGGTAATTTTCAATGTCATTGGTAATTTGCACTGTAATTGACTGCTTTCATGGGTAGGTAATTTAGTAATATAAGGAATTACTTTGGAGCACAAGTTTCAAGGGAAGTAATTAATTAGTAGCAAAATTACTTTTGCTGAATAATGAGTTGGTATTCCTTCTTATATCGGCCATCCTTTGTCTTCGCATTCGCGGGCTTGAGTGTCTGCAAAAAAAATTAGAGATCAGTGCGGCGACCCGCATTGGCCGTATGCGAAAGCGGTGACGCCTCCTCAGCACTCGTCGCCTTTCTGCCTCTCTTTCTTGATTAATTATAGATGAATGAATTAATTAGTGGTAAATTGATTAATCATAGATCAATGATTAACAACTGGTCAACTGTTAAATTATTGTTCAAATTATTAATTATAGATTAATTATTTATCAGTCAATTCATTCATTATCGATTTTTTAACCTTATCGGTTGATGACTGATTACCCATCTTGTTCAAATTCGACGCCTTAATTGCTTTTCCGTCCAGTTACTGTATACCTGTCAAAACCATTCAACCCTACATTGCTTTTGCTTCTAACTAATTAATTACCAAAAATAAATGAAGTGTTTTAATCGATTCCTTTGTATTTCATTCACCAAACACGTTTCAATCCATTTGGAACTTTTATTTTTTCACTCGTTTTCTACAATTCCCTGCTATTGCTTACCGTTCCCGTGATTTCGACATTAAATTTCGGCATACTGACTCTAATTATTGGCTGTAACTAATTACCTAATCAACTTAGTGGCATTTTTTTTGCGCATCATCCTCACGCCATCCTCTATCGACCACAACCATTCGTTTGATGCCACCTCTTCTGAGAACGGCAAAACTGCTGCGGATATGTTTTGCGAACACGTTTTGCGGACACGTTTGGCGGACACGTTTTGGTGACACGACCACGCCGACATAGCCTAGAAATGTATTGGCATTCAAAGAGAAACACACGGCCAACAACAGCCAGCACTCCAGTGAAGCAGCGCACGAGGACATCAACACCTCCATGGTGAAGAGCCTATAGGGCAGCTAAGCATCTCCCAGCCCTGCATATGGTCGCACGCATACACGCGCCGCAAGGCCAGCAGGAGAGTTCAATGACCAATGGTATTCCTTATCCTTATTGTACCTATAGACCATTTCATCTAGGGCGCCGCCATTTTAGGGAGGTGGCGCCGCCTATGTTCTGTTCTTGTCCCTAGCGCCATGCTGGTGTGCGCGCGAGCATTTATGCTGCGCCCACGGTGCAGTACGCCGGCGTCGCAAATTGCCGTTTCGGAGCTTCTGATTTTTTTTTGTGTGTGCGTGTATGTTAGAAAAGCGCCTGGGTGACGGGAAAAGCTTTTCGAGCAAGTCTGCTGCCGTTCGGTTTAGTGATGGCCGGAACTTCATCGGATTACGGGGCAGGAGGAACTTCCACCGTCGTTCCGATGATTGACCTAGGCAAACGAAATTTGTTTACGAGTTGTTTGTTTGCTCTAGTGCGCAGCAACGGTCGCACCGCTATCTACGACGGCGGTCGTAGATGTGACACAGGCGTCCGCCAAGCTTCTTTATGCTATCTGATTGAGTTCGATAGACTACGATTACCAGCCAGCATAACAAAGTCATTTCATGAATGTTTAAGTTAGCCGCATATCACTTTGCTTAAGTGTGCGTGGTGCGCAGACGCGAACTGTATTGTTGGACCACTCACGGTGATGAATTTCCTTCGTGAAAGCTGACCCGTATGCGCTTCACAATTTCAGGCAGGTACTACAGTGCACTTCTCAGCGAGATGCGCGTCGTGCCAGATTCAGGCGCTTGATACCTGGTGTCCTCTCTGCGTTTCAGCTGGTTATCACTTCGAGATAAATGCTCTCCTAGGAGCAGGTCTAGATTCGAGAATGTTTACTAAGCCAGAGCATGCAGGCACCGAACGAAAGCACTGTTTACGCTAGTTGACATCACGTATATCACCGTTGCTTGCTTGGGGGCTTGGCCACCGAGCGAGCGCGAGCAATGTTCGTTCTCGCTGCCTCGCCACTTTTTTTCGCGTACGTGTCCACTCTTCCCTCGTCGAAAGGAAAGTGTTGCGGCCCTAAATGAATGCCCACACTAAACAGAGGAAGTTACATGAGAGGTTGCATGGTTGGTTTATGGTTTAGTTTATTGGGGTTTAACGTCCCAAAGCGACTGAGGCTATGAGGGACGCCGCAGTGAAGGGCTCCGGAAATTTCGACCACCTAGGGTTCTTTAACGTGCACCGACATCGCACAGCACACGGGCCTCTAGAATTTCGCTTTCAAGAAATTCAGCCGCCACGGCCGGGATCGAACCCGCGTCTTTCGGGTCAGCAGCCGAGCGCCGTAACCACTGAGCCACCGCGGCGGGGCAGAGGTTGCATGGGTATTTGCCACGCGGCAGTAGAAATTCGCCACGCCACCCGCAGCTCGATTGTGCTTTGATGAGCAAGCGCGTTTGCGGTCATCGTTAAGCACGCTACGCGTCTCCACACAAGTTTTGCAGACTTTGGTATTTTGACGACTGGTGCAGTGAGCACGTTCTTTTGCTTCTGCCAAGGCCTGGTTATTCGCGGTAACAACACTGCTGCAACAATATTGCTTACTCGGCAGTGCTGTAATATCGCATATCATTTGCTGTCATATTTAGTATGCACCAAACACTTTGGAGAGGTCTTTTTTCTGCTTATCTGAGCTATCTACTTCTATTGCTCTAATTTTGTGACCTTCATACTTGTCTGCAAGTCACAAGCTGTACAGGCATCCAAGTGTTGCCACTGACTGAAGTGGCCACACGTCCGGATGCCACATAACATTTTTTATTTGCTGGAGAAGAAAGCATGTGACATCAAGGAGGCACAAAATCATCTTTGTTAACGCTAGCCAGCCAAAAATATCGCTCGTCTTCATCTGACGGAAAGCGATGCAGATGGAACACGTCGCAGCCGCACTGACGCTGCGGCTGTTCATGCTGTGCACATGGCTCTGCGGCTAGTTTTTTCCGCTTGCGATAGTAGTTGGTGCAGCCAACAACAGCGCAGTGGTATCCTGATGACCTCGGCTCACGATTCATGTTCACAGTCAGCGTCAAAGCACGTAAAAGCTGTTTGCTCGTGCAAAAGACAGCAGGACACGGACGTCACTCAACGCGTAGCTCGCCACCAGCGCATACCAGGAGGAGAGGAGGAGGAGAAGCGGCGGCGCGCGCGCGCCGGTTCGAGGCTATTTTCCTCCTCGCGCCGAAAACGGTCTATACATGATTTTAGTTTCGATACCTGGGCGCCGCCATGTTTGTTTTACTCGAGCGCCGCCTACCGCCGACGCCATCTTGGACTGATAATTTGCAGCCGGTGGGCTGCAGCCGAAGCAGCGTGCGATCTCTGAAAGTGTCATTCGCCCGTTTTATTCCTGCCAAGCCTAGAAATTTTGGGTGGGCGTTCGCCTCGTGTCCATCCTCGTGTGTGCTATGCCATTAGTTCGTGCAATAACCAACTGGAAGCAAGCGATCATTCCTCGACGCAGCGAACAATCAGCACGGTGAGTGCCAAGCTCGCAGTTCACGCGTGCTTTTTTGTCGCCGGTTGCCTGTAGGGCAAACGTGGCACGGTGTTGCATGTTAGAAAAACGGAAGCAAAATGTGTCGAAACACAAGATCGCGGAGGGCAATGATTATCTAGTTTTTCGTGGAGCGCAGTTTTTCATGAACGCTTTCGCTGCCTGCTTGGACATGGCGAGTGTGACAGTTTAGATGCTAGGCTTGCGACAGAGTACCCCGTTTACAAACTGAACATTTTGGAAACAGCGAGTACATGACCGAAACGAATCCACTTCTGATGATTAGAATGTTTGTTTGCGGAGATACGCGCTATGAAATTGAAATTCGGCCCCTCCTGCCGCTTGCTGTTCGTACTACGAGCGATACAAGCCAGTTGACTGAAAGCGATTCGCATTCTCGCCTTCTCCGCTCCCGCCAGCACTTACTGGTGCACAAATACCAGAAAATGTGCAATTACACGATCTAATAGGTTGGTACGCTAATGGAACGCTATTACCGCTTACTGACAGGCAGAATCGCCGACCTGTGTTGAGAATTCCAATCTCAATCGGGTCGGGGCACTGCTCAAGTCGCTGCGTTTGTTGTATCTCTGGCACGGTTATGCATAGCGTGGATTTTTTTTTTTTTACTGTGCATTCGATGCGATTTCAGTCGAATAATTTATTACAATGCATGGCAGAGTTTACCGTCCTGTGCATGCCGTGTATTTTTTCATCTTACGTTGCCATAGCTGCATTTTTTCTCACTTTGCAGTTGGGTAAAAGTTCATGTCGCCGCTTCTATTCATGCCATGCTGTGCAAATTAAATTAGTATTTTTGCACTAACGACATATTTATTTTTTTCAGGTGGCGATCCCCACACCCTCCCGATATTGACGATCATGTGGGGCGGCGAAAAGAAGTTGTGGCCAAATTTGTGAAGTCCTCAGATAGTGTACTGCTGAATTAAAAAAGAGCTCTGCCAAGGCCGTCCAAATACTTGATCTCTTAAAATTATGCAAAGATTATAGTTTGGTAACCCAGGCGCTGCGCTTCGTTCCGCGCCCGATATTAGGCACAGGCAGTGGGTTTGTTTCTGTCTGCATTTCGTTCACAAACTGCGCTAACGTTTAGCTTTTTGTTGGCGCAAGTATTTTTTGTTCACCAACTACGTCCACCTCCAATGCAACTCGGGACCGGCGGAAAAGCGGTGAAGAAATGGACACCGCAGACGTGATGAGACCTTCGCATAACATGGTGCGCGTACATACTGGCGGCGTTTGTTTTTTTTTTTCTACTTTCGTCTACTATTTCCGCAACCGACAATAAAACAATGATGTCTAGAAGACGTTGGTGTTCCGTACAACATTGCTGCTTTTGCTGTACAGACGCAAACACGCGCTTGACCGGTAGCTAAGCAGCCGCGGACGTTGCTCCGAGCGCCGGATTATCAGCCCAGGGGAGGACGGCAACAGTGGGGTGACGCGGAGCGCACGTGTTTGAGAGTATTTTTCCCTCTCCTGCCCGCTCCTCGTAAAATGGTGTATAGGCACAGAGGCACTACGAGTGCTTGAGCGAGTACTTCCCTCCAGACTGCTTCATGTATATTGTTACGTCGCAGCACTGACAAGAAGACTCAGCAGACATCTAAGAAAGTCGGCTGTGAGTCTTCGGGAAAATTTCTGTGGAACTGAAGAGCAGCGTAGGTGACATGCAGTCCATGTCCGCCGACGTGCCTCTAGAAGACAACAGAAATGGCAGGTTGTGTGCGCCCCCGAACGAGCAATGGACGCAAATTCTGAAGGGTGGGAGCATATTACGAATGCGACATCATCTACGCCAGCAGAACGGCTGCTCAATGGAATACAGGGCTGCCTTTCTTCAAAGAGAGCCAAATTTACGGCACCCACTCTGAACCTCACTGCCGGCTCAAACTGAAAATTTTGTAGCAACTATGACCAATGCGCAACTTTTTATGCGCCCAAGCTAAAAAGTAATTTAATAGTTATTGTGATATAATGTTATTACTCTTTGAAATCAGCAATTCGTAATGTACTTTAATTACATTTACGAGATTTCTAGGAAAGTAATTAGTAATGTAATTTAAGTACTTTCTAAAAGTAATTTGGCCATGTGTGCTAGGAGGGGTACGTAGCACAAACAAACACGCTGTCTTTCCTGTTATGGTTAGAATTGTGGGAGCTTTGAAAGCAGTCTAGCAGCAATAGATTTTAACGCGTTCCTGTTGCGATCTGGGGCTTTCTTCATGCCAAGGACACTTAAATACAATCCCTGGGTATTTTCTACAAAATTCGTTGTTTCTGTCCCTTTCGTTTATCGTTAATCGCGTGTTTCTAGTGCGCGGTATATGTGTGCGTTTTTTTTCTCCTTTATTGGGGAACACCGTGCATGTAGATTTCAAGCCCTCCTCGTCGCACCTCAGTTTAGTAGTCTCACGGCGTCCGTTTATCGCGGGGGTATAATTTACATCCTCCTAAGACCCGAGCGAAGTTCCGGCTTGTCAGCGTTCATCTAAATACATTTCTCGAGTCTGGATGCTGCCATGATTGTGCATACACACTCGGACACACACACACACACACACACACGCGCGCGCGCGCGCACGCGCGCGCACGCACGCACGCACGCACGCACGCACGCACGCACGCACGCACGCACGCACGCACGCACGCACGCACGCACGCACGCACACACACACACACGCACATACGCACGCACGCACACGCACACAGACACACACGCAGGCACGCACGCACACGCGCACATACACACGGATGTGTGAGCGAAAAGTCAGAAAATAACGTTTCGGCCAGGAGTCCTTAAGCACTGCATCCCTACAATCTCACTGCAGCGCTTTGTTCACGCTGAGTCCTTTGTTCCCAGCGAGGTACGGTGCTTTGAATGCGCTGATATGGAACATTTGAGCTGCCAGCCTCCAAAGCTGCATAGCGGGTCAACACCTACATTGTGCCCTTACCCTGGAGTCCGTACCACCCTCTACGACTATCTTGTTCCATGTTACCCGACACATGTTTCTTCACCTTCATATCGCAGACATGCTAATGACAGGAGCTTAAATCAGCACACCAGTGAATAACTAACAACCACGCCGGCGACTCACCACCAGCTTGTTAGCCAGCAAACCAGTCAGTGTCAACCGGATCGTACAACGGCGAGAGCGAATTTTATCGTCCCATTTTCATTGAGCTCAATAAACGCCGTCTCTTAATCACGGAACCTTCTCCGGTGCCTTGGCCGCGGATGGGAAGGCAGGTAGATACGCACTGACCATGTGCCATAAAGGCTGTCGTGTGAAACGGTCGACACCGGAAATGGCCAAAGGCCGAGTACCAAGCCTAATTAGCATTTTCCTGGTGTTCTCTCCCAATTGTCCTCTCCCTGGTGTTCTCTCCCAATTGTTAATGCCTTGAGACGAAACAAACATGTGGGTACGATTTTTTAGATATTTTGCGATCAGGACTGCTTCTAAAACATATGAAAAGCAGGTTGGTCCACTCTTTTCGCGAGGGTGAAAACAGTGGGACCAAGCGTGAATGTGTGTAAATTGGAAACTTTCAGGTCACGTCCCCCATAAATTACCCTGGGAGTCATTAACAGCAAATGAGCTCAAGGTGGTTCCATAGGAATGCCGAGTAACACACGAAAGTACCCTTGAGCTCCTTGCGTAGTGATGACTATTCATCGCTCCTGATTGCATGCAACCCCCACATCCTCCCTCATACCCAACAATTCTGGCACAGGCATTTTCAACAAAGAAGATTTTATGAATGCAATTTTTTCATATATTGCAAGATTTCACTATAAAAATCAATATATCCGCTGATCTCCCGTCAACAAGCTTGCACTGCTTTCTTATTACCGTTTTTGTGATCGTCAAAAGCGTTCCCCATTCGTTTTCTATGGCAATTTTAACTGCTCCATGCCAGCGATGGAAAAATTTTATAAGAAAGAGTTTGCTACATATCGCCAGAATAGAACTTAACCTTCAATATTTTTGTAACAGTATTTTACAGTTTTTCAATATTTAAAACTTTTGCCCCAGGAGTGCTGCACATGGCTTCATTAATGAGTTCGCGGGCCAGTTACCGCAACCAATAATGCGATAATGTGTTTTTAGAACTGCTATCATTATGGTTAGATTCGCCTCTACTGGAACGACTTAACTTTTTAAAAAGTGATAAATTCTTACACGCCCAGGAGGGAGAGAAAGAAAAAGAGAGGGGATGCATTTCAATTTCAGCACTGAAACTTCTTCAACTGCCAGCAAAATTTCAGCACACGAGCGTTCTGCGCATCGCCTGCATCAATAATTGGCCTGGACCGAAACAGCGGCAGTGCGTTCTGTGGCAATAGTCTGCCAGTAGCCCATGACCTCAGCTATAATGCCGGGTGTGCATGCGTTTCAAATGTCCTGCCCTCATTTGGCACTTCTGAAATGTGTTGAAACGCACAACGTAAGTGCGCACTGACGGTTCTGACTGACGGTTCTGCCAGACTGTCGCGTATGTTCTTATCATGTTTGTACTGGAGCAGCTGGCTTTATAGCTACATTTTACGTCTAACTGGCGTTGAACTTGCAGCTCTCCTATGGGTTCTGCGCTTGGATACTTGAATGAAACAGATTATCAAATTATAACATTGTGTAATGCCTACCAGTCTCTTATTCAGATTGCTTTAGAAAGTTATAGTGTGTCTGTATTTAAGAAAAGACTGAAGATTCTTTTTCCCCCCGGTTAAATTTCAGCTAACTCTGTATACTTAGTATTTTGAGTGCGTGTTTGTCTTCCTTTTTTTTACCTGAATGTGCATATTGTGAAGAGTTTTGTTTATTGTTAATCGATATTTATTATTGTCTATCATTAACTATTTTCTATTGTGATAATGTTGCTTATTGTTTTTTTCTCTTTTGTCCATTCGGCCACCGCTTCCATGATGTGTTAATCGGGGTGTAGGCCTCGTCAGGAGGCATGCTTGGTCTACCTCCTTCAGCCTCACCTCGAGAGAATATTGTACATATTATGGCCAAATAAACATACTACTACATGCTACATACATACCCAACAACTGTGGACAAACGCATTTTTCAACAGAAAAGAGTTTATGAAGGCAGTTTTTCAATATGTTATAAGATTTCGCTATAACAGTTAGTAGGTCCGCAGATCTCCCTTAGGGAGGGTTGCATTTTTTTGTTATTAACATTTTTGCTATCATCAAAAGCGTTCCCCACTGGTTTAATATGGCAGTCTTAACTGCTCCATGTCAGCGGTGGGGTAAGTTTAAAGGAACTATATTTATATACATTGGAAGAATGAAACATTACATTCAATATTTCCATAACAGTATCTAGGCTTTTCAAATATTAAAAATTTGTCCTGGAATGTTAGACATGGGAAAATGAAAAAGGAATGACTCGGCGATGAGACTGACTATGTTCATCAATGCATTTTGTTGCACCTTCCAAACCATTATCAAACCATCTTTAAAGTCTCCGAATAGTATCAGAAAGAAATTTTTCCTTTTTGGCATTGTCCTTGTGTCCTTTTTGGTCATGACACCATAAACCCTTTGTCACCAGAAGTATCACTATAGCCCATGAAGCAGTGATTTCAGTGGATGAAAGAATAGGAGAATTTGAACTTGCCTTTTAGGCGAACCTCAAATTCGAACTTCCAAAGAATGACTATGGGTACTAACAAGAATGCGTGGTATATTATGAACAGTCTTCAGTTGACCTACTTGGTGATAATACCCGCTATACTTTAGTGGTGTGGGGGAGGTGTACTCCTCAGGCTTCACGCTGGTGCCTACCTGCCTACATGGTTGTAGGACAGCATGGTGAAAAAATTGATAGGGGCTTAACGTAGTTAAACCGAGTAGACCTGCGAAAGCAGTTCATTCTTCGATTGGAGGGGCACTTACACTCCGCCTTAGGGGTGTGGCATATCTTAAGTGGGTTAATGCCCATGTATGCTGAAATGGTAACTCCTACTTAAGATTTATAGATTGCGGCGAGTCCTCATATACCACTACCAGCGCAGTGGCGCAGCGGTTAAGCAATGCGCCACTGCACTGGCAGGTGGCTGTTTCTATCCCAGCCACCCGTCGTGAATTTGCGACCCACGTTGCTCTTCCCGAGCAACCTCTCACGCAGATGGCACGACGCTCGTCCGAACTTACCCGAGTTACTACGCGAGCTTACCCGAATAACTTGTGTAAGTTCGGGTAGAAACTCGAGTTGCTAGTCAATGGCACAAGATCGTACGTGCAGTTTTTGCCAATACGTTTTTGGTGTTAGCTTGTGGTTAAGCGTTTGGTTTAGCTCGTGCCGGCTCCCTGGCCGGCACGACGCCGTAATCAGCTGTGAAACTCAGCGCCTGTGCGAGGGTGGTGCCCTCTGGGTGCGTAGCCGACAGGCGGCAGCTGCGCGGCGCCATCTGTTGGAGCGCAGCTGAAGAGGTTGCTAGGCAACGGCTTGGTAGCCGCACCGCCACGAGCATACGCGACGAGCCGAGCTAGCCTTCAGTAGTGTTGCTTTCGCAACAAAACGGCCGGAAACAGGACTAGGAAGGGAAACATACAGAGGGAGTGCCACCCCATCCTTACCCCGTTTCTACGCGCTGCTTTTTCTCATAATCTCGTAGCTGATTGGTTATAAATAACCGGGATTACATTCACTCATTCATCATTTTACCAACTTTACTTGCCCGTTGACCTGGACAGTAAACCAATACTCCGCCCTTTATACTCCTTCCTACCGTCCGTAAGGGAAACTCCATTCATGGATCGCGCTTCCTAAGCTTTCTATGCCCGCCGACCTTCATACATGGCGGGTTACACGGTACACCAGTGTGCAGCGCATGCTCTAATCTCGTCCATGACACCCTGCCCCCTCATCGGTCTCATCTCCAATCCAACACTCGTCTCATGAAGAAAGAGGCTTGCCGGTTTCAGTGCGACCAGGCGGCTTTGACTACAGCAGCCGACGTGAAACGGCCCTGGCGCTTCTTTCAAGAGACATCCTAAATAATAAATACTCTTAGCCCTGCACAGAGATAGCCAGAGCGATACTCTGCAGTTCGATAAAGGCCACGCGAAAGGGAATGCACGCCGCGTTTTTGTTGCCTGAAGCTACAAGGCGGTGGTAACGGAACCACGTCATGACATTACACCGCCGGCCGCAAAAAGTTGTCTGCCGCCTTTATTAAACGGCCGAATATATTCAAATGACATAGCATATTTAAGTTCTAATAAACAGCATCATCATCAGCTCGAACTCTGTCGACTATTCTTATCTCTCTTAATACTGTCTGCAGTATGAGAGTAAGTTACTGGTTCTACACAGGGTTCACGTTGCGTATGGCTTTGCAAAGAGAAGCGCTGCGCGTAACAAGAGCTCGCTTGCATTCGAGAACTGAGCCAACCTGGCGGACTACAATTCCGCTCGCATATGGAGGAGGGTCAAGCGGTAAGCGTGTACGGAACGCGATGGGTCTGCACTCAATGCTTGTTCTCGTCTTCGCGGCGTCTCTTTTGTGTTATTGTTGTTGTTCAGTCTGAAAGAAGGATGGAACGGAAATAGCACGGGCCTGCCGACTGGTTCTAGCTGAACCACAACCGCTGCCGTGTGCAGATAGAAGAGAGTTTAAAAATATGAGAGGGAAGAGTCAAAGAACAGACGCGTGCCGAAACAACCGCGTCCGCCGAAATGACGACGCCGGCTGTAACAGATACCTCAATGCCCCAATCCCTCGTGCAGAGCCCAGGCTCCCGTTCTTGCCATACCGTAACCGCCACCACAGAAGCAGCGCGGAGACACCCGGGAAATACACCAAAGGTCCACTTACCTGTTATTAAAGCACGCTTGTAAATGCACAAGGAAAATCAAATTCCTGTGATTGAGACATTTTTCCTTACAATCCGAGAGATAGTTATAGAACTCCATAAGTAAAGGCCTCAATATCACAAGCTTCACTTTTTGTAGTAGGCTGACACCTAAGCTGCAAGCTTTTACAATTTCATCCGCATGCTGTTAGAAGCACCTAGTTTTTGAGTATATAGCCTATGGTATGGAATGCACTTTGTTCAATACGGCAGTGAAACGGCTCATAGTGTGCTAAACATACATTCTTTGCCAAAAGTAACCAGGCTGCACGGTTTGCTTCTCACTCGTATATTAAGGCTGTCATGCCAGCCCTCAAGCTCTAAATCTTTGTATGGTAAGGAAAGTCCCTGTCCTCAACTTCAAAGAACTTTTTGATCTTTAGAAAAGCCGTGCGGGCTCTGATATACGAATGAGAAGCAAACCATGCAGCCTGGTTACTTTTGGCAAAGACTGTACATATAGCTCATGAAACAAGCCACCTTGCCGAGCCTGAGAGTTTGTCTTAGGATGATTGGGCGGGGTCGTATGCAGCGCGAGCTTCCATACAGCAGTGCTACTCTCTTTGAAGCAAGTTTTAAAAGAATTCTGGTGTTTTTTTGCGATAATGGCCCAAACCAAATTATTCCACTCAATTTCAACCACTTGCAAGCAACGGATGAAATGTTAAACTTTCTGGCTGAACCTATGGTGGAAGAATAGTTGCTAAAGTAGAGCATGCTTTTCTTTCGTTCTGAAAAGCCCGTGAAGAGGGAGCATGCGCCATGCTCTCCTTTATCTCTTAGTTATTTCCACAAAAAGCAGCGTCTTAGCGTTGAGCACGATAAGCGTCAATAACCACCTTTAACGACGCATTGAAGAGCGTAAAAAGCTGGTCAGTATGCCGCTTTTTCACTCCGCTTAGTCTTAAACCCGCTTATATTTGTGCGAAATAATTCATTTAATCAGACAAAATTATAACAGCAATTTTCCGTAACACTTCAAGATACAGATCTTTCACCCGCTGTTTTCCTGTGAGCCTATGCGAACTGTCTCGATTTTCAGTCCTGTTTGTATAGCGTACCCGAGATTACTTTCTTAGGTTTTGTATTGCATTTGAAAGTAAAACCACATGAGAGGGGCCCAAATCTTCCACCAGCATCAGATGCACTTTAGACGCAACGCAAGTCAGTTCGTTAACAAGCAGCGTCATGCTTCATGCCGTCGCTGACGACTGAGTTGTCTGTTGCAAGGTGGACAAGCTGCCTTATCACATCAGCATGCCACTACTCGTCTAGGGCACAGGGCTATCTGGCCGCACTTATTCTGATGGTCCTGTTACTCCGAAATGTCTGGCCTCCGAGGCAGTTTTTCAAAGCGGAAATAAATAAAGCGCACTTAATACCGTGTCACGAATGTGCCCCGATTGGTCCGAGGCACTTCAACCTTAGGTGTCTAAGTGGCGCTAATCATACTGCAGACAATTGAACTTCTCTGCCAGAGGGAGATGGTAATAGGTGTGCACCATGCCTCTGAAGTCCTTGTCACCTTCGAGTTACAACAGGGCTAACCTTTCAATTTCTTTTCTCGCGTTCTCTATTCGCGACGACCTCAAGTCGGCCCCGATCGTACATTCCGCTTTCAATTGGCGTTTTGGCTGCAAACAACATATGCCGACCTTGGACGTTCTTTTCGCACCTTCAATGAACCTTTTCAGACGAGGCTTTGTCAAGGCTAACTCGGATAGGCGACGCTACCGACAGCACCGTTCATTTCCCCCCACTCTGCTTAGCGCTCGAAAAGACCTCGAAGGCCGCGAGTTGGGCAGACGACCGCCTCCTTTTGTGTCTGCCGTCTGCTCTTTATTCTACGTTCCCTTTCTCCTCCCTTTCTTTTATTCGCGCCGGCTGCCTTCCTCCTGCAACTGCTCCAGAACCGGCGCAAGTGGCGGGCGTGACCCAGACTCAGCTGCCGTTGGAGTCTCTCGTCTCCGCTAGTTGTCCTGCTGGATGACCGGTTAGGAGGCATGCGTCCTAGAAGAAAAAAAAAAGAGCTACGCGCCATCATTTGGCGCAGCCGGGGAACGTTTCAGGCGCGCTTCTGTAGACACATCAATTATGGCACGTGTGCACACTAGCGTCTTCCGGGCTGACTGGCCTTGAAGAACGTCTGCGCGTTCCTTAAAGACTTCACGGCTACCGCGCGTTACCTGTGAATGAGTTGGTGCCGCTTTGTGTAGGAATAAAAACTTTGCCATTGAACGGTTTGATAGCGAATTCTGGCATTTCAATTGGCTGTCGTCTACACTTTCATTTCGATCAGGAACGTCGTCTCAGCCTTGTGAGTCGGCCTATTTTACTTGGAGTGCCAGAACCACAACATTCCTTCTTGCAATCGGCCTATTTTCCTTACAGTGCTTGAACCACAACCTTTCTACTTGCACTACAAGATGCACAATGTACTTGAATACACTATAATTAATTTCCAAAAGTAAGAGGTGTAGCCCGTTTAGGTTGTCTTAAAAGCACGGGCAAGCAAATTGCTCTCATTATTGTGTTACCGGTATATGCCTGACAATAAGGAAGCAAGCTGGTGCACGCACGGCGACCAAATATGCGAACATGGGTGGATTTGCGTAACCGTTATGCCTAAACCAGCCGTTTCCACAAAGGCTGCGCACGTGATTCTCACTGTCACTCACAATATCTGCACCTTTATCCTCATCATAATAGTTATTCAAACAGCGTCCACTGCAGAAAAAGACCTCCGCCAGCTCCTCCAACCTCTTCCCCGCAAACTTCACGCAAACCCAGTTCGTTACTCTTAACGACCATCGGTTTCTTCCCTTCACCGTACACACCCATGCCCAGTTCCTTTAATACGAAAGCATTTTTTGTGCCATGAGGGGCATGTACAGCACCTGTCGGCACAGCACGTCGGCAAAGCATGTCCGCACGAAAATCACAATTCAAAAACATAAATTCGCCAACGTAGCGGTTCAAACCCTGGCCCTCTGCGTTCCAGACGGCCACGCAACGGATAAGCCATGACGGGTTCCTCTGATTTATTTTTTTTTCTTTACTGCATAGAACTACACACATCCTGACAGACGTCAAGCCCGACTTCACCCGTCATACACAATCACACCAGCCCGCATCCAGCTCTCACTTTGCCTGCACATCAAAATTTCCGGGAAACACACTCATGCATCGAGTAAAGGTAGCCAGGCAGGTAGTCGATCCTGCGAAGCATATACCCCCTGCACAATAGGACACTGCTCTCTAAGCAGAGACTTCGATGAAAGAGGTGGCTCTGCGTGGCGATCTGTCATGCAGCTCTTCCAGAAGGCTAAACAGGCCCATGAGCCCTTAAAAATCACATGGAACATTAGAACCTTCCATTGTAGGCAAAAATCTTATAATATAGGGCGTAGTGTCAACACGAGTACATTGAAGAATGTCCCAAAATGGCACATCAATGCAAAACACAAAGCAGCGATCAGTAGTTTCTGGATGCTGATACAAGCCACAGTTCACAAACCATGGCACAAAGTCCCTTTTTGACTAAACCTCGTTTTGACAGTTAAGGTTGAAGTGTCAAGTTTAAAAAAGGAAGTCTTTGCGGTCGATTGAATTCACATCCGTTGCACCCGCCTTAATACACTGTTTGTCTAGAAAGGAGAGGTGAGACTGCCAATATATCAGTACAGGAAACAACGTCTCAATAAGAATTTTTGTCATCTGTCTTCTGGATAAACTGCATAGGAATTCTATGGAAAATAGTGCAGTGAAGAAATGGAATGTGTCGGCGACTTTTTAAGAAAACCCCGCACAGGCCTTTCACTCCTATGGCCAATGGGCTGTAACAAAATATTTAAATGAGCACCTAATTGTCGGCTAAACACAGCGAGGAGGAAGGGATAATTTGTTGTTTTAAAAAAGAAAAACCTTCCACCAAGCTGATGGACAAACAAGGGCTGAAAACCAGCTCTGCTAGCCTCCAGAGGGAGAAACGAATTGTCTCAACGCATAGGCTCTTACTGTGAGCGCCACACAGAAGTAACAAAAATTCTGTGCATTGTCAGCACTTTTTTTTCAGCACAATGGAACGCCTGTATGATATAGATAGGCTTCGAAACCAAGAAGATATTGCAAACTTCTGCTCGTGCAAATAGAGACAGCTCGCTACCCATCCAAGTCCGAGTTTGTCGCCTAATTAACAAGATCTGAAAATCCCAGTGAGGCCCTTATTACGACACTGATGCAAGGAAGCCCCAAATACTGTAAGTCTTCAGAGTCCCACCTGTGGCCGCCAAAAAAGGTTGGTTTTGTATCCCCGAGACCTACCCACAACGACTTTAATTTATCATGGTTAAGAAACGCAATCAAACTACCACAAAACTGGTCAGTTACATGCATAACCTCGAGCACACTGTTTATATCAGAACAGAAAAATACAACGTCATCAGCCTAAGCGAAAATCTTAATTTCAGATTGCGATAGTGGAAAGCCACGAATTGCTGGTATTCATAGGGCCTCAAGATATAAAGCGAATAACAAAGGCGTTAGCAGGCAGCCCTGCCGGATAGATGTTTTGAGTGGAATAGACTTGGTAAACTCTGGATTAACAATGAGTCCTGTAGGGGCCGCTTTATAACATAGCCATATGCATTTAAGCGAGGCATCACCAATGTTTGCACGCCACTAAGGGTCGTTGGTTCAAACGTGTTAGATGGTTGGTTTGGTTGGTTTATGGGGTTTAACATCCCAAAGCGACTGAGGCTATGAGAGACGCCGTAGTGGAGGGCTCCGGAAATTTCGACCACCTGGGGTTCTTTAACGTGCACTGACATCGCACAGTACACGGGCCTCGAATTTCTCCTCCAAAGAAATTCAACCGCCGTGGCCGGGATCGAACCCGCGTCTTTCGGGTCAGCAGCCGAGCACCATAGCCACTGAGCCACCGCGGCGGCTTACAAACGTGTTAGAGTGAGCGCGTTTTTGTGTGTACGACGGTTAAGTGTGTTGCGGATGGGTACTGACGTTAGGCAAAGATGACTTGCAGAAAACGTTGTTGACGTCATCTAATGGCCACGCGATAAGTGCCACGATACAACAATGCCTTGCAAAAAAGTTTCTGGCGTTCAAGTGCAAATGCTTTCGCACTTCTCCAATGCACCATACTGCAGTGCTCTAAAAAATTCTCTCAATTTCAAGTGAGATATCACTAATTCTCTTTTGTTCCCTGACCCTTCGAGCTCCTTTCCTATTTCTTGACGGTTTGCACTCTCATTTTTCTTTTCGTTAGCCGTCAGGTCTCGGCACTACAGTTCAGTACTGGCAGGATGGAACCGTTGCCTTCCTCTTTATAAATACTAGTAAGGTGCTAATAATTTCTTGGTAGTACCTGCCAAATGCATTCGACTCATTTATTATTCTCCTATAGCCATTTTACAATCGTGCTGCAGATCTCTCGTTCGAATACCAAGACCACCACAACTATGGAAAAGGACCCCGTGCACAGTTATACAGAGAGAAACCAGTAAAACGGCGAGTTGAGCGAGTTGGTACATCTTGAGGAAAACAGCGCAGGAACAGGGCAAGAGAAAAGAAGAGAGCCTTACTTCAACCCGCCGCGGTGGCCCAGTGGTTACGGCGCTCGGCTGCTGACCTGAAAGACGTGGGTTCGATCCCGGCTGCTGCGGCCGAATTTCGATAAATGTGAAATTCTAGAGGCCCGTGTACTGTGCGATGTCAGTGCACCTTAAAGAAGGGCGGTCGAAATTTCCGGAGCCCTTCACTACGGCGTTCCTCATAGCCTGAGTTGTTTCGGGAGGTTAAAACCTCAATAAACCAATAATAAACTTTAATTAAGGTGAGCAGGGCTTACCTATGAGGCCATATCAGTTCAAACGCTTAGCGCATTCCAAGCTGAGAAAAGCGTAGGCGAGAGTAGCCGCGAGTGAAGTGATGATATCAAGCCAGCATATTTTCTTGGACAGGACTAATTGAAGATAGGAGGAAGAGGTCATTGTCCCGCAGAGTATTAACCTTCCTGCTGACGTTGATTATGAATTCAGCAGGTATAGTTTTGTTCGCCTTCAACGGTAAGCTAACCAAAAGAACGCGTGCCAAGTATATTTATTCCTTCTTTTTTTTTCCTTGCAGTTGATACGTGTTTGCGCAACGTTCCCTTTGTACAGCGACTAGCTCCGCATACGCAACGGGTATACGTGCCTGTACGCTCGTCCGCAGCATGTTCACAGCTGTAACCTACAGGTCCAAGTTTAAGGGCGTTAGTGAAGCCAAGCGCCTCGCATCACAAGCACAACTGTCTACATGATGATGATGATGTCCTCAGTCTAATGGCACATACCTACGGCGGGGGAACGGCCAGGGTGCATATCCTCAGCGATCGCAACGCCCTTCCTTCTCGTTGACTACCTCAGAGCAAATTTTGAAGCTAAACAATCGCTGAAGCAAACAACTTCGTCCTGTTTGCTGAATAAACTTTCTGTCTGTACTCATCTCCTCAAAACCACGGTGCTTGGACGCTTCAGCCTGCATAACGAGCAACAATTCCTTGCGTGCGGATGAAAACGATAAAATTGGTACGAGAGCCTCACTACTTACACGCAAACGATCGACAATTAGTGCGGAAAGCTAAACTTCGCGCGATAATTCCTTTTCTTCGTCTTTGTCTTCTCCTACTTTCCCTTATCCTCCTTTTTTTGGCGCCTGCAAATATCCGCTTATTTTATGTTGTACTATAGAATTTTTTTTTCTAAAAAGAGATGTCTTCTGTCTCCCCGGAGAGCGACTTTAACTTCGTCGGACTGGAAAGAAGAAAAGAAAAGAGAAGGAGCGTGCGCGCGATAACAGGATGGAAGCCAGCCCAGTCGTTGCGCAGCCGTCCGACAGTTTCCTCGCTTTGTCTTCGCGGCGCTTCTCGGTTTCTCCCAACAGGGAGACTAATTCGCGCGGTGCTTCCATAAGCACCTGCCTGCTCCACGTCAGCTCCTTGCAGCCGCACGTGTGCTTTGTTTAAATAAGCGGATGCCCACCGTACTTAGGCCATACAACACTTGGATTCCTTTCTGTTTTGCCAGTAGACAAAGTTTTTGTTTGAGTAGGCAACACCACGAACCGCGCGAACAAGTCATTAAAGCTAGTGATCTCTGGTACGTAGCGGTACCACTACGGTAGAGCAAGAGCGCAATGACATCGTTATTTTTTTATATTTTGTGGGATTTCTTTGAATGCTGTGAAAAAGGACCACGTAAAAGATATGGTTTGGTTTGGTTTATTGGGGTTTAACGTCCCGAAGCAACTCGGGCTATGACGGGCGCCGTAGTGAAGGGCTCCGGAAATTTCGACCACCTGGGGTTCTTTAACGTGCACTGACATCGCACAGCACACGGGCCTCTAGAATTTCGCCTTCATCGAAATTCAGCCGCCGCGGCCGGGATCGAACCCGCGTCTTTCGGGTCAGCAGCCGAGTGCCGTAACCACTAAGCCACCGCGGCGGGGTGTAAAAGATATGGTGCTACGAAAAACTGCATCGGTTGTTTTGCAACCCCCTCTACAATTCAACGAAACGCTAAGTGACACTAAAGTGAATAATAAATTTTTTGCGTAATTAATCTAAGGTTAAATCCTGAATTAAGCTGAATTTAAAATATGCTCTGAGGAGCGCCACACCCACCCCCGGTGGGACAGTTTTTTTTTTTTTAATCTTTCGTTCAAGTTACGTGAAACAGCCCATATACATACGGGCGCGAAAGGTGAATATTTATTGATACATCCCTTAGTGATTTCTTTTTTGCTACCAGTTGATATAGCTTGTGATGCCAGGACCGCTAACTGGCAAACAGTGTTAGTTAACGGCTCCCGTATGAAAGGCGCTGCTAGCTGACCGATGTAGAGAAAGAAAAAGGTATAATCACGGAGAGCACTGGCCAATCCCCCGCCGTGGGTATGTGCCATTAAGCCTGAGGACCTCATCATTATCTTCACTGCAAAACGGGGTCTCGGGTCCCTAATATTTGTTTGTTTACATTTTCAAGTACTCCGAACGAGGCGAAAATCCTGCTACGAATTCATCATTTGATTTTTCATGGCGTGTTATATTTAACCTCGCAAGTCTTTCTATTACTTTTGTGTTCCCAAGGTAAAGGTCGTTCAGCTTCTCTTCGCCATGTATACAAGGACTTGCTTCAAGGTTGATTTTCAATGCTGTGCGCGCCCGTCTCCTTCCTAAAACGAATACACTAAACTGTTTTCACTACGTCCTGTTCTGCTGGATGAGTGCTATATGATTTTAATGCGTGGCAAAAAAAAAAAACAAAGGGAAAAAAACTATTTTAGAGATAGTAGCTCTCCTTACTCTAAGAGCGATGAGTTTAGTGAAACGAAGGTCTATCGCATATATAAATGGCAGTTGGTGGAAGAGAGATATATTAGGTACACCTAATGCGGGAAAGAGTGCAAAGGTAGAAAGGGTACCAGTCGCATTTTTTTCTCAGAAAAAGAAGAAAGTACGTTACCCATGAAAAGTAATCCTTACTTTTCTTATCACCTGCTTTGAGCAGATCTGCCTGGCTTAAAGCACTGGCGTGGACGGCGACGGGCGATGATTTTCAAAGCCTGCATATGTTGACATCGATAGGAATCTGGAGCCAGGCTCCATATTGAAAAACAACTTGGGCAAGTTCTTTTTCGGAAGTGTTCCGGCAAATGTGGCACCATGACGCATATAGTAAGTGCAGAGCGCCTGCGTGTTTGCCGCTTGCTTTTTACAAAGGGATCCTCTCTACGTGCCATTTGTCCATTACACACCACTGCGGGTCCTAGTGATTACTGCGGGCCAGTCGTACTTGTCTAATATAGGGAGGAGTGAACAGCAGCGCCCAAAACGGGAGAGTGAAGGAGTCTCAGAATGAATGAATCAATGCATTGCTCTTCAGAGTAATAAGTTCCGGTACTAGCGCTTGTGTGCATATGTGCTGGCTCTGCATTTCCTTGTTTTATTATTTTTTCAGTGTTTTTGGAGTAAAAGATGGCCAATATTGTTTAGTCTAAATGCGATTACAAATTGACTTAATCTGAGAAACGGTGCAGAATTCCGGGTTTGTCGGGTATTTTCTTTTTTGTTGTTGTTTTTCTTTTGACAGTGAACGATAATTTGTCATGCGGGCTCATTTGGTGCGAGGCAAAACATCACGCATTTCTTCTCATCTTCTCATCGGTGGGGAAGGGCATTCCCTCAGGTTCTGGGATAGTCCCCGCTCACCAAGTGCGATCGTAAGTGTTCGACTTCGTGAGGCGCTATTGACTCTGCCGTTACTAACTCTTCTGCTTGTATAGTGTTCATGGTAACGAAACCACAAGTGACGACTCTGTCTAGAAAATAAATCGGCTCTCTGGAGGCTTTACAATCGCAGCACATCCCACACGCCTTGACTGTTCGTAACTAAGGACACGATGAAATCGCATCACTCAGCCTTTTTAGAACCAATTCAGCTCCTCACAATACATCAGTTGCACCGATGGAAAGCAGCACTGTTCTGAAACCTGCTGCCGGGTTATCTGCTCATTTCCTTTTTATCTTAGCTGCCTCAATCCAAATGTGATTTCTTTGTTAGGTTAAATTTAGAATCCTTCTTATAAAAAAAAGATGATTTTTTTTACCCCAGCTAGCGGACGCAATAAATAATATAAGACAAATTAAACAGCGAGCTTGCTGATGCATCCTCCACCATTTTGATGCAGACAGATATTGCCACGAGCAATGTTATAAATTTATGTTATTTTCTTTAGTTGTGGCATATTGTAGGAAATTTTGAAGATGTCGCTAATAAACTTACCGTAGGTATTTTTTTGCCCTGGAAAACTAAGGAATTGGTTTCTTGGAGGGCTGGATATACCATTTAGGCGGAAAAATATGTTTCGAATTAAAATAATGAGTGTTGCTTGTAACGGTTCAGGCATAATTATGTCTCTACCTTTTTGTAAATATTGCAATGGAAGGCAAGCTTATGGCAAGTTCTCCACACTGTACTGTCACACACGAAGTTTCTTAAGCCACACAATAAGTTCTTCACTTGGCATATCAAATTCCTGTGTCATCTCTGCAATCTCTAAATTTTAAAATGTGGGCTTTAATGTCTCGAATCGACAGATAAGATATGAGCGGCGCAGTAGTTGAGGGCTCCAGATCAAATGAGACCACTTGGGGTTCTTTAACATGTGCTTATATATACAGCCACCTAAGAAGGGATCAAAACCGCGGCCTTGGCATCCGAACGCCGAAGCCACTGAGCCACCGCAGCAGATCTCGGCAATCTTTGTACCATGCCATATGTTTCAGCAGTGGTTACTTTTCAGCCACACGCCAAACTTGATAAACTTGACCGCGTCATCTTTCTTGTTTCTACTGTGTCGATTTTCATTACATTTATTTCATTCTTACAGGCCCGAAGACAATGCATAAAGAGGGTCTGCATTTAGTGTAAACATAATAATTCTATTTTGTTAGATTAAAATACAGAATTCAAAATATTCTCATGCGGGAGAGCCGAGGCAGTATTTAGGGGTACACCGGGGTTGTGGGCTAGAGATTACAACAAAACTACGCCATTTCTTTTCTACCAGGGGTGCTCCCAATACCTTTTGAAGATCCCCGTACGGAGAACGATAGAGGACCTATTTTTCTCCCTTTCTTGCGCCTGACGCCGTGGAAATTATGTCATCGCTATACTGAACCCGTTCGCCTAAAGTCTCCAGGCCTATGTTTAGATTCCTGGTTGCACCGATACGGCATTTCGACGAACCAAGTTAAACGTACCACACAAAACAAATATCGCACTCTGCAACACGTGTTGTTCGGGCGTGACCTCCGTTAAGAAAGCTACGCTTACTATTCCTGGTAGCGGCTTGGTAAACCAGTATTAGCTGGATAACAGGGTCAGAGCGGAAGAAGATCCCAGATTCCCAGTTCACTGCTCCCGGTGAGACAAATGACTTAACGCTTATCTCCGAAACTGGGTGCTAAATCCGTCTATCCACGTAATCTGAGTCGGAGGCCACGCGGCTCCCTCTTCCGCCTCGCTCTGTTACGTCACGGTTATGCAAGTGGAGCGAGATAAGAATCGCGCACCGCGAGATCTCCGCGCGGCTCGTTGTCACGTCGAGACAGCCTTGTTCGCTTTTAACGATGCTTACAAGTATGCACGCGGAGCGGCATTACGTCACCGCCGGAGGCGCGCGCGTGCGATCAAGATGCCGAACTTCCTGTAGTCATCCGATATGTGCCCGCTCCGCTCCACCGACCACACTGAGGACTTCCGCCGGGAGCGCGTAACTATTAATAGCCAAACCGACTCGGAAGTGGTGGCCCAAGATGAAACTACATAAACTCAGGTTGATCTGCCGCAGAACGAGGTCTCGATTTGATAAAGCAACGAAAAGTCAGATCCCGAAACGAAACGCAATAAATAAAAGAAGAAGCCGGCGGGGGTGAGGGTGAGGGGTACCGCTTCACAAAGCTTCACATCTGCTCCTTCTGCGAGAGAATTGGGATCTATGTTTCCTTTATAGGGGGCGCACTTTTCCTCGTGTGTGCATTGCAGCGGAGCTGGGCACACGCGTCTAGACAGAAGCAGACCCTGGGGGTATTTTCTTGTTTAACGGTTGCGTCACAGACTGGGAGGTGTGTCGGAGGCAACGCCGCCGTGGACGTGACACGTCTTACCGAGACCCCCCCCCCCCCCCCCCCCTACCAAAGGCCGCTTTCTGTGTGCGGTTTCCTTTCCGGCGTTAAGAGCGAAGTTTCCGGATCACAAGCGACCGCTCACGTAGCTTGAAAGTAACTCGCATGAACACCGCGAGGGAGTCTATTTCGGTATGGCTGCCACGGCCCGGCGAACATTTCAGAGCTTGTCAAATAAGAAGTCACGAATCGGTTCATGAAAAGTAGCGCATGGCTCGTTTGATACAGCTCTACGTGCTGTAAAGATACGGCTCGCGATCATGCCTGCACTGAGAACCTTGTCGGAGTGAATACTATACAGTTAAAGAGGAGCAGTTATGTCCCAGGCTATAATGAAAAAATCGCTTAATTAGAGCTGATATCTTTATTTCTGGCTCTTTTCCACTGCACAGAGACTTTGAAGATCCTACATTCTGAACGACAAAAAAACAAACAAAAACAAATACCTCAGTACCTAAAATTTCACTGCTAAAATTGTATGAAGAAAAAGGGAAATTCTCTGAACGAAACGCCGCTCAAGAGTATCGCAACCTAGTAAGAACATGAACAACTAGTGCACGCCGGTCTACGGGGCGGGGAGAGAACCGGATATAGATTCTCTAGCATTCTTCTTCAATACCACGTATCTTTAATACTAATTTTTAATCTTTAATAATTATTGGGCATTCCTAGAAAGCTCTGCTGTCTTCATTCTCTATTTCCTCCGTTTCTATTTTCGTGGTCAGTGACGCAAACTGCATTGAGGAGCTCTCGAACGTTGTACTCCTATACACGTCCTCACTCCCAGATCGCAGGCGCAGCTTTGTAGGGCCACACTGGCTGCCATCCATTCAAAGCGCTTGAATGGGCTTGCGTACTTGAGGCGGTAGCTATGTTGACCCTCGCTAGGACATCAGCTTTCGATTCCGTGGCTGTTACATCGCATATCGTCTCCAGCGACTCCGATGCACCGCGACACTTTGCTTCAGTACAGACGTATCCTATATCAATGCAGTGCGATGAAAAGCGCAGCTTATCGCTACGCTGACGATGTTGAAGGTTGTCACGAACTGTTGTAGCATTCGCTGTGGGCCATTCGTGCCCGTCAGTGATGTTATAAGCGATCTCAAGTAAACTGTGCATCTTTAAATCTCTAAATCTCTGTAGTATGAGAAACTTTGTACTCAACTTTAAAGATCTGTAGTCCTTGGGGTGCAGTAAGTGCTCATTTAAGCTTCGAAAAAAAAAAACGTGTGGCTCAGAGGCTTTTCACCAAGGGTGCGCTTTGATCGTGCCTGCTGTGTATCAGCGTTTATTTTGACCTCTACGTTTCCATGCTAGAAGTCTCCACTAAGACGACGTGTGCGCTTAGGTTCTCGCCAACAGTAGACCCAAATGATGAGGTGACTGCTTCGCTCCAAGAGCTGATCCCTCCCGTGCTTCTAATCATTTCATATCAACTGAAACTGTACTTACCATTGCAACAGACATCACAGCTCAAAAATTAATACTGCAAAGCTGGTGCTATAAATGCTTACGGTTTATGCTTAAGCGTTCGGATCGATAAACGGGTTGCCGTGTTTGATTTAAACGCGTCGAAGCCTGTACGCTATGCTAACGCGATCCGAGGAGGCAGTGGCGTTGCTTGCCGCGTTTTGACCGACAGAATGCGCCTGGTTTAAGCCTACGGCTCGCACATTTGGGCGCGTTCACTTATGGTACAATTCCAGACTGCGCGCCATGGTCAGTGCCATAACGCGAAGGGCATTTTTGAAAGTGGCGTTGCGGGGTTGCATAAAAGGGAATCGATCCCCACACACACCACTAAGGTCGCTCACTGATCGCCCCCGCACTAAAACATGAAGGCGCGTATAGGCCAGCATGATAGGATCCAAAGGCGACGTCCTCACTTTCGTTTCGTTTCGAGAGAAGCGACCTTTCTTTAAAAGTCAGCTGAGGGTCCAATAAGGTTGTATAAAGTGCGTGGCGTGACTCTGAACTGGGGAAAACTAACGCGATAAAACTCGAAACTCAACGCCGGTGACGAATGGGGTCATTCGGCAGGTCTCCAGTGCCCGGAAGTGCAGAGGCCGTTTCGGGAGATCGCCCAGATGGACGCACCGTGGAATCATTAGCGATTCCCTTATCGACGAGACGATTTCCCTCCGGAATGCGTGGACGCGCTTGGCTGCGCCAGAGCGAACAAGAAAGTACGCCCACTTATAAGATGGTCATCGCTTCCGGCGGTGCGGGTTCCGGGACCAAGGTTTCGCCCCGAAGCACACCGGTGCGGCTATTTTCGTATTCGCACCCCGGCCAATTATTCGCCCCTTATCGGTCCAGTGCGCGGCGCTGAAAAGGGCATCTGGGGCGCGGCTCGAGATGCCGCGATTGGGAACTGCTCTCTCGCTCTGACCCTATCTCCGTTTGGACGCAATTTCGGTGGGATGTGGAAAGGAGGGTGAGCACGAAATTCGCCGAGGGTGTTCATGGCAACGGTGGTGTTCATGTTCACAACGGGGGTGTTCATGACGAGGTAGAGAAAGGACTGCGACAAACTTATCGACCGGCCCTCAACAGTAATAGGAGAAATAAATAAACCATTTGGTCCTGTATAGCCTTTAATTGGGTTTAGATCGGAAATTAAATGATGTCATCGTCAATGAACAGCATGATCATCGGACTTAACAAGTAGCATAGCGAAAGCAAAAAGGACGTCACCTCGTGATTTACGAAGCAACAGGACCCGCAAAGATTAATTTTCATTTAACGTAACAACCAATACTGGAAGTGTGCGGCAGCAAGCTGGTCCGAAAAGCATATTAAAATGAGGGATTAATGAAACCTCGAAATGAGGAATAAGAAATAAAAAGAAGCAGGCCAATGTTTAATGGAAGGCAAACTGATTGATGCTCATAAATGGCCAGTGGAATTAAAGGGGTCTAGGCGCCCAATTTTGCGGCTGTAAAAAGCCTTGTATGGGCTTCCTGTGTTTGTAAGGTCACACACCTCCATGTTTTCGACGCAACAAACGTTTAAAATCTGTTTTAATTCCGCTCCAAAACTATTACGTGCTCTTTCTCACGATAGTCAATGACGTATGCACTTTGGAAAGACAGCAGGGCATTCTACTGACATAAGAGCACAGTTGTGTGACCTCCTATGAAAGGCGACGCATATGAAGTCGGTGGTCGGTGGGCTGATCGGCAGAGGCCGTCGCTGGCGCACCAGCATCAGTCGCCGGGTGATACCTTCAGGCTGATGAGATGACGACCTGAACACATGCGCCTGCTTCTACCTAAACCGCATTACAAATAGGCGAAACGGACCAATACATTCTATAAGTACGTACTTAGACACTCACCAGTGGTAAACACTGTCCAGGTTCTTTAGCCGACGTCGGCCCCCTTCCGCGATGAGCAAGCTTAGCGACGCCACAGTGCTTGTATGTGGAATCTCAGAGAATGTGGAGAGTGAATTAGGTTTGGTTTGTGGTTTATGGGGTTCAACGTCCCACAGCGGCTAGGGCTATGAGAGACGCCGCAGTGAAGGGCTCCGGAAATTATGACCACCTGGGGTTCTTTAACGTGCACTGACATCAACAGTACACGGGCCTCTAGAATTTCTCCTCCAAAGAAATTCAGCCGCCGCGGCCGCGATCGAACCCGCGTCTTTCGGGTCAGCAGCCGAGCACCATAACCACTGTGCCACCGCGGCGGCTGAGAGTGAATTAATTAGGTTTAGTGAATGACCACAGAGTATAATTTTGAGAACAGTCGCCTGAAGTCGACGATTGCTCACATCTCAGGACAGAGGTACTGTCGGGGACAAAAGTGGTATACTCCACGCAGCGGGACCCCGCAGCACCGGAAAACTGCGTTGCAATGCCATCTACAGGCGGCATCTGGGATTGAGGCAGCCAATGCGTGACCTTTATTATCAGCAGGCATGTCGCTTGGCTCGTTTCACTGTTTCGTGCTTTAGCTCGCCAAAATGCCGCAGTTTTCTGTTGCACCGGCTGCCGCCGCGTGGAGTATACCACTTTTGTCCCCGATTGCCAAAGTAATTGCCAAAGTAGTTGGAGTACTAACCAAATTACGTTCCTTTTTACCGAGCAGAATAAAATTAGTTATTTATAACTCACTCATCCTTTCGCACATTAGCTATTGTCATCTGATTTGGGGGACTACCACTGCCACTAACATGAACAAGCTATTGTTGCTCCAGAAAAAGTCAGTGCGCGTCATTTCGGACTCCTCATATGATGCTCATACAGAACCCCTCTTTGAAAATCTGAAAATCCGCCCAGTTCACTTTCTGTATAATGATACATTACTCAACCGATACTTTAAAACAAGAAACCAAGGAAATAATTTTATTGCAATATTATCGAACCTCATGAGAAATGATAATATTTATGAAACACGTCACCATGAAATCTGGCACATTCCATCAGTGCGTACTAACTATGGAACCCAGTCATTGCGCGTGAGATTGCCGTCCCTATTGAATATTCGCAATCCATAAAAAAAAAAATCAGTTAGCTAAAAGCAAACCTAGAAGAAAGTCTACGTGTTTCCTACACATTTTAAACTTTCATCAACGTGTCACTTTCTCTTGTTTTTCCTAACGTTCTTATCGCTCGCTTTGTTATCCTGTATTCACCAGTGCTTTCATGCTGTCGTCGTCTGTTTGTTTTGCTTAGCTATTATCCATATATCTGCCTTGTATCATTACCGAGAATGTTTTTACTAGTATATTCGGAATTGTTCGTCTTATTAATAACAGAATTGTTCATTTAGTTTTCAGTCATGACTTTTTATGTTCTGAATCACAAATTCGCAACTGACGATGCCAACTATCATCTGTACGTGTCAGTACGCACATGAATTGTTAAGGGGCACAGACCCCGTCAAGCTGTCTTCTTCAGCTTTTTTCTGTGTTCCAGACCTCTGTAAAGATGTCGAATAAAGATGAATGAATAATGCAATGAGCGGAAGGCGCGGCAGGTACTGTGACCCGCTCACCCGAGCATTGCTGTAGGCGCTCGACATCACTAGTCGGCGTCGCTTGTGGACAACAAATTAAGTCATTCAATAACTTGCAAATGGCCGCCGCGTATTACTTCTGGATAAAGCACTTTAAAATAAGTTATTGGTCACCTTGGAGAATGCAGAAACAAAAATTACCGGAGGCACATGACAAACTTACGTGCGACTAAGACGAAAACATTGCAGTTATATCAGAATTTCATGCTAACTCTATTCTGTTTTTTTGTAGTCGGGGAAGTTGTAAGTATACTAGTACTATAACTGGTTAACACTTGTTTTTTTTTTTTTTTCACGCCTTCGATGACGTCACATCGTTTCGACCAATCGCGAGTTTTGTAACGCCGCCACTGTTTTGAAGCGACGCCGAATTTTCGGGTCGACTGACCATCTCATGCATCCGCATTACTGATCGAGGAACGCCGGCCCGACGCGGCGTCAACAAGCCGGCTATCAATGGTTCACAGGCTCGCGCTCGCATTCATCGGTGCTCTTTGCCGAGTTAACGCAATGCATTAACAAGCAAAGGTACAACGGGTGAAAAATAGAAGAGGTTATTTGACGTAAGTAGGGCGAAAGCTTTCGTTTCATGCCGGACGAACGCGCAGTTGACGTCTGTGCACTTGCATATAGATGTGAACACAAGTAGCGTTGAAATGCAGTCGTCGTCATCGGCGCTTTCCTGAGCGATTTTTTTCGCTTGTGTGCTAGATCCCGAACGTGTAGTGCTATTTTCAAGCACTGATTCAGCAAAAAATCCTTTCGATTCTCTAAATAAGCAAGAGAAGAAAGCGAATCGCAGGTATCGAAATCAACTGCTACGGGGCTCACAGCAGTTTCGCGGTGCGGCTGCGGGCGGCGCGACGCAAAAATGGCGAAGACCATTGGTCGATGCGGACAGTTAATCATCGTGCCATCTTAATGTGACAAAGAGGTGGTATCGGCTGACTTCCGCCTGACTATACGCTCTCGGCTACGCCTACCACCGACACAGCCGTTGTACTGTTGAGAGATGGACTGGTGAGAGAGGTGAGACCAAGTTAGCAGCTTGGTATAAGAACTCAGTGCCTTGCCTCAGTCCCTTGGCTTTTCTCAGCATATCGCCATACAACGGTCAAGTTTGCCGGAATTTTGAAAGACGGTGGTATTTACGGCATATGTGAGAGAGCAGACGATGCAGAGTCGGTGCGTCGACTTTTGGGACCCACGTGACGAGGGTTGTAGCTCTGTCATGGTTGTGACGTCGCAGTAGAGCCCGGCGTATAGAAACAGGAACCGAATCGCTGAACATGATTAATAAATTATCTTCCCTTTCTCTCCCTACCTCTGCCTTTCTCATACCATCAAATTTTTGTGAACATTTTGCGAGCGTGTTCTCGATAGACGGGAGCAATACTGAACAGGAAGTAGAAGGGTGGTCTTTTTTTTTTCGGAGCTTAACATGTTGAATCTAAGAGCATCAATGAAAACAAATCACAAGTTTCGATGACCAATTTTATCAGGAGTTTACAGGACTAATGTCTGGAACTGTCGAAATACACTTGGCAAAAGCTGAATAATCAGCGTCTCTATCATATTGCAACGGATATTCACAGAAGACGATGAGAAGGAAGTGCCTGACTGGTGTGCGCGCGCTATTGTTCGGTGCCTCCTGTGTTGTTCGCTCTGCGCTCCGGTCGCCCTTGCTTGTGATTAGCCTTTCGGGCAACGTAATATCTTTGGTGGAGGGTGCCGGGTTTCCTTCCCAGTACCACGGAGCTCCGAAGCGGTCGTCAAACCGGTGCTACTACCATCATGGCCCCACCCAGCGAGTCGCCGACCACTTCTGCTGCTCCTTTCGTGGTCATGGCTTCGTCCCGTGACCCCGGTACATTTTCGGGAAACGACGGCACCGATGTCGACGACTGGTTAAGCCTTTACGAAAGAGTAAGCGCATATAACCGGTGGGATCAAACGTTAATGCTTGCTAACGTAATTTTCTATCTGAATGGAACGGCGAGGATGTGGTTTGAAACCAACGAAGAAGAACTTACAAGTTGGGATATATTCAAAGAGAAATTGCGAGCACTCTTCGGAAGACCTGACGATAGGCAGATCACTGCGAAAAAACAGCTTGCTTCTCGTGCGCAGTCGTCGACGGAAAGTTACGTGGCCTATATACAGGACGTACTGGCACTTTGCCACAAAGTCGATGCCACCATGAGCGAGTCCGACAAGGTGGGCCACGTGCTGAAAGGCATTGCTGACGATGCCTTTCATCTGCTCGTTTGCAAAGACTGCACAACTGTTGACAGCATTATCAAGGAGTGCCGTCGCTTCGAACAAGTCAAAAGCCGTCGCATTTCTCAGCAGTTTTCCCGACTTCCAAACACAGCCGCTACATCTTCTTGCCAGGACCAACGACTTCAAACTCAAGTGCCCTCAGAGTCTCCTCCTGTCACCGACACTGTGACAAGAATTGTTCGCCGTGAACTCGAAGCCCTAGCCCCTGTGGTAACATCGTCGACCACACCTAATGACACACTGCCTTCCGTGTCGCTTATTCAGGCTGTCGTGCGGCAAGAACTCGCCCATATCAACCTCCCTCCGGCTTTGTGCGCAATCGGAAACTCGTCCCCACAGCCACCACCTCCAGTCCCTTTCCGACCCACCAATTATTCACCACGGCGTTACCGCGATCCGAATGAGTGGCGCACGCCAGACGACCGCCCAATCTGTTTTCAATGCTCTCGGGTCGGCCACATTGCCCGCCACTGCCGCAGCCCCTGGTCGTCACCCCCGCGAGACACCTCCTACTACCGTCCAAATTACACACGCCGCTTTTCACCCCGCCGCCCATCCGAGACGTCTGAGGCCGCCGATCAACCTCCACGACAGTCCTCCCGTTCGCCTTCGCCGCTAGCCCGCCGCTCACGCTCACCGCAGTCGCCTCGTGTTTCGACTGCTGCGTACTACCGCCCCTCTCATCGGGAAAACTAAGTGATGCAGCTCCCGGAGGTGACGCTGCATCAACCACCCGGACCTCAAACCCTCTACTGACGACTCGACCCAATCTGCTAGACGTTACAGTTGACGGTGTTCCTGTGCAAGCCCTTATTGACACCGGTGCCCATATTTCCGTGATGAGTGCTGCCCTCCGCCGTCGCCTACGCAAAGTCCTTACGCCTGCAACGTCCTGTGTGCGCGTCGCGGATGGTGCTATGCCTGCTGTCGAGGGACTGTGCACCGCTCGCGTGACAATCGGTGACCACAGTACGCCGGTTCAGTTCACCGTCCTTACCACATGCGCCCATGACCTCATTCTCGGTTTAGACTTTTTGTCGGATCATTCTGCCCTCATTGACTGCTCGCAGGGTGTCCTTCACCTTGAGCTTCCCCAACTCAATCCTGACCCCATCGACTCGTCGCTCCGGTTGACCTGCCCCGACTATGCCCACCTGCCCCCTCAAGCCTTATCTTTCGTTTCCCTCACACCTTCTCGCCCTGTTCCCGATGGTGACTACATCGTTGCGCCAGTCCTTGACCTCGCACTGACCCGCAGTGTTGTCCTGCCCCATACCATCGCCACCGTCACAGCCAACAACCTGTCTCTACCTTTCTTGAACTTCGGCTTCTCCTCACAGCTGCTTCCAGCCGGCATGTGCGTCGCTACGTTGTCCCCACTCGCCCAGTGCCCTGTGGCTCCATTAGATGCCTCTCCTAATCGCGACCCACCAGACCCACCGCGGTCCACTCCGCTGTCCTCGGACGCATTCACGACCATGATGCCCACCGATCTCCGCCCCGCCCAAACTTCTCAGCTTCGTGACCTTCTCCAGTCGTTCTCCGACATTTTTGACGTCTACAACACCTCACTGGGCCAAACTCTCGCTGTGACGCACCGCATTGACACCGGCGATGCCCCTCCCATTCGCCGCAGGCCCTACCGTGTCTCCCACGCCGAGCGCAAGGTCATAAACAACGAGGTCTCAAAAATGCTTTCCAAGAACATAATCGAACCATCCCACAGTCCCTGGGCCTCTCCAGTGGTACTAGTGAAGAAAAAGGACGGCTCATGGCGGTTTTGCATAGATTATCGACACCTCAACAAGATCACTAAAAAAGACGTCTATCCCCTGCCGCGTATTGACGACGCCCTTGACTACCTACACGGAGCCAAATTCTTCTCCTCCATAGATCTTCGTTCCGGCTACTAGCAAATTGCCGTCGATGAGAAGGACCGTGAGAAAACCGCTTTTGTGACCCCTGATGGGCTATATCAGTTCAAAGTAATGCCTTTTGGCCTATGCAACGCGCCTGCCACATTTGAGCGCATGATGGACGCCCTTTTGCAGGGATTTAAGTGGACCACTTGTCTGTGTTATCTGGACGACGTCGTTGTATTTTCGCCTACATTTTCATCCCACCTAGAAGACCTTTCCCAGATTCTTTCCCTCTTTCGTCGTGCCGGCCTACAGCTGAACTCCTCGAAGTGCCGTTTCGCGAGACGTCAGATCACTATTTTGGGCCATATCGTTGATTTCCAGGGGGTTCACCCTGATCCCGATAAGATCCGGGCCGTGAAAGACTTTCCCCTTCCCCGATCTTGCCACGACGTCCGAAGCTTCTTGGGGCTCTGCTCGTACTTCCGTCGATTCATTCAGGGCTTCGCCGACCTCGCCCGTCCCCTTACCGACCTATTGAAGAAAGACGCCACCTTCGTCTGGGGACCTGACCAAGAACGAGCCTTCTCCACTTTGATCGCCAAGCTGACCACCACACCAGTTTTGGCGCACTTTGATGTTGCGGCCCCCACCGAAGTCCGTACTGACGCCAGTGGCTACGGCATCGGCGCTGTGCTCTCTCAGCGACAGTCCGGTCAGGACCGTGTCATCGCCTACGCCAGCCACCTTCTTTCTGCGCCCGAGCGCAATTACTCCATAACAGAACGTGAGTGCTTAGCCCTTGTCTGGGCAGTTGCCAAATTCCGTCCTTATTTATACGGCCGCCCTTTTACGGTTAAAACCGACCACCATGCGCTATGCTGGCTCTCCTCTCTGAAGGACCCTACAGGGCGGCTTGGGCGATGGGCATTGCGTCTGCAAGAGTACGATTACACCGTAACTTACAAGTCTGGCAGGTTACACCAAGATGCCGACTGCCTCTCACGTTACCCCATTGGCCAGTGTGGCTTGTTTGGCACTGCCACCGAAGCCGACCTGTTTTCTATCTCTGTCCTTGCCAACATGGGCGAAGAACAGCGCCGCGATGACGATTTGAGATCAATTATCGACCGCCTCAATTCCACTCCGTCTGATTCCTCGATGCGGCGCTTTGTGCTCTCTGACGGAATCTTGTATCGCCGCAGCCTCAACCCGGATGGCCCCAACCTTCTACTCGTTGTCCCCAAGCACCTTCGTCCTGCTATCCTTCATGAACTCCATGATCTCCCCACTGCTGGCCACTTGGGTGTATCGCGTACATATGACCGTGCGCGACGTCGCTTCTTTTGGCCCGGCCTGTTCCGCTCCGTACGCCGCTATGTTGCAGCCTGCGATGAGTGTCAGCGCCGGAAACGCCCTGCTACTCTCCCAGCTGGCACACTTCAACCTATTGATGTGCCCCCAGAACCTTTCCATCGCGTCGGCTTGGATCTTCTGGGTCCGTTTCCGTTATGCGATCCCCCCGATATTAAGTCGAAATTTTAATATTTTTTTTACCTAGCGAAATAAGATCGCATTCACACAGGCACATTAAAAGAATGCAGTTCTACTAGGCATCCAGACAGCGGTAGTCTGTCCCCTGTTTTTATGTGTAGCGAAATCTTCTCGCATGCGTAGTGCTAAACTTGCTTGTAGCTGCCGTCGCCATCGAGCGCAAGCAACCGTAGCGGCGTTTTCGAAACGCATTCTAAGTACTCTGCTAACATGTAGCACAAACCAGTGAAGAAAGGGAAAACTTCAACGGCCATGTTGCGTACAGGGATGACGGTGGCGCTGCGTCAGGAGCTACATTGCTCTCTAAAATGCATGGGAAAATTTGCTAAGTTGGAGTTCTTTTTTGAACAAATCTTCAACATTTGACAGCGGTGATAGCCGGCACTCTTGAGTTTGTGGGGTTGGACAGGTGACATAGTAGAGAATTTGAAGAAGTATGTAGGACTAGCAAGACACGTACCAACTAGCCCAAGTGTTTACCCTTTTCGGGGTAATTTGTTTGCCCTTGTCTAATGTAAGCAGATTCGCGGCGAGCGACGCAGTTGGAAGCACGCATTGTTGTTGTTGTTGTTGTAGCCTACGACAGAATGTCACATACCCACTCTGGGGGATCGGCCAAGAATCGGGTGGTAAAGGTCGGTATTCACCTGTACGCATAGTAAAGGCAAAAGAAAAGCACACGGGAGAGGAACACCGGGGGAGTCTACCACAAGAAGGGCACGGAGAGGATGAAAAAACAAAAGAAACAAAACAAAAAACAAATAATAATAATTATAATTAATAATAATAATCATAAATATCTATCTATATAAAGGAGTTTGGATTGGAGAGGGAGTGAAAGAAAGAAAAGAGAATAATTCGAAAAATAATGAAGCATAAAAAGAAAATACTGAAAGCTTTAGCAAGGTAGTCGATGAGATTCCAGCAAGAAATTTTGAACAGCGTCACAAACATACCTGTGGCTGAACCCAAGTGTGGTGGCACCAAATGATAGCAAGTGTGGGCTGCTCAAACTAAGGCCAAGTTGCTGTAAGGGCAACTCCAGCAGTCTTCTTCTCAAAGAGGTGAAACGACGACAATGGAGCCAAAAATGATCGATAGATTCAGGCTCACGGCAAAATGCACAGAGGGGAGATAACGCCAAACCAGATCTGTGCAGATAGAAATTTAGAGGGGGGATGCGGCAGCGCAACCTCGTCAGAGATACTTCTAGCTGCCGAGATGGACAAATTTTCCTGCTCCAGGAATATTTCAGATGCTGATATTCCACCGATGTTAAAAGTGTTGTGTCTTGCACGCTTAATAACGCTCGTCGCCGGAACCTAGATGCGGTGACCTCCCCTTTCCCTTGATACTCAAGTGGAAATCTAAAGTTTGCTGCAAGAACTTTGCGACCGATCAAACAAAGAGACAAGGTGACGATGGAATCATGCTCCTGACGCCGACTCTCGCGACCCCCAAAGCCGTCACGACTGACATGACCTGATCTGACTCCGTAACCAGCCGAGTCCGGACAAAGCCGTGAGTTCAGCAAGTGGGGAGCTATTCCCCACTTTTCTATTTGAAGCAGAGTGCTGAATAAATGAAAATTTACCTGCTGATTTTTGTGTTGGCTCACATCTCTCAACCTCAGCATAATCACTTGGGCTGAGACGAACCTCTGACAGGTGCCATCGTCTCTTCAGTGATCGGGGGGCTCGCATTCCTAAATCGGTTACGCAGAGCCCACCTCACGTCATTACCGAAAAAAAAATTGGACCTCCTGTATAGGTATACACACAGTGCACGTAGGAGCGTTGATCGTTCAACGTCGCACTTCTGCGCAGAATCAATGCCCCACCGATAAATAAGTTTGTATAATTATCCGAGCATACAAAAAGACCAGTTGTTCTAGATCACGTTTCTAGCCAGATGACGCCGTTTCCCGCCTCGCGTACTCAGACTTCTTCACCGCATGAAGCCCCTGTCGAACTGCCTCTATCGCTTAGGTCAGGCAATCCCGCGGGCTGCGGTCATAGCGGTCTGGGCCCCTGACGTTTCCAGACATAACGCTGAACTTGGAGTCAACCAGTAAAGATTGAATAATGTGCGTAGCCTGAAGTGATCCTCTTCCTGTCGGTGTCAGTAACGGTGTCAGAGAGTACTCTCAACTCTCAATTCTTCCCGAAAATCGCCAAATAAACATAACTGGCGTCGACATACCTGCACATTTCAATTATATCCGAATACCACTAGTACATCTTCATCGGTACCATCTCAAATTAAAAAAAAATAAACTGCCAAAGGCGGCGCGTTGCTACCAGAAGGTTATACACGTGCCTCCCTTGACCCAAACACAGCCGTACATCGTACAAGGTCAACGCAGTCTATACTATAACCTTCTGCCTGGCGTAGCCGAGAGACCGGATCCGGTGCCAGGTCACATATACTAGTTTCACTTGCTCACTTCCCCCCCTTACTCGTTGGCATGGGTGGATGCACTTCATCGAACACACCGAGTGTACACGTTAGCGCTGCGAGGAGGAAAGACACACACGTGCCACCAAGCAACACACACCGGATCTCTGTTGGCAATCACCTCTGTTCTGCCTTTATCTGCTCGTTTTGCCTTGCGGAAAGAGGGATAGTGGTTTCGATATATAAATGACTCTTGTGTTTCACGGTTCCTCTGAAGGCTCCTGTTTTACCCTTTCGTACACGCGGGTTGGCGCGATTCTCCCACGGTGAAGCTGGAGCAGCGTATACGCAGGGCCAATATAAGAATAAAAAAAGAAACGAGTGCCTGCCAGAAGCGATCAAGTCACGGTCGGTAGGATTAGCGACAAGACCTGACAGGAGCCAACCTTGAACTAATTAAATGAGGCGGGAGGGCGAGTCCGAAGGTTGATGGCTACTCGTCTTGCCTGGCGACCACGTAGGTGGTGGAGATGGAGTTTAACGGCCTCTGGGGAAAGGGCAGCTGCAAATAACAAACTCTTCGGTGCTTGGCACACCTTTCGTGATCGTTTATTTTATTTTTTATTGAGTGCACTGCTCTGAGAGTAGTTATGTACGGCAAAAGAAAATGCAGCTTGTCAGATATCCATCACACGATCAGCCATTTATCCTGCTTGCAGGAAAAAAAAATGCCTCCTGCAACGATATCAACTTTACGACGAACTGTTGTTTATACGGCCGTCCTTGGCAGCCGGTTCAAATCCCCCTCATC
Organism: Amblyomma mixtum; assembly: GCF_055824585.1. Taxonomy (NCBI): domain Eukaryota; kingdom Metazoa; phylum Arthropoda; class Arachnida; order Ixodida; family Ixodidae; genus Amblyomma; species Amblyomma mixtum. Next base: position 207,075,062 of record NC_143012.1, on the reverse strand, counting down.
TTCTACAATAATCATGAATCATGAACCTTATCAGTATATATGTTGCATGCACCGCTCGAGCATTCGGCGAGGGAAGGAGTTTTCTTCTTCTTTTTTTTTGCGCTCCAAGACCGATGTTCAGCGCGTGTGCTGAACGGCTATCACCCACCAGCCGAATGAAACCAACTGCAGAAACGCTTTGAGGATGCGCATTACTCATATCAGCCAGCAGCAAAATCGAAAGAAAAAAGCAGCCTCGGAGGGAGCAGTGCCAGTTGCACTGTTCTTCGTCTAAATCTAGATCTTCTTTTTATCATCTTCACGCTTCCATTCGCTTAATTCCACTCGTAGCTGTCCCACGCAAAAGAAATCTCACCCGCAAATCGAATCTGTTCCGCTTTCAGCGGTTTACGATGCCTTGGAGAGAGTTGTTACACAATTTACCTTGAAAAATTGTCGACGTGTTGAAAATTGTGCCTTCAGTACTGCAATGATATAGACTTATCTCTAAAACAAGTGTAGACGTTCCTTGCACATTGTTCAAGACCACACCCTGAAAAAACTTGAGGTCATTTGATTTTCCTGATAGATTCTGTTTGCGTAAACAGACCACAGCAAGGCTGGAAGAGCACCAGAAATGAAAAAAAAAAACATGACGAAGAACACCCGGAGTCGCTCAGAGTAATTCTGTGTTCTTTTAGTACAGCAAGAAGCACAATTGCGTAAGACCTTTTGCTACCAGCCGCACGCACATGACACCAACTTAGCGAAAGCCATCTGCTTACATATACGTAAGCGAGTGGTGCTCAATACGCTTCGAACAGATCTGCACCAACAGTCAGAGGCGCGAAAAATGGATAAGACTGCTTTGTTAACGACCGAAGCCGCAGAAAACATGGCGTAAAACAAACACTATTGTGTGGCTAAAGTTTGTTAATAGCGATGTTGTGCACAACACGAAGGAAAGGTCCTCCAATATAACGCAGTTTTTCGGTTTAAAGGAGATTTTTACACCTGCTAAACAGAGCAGGTATGAGGGTGTCACTAACCCATTTGCGTTTACAGTAGAACAGAGTTAATTATTCGTCATTTATAGATTTCTGCTTTTAACCAAATCGACATGTACAAAGGCTGGCTGAAGTGCTTCCAATGCTGTGTTCTTTGATTTCTTGAATGTCACCTCGTTAGTTGCGATGGTTTTTTGTTTAATTTTATTCCCAGGCACCAGCGGGTAAAAAGACGTTCGTTTTATGGGGGTGGGGGAGTAGACGAAGCGTGTTAATACTTCCTTGCTGACGAAGTTTCAACTAAAGAACTACAATACCCCCTTTTAACGCCTCAGCGTTACAGTGTTCGTAGCACAGAAAAATCCAGGGTTGGCGTCGTTTGCATAGACGTCGTCACTAGACCTTGCCCTTGTGTTGTCATCACAACCTGCCCAACGGATTGTGAGAAAACTGCCCACCGTGGCAGGTGACAGTTAAATTAATGATTGGTCGCTCGGGAAGATCAACCTGGGAAGCACAAGGCCCAACGCTGGCAGCAACTGCTGCAGCAGGGCAGTGGCTCATTGTAACCACGCACAACTGTGCAAGGAGTGGTACGGGGGCTCTCGGGGATCTATGAATGGGAAGTAGAGAATGACCAATTCTGCATACATGGGAATTAACCTGTGGAGGTCGCCCAAGAGGCGACCGTGGCCAGATTTATTAGAGGGCTGCCCGATAGCGGCGTAGCGGCGGTGGCAGCATCCGCCCGGGGCCAAAGTCCCAGGCGTTCTTTGGCGTGCCAGCGACACTTTGTCCCCTTCGGCACTTCTCCACTAGCGGCCGCGCGGACCGCTACAAACCCACTCAAGTTATCGCGTTCTTCGTCTTACCCCGAATAAATACGCTAAAGTAGACTTGCCCCTTGACTATAGGACGGCCCCACTAATCAAACCACTCCCCAAAAACATGCACCCCATACACCATGAGGGTAGAACACAAGCACGAGCCAAAGCCTTGCACAATAAATACGGACAGTGCGATGGAACACTCTATGTAGATGCGGCAGGTTACAAACATACGAATGATTTTGCAATTGTAGCTGTGAATGAGGATGGTGACCACATCGTCTCGGCAACGATCAGAACGAAATCCTCTGAAACGACAGGAGAGGCGGCCACAGCCCTCGCCCTAGCACATACCAAAGAGAGCACCATTCTCAACGACTCCAAAATGGCTATTAATAATTTCGCAAAAGGGCGAATTACAAACACCTTCCATATAATCCTTAACGCCACCAAATTCTCACCAAATTATTCCAAACTGGTATGGGTCAAGCCCATTCGGGGAATCCGGGTAACGAAGCAGCCCACAATAAAGCCCGAGGTTTCGTCGACCGGGCAGTGGATGAGTCTGGCTCCCTGAATGTCTTGAAGGACTCCATGACCATATACCATGATCTCACCAATCATTTTAAACTAGAGAGGAGAACTTTCCCCTCTCCGGACAAGAGCATGACTGAAGAACAAGAGGTTACGTGGCGTCGTCTACAGACGAGATCGATACGCACCCATCACTCCTTGCGCCCAGTTATCCGCATCTACACAAGCCAAATTGTATACACTGCGGCCAACGAGCCAACTACGATCACATCCCGGAGTGGGCTGACAAAGTCGTCGATGGCTATGTACTCTCGACCACTTAACGCGACCTCTTACCAAGTTCTTTCCGGCGAATAAAATATTTTACAATCAATTACCCTTAAGGCGGAGCTTCAGTGTCCCCTCTAATTTTTTTTTATTCTTTTAGTGAAGTTCAACAAACGCGTCGTGCATACTGGGCCTTTCCTTCTATTCTTCTTAATTGCCCCCGCCTGGAATTGGCAGACGTAAATCTGCCCCTGCCGCATGACCAATACTATTCCAAAAGACAGTATCCTGTTGGTGTTGTTTTTTTCAACCGGCAAACGGTGCAAGTTCTTTTGGTCTGCTGTTAATGCACCATATAGCCGAAATAGTCTGGAAAAACCAGCACAAGGGATATTTTACTTCAGCGCATTTCTAAATAAAACGCTAGTGTTTATAGATACTGCCGGAATCATACGACATTACAGAGATGCAAATGAAAAGAGGGCCGGTTCTCAAATTATAAAACGGACATTGGCTTCATCCAAACTGTGGACGAGGAAATGATCGTGTATGCAGTCAACCGCAACAACATGTAAACGTACAACTAATTTTGCCTGTAAGCTTCAGTTCGCCACATCGTCTTGTAAAACTGCCCGAGCAACCGGAATGACTACTTCGTCGCCCACTATGCATACGGCAGTGACTATATAGCAGCCAGCATCTGAAAGCGGCTGTTCGCACAAAGAGAGACAGTGCAGACCGTGGTGGACACGTACCAAACAATTCTGGACAAAGGCAATTTTAAGCGGCAAACCGTTTATGAGCGCATTTTTTCATATAACGCAAGATTTCACTACAACAGGTGGAGCGAGGTATGTGCAGCTGTCTGCGGTTCAGCAGTGGTTTGTCTTAATCCAGGTCTCAAATGAAGAGCTACTTCGTACCGCTTACGCAGTTCATTGCTGATTGTCTTTCATTCGTAAAGAAAAGGAAAGTGTTGTTTAGATGCTCAGGGCACTAAGTTTAACCTCCATACATTTCGTGACTGTTCAGACTAGAGTTACTGTCTGGTACCCTCTTGAGGGAGAGGGACGATAGAAAGATTTATTATGAGAAAGGCGGGCGATGTCGGCCAGAGAAACGAATCTCTGTTCGGCTACTCAACTCTAAGGAAGAGAGGAACGAAACTTCACAGAAATAAGGGAAGGGTAGAAGTTATGGCTGACGATGGCTTAACGCAATAAGCTGAGCACACAGTTCCCAATGCTATATACAAATAATTGATAGCGTCTTCGTTAACTGACGAGCTATACATACTGCCTTATTCTGTTTGCTGCTCCCAGTCTACTGCTATAACCAGAATTCCTGAAGGCTGTCTGCCATTCCACTGCAGGTTTCTGCCAAGCATGCTTTAACAGCAAAAAGTTTCTTGTTACCAACATATATCATATTTGTTGAACTGCTCAGTAAAGGGAGACGAAACCTTCGGGTCCATATATATATTTAACGTTTTCAAGATATCCTTCGGATATATCCGAGCTTAACAGTTGAAGAGAGCGTGCCAACCACGTCTGATTAGAGGCCGCCCCTTGCAGCGCCACTCGGAGCTAAAAGCAATGATGTCATCCAAACTGAACCTCTTAAATTCCAGCTATTTATGTACGTTATTTATAGCGAGAATTTGCAAGACCGTAACAGGATGAGTTTCGTTCCGAGCAAAGAGAATTGACCGTCTTGAAGGGCGTTGGTTGAATAGAGCGCTTTCATTAAGATTGCGAACGGTCAGTTTCGGGGTGAGGTCCTAAATATAGCGTCTATGTTTTGCCGCCCTGGATCGCGGTCGATTCGAGCTGATACATGCGGAAAGCAGCATTCGTTTGTTGGGAAACGTACTTTTTTGGAACCGCAGCGAATCGCTCGGGAAGTCGGCAGCTCTATAGCACATTGACAAGCACCGCCCAGTTTCCCATAGAGTTTCTAAATACTACCTAGATGGCGCCACCGCCTGTGCGAGTTTCTTAAAGGGTCACTTCATCCCCCTTGGGAATGCCGGGAAGATAGAGATATCTGACTTGGCTCGGCTAGTGTTAGCCCTAAAACATAACTACGACTGCATAAATACAAATTTTTGTTGAAAAATTCTGCAAAGAAGCGTTCTTTTACAACCAGTATGTCTTGTAATAAAATATGCTTACTGTACATTGCAATAAATAAGAAAAGCTGATAGGCATCACGGAGTACCAAATTTGCCCATGGTGAAAGAGGGCTTTCTCTTCATGTCGCAAAATATAGCCGACCGTCGAAAACAATTTTTTTCCTTTAACATGCACACTTTTCAGAACAAATATTCTTTTAATAGAATTTTGGCGCTCAAAAAGATGCACTACAGAAGCTGCTGCTTTTACATTGTTAAAAAATGAAAGTGTTGCCGTCTCCTGTCGCGGGTTCGCGCCCCGTGTTCGTCCATAGGATATGTTTCGGGCCATGACAAACTTGCTTGATCCCTAACTTTTCTATGATAAGCTAGTTTCGCACGTGGGAATTGCTAGCTATCATCATGACCTGACGCTGTGGTTACAGAGTTTGCGAAGAAAAACAAGAATTAGGAAACGGAAGCCTGTCGTACCCATGAGTGACGGCTGTGTTCATGCTGACAATAGCAACACGCGGGTATCTGCCATAGAAGAAATTCATGAAGTGGAAGTCATTCCCGCATGTAATGCGTGGCAACCCCCAGGCTTCGAAACGAAGCAAATGCAATCCTCGGCGAGTACAGTTAACTCAAGTTTACTTAACTGGGACCCTCAACAAGCTTACATCATAAACAACCTTGAATCCCTGCAAAACCGTGCTGTTCGCTTCATCTTTTCAGATTATTCACGCTTCACCAGTGTCACAGCATTAAAACAACGTGCCGAGTTGGAACCGCTATCATGTCGACGCCATTTCGCTCGCCTAACCTTACTTCACAAACTGTATCACCATCCCACCCTCCACGACGACTTCTTTTTGCCACACCCTGCAGTCTTTCCTCGCCGCGACCACAATAACCAAATAAAACGCATCACATGCCGTTCATCGCTCTACGCGAAATCATTCATTCCTCGCACTATTATAGATTGGAATAACTTTCCATCACACATAGCTACTGAGGTTAACCTACAATCGTCTCAGCATTCGTTAAAGCACACCATGGACTAACAGATTTGGTATTTTTGTTGCATTATGTGCATTTACTGAGTATTTTATTCTGCGTTGTATGTTGTTTTATTTGCGTATATTACAAGTTTTAATTCATTATTACGTGTATTTTGTTTCAAGTGCCTGTGCCATATTTTTATGTTTGTATCGCCCCCCCCCCTCCCCATGCAATACCCTCGCACGAGGGCCCTTAGGGGTATTGTAAATAAATAAATAAATAAAAGTAGACCTTGTCGAAGTACGTTGCGCTTTTAAAATATAAGTATCGAAGAAAAGGAGCAGCGCCAAAGCATGCAAACACAAAGAAAGAAGAGCCGCCGCGGTGGCTCAGCGGTTATGGTGCTCGGCTGCTGTCCCGAAAGACGCGGGTTCGATCCCGGCCGCGGCGGCTAGAATTTCTTTGGAGGAGAAATTCTAGAGGCCCGTGTACTGTGCGATGTCAGTGCACGTTAAAGAACCTCAGGTGGTCGAAATTTCCGGAGCCCTCCACTACGGCGTCTCTCATAGCCTCAGTCGCTTTGGGACGTTAAAACCCCATAAACCAAACCAAACAAAGAAAGAAGAAGACACAAGCGCTGTGTCTTCTTCTTTCTTTGTCTGTGCTTGCATGCTTTGGCGCTGCTCCTTTTCTTCGATTCAAAATGCACCAACTAGCCCAAAAAGAGGTCTTATTGAAAAGATAAGTGTCTCCGAGACTCCTATGAGAAACATGCTAGTGGTCAGAGTCGCCGACTGTTGAGTTATAAATTCATAAATAACTTTGTTCTCTTATACCGCATTTAAATGCACATGTAGCACCGGTTCACGCTGAGCGAACCCAGCTTGCAGCGGAAATAGCCACAAGCGATGGGGCAGATGGACTGCAGGCCCAACAGGTACCAGGCACTGTGCTCAACTCACTTCAAATGAAGCGCCTTCGGGTGCTTCGGACCTGAAATGAACTGCCTGCGTGGCTGGATAACTACACCACCATAAAGTGCACAAAACATCAATGAAAACGAAACTGGTTTGGTTTGGTTTATGGGGTTTAACATCCCAAAGCGACTGAGGCTATGAGAGACGCCGTAGTGGAGGGCTCCGGAAATTTCGACCGCCTGGGGTTCTTTAACGTGCACTGACATCGCACAGTACACGGGCCTCAAGAATTTCTCCTCCAAAGAAATTCTAGCCGCCGCGGCCGGGATCGAAACCGCGTCTTTCGGGTCAGCAGCCGAGCACCGTAACCACTGAGCCACCACGGCGGCCTGAAACTGAACAACCAGAAAATCCAATCTTTAGCACAGCCGGAGAGGACGAACAAAGAGCAAGAAGCAAGAAAAACTGGACTTTATTGGATGCCCACGTAATTAAAAGCTTAACATTATTCTCTTTCCTGTTTTCATCTTCATAACATTTTCGCCCTTTAATCTTTATGAAAAATGATTTTTTTTTTCATGGCGTTACGTTTCTTTCTTTTATTTTTAATTAGATTTTTTTCATCACCCGGGTTACAGAAGTGGTGCGCGCGAGGTGTTCTTCTATTGACCTCAACCTGTATAAAGTAAATCATCAAGCCACCAGATGCCATTCCAAAGCCTCTGTCTTCCCAGCATGCCTCAGGTTTCCTTTGTCGAATGAAGTTCAGAGCCGCCAGCTTTCCATGTAGTTAACAGCAAGAAACTCTATGCTATTTCCTCACGCTACCGATTACAAGAATGCTCCGAAGATACAATATAATCAGACAAAGATGGCGTAAGTAATATCTCTTCGCTCCATCATAGTGATTAATATTATGTTTATCAACTGGCACACAATACTGTTCTTTCTCAAGTGAACGACTTTTTGAGTCCGAACGCTACTTATCTTATTTTTTACCTTGGTCCCCCATTCCCTATTCCTCTGATGCCCTAACGTGCCAGAGGCCCAACGTACAAAGGATGCTTTATATTGGATAAAATATTATGGATGTCAGCTTCACTATTTGTACTTCAGGAATGAAGTTATCAAGCTATACCTGGAGACAGACAAACGTCGTGGGCATAGGCTGCAGGTTAGTTTTTTTATGCCTGGGGTTATTTAACGTACACTGGCGCTGCACATAGCACATGGGTGTGATTTAATTTTTTTTTTTGTTGATAGGAACGCAACCGCCGGATCTGGTGGATTAAGAGTTGCTTAGTTTTAGCACCAGAAGACATTTGGTAATTCTATACGGCAATTTTGCGGTAAAGTTTAATCAAAATGAATGCTTAATCTTTCGTAAGTACACATTGTCTAAGGCGTAGTTTTTTCCTTCCTACTCTGAATTCCAAAATTCAGTTCCTTTGCCCCTGAACGCAGACCAAAAGGAAATACCAACTGCAATACACCTCTCGCGGCAATCCATTTCCATTAAGGTAACTGCAGCCGGACAAGCGATTTGGTAATCCCTGATCTGACGTGAGAAATCAAACAAGTTTCGTCTCTACTTGCATGACAGCTCGGCTGCAGGAGTTTGCATAGATCAAAACCTGATACGCTGTCACCGGGCTTGCAGAATAAATAATGTGGGCAGATTGCTGAGCACCTACATTTGTTCGCAGCAGCAGGCTCCAATGTGTGAGTGTGTGAGCGCGTGCATGCCTGCATGCATGCATGTGGAGTCGATTCAAGCTTATGGTTAAATTAAAAAGCCACAGATCAACGTGTTTTGTTCTAAAACTAAGAACAGTACCGAGTCTGAGAGTCCCATGCAAAGCTCTTTGTAATTTTCTATATGAAAATTTTCTATTAGTAAAGGCGTGAAATGCTATAGGCGTTCTCAAGCCAAGCAGTCTCTTTTCGTTTTCGTTACCCGTAATTTGCATGGGAAGGGTTGTGCTGCAGACACTTTTTATCCACCTGTGCAACCGAAGCGCCAAGCTCCTCTCCTATTTCATTCCAGCGACGGGTCAGTATGTGAGAACTGCCAACAAGGTCCTCTCTTATACTTAGTAGTGTGTCTCGTTCGGAAAATTTCACTTCAGGGGCCAAAATCATTTCGGCCACTGCGTATTGTCGCTACGGGGCACCAAAGAAGGCCATAAAGCATTCTGCGCGACAGAAATTTGTAGTCACAACTCGCCGGTTCCGTTTTTCAGCAAAGCACCTGTTTCTTTTTTATTACTTATTCTTCGAACATCGCATTCGGTGCACACAGCAACGACAGATGGGTTTGTTTTAGGCGCACCATGGACTCGACCAAGAAGAGTGACCTGTAGAAACATTTTCACCCAACCCCCAGCAATTCTTCCTTGTATACACAACCTCGGGAGGTTTTGCACACACATGATAAAATGCTCCTCCGTGGACGCACACACCAAGGAATACGCGAGGACCGGTAAGTCACTTGTCGGCCTGCGGAAGTGTACTTTCCCAAGCGGTAACTCATGTGTGCGGTGCTTTATAGCGCAACCGGCTTTTGTTTTACGTCGGAGCCCTCGGACTCCCCACTGTGCTCGCTGGGTGCGGAACTTCCCTATGCAAAATATGCCTCGGACGGCAGGTCAGGTCTCGCTCAGGGGACCGTTGGCCTGTCTTCCACTGCCCACTCAGTCTCGCGGAAGCAGAGGTCGGATGCCTCGAGGAGATTTTCTTTCTAATACATCAGCCCATCTGCTCAAGCATGGCTCTAATCATTCATGCAAGCAGGGAAAGGGACGTCAGCACATCGCCTTTGTGCATCGAATGCTTGGAACGTGTAGATTGAGTTCCCGCGGCAAAAACACCAGTTTAGATTCCTCTTCACTGCACCTTTAAGTGTGGGCTTACACCGTCCCTTCCTGCGTATACATTTTGTACAACTTCTTAAGTGCAGCGCAGTGGTGCGCAGCGCGCATTTAAATAGTTCAACCACATTCAGTACGAGTTAAAAAATTTCATCTGCTGCTTGAGCACCAACAAAACAATTTCCACCATATTGAGCTCACCGCTCACTACACGCCTGATTAAAGCCACTGATTGAATGCCTTTCAAACTACAGTAACACACTGCGCAGCTGATTTCGCACTAAGCGACACGCAGTGACTCCTTTACATCAATGCGCGATCACCTATTTGATCAGTAAAAACATCAGTGAATCACGAGAACTCCTAATCAGTAGACGAGAACAGCAACCTTAAATATAGAATAGCAAGCCAGAAGCCAGGAACTTCTTGTGAAAGTCGCCTCAGAAAACAAGAAAGTAGCCGGCTACCTAGAGTTATGGCGTACACGCCTCGGTTCTTCTTTATACGCCTGTTGCAAATTTCCTTACAAACTTCTTTTGGATGGCGACAAGTGCAAGCGAGAACGTGAACAACATCCCAAGCTACTCTTCGAAGGCATAACAGAAAAAGTTCACTTCTTTAAAGGCTTGTGACAAGGTGTCGGTATCGATTTGTTGCTTCAGTTAGCCGAATGCCGTATCTGAAGACGCCAGAGCCGCTCCCTTAACGCGGAAGTGCCTAGGGTGACAGCTTGAAGGGTCTCTTACGCGCCCCGATTAGATTTAACGGTTACGATGCGTCAAAGAAAAGAGATACTTCCCTCCTCAGTTCTTGGTGTTGCGTGAGGGGTGGTGGTTAATTTCACTATCTTGCGATCAAAACTCCGGTATCAGAACTGTAATAAATATTCAGTGTGATGTAACCACTCTCAAGGATAACGCATGCGCGAAATGTTTGTAAACCGAACAGATGCTTCGGTTTTTATTCGCATATTGGAAAGGACGCAACACGCGGTCGCCTTTTTTTTTTGTGCCTTTTCCAGCACAATACCTCATTGTGCGCACCAATGTCATTCTAAAATCTTGGGTTGTGAGCACTAGTAAATTCTTCCAACACAGAGTTTAAAGCTAATGTATCTGTGCAGGCGAACAAGGATTATCGAGGCTGTTCGCAGAAATCGGGTGCTTATTTCGTGTACTGTCTTTCCAAAGGGAAGCTTTTCCGCCACCAGGTGCGCTGCCGTCGTCCTTGACGCTATTTTTGCGGGTTTCGTTAGTGGGGAGGACGGAGTTGGCGGATATTGCATTCTGCAGTACGTTCGCGCTTTTCATCCACAGCGTTCAATTGGTTCCGAGCTGTCGGCGTCTAATAGGCCTGAAAAAGAAACATTAATAGATTATTGTCGGAAGAAATATGATTGGACAGGATTGGGCATACCTCAGGTCGGGATGGGATGCTCGAATGTCATGTATCGATTAAGGCCGGTATTTGGGCAAGTTTCAACTAATTCATTGTTAAACAGCGCGGGAAACGGGACAGACGACAGGAAGAACACGCAGCACACGCACTGCGTTGTACTTTTCATGTGTTGTATTTTTAATCCTAATCTCTTGCTGTATCCCGCACTGGTTGTCTCGGGATGTTACGCGTTGCGACATGTTCGCGATGAAATGCATCGCGAAGTCGGAAGGTAACCGCTGTTGTCAGCAGTTCTGACTACCTGAAGATCGCAATGACTTGGATAAATTCAAATTTGGAGGAGATATACTAGTGAATGTTTTTCGGGGTTATTCGGATACATGCGAAAGCATGAAGCCCTGCGGGTACAAAGACTGTGAAAGAGTAAATTCGGTGTGCGTGACATTGTAATCCCTGGGAGAGCGAGAGTTACTCTTTCCTCCCATTGTTTGTTGTTTGTTTCAAGGGGCACGCCATGGACTGCACATAATGCGCAAGCATCGCCGGTCGGATGCCCTTTTGTGTGCTTGTTATGAGTGCTGCAAGCAGTGTACGCAAAGTGCATAATGTGAGCAATTAGAATTGCGTCAGCAGTGTTTATGCTGCACTTATTTTAATCTGCTTTTTCCGTGCTGAGAAAGTGAATGCTCTCCTTTCTTAGCGCCAAAAATTCGGTGTCGCTCGTTGCATGTTGCAGTCAACTTATTCCTTATAAAGGAAGCTAAGAGGCGCTATTTTGAAAAACTCAGCGTTAAAATAAAAATGAATGCTAAGGCGTTCTGGCAACATATGAAAGGCTGCGGAGCAGAGCCAGCTGGCATCACCGAAATCATCTTCAATAACTAGTCATTACTAGACGACACTAACAAGGCTACTTGTATAAGTAACTACATTCGTTCAGTATATTTACCAAACAAAGCTTCAGTCCATTATCATACATAAGTTCATTCCCGGCTATGAATTAAGTAGAGCTAAACGTGAATGGAATCAGAGCATTACTAAACAAAATTAGTCATGGTAAGGCAGTTAGACCTGACGGAATTTCTCCTAAAATCCTAAAGAGATGTGCTGAACACATTTCCCCTTTATCTCTATGTAATCTACACTAAGTCTCTCTCTTCCGGTACCCTTCCAGACGACTGGAAATATGCACATGTTCCCATTCATAAAGGTAGGTCAAGAAAGGATGTAGTTAACTAGAACCATTTCGCTTACGTTCATACCGTGTAAAGTTTTGGAGCACATTCTATACACAGAGATAATGACACACTTATTAACAAACAACTTACTGGTTTCACAACAACATGGTTTCCGTAAGGGTTTATCTTGCACAACACTACTGATTGAATTTTATCATGACCTCGCATCAGATATGGACAACGGTGGACAAATAGATTGCCTTTCGCAGGACTTTCGCAAATGCAAAGCGTTTGATACTGTTTCCCACTCTACTTTTAAGTAAACTTGTCGCACTAAATACTGACCGCACAGTTCTTACCTGGATCGAAAACTATCTATCGACTCGCCGTCAATGCGTCTTATTGAATGGTAAACAATATTGTTTTGTCGACGTTACATCGGGTGCCCCACAGGGCTCATTTCTCGGGCCACTTTTGTTTTTGATTTACATAAATGATATCTGTTCAGGGATCGGGTCTAATACACGGTTGTTTGCCGATGATTGTGTTTTATACAGAAGAATTAGCAACAGATGTGATGTTGCGCAGTTACAAAGTGATTTATCACGTGTTCCTAAATGGTGCTTGAGATGGCAAATCCAGTTGAACAGCAAAAAGTGTGTTCATGTTACCTTCACACGCAAAGAGACGAAGTTAGCATCTCAGTACACCATCAACAACAGTACACTGATGCAAAAATCGCAGTATAAATATTTGGGTGTGACATTCTCGGCCGATTCTTCTTGGAATGCTCATAATGACACGGTGGTCGCGAAGGCTGCGAAGACCCTAAACTTTTTAGAACGAAATCTGGGTCACGCGCCGCCTCACCTAAAATCAACTGCTTTTGTCACATACGTTCGACCCATGCTCGAATACGCATGTGCGGTGTGGGACCCATGCAAAATAACATTGTGGAATAAGCTTGAAAAAATCCACAACAGAGCTGCAAGGTTCGTCCTATGTCGATAGTCCACAGGTTACAGCTGCACCGACATGAAAAACGGATTAGGGTGGGAAAGTCTTTCTTCTCGAAGATGGAAATTGCGGCTTAAACTGGTGTATCAAATATTTCATGATAAAACCGGCATTCAAAAGGAACAATATTTACACAGGCCCCATTATGTCTCTTCTCGTATTGATCATTGCTTTAAGATTTTGGAATACCGTACCAGAACTAAGATGTATGCAAATTCATTTTTTCTGCGTTCTATAAGTGAATGGAATCGCCTTTCAGGTCAAAAAGTGTGCTGTATGAATGAAGATGTGTTTTTTCATCATTGTAACCCCCCTGCTGTAGCGCCTTCGGGCTAAGCGGGGTAAAAACTGAATAAAGAATAAAGAATAAATAAAGATCGGTAACTTTACTAAATTAGTACATGCAGTCAGTAAATACTTTTAATTCGCAAACCAGGAAAACTTCTAATAAGTGAATACTTTTCTCTATTTTAAACTGACCGCTTTGCCCCGTACTGAACGTCGTTAACGTTTGCGACATCATATCCGATATCTCGGAAGAAAGATCGCTACACCCGGAATCGACATTTTTGTATGTCAATGGCCAGAGAACGAATTTCAAACAGGATTATAGCAAAACTGCTTAGAGCTGCGACGTGTTTTCTCCACCGCATAAGATGCAAGTCCACAAGCGTTGTGGCATGTTGCTGCTGCAGTAAACTTTTGAAAGACTGGTGCTATGCAAAATGCCATAACGTAATGGTAGTAGTATGTTCACTGAAAATTTATACGAGGAAGTCTGCGTTCCCGTAAATAACAGATCATTTAACCCTGTCATAGAGCATGTGACCTAGATCATACTACCGAGGTTTCACAGGTTGGTCAGTGATACCATAAGCCGGAACCGCACCGCTGATGGGCTTAAAACTTGTCCAGTAAAAGAGCTCGCTTCAGTGATCTTTGGTATTGTCGTTGTTTTTGCTTCCGGGGAGCCTTATATAAAGCGTGAGGTATGAGGGTACGATGCCGTGTTGTGTTCTGTCTGTTAAACTTCAAGCAGTTAAACCTAAAAAAACTCAGGGGCGCATTATTCTTAATCTCTCGTCCTCCAAATGGGGCGCTAGGTGCCCCATCTCGAGCTGCACGCGTGATATGCGAAGGTGCATCGTATCCGAATAGCTCCCCAGGGGTCTGTGAACGCAATGCGTAGAACGAAAATGCTCCGGGTTCCTTTGTCTCTCTCGGATGCGTCTGTTGGAAAAGTGGTGCGCTTCTGACGTCATTTCCTGCAACCGGCCTTCAAGGGGCGCCCGCAACACGTGTCTGTCGTTGTGTGATGATGCACAGATCCTGTCGCGATGCTCGAAAGTTCTGCCGAGAGGCATACCGGCGTCTACATAGCGTCTCTCCTATGTCGCCTTGCACGTGCAAGCTTGGTTGTTTTTCCGAACCAAGACAGGGAATGGCACAACACTTTGCAAAGGCGGAAAATTAACCAGTAGAACAGTGTGGGAATGAAGTAGCGTAACATCCGGTACTCGGTACAATAAACACGTTGGTGCATTCACGCTTGACAGGCTTTAGGGCAATGAGACGACTTAGCCTTGAGGATCACCTTCGAGTTGTACGCGTGTTCACGTGCACTGCTCAGTGGCGTCATTAACAAGACTATGGCGCCGATTTCTTCGAAAAAAAATACGGAGGACTTGAGCTGAATGATTGATAAAATTACGTCCTTATGAGAGCTACTTGAGCGATGTCCTGGTTTTTAGGCCAAACTGGCGCTAAGGTGTCTTTTTAAATATTTCAATGTCAAATTATTGCCTTTTCACCTTTGTGTCAATAGGTATTCTATTCTGTTTTACATCGCCCACGAGCAATTCATATTAGTTAGAGATGTTTATGGTAGCTGTTTAATTGGCTCGCCTTACATGCTTATTGTCATGTGTTCTTGAAAATGTCATTGTACCTGGTAATCTTGGCATGTGTACATATGTAAATAAAATTTTTTCTAAATACTTGAGCGATGTCGCCGTCGTCGACATCGCTTGGAGAGGAGCCAAGATCATCTCCAGACGCTGACCCTATGCAATCGCCGTCCTCTTCGACATCGAGTACCAGCGCCAGCACTTCCAGCGCACAGTCGTCCGATGTTGAGATGGTCGCTTTGAGTTCGAGCTTAAAGCGTCCACATGCGTCAACTACGGACTCGGACAATTCTGCCGGTCGGCCAAGGAGGCCTCGTGCCTCTTCTGGTCCGACCCTCCGCAAAAAGTGAGGTGGTTTAGCGCCGTTCGCGGCGCGCTTTGTATTGCCTAAATATCACGACTGTTCACGTTTCATTTTTCATTTTCAAAATGACTAACCTTCAAATTATTACTCTTAACGTACAGGGGTTCCGCAGTGTTTTGAAGCAGGCAGCGGTGGTGGCATTCGCTCGTTCCTCGGGTTGCGATATTGTTTGCCTGCAGGAAACCAATTTTTTTCGCCTCAGTGACGTGTTGAAATTCAAGCGTAGGTTTGGTGTCGATGCCTTCTTTTCGTACGCCAGCATGCGTTCTAGCGGCGTTGGCGTTCTTGTTTTGAACCGCTCACTCTTGCGAGATCATCATGTCATCTACGATGCGCTTGGACGCGTGCTGGCGTTCGACTGCACGTTTAACGCACTTCAGCTGAGAATTTTTTGCATTTATGCGCCTGCGCATTCTAATTTGGTTAACGCATTCTTTAAAGATTTAGATGTGTATTTTCTTGGAGGGCGTAATGTTGTGATGTTGGGCGATTTCAACTGCGTGCTCGATACGGTTGCTGATGTGCAAGGCCCTGGTAGGGCAGGCTGGAATGCGCGCGAATTACGCCGCCTAGTCAGCCATTTTATGCTCACGGACGCTTATGAGCTCCTCTATGGCAACGTCTTTGTGTGGACTTGGCGTCGCGGGTTATCGGCGAGTAGGTTAGACAGGGCGTATGTTCCGACGAGCCTTTCGCGGACAGTGTGTGCAGCCAATGTAATGACGCTACCATCCGCGCCGGTGCACATATCAGACCACCGCCCTTTTCTTCTATCACTCGCGGTTCCGGCGGCTGCACGATATCCTCAGAGACCATGGCGGTTGGATGTACGCATTCTTCACGACGCCAGCACTAAAGAAGGGCTCACGCGGGTCTTGCGTTTTTCGGTTGTTGGGGCCGTGCCTGGTGACTGGGACCGTCTGAAGGAGCAGTGGCGTCACCATTGCGCTGCAACTGGTCGAGCCCTTAGGGCTCGCGTGTCAGATGAGGTGCGCGTGGTGACGGCAAAGCTGCGTATTGCTCAACGCACCCCGTCGCCTTCGTCGCTTATGTGCGCATGGAAAGAGGAGCTTTCGGAGCGCCTACAGCGCCTTTTACGTGCCTCCTCTTTGACAGCTTCTGCATGGCGTTGTCGACGCAGTCCAACTGCTCATCCCGAGGTACTTCGCTTTGCGCGTCAAGAGCTGTTGAGCCCTCAAGGTGCCACTGCCTTTACACTTACCGCAGGGGCTATGTCCCAACCAGGTGGCAAGAATTTCAGTGCGTTTTATAGCCATTTCAGGAGTATTGCTCAGTCGCTCCTTCTGCTTGATCGCAATGTAGTTTCCGCAAACCCATTTTTAGCAGGCTTACCGCAGGTTTCCACTGAACTCCATGACGGCCTTATGGCTCTGCCAACAACAAGGGAAATCAAGGAGGCGTTGGACTCCATGAAACGAGGCTCAGCACCTGGACCAGACGGCCTTCCTGTGGAGTTCTATTTACAATTCTGGGATATTGTAGGCCCCATTTTCTCGGAAGTGCTAAAATTATGCTTCACTCAGCAAGTTTTCCCTGAATCATTCAAAAGAGGCCGCATTGTCCTAATTCCTAAAAAGTCTCCTTTCTCGACATGTCCGGCAGATTGGCGCCCTATCACCCTACTAAATTCAGATTACAAAGTACTAGCAAAATTACTCGTTCGTCGTCTGCGGTCTCTCCTCCCGTTGCTTATTTCCTGCCACCAGGTTTGCTTCATCCCAGGCCGTGAAATACATAGTTTATCTTCTGTAACGCGAGACATCCTAACGTATACTTTACGGCGGCGCGCACAGGCTCTTCTTGTTTCCCTTGATCAAGAGAAGGCGTTCGACTTTTTAGAGCACGAGTATATTTACGGGACGCTGGATGCTTTCGGTTTCCCAGCTTCTGTCGTGCTTCTCATTAAAGAGATGTACAGAGATATTTCAAGCACTCTGTTCCTCGATGGCCGCGAAAGTACCGCGTTTGATGTTCGCCGTGGCGTCCGTCAAGGTTGTCCGCTCTCCCCCCTTTTGTTTGTCTTAGCATTAGAGCCTTTCCTCTTGGCAGTCAATCGCCACTCCCTTATTAGAGGTCTGGCTTTGCCAGGGAGCGAAGCGGTGCGCGTCACTGCTTATGCAGATGACATCACTCTGTACTCAGCTGATGAACGCAGCCTGCTCGAAACTCTAAATGTTTTTCGTGAGTACGCCTCCTTGTATGAAGCTGCTCTTAATTACTCGAAGAGTCGTTACTTTTTTGTGGGGTCTACCCAGACTCGTATTACATCTGAAATACCTTTGCAGTGGTGCGCGCAGATGCGCATTTTAGGTGTGACCTACGACTGTGCTGGAATATGGGATGGTGTGTGGTCTTCGGTCGTGAACGAAATTACAGCTCGTGTGCGAAGGGCGCAGACATTCGACCTGCCTCTGCTTGAGAGGCGCTACCTGGTTCAGTCAGTCATTCTCGGTGCCTTCTGGTACCTTTGCTATACTGTTAAACCACCCCTCCGTGTCTTAAGGCGGGTGCAGGCTACAGTTTTTTCTTTTTTTTGGTCAGGTGGTACCGAGCTTGTGGCTCGTGCTGTTCTTGGACAACCACGGGAGAGAGGAGGTTTTGCATTTCCAAATCTGTCTGTTACGTCCTCGCTGTTAGCTTTAAAGGGTATTCTGCGTATCCTGCTAGGAAACGCGTCTCCGGCGCGAACCCTGACTCGGTACTTTTTGGGCCCTTCTTTACGCTTTTTGGATCCCGCAGCCCCTGTCAATCATGGACCTCAGTCAGAGTAACCTACCGATTTCTATGCCTCGTCAGTGGCCTTTTACAGGCATGTAACAGCAGTAGCACCTGATGTCAACATCGTCGCAGACCGTGTGGCGGACATTATGGGCTCGCTATTGTTGCCTGTTGTGCCGGCGGCTCGCCGCTCACTTATGCGCCGCGTTCAGTGGGCGCGCTTAGCGTCGACACCTCTCCCAGACCATCTACGCGACTTTGTCTGGAAACTTGGCTGGGTAGTGCTCCCTACTTGTGATCGGTTAGAGCGATGGGGTGTGTTACGCTCCAGTACCTGTCCGAATTGCCCGCTCCCGGAATCTAATCGCCACGCTACAGTCACCTGCGTGGTAGCGCGTGTCTTTTGGCGCGCTGTTCATGCGGGATTCCGTGGGCAGGGCATTTCGTGCTTCGTCTCCCGCGGCCGCTTCCCCAGCGGCCGTTTTGCTCGTCTCTTAATTGTTGCGGGTCTTTTTAGTTTATGGCGCAGTCGATGCGCCGCGGTCGCTGGTGGCTTTCGACGCCGCGCTGTGTGGCCGATTCTCGGCCGTCTCCGACGGGAGCTCATCAGTTTTTTGTCCGAGGAACTCTTTTTCTTGGGTGAGGAAGAGTTTCTCCGGCAATGGTCATGCCCATTCATTTCTGTGAATAGCAGTCGTCTTTTCCTGGTTTTTAGGCCAAACTGGCGCTAAGGTCTCCTTTTAAATGTTTCAATGTCAAATTATTGCCTTGTCACCCTTCTGTCAATAGGTATTCTATCCTGTTTTACATCGCCCACGAGTAATTCCTCTTAGTTACTTAAATATGTTTATGGTACCTGTTTAATTGGCTCGCCTTACATGCTTATTGTCATGTGTTCTTGTAAATGTCACTGTATCTGGCAACCTTGGCATGTGTGCATATGTAAATAAAATTTTTTCTAAACACTTTTTGTTTTTAGACACTTATGTTCCCTGTGAGTGTGTGTGCATAGGGCGACATCAGTTGCCGCAATGTATCTTTGTTTTTGTAGAGGGACGGATGTCCCTTTTTGATCGAGAGTCCAAATAAACTTCTCTTTTGTCCGTGTTTGTCTAAGGCATAGTTTTTCACTCGGGGACGCTAAGTGGGACGCTAAGCACAACACGGACTTGGCGTATCCTTAGAGCGCTCCTCGATCCGACTAAGACAAAACCTGAAAACAATAAATCCATATACCGGTTCATTCACCAGTTCGAGGGCACTGACTCGGAACTCCTCGACAGATTGCGCGCCAAATGCTTTGGCAGCACGAACCCGCCGACCTATACAGGGGAGTACCGGGGAGACGATAACGCTAATCTGGACAGACCCATCACACGAGAAGAGGTCTACGCGGCCATGCGAAACACCACCAGAAATACGGCCGCGGGAGCGGATAAAATAAACAATGCACTCATCCGCAACCTGAGCGATGCGCTGGTCGCTGAACTGACAGACTTCCTCAACAAACATTGGGAAGCTGAAACTGTCCCCGAGGAGTGGAAACATGCTGAAGTGGTGATGATACCCAAGCCAGGCAAGAAACTGCAGATAGAAAACCTCAGGCCGATCTCGCTTACGTCATGCCTGGGAAAACTATACGAGCGAGTGGTAACGCAGAGACTTCAAAACTACATGGAAGACAACGAACTGATCCCTCACAGCATGTTCGGCTTTAGAGCAAAATTATCAGCTCAAGACGTACTCCTCCAATTATATGAAGGTGTACTTCGGAACGTTCCTCGGGACGGAGAAAACGTGATAATGGCCCTAGACATCAAAGGGGCTTTTGACAATGTGAGCCACGAAGCAATCCTTACGGGCCTGGACAACCTGAACTGCGGGCGCAGGATTCACAGCTTCGTCAAAGCATTTCTATCCAACAGAACTGCAACCATCGGTATAGGAGAACTTCGGTCCGAGAAGTTTCGAACGCCTAACAAGGGAACACCTCAAGGGTCGGTCATTTCACCCACGCTATTCAACGTGGCCATGATCGGACTGGCGACAAAAGAAATTGACGACATCCACCATGCCATTTATGCCGACGACATCACAATATGGACTAACACTGGCTCACTCGGCGAGAAAGAGGATAGGCTACAAGAAGCGGCCACCTGCGTTGAAAACTATGTCAAAGCAAGAGGGCTAGCATGCTCGACCGAAAAATCTGAGCTCTTACGGGTTTGGAGAGGAAAACGGAACCGAACAGTCCCTACCAGTAAAGAACTTCGACTACAAGTTTACCTCGAAGGAGAACCAATACCAGAGAAGACACTCATACGGGTACTAGGGATGTGGATACAGTCAAATCAACGCTGTACTCACACCCTTGCGCTATTAAAGGCATCTACACTCCAAGTGGCCCGCATGATTACGCGCATCTCACACAGACGTCATGGCATGCGAGAAGAAGACACACTCAAGCTGGTCAGGAGCCTAGTGGTCAGCCGGGCGACATACAGTCTCCCGTACTACAATCATATCAAAAATGAAATACAACAGGCGGACGCGATTTTACGCAAAGCGTATAAAACCGCGCTTCGACTACCCCATAACACCTCTACTGAAAAGCTCTTAGCCTTGGGACTGCACAACACGTTCGAGGAATTACGGGAAGCGCAGCATGTTGCCCAAATGCGCAGACTACAGCAGACCCCCACAGGCAGAGTTCTTTTAAAGAAACTGGGCTACACCGAACAAATTCGACAAATATTGAGAACTAAAACGATCCCCGATCCCAACAAACACAAAACCTCCTCAAAATCTCCCAAAAATAACCCATCGGGACATTTGGAATCTCCCCAGGAGGTGCTCATTTTTCCCGAACACATCCAAAAAACGTCCCCACAACTAGCGATGTCCGAAAAGTTGTGCGTCCCATGGAAAGCCCCAAAAGGTTAATGCTCGATTTCTCGGCTCTGGTTCAATAAAATTATTGCTCCTTTTTCATGCAGCCTGCAGGCATCCAAGCGCACATATTTGCCAATTTCAGGCGCATACTTACTTTACAGATGATGTAATACACCTGTCCACTTGTGTGAATGCATGCTGGCTCGGCCGTTCCGTACTGTGAAATTTCCTAGCATTTTACACACAAAGGAATTATGAATTCAAAAAGTCACCCCATCTTGCCCATATAAGAACAAATAGCAGCACCACACAGAAGTCATTTCAGTTTACTAGCCGTACTCTTAGCACGACTTGTCAAGGGCGTCCGCAGAACTTTTTCCAGGGGGGGGGGGGGGGGGGGGGCGGCGGTAGGTTAGCACCAAAAAGAAACTAGTGCATAAATAATATCCGTAATTCCAGGGGGGGGACCGCCCCCCCTTCCGGACGCCCATGCGACTTGTAGCCTATTGTCCATACCGGCGACAGCACTATACACCACCACAATCGAAATGCAAGTCAAAGAAAAACAATACAGACGAATTGAAAGTCCGTGCTGAACAAAACTTCCGGTCAACGGCGCAAATTTGAATGAATACAAACAGCAGACGCAAACGTAGGCACCTTTTAATACACAATTTGTACATAGCACTAAGGCGCCATGCATATAATGATGGCCACTTTTTTCTCTAGCTGTGAGAAATCTGCAAAATGAAGAAAGTAAAACAGAACATGGGCTGGAAGTTGATGCACCTTAAACAAGTATTTTAAGGGCTACAAAAGCAGATATGCACACGCAAAAGCAAACGTACGTAAAGAGCAACTTGGATGACAAAACAAAAGGCGAGATGAGCGTACGCTACAGACACGCAGTTTCAGGTCATGGATTTTCTTCAAGTTGAAACCCTCCTTTCTCGGAACAAGCTTCAGCGACATGTTATCAAAACAGAAAAAAAAATAGTTTACCAGGCGAAAATAAACAAAGTGCGAAAGGGCCCTGCAGTATGTTTAAATAAATAAATGAAATAAACCAACATACCTTGACAACTTTGCCTACGGAAACCCAGGGATGAAATAGGAGGCTGCAACAGCTGAAACCATGAATTAAACGCACCCTTCTGTCCTGCGCCTTCTCACAGCACAGCGAACGCTCAAACATACGCGTTGCACCCTCGTAACGATCCTGCAGGAGTTTTATTTTCTTGTGACTAAGTGTGGGGATAAGACTGCTTGAAGCTAGGCGGGAGGGGGGACGTCTTGAGGCAGGTGCGGTGGCGCGCTGCATCTATGGTGCGGCAGACCGCGCATGCGGCACAGTCCGGCGTGGGAGTCGAGATCAAGGCGCGATTAATCCGGTGCGGGAGAGTCAATATAGCCACGCGAACACTGCACGAACTACACCGCTGCGACAGGATGGCTGGGCGGTGGCGAAGTAGGTAGAGCAGGCTAATCCATGGGCACTCGCAGAAAGAGAGTGGTGGGTCTCCGAAGGTCCTTCCCGCCTATGACCGTAGTTGAGGGCCACGCTTCCACCACCAACGCGCTGCAGTCGTCCGAGGCGCTGAGGAATGCAGGTGCGTATCACGAACTCCGCCGCCTCGAACAGCGGCATCAGTAGGGCCGTGAAGCTGCGCAAAGGACTTGCGATGCGCCGCCGCTGCATCCGTTCCAGAAGGAATGGTATGGGCACGCCGAGATGCGCGGGAAAACTGCCGTGAATCCGTAGCTACGAAGTCCACGACAGCCCAGTTGGCGTAGTGATAACAGCAAGAACTGCCGCGCGTTGGGGCTTGTGCTCGAACGGCTGAGGCAGCGCGAATAACAGCGCGCAAAATGGCGTCCGTCCAGCGAGGAAGCCGGGCGAGCGACGGGAGGCCATTACTGCACTTCTGCTAGACAGCGGCGCAGCTAGCAGCACCGATAGCCGGAGATGCCTGTAGGGGCCACCACACAATGTTGCAGTTCGACGGCAGCAGGGGAAACGCTAGAAGACGGGAAAGTTGGTGACCGCCGCTTATGGCGGCGCGATGAAAATGGAGACCGCCGTCACCTGCCTGACGCATGGAGCCGACGGCCCACGTGCAAGAAACGCATGCGCCGAGAGAGATGCGGGGCTAACCGCTTCCTTCGGCTGTTCGAATGAAACTGCCGTTTCATCTCTCAAAACGACGCGTGCAAGAGCAAAAACCTCCTCTCCCCGCAGCTTGTGGCGCGAGGGAGAGAGAAACGAACGCGAGCAGTCGATTTTTGTTTCTTGTTGAAAATCATTGGTCCCAAAACGTTATGCCCAGTTACCTTTCTGGGACCAAAATCCATTAACTCGCTTTTGTTGCTGCTTAAAACTCCAGAAAAAACGTTTCTAGACCTTTAGTGGGAGCACTGCCTTTTTGCTTGAGTTTCTATGTCTTGCCTCTATGGTCTCGAAACGTTTGAGAAACGTTGTACTGGGACTGGGACATTCCATCCTTTCTAGGCGCACATGGGGAGGTCTTGTGCTTGTTGGGATGAGTACCGCAGCACGCTCAGGGTGGCACCAATACCAAGAAACATGGACCCGAACCTCCACAAAGACCGAAGAGAGGCAAGGGCTGACCGCTTACAGAAAACACACGCATCCCAGGATACAACAGTGTATGTCGACGCTGCCACATATGCCATGACTAGGGGACAAGGCACCAACAGCGCAGTGGCAACTGTAGTCAACTCGGAATTACACGAGATTACCAGCGCCTCCCTGCAAGACTGCACGATAGCTGAGGCTGAAGAAGCGGCCGTCGCTCTAGCGGCAGCGGAGGGCTATCGGACTGGGCGGTCACTGACAATTCTTACTGATTCACAAGCAGCCTGCCGCAACTATCTTTGCGGCAGAGTCGGTCACAGAGCGCTCCGCATACTCCGCTCTGTAGACTGCAAGACGCACCAAACACATGCAAAACCACAAAAGCCGATCAAACATAAGATCATCTGGGTACCGGGGCACACGGGGGTGGCAGGAAACCAAGAGGCAGACAGGATAGCTCGAGGATATACTAACTACCGAGCATCCAACGTCAACGACCTTGAGGAATCCCTGCCAGTACCTCAGGAATACTCGGCCATACTCAACAACTACAAAGGCAGCAGGATGCGGTACCCACCACCGCACAAAACTTTAAACAAAGAAGAGGCTGTCACATGGAGACAACTTCAAACGGGGTCATATCCAAATCTAAACACACTAAGTAAAATTCACCCCACACTTTACGCACACAATTGTCCGTGGTGCCATGAAAAACCTACACTGTATCACATCACATGGGCATGTCAAAAAGTCGACATCGTCCCAGTTATACAAAACCCAAGTGTGGAGCAATGGGAGGGTCTAATCTCCAGCGACTGCCGCGATGACCAGATCGGTTTGATACGGCGAGCTCAGCTGACGGCAGCATCCAGCGGAGCCCTGGAATAGGGGCAACCGACCGTTGCGGATGGACTCATCTGACCACATAAAAAAAAAGCCCTTGTGCTAGAGCCAAATAAAGCTATCCTATCCTATCCTATCCTATCCTTTTCACTCGGGCTTTTCGCGGATTCTTCTTCAGCTTCACTTCGTTGTCTAATTTACGGACAGTACATCACGGGAGAAACAAGGTGGTTTTCTAGCGCAAATCAACACACTCGATGTTTGCGGATTATAATAAAATAGAGATTTCTAGACGTTCGTGCTTAAGCGTGTAAATGTTTTCTGGATGCGTATGTGAAACCTGCCCGTTATTCACAAATACGTTCAGCTTGAATAACACAAGAATAGTAGAGACTTATCAATATGCGTCTCCGCTTTTAGTGCGATCACACTGCAGAAGAAATTTCGCTAGCAATTTTTTACATCCCAAACGACAGACATCAAGGGAGCTTATCTTTTCTTTTTTGTCTTCAGAGTAACTACGCATTGAGCCAATGCTCGCGAGTGCCGCCGTTAGTCACTCCACGTGTTTTAGCCTCGGGAGGTAACACCATCACGTGAGGCATGAAGACACACGTAGAAGGAACATAACAGTGTTTGAATTCAGCAAAGAAGCGTTCGTTCGTTATAGGATGTTCTTTAAAATGCATTTTTGCTCGTGGCATCCGGGCAGGCGTGTGTCTCTATTATGGTCTTTGCGGAGGTTTACCTGTTTGCAGTAGACAGCAGTAAAACATCCTCTTCCAGTCGTCGTAAACCTATCACGCAGGGTTTCGCGCATTTCGGAAGCAGAAGCTGGAAAGATGAGCAACGAAGAGGGCTACAGCTACAGCGCACCCTGTGAGCATTTTCTAAATCCCCTCAAGGCAACCCGCCAGAACCAATAATCCCTGAACCCGGCCTCTTCATCGTCTACAGTACATTATCCAGTTCATTATTAATTGCCAGCGCAGGAAGAAACCCCTGTAATCATATTTACCATTCTTGTTCTTATTCTCGCATTTATTTTTGTTTTCTGCTATGCTCAATCAAATTTTTCAGGCCTATTCATTTTCTCTTATTTTTAATTGGTTTAAGCCCGATGTACTTTATTGGCACGGACCGGGACGCTTATCTTAGGTTCTTATCTTCGCGCGCGACGTAAAAGTCAGCAGTGGCGCTTGACAAAGTTTTCTGATTATTCAGCGGTTGTAGCTTTACTGAAAGCACACAACCGCCAGGGCTTAAATCTTCACGTGCAATAAGTGTGAGCTATGGGCCATAAACATAGCTTTATGAGCTCTAGGCACCCGTTCTTAACTTCCATGGCGCAGTAAAGTAGGGGCTTTTTAGTGAAACAAGAAATGTGCGGTAACAAGCTCAACGCAGTGAATTAGTAAAAGTTGAGTCATAACGTTTGCATCGTCATTATCTCGTCAAGCATTTGTAAAATCTCCGTGAAGTTCGTTTCTTGATTTCCTCCTTTTCCTCTTTATAATGACAAGTACCAGAACTTCCTCTAGACGCACACGCTCAAGCTTGTAAGGTAGTTTATCGAAGCGACATAGGTGTCGACTCTAGAGCTTTACCTGACAAACCCCTAAAGAGATATTTCAGAAAACTGAAAACCACTTCATTTTAGATCAAGTGACACGACTGGAGAACACAAGCCTAGCAAGTTCCTTCTCAACTAACTTATGCAATGTCGCACGCTTGTCAATACTGCAGTGATCGTTTTTGGTGCGTTTAGTCAATACTCAACATAGACTTTTACGAAGAATCCGATCCCAGAACAGACACTGGTCATCAGTGCTCCCTTCTCAAGTCGTGAGAGGTTATCGTGGAAGTACACTCTCCATCATCATCATCATCAGCCTGACTACACCCACTGCAGGGCAAAGGCCTCTTCTATGTTTCTCCAATTAACCCTGTCCATCGCCAGTTGCGGCCACCGTGTTCCCGCAAATTTCTTAACCTCATCCGTGCATCTGACTTGCCGCTGCCCCTCTTGCGACGCTTCCCTTCTCATGGAATCCAGTCCGTTTTACCTAAGATCGGTTACCCTGCCTTCGCGCTCTTCAAGCATCTCAAAGTTGAGCACTGTGCAGACGCAAGCGCGTCCTTCACACTTCGCTCATAATACTGCGCTCATTTTAGTATAAAAGGAAGTGCTTTGTGGACCTATGTAGTGAAATTTTTGCAAATTAATAAAGTAATGGCGTTTAAACCCATTGAGCAAGGTACTATGCCCTGTCTTAGGTACTCTTCCGTGTTTTACAATTATTGGCACCATAAAGATGGAGCCAGGAGTAGTTCGAGTAAAGCAAGGGTGGATTTAAAAAAAAATTCTTGCGTTACTAAGACTCCTTATTCTCCGGTGGTCTTGAACGCACGCCAAGCTTTCGCGATTGATGAAGTGATGGACTCGAGCAACTCACGAACAGTTGATACACGCGAGATACTTTTACAGTCCAGCCCAGGTTCACTCGCGCAAGCTATAGCTTAGTTTCGCATGATTGCCAGTAAGCTTGAAACAAAGTATACTCGCAGACGCCTGTTTCATCACTGCAAGTTTGTTGCTCCATCCCCGATGTAATGGCTTCCTCGTAACAAAGAAGCTCATTAGCTCGCCTGAGAGCGAAAAGCAAGGTGCTCCAATCTTAAACACGAATCAAGAGAACAGTTTCCCAACACCTAGAACCGCATGCTTATCTGACGCATTGTTCTGCGGTAGGTGGGATTGCCCTCAGTGAAGAAAAAGTACCGGCGGGAATTTCCTGGCTGGAATACAAGAGGATGGCAGCGCCCAGCCATGTTTGACTTGCGAAGACACCCCTGCGCAAGGATCTGCTCTCTGAATGATGATCAAGCTTTGTCGCGCAAAGCGATGTCGAAACAAAGGCCAGGGAGGAAGGTTGGACTGGATTCTTTTCTTCTCGGTTTCGTGTGGGTGCCGTCATGCTCACTGTCACGTTTTCTTTTTTATTTATCTCTTTTTTTCTTCTCTGCTCAAAACCCCAGCTGGAAGGGCTAGCATTCTGGATTGTCATGAACAATGTCGCGACATATGTTGCCACCTTGTCTACAAAATGCAATAAGTAGCGAAGAATACACTATCGAATCTTATGCAGCTCCGAAATGAATTTTTCTGAACTCTTAAAAAACATCAGTGTCATCACTTTATCGATTTGGAATACAATGCCCTATTAAGAATACCGCTCTTTATTATATTTTGTTTACTGTGAACCACAATCACCTAAGCTCGACGTGCGCACTTATGTAAATTTAACGCAAGGGCATTCTTCACTCTTCCTTTGAATCAGAAGTCTTGCTCGTTTCATTACGCTCTAAGAATCCCGAACAATACTAACGTTAATGTTTCTGAACAGCATCCTTTAACTCGAATCCTGAATGGAATCCGTCGTTATTCGATTCGATAGTCTCCAAGTTTAAACAGTGTTTGCCGTGTGCCTGGGATAATTTTCTTGTCATATATGCCTTGATGGCAGTAAATTTAATAAACAAACAAAGACTAAGCAAAGCAAATGTAAAGACATTATGCTCCATTTGCGGTTAATTTTAAACATTATCACAGCCTGCTTTGCATCGCATGTAAGTTGTGTTGCAGTATAACACGGCACTTGAACTTTCTTGTCGCATGTAAAAAAAATCAAATAAAAATGCCCTAACGCTGCCTCAGAAAATTTTTAACCTCTGCGCTTGTTGCGCAAATCGCCAAATTCAGCGAGAGCTATCGTAAATGTCACAATTTTTGTCTACGAAATGTGCGATCACAAGCTTGCGGACGTTTTCGTAAGGCGAGTTTGCAGGTAGCGTCCCTATAGCGTGTGATCCCCGTCTTCAACCTGCCGCAAGCTCACGGGCTGTCGCGTAGCATCACAGGGGTGTAGCGAAATGTATGGCGCCATCTTACGGCTGCGCTTGCCACTTCTTGACGACGGAGGTAGCGCGAGGCATGAGCACGATGCGGTACCGAGATCGCGCAACAAACCGACGCTTTGCCCGGCGCGCAGCTGACCGAGGCCCGGGGGCCCATGCGCCCCATCATAAGCGATGTCGCGGTAATATTCGTTGTGCATCATGCTGTATGCTACAGAAGAAAACAGTATAGGAAAGACTCAGAAAAATGAAAGAGTAAAAATGAACGGGACATAGCTTCTAGTCTCGTTCTGTCCGAGCCCGACAAAATGTTAATTCATTCATGCGAGCTTTTGTTAAATATGCTCGCTTCAGTCGCCATTTTTGAAAGGATGCTGAAACAGTTTACAACGATTGACCGAATTCAAGGATACGATTGTACGAAGCCTTTAGGCATGCAAAGCATGGAGAGTTTTCTTGCGCTAGCTTTAGAAATAATGATGTAATCAACGATTAAACCACGGCGATGTTCAGGCTTCTCCCCCAAAAACGTTTAAGGAATGCGAAATAGCTCCGTAAGGTGATCATTGATGATGAGATTTCAGATTTACGCTCTCTTCGCCACATCGGGTCGTGTGTCGTCGGGTGCTGCCAAGCAACGTCCCTCGGGCTTTGTCACAGTTTCGATTTTATTCCTTCCGGCAAGCGTTCCAGCTTCGAAAATGTCACCCCGCCGTAAGTGTCGCCATCGTCGGGCCCAACACTAGCTGTATGTATGAGTGTCTAGGTCGTGATTCCCTTACCCCGTGGTGGGCGCTGCGGCGAAGCCTGAACGTTATTACTATTGTGACTACGTCACCATTCCAAATGCTATACAAATGTGCTTCGCATGCTTTACCTACAAATTTGGTGCACTAGATAACTTTAAGCTCGTCAAACTCTGGAACCTCTTCAGTTATACTTTAAACAGAGAGACTTTGTTGAAAAACAAAGAAAAAATAGGGCGGGGCAGAAGAGCTGTGCGGCCAACCCTGGCTTCTGCGCAACCAAGATACTTCTTATGAATCGCAAGCAGCGGACTCGTTAAACGACGGTAATGTTACGTGCACTTAACCAAACTATCTCTCGGAAAGTAAGCTATGTCCAAACATCTTCCTTCCAGCAAAGTATTATTGGTACTCTATTCTACAAACATTTCAATATGACAGGAAACTAGTACCTTAAGTTTAATTACTGGCTGTTCATCAGAAAAGATCGTAATTCAATTCGCCATCAGCAGCCGCATTATGTCCACTGGAGAACAAAAGCCTCTACTTAGACTCTCCAATTATCGTTGCCACCTGTGGTTCCGCCACCTGTGGTCACTCTCTCCCACCAACTGCTTCTTAATCCAATTGGCCAAGCTGACTTTTCGCCTCCTCCGACTGCGTTCTTCTGTCCTCGGAATGTGCTTTGTTGCCTCAACAAACCACAGCAATGTTTTTCTTGTTAGTAAATTAGGCCTGTACACTTTGATCGGTTCGAGGTGGCAAGGAAGCCATTTTGAGCTTTTCAGTTGCAGTCATGCAATCCTTGTAACACTGAACTCCAATTACGTCCATGTACGCTGACAGCTTCTTCAGATACTTTGAACTTAATACATTCTGTTCAAGAACCACGCAGGAAACAAAGTATCCTGTAAGAAGAATGAGGAAAAAAAAATCAGATAGGGTGGTATGGCAGTAAGAAACAATTTTACCATTCTGCCATACGCGTGGGCATTGGGAACCAAAGGGGGTAGTTGTACACCCCACAGACATGGGGAAGAAGGGCGTAAATGATGTACCATATTGTTTCCTGGTACTGAGAAGACATGAAAAGGCGGTATCATGAGCTCCCCTCCCCACTCCCGCATTTATGGCGAGACCTCCGCGAGCCAATACATTCTGCTCTTTCTACAAGGCGTATTCAGTACGATAGACAGAGAGAAGTTGGGCTGCTCGACAAATTTCATTTTGGTTGTAATATTTCCACGCTAAGTGACTCGGGGAAGGGCTACACCCACCCAGACATAGTGCTCAATCTTTGAATAGTTGAGCAGGCTTCAATATTCTTGAGGTTTTAGTCACATTTCCAGGCAGGAACGTTAATACTAGCTAATGAGATACTGGCAGCTATAAGATAGCGGACATGTACAGCAGTACTCCCAGAAGATCCAGAGCGCGAAAGACATAGTATTGCTTTCGGAAGCTTTCTTTGTAGCACGACAATTGTGCCGTGCAAAGAAGCAGACTCACGCGTCAGTTGCCAGCTCGATCGCAGAGTGGCGAAAGAGAAACTCAAGCAAATATATCGCTCTTGCAGGACGCAATTGTTACTCTACGAAAGCAGCTTTTAAATGTTCATTTGAGCCTCACTCGAGACGTAGATTCAGGAGTAATGCTACGCTTTATACATGCTTTATTTAGCATGCACCATTCACCATGCTTCCGTAATTATTGATCACTTACAAAAACTCAGAAATACCGAAAAATAACTATGAGCTCCCGCTTACTTGGGGTCCTACTGGGAGAGGAAAATGTACATGCATCTCAAAACATACAAATTGTGTTATTGAAAGGAAAAAGAACGCCCTCATTGCACGGATTTACAACCCTACACTTTGATCATTTCATTTATACTATCTCAACTGGCAGCATGCAGACACTTCCTTTTGCGAATTCACCGAGGAGAAATTTGCAGATGGCCCGACGAATAGCACTTTAGATCTGCCGCGCCTTACAAACTAGTGCTGCCACCTGTGAACTGTAAGGAAATTCTTTCATTCATTTCCAACGTAACCCGCTAGATGGGGAAAGCATCGCTGCCTGTGTGGTCTCTCGGAGCGTTCCGGGAAGGTTTGAAAACTGTTGCGGCCTCATTGTATGAACTGTGCATTAGAAGGACAGCCGATATCCGATTTTTTTCTTAAGTCCTGAGTGACGTTGCCTTAGGGCCACATTTGGAAGTCATTGGTAAGTTTTTGCACGTCTCCGATGGCGCTGGTAATGCCTTCGATTTAACTTTGACTCGAGACATTTCATGCAACGAGACTCAAGCAAGCTGCCCTCTCCTTGGCGAACTCCTCCCCTACATCTTGCATTTTCTGTCCCGAACACAAGCCTCGTCTCCTGCCAACTTTCGCCAGAACGAGAACGCGCAAGGAACAAGCAGACAAATAATTCCAGTGAAAACTTACGCAGTTACAGTCACAGCGGTTGACATAGGTACCTTGATGCACTGAAAATGGCGTCTTTGACTCCACGAGTTCCCCTGCGCACTCTCGTCGATAACAAAAAGAACGATTGTGATTTTAGAGTGGTTCTGCTAAGTAATTGATGGCACACAATACGTCGCTGCATTGAGGATCACGCCACCTCAGAAACCAATTTCAGCTGTCTTTTATACAAAAACACCAACAAACGATCAGCGAAAAAAATAATCCCTGCGAGCACTTGGAGGGGGAGCGTGGTGTTTCGTCCATTCTGACACAAAAAATGGAGAGGACACGAGCTCCGCTTCAAGGGTATGACGCGATATCGTTAATGGGTTGATCAGAATGCCAGTATATGCGGAATTGATCATTCTCAACTTTGCATGCATAGATCCCTGGGAGTCCTCGTACCCCTCCTGGCGCAGTGGTGCAGCAATTAAGCGGAGCACCACTGCTCTGGGATGGCAGATGCTGCCAACGCGATGAGGCTTCTGGGACTCGGGTTGATCTTCACGAGCAACCTCTCGCGACCAGTCTTCAAGTGCAACCTCCTATTGCGGGCAGTTTCCTCGCAATCCGGTCGGCAGGTTGCGATGACGTCACAAGGTATCGTGGCCTAGGTGGCCCACCTGCCACAAAGGTTGGTTCTCTGGGGATTTTTCGTGGATTTTTCGCTCACGGCCATCGATGGCGACGACAATGCCAGCTTTTCTGCGACACGGGGCCCTTAACGCTATCGCTTTAAAAGAGAATGCAAACAGTGGTGCTGTACGCCTTCCACAATACTGCAACTGTTTACACTTGCCTACAAACTTTTAGCCCGAATTTTGATAATGAAATGCCATTGAGCAGCTAAATAGTCGGCATAAACTCCAACATGTTATCACCATCATGACAATCAACCGGCTTACAGCCACTGCGCGACAATGCCAGTGAGCAGCTAAATAGTCGGCATAAACTCCAACATGTTATCACCATCATGACAATCAACTTGTTTACAGCCACTGCGCTACAAATTTCTTCTTTCCGATTAGGACCTAAACTAATCTGAATGGCTGCCACCTGTGACCAGCTTGCACCTCCAAACTTTGTAGTTTTATCTATACATGTGATTTTAACCTCCCCATAGCTCATCCACGTTATGTGCAACGTGTAGTGCTTCACACATTCAGAAAAAAAAACGCTCATCGGAATGCCGAGGAGTTCGTCAGCAGGGGAAGGCTTTTGCGTTAGATCCGAATGGCCGCTTCTCAGCGGCATCCGATGGCCTTGAACTGCACTTCCACGTAGGTCTGCGCATAGCTGCAAAAAAATTGCTCAGGGAGGACGAACAACCGAGAAAACGGTGAAAGAGAGAAGGTAGGAAGATCGGGCCCTTGACAAAAAAAAAACAAGGTGAACAGTAGATGTCAAGTCTCTCCCACCTCCCTTGTTCACTTTCCTTTGTGTTGTCGAAAGTGAAACAGATATACCCTCGAGTCGATCACACCCGCCATCGAACGACGAGCGCTCGGGAGGCATCAGTGGCTCCGGAGCAGGAGCAGATCCATGTGATTGCGCCAATCGACGTTTACAGGACGATGTTACGGCGCTGTAGCGTCGGTGAACCCGTTATGTTACGTCGGACGCACCCGTATAGACGCGTCGAAGTCGATTCTGAAGTTGCGCGCATTTGCTACCGCCTTCCCCTTCGAATCGCGATCTGAGCTGTGCCGAGGGTCTCGCAGCATGTAGCTCAGGACAGGGTTAATTCGATGCCAGTCTGTCTCCTGAAGTGGCCGTGGCTAGGTTGACGATGACGACGGTGACATCATGTGAACTGTAATCTGGTACAATTCTTTCCCCAAGACAGGCGCATGTGGCAGCATTACTGTCTCTCAATCTCTCGCTACAATGTAGCAGTTGTATTTTCACAACATTACTCATTACTAAAGTCAACTGTCGTTCCTGCGTATTTTAAGCATGGAATGCTTTTATCTACCATTGTCATGAAGCTCAGGCGAATATCGTCCACGCCTAAAGAACAGTATGAAAGCGGACACCAGGTCGAGCTTATCCAAGAACTTTTTTTACTTTTCCGTCAGAACGGCAGAAAGCAGAAGAAACACATTCAAAGAAAATTCAACCCTGAGCGGGATTGGAGCCAGAGCCGTCGCAAACAGAAGAGCTTCATTTTGCGATACCGTTCATCAGTCGGCCATCGCCGCTTTCTTCTTCTTTACTGCCACCCTCAACCATCACACTCAATCACACTTCATGATTAATTGGTAACCTCTCAAGCTGTGTGCTGTAAATCGACGCCTTCTTCATCGGTGATCCGTTCGTTCTTCGTTTCGAAGTGCATGTTTCCAGACTGCTGCCGTGGCGGTACAATTCAGCCGGTTGGGTCGAAAGGAATAAAAAGTCGCCAGAGCTGCCAACGGAGGCTTTATGCAGCCGCACACGAAGGTGAGAAGGCGGCCAAACACGTCGCTGAAGCCGATGAAGGGCAGGCGAGTGTTATGGCTCGTTAAACTGGGACAGCAGCGAGGCCAGTACCGAAAACGGAAGCGGCTAAACGCGGCGTTGTGTAAAGCAGCAAAGCACGGCAAGTGTGTTATCCAGGTAAGAAAAGTGCCTGATCGCAAAGGCTCCTTAAAAGCCACGAAAGCAGCCAGGCGGGCCATGCGCGTTACTTAGTTCTGCTCGCTTGCCCGCTTTATTAGTTGAAGCAGCTGCTCAATAATAGAGGTATACGCTCTTCCTGGGGGACTGGCCCTCAATCCAGGGCTCCAGTGGCTAAGCGCATTCCGTTCGGGTTTAAGGAGCCCATACCTAAGTGCGGCTACGGCCATCTATGAGCCGCTCTTGAAGCACTGCGTCTTATGAGTATTTCATTTCATGGTAACACCTAATCTTGACTACGAGATAAATTCTACAATTTTCTTGTTGTGGACGCGTGGATTGTGTGAGGCCCTCATGTTTTCGCAGCCGCCGCAGCAAGCGTAAGAGATGGAGTGCAAGTTATAAATTATGCGAATTTCTTCCTTGTTATGACTAACATGTACTCTACGTCTTACGCCAAATATTCCGTGTATCTGTTTCAGAGGAGATGCAGACTTAAGAGGGTATAATTTAACGGGTGCTACATTCACTTTGTAATAGTGAAGCTTATCAGTCCTTCGACCGTCAATAATTTTCTCCCTTGTTCTCTATGGGAGCAGGCTAAAAAACCTCGTTGCCCGACTTCTTTGGCTTCCACATAACTGAAAACGTATATTTTGTTTGGGCCTTGCTGGTTTCCACAATAGAAACTTTATACAATCTTATGCCATGTTACTCTCTTACAGAGCAGCGCAGATACCGCTGATTTATTTTGTTGTAATTCGGCATCGACATATACGATTCAAACTGCACTTCGAAAGAAAGATGGCACAAAATTTTCGCGCGGTCTTGAAATCACAGTGAAAGGTTGTGACTCCACCTGATGATGGTCATTATTTCGCACAAATTTTTCTGCGACCATAAGCATCTGCGACAACTTGAATGATCGGGCTCATAAGTGGTTTTGAAGATGATGGAACCTAATATTGTCACTATAAAATGCAATACCAATTCCTTCAAATAAGGTGATGACTTTCATGAATGCCACGTATACACATCTGAGCTGAAAAAAAAACGGGCTTTATTAAGAACGAAAATAAGGTAAATGCAGATACTGTGGCGACTCACCATAGTATGAGCGATCGTAACTTTTAGTGCCAGCTGTGCTTCGCAAATTCTCGCTCTGAATCAATTGGGACACCGTCGCAAAAGCAGGAACTTGGCGTCTCATGACAGTCTTTTCAGGGTAGTGCATGAATAATATAGATTAGTTTGGGCAGAAAAAAAGATAAAGTGCTCCTGCCCGTGTATGAATAACAGAGTACAAAGCACCGAAAACAAGAAAACGGAGTTAAAACTAGTACGACGTCCCTCATAGCCTTAGTCGCTTTGGGACGTTAAACCCCCGTAAACTGTAAATCCATTCACGGTGCGCGTATCGAGGCACGACGCTTGGCATAACGAGTTCGATGGTTTAAGTAGAAAATCTAAATTCGTTGACTTAGTTAAGGATCTGTCAACTCAGAAAACAGCTTTTCAAGAGAGTCAGCACATAAGATAATAATGGGCAGCCGCGGAATTTCAATCCACGAAGCGTATGAAATGCGCAGATATTCAATTTTAAAAGGCAACAAGGCCTTCAACATTCATAGTACCTCATCGCGTCTTCTGGCACTGTATGCTACTTAATATCTCTATACTATTTTTTGCTATACGTAGGCCCATTCATTTTAAACCTTCCCGCCTTTCGCCGCAGTGTTTTTACCCCCGCTCTCTTTAACACAGTTATACGCGTTCTCGATCTCGTGAACTCCCCTTTTCTTTTGAATCTGAAGCCATCACGAGGCCAGTCTCTGGAAATAATGTGACTCAGGCGAGTTCATTTTCTAGGCTAGCTGAACTACACGCAGATGTACAAGGACAGTTAAGGACAGACCATGACCTGCACTGCAATTGTCCTACTTTTTTGGCGCTGTACAAATTTAGTCATCAAAAAATTGCCTGACCTGTTCTTCCGTACAGCCATTTTTCGTTCTCTTTTTTGTGTCCCGTTCGTTTAGCATGTGAGGCACCGTGAATATATTTACGTTTAATCGATCAAAAAATTTTTGTGCTTCATTATCATCATTAGCAGCCTAACCCCACCCACTGCAGGGCAAAGGCCTCTCCCATGTTCTTCCAATTAACCGTGTCCTTTGCCAGTTGCGGCCCTCGTATCGCCGCAAACTTTTTAATCTCATCTGCCCACATAGCTATCTGCCGCCCCCTGATACGCTTGCCTTCTGTTGAAATCCACTCCGTACCCCTAAGGGGCAGCGGTTATGTTACCGTTCCTGCCACACAGGTGAGTACTGGTAAGATACAGTTGTTGGATACTTTCCTGTTGAGGGATGCTGGTAAACTGCCATTAATGATCTGAGAGAACCTGCCACATGCGGTCCAGCCCATTTTTATTCTTCTAGTTATTTCCCCCTGATGATCCCGATCTGCGGTCACTACCTGCCCTAAGTAAACATATTCACTTACTACTTTTCACACCTCGCTACAAATTTTGAACTGCTATTTCCTTGCAAGATTGTTGAACATTACTTTGGTTTTCTGCATGTTAATTTTAAGACCTACCGTTCTGCTCTGTCTGTCTAACTCATTGATCATGCTTTGCAGTTCATCTCCTGAGCGACTTAGCAAGGCAATGTCATCGTCGAATTGCAAATTACTCAGGTACTATCCACTAACTCTTATCTCCAACTGTTCCCAATACAGGCTTCTGAATACCTCCCGGATTGCGAACAGTCGGAGATAAGAGTTTACTTCCTCTTGATCTTTGTAGAGCGATTCACGTTCAGCACAATATACATAAACAAAGTATACTCAGGGGCTAGTTGGTCAGGCATGCTATTTGAACGAAAAACGTAGCGTTAAAGCAGCGCTGTTCGGTGCTGTATCGGTGCGCATTGTGCTTATGCGGTAGGTGGCACCAGTGGACTGTGTGAGTCTAGTGCCCACAGATCCCGCCTGAACGTAAATGGCAACATATTGTGCAGTACCTGATCCACTGTACAAAAATGAACAGGTAGTAAACCCTAGGTAAAATTGCACGGCCGTAGAAGAGGTCTAGAAAGACTGTTTGCATAGTCAAGGTATGAAACCACTAAAGAAACTTCTCCAGTAGCTCTCCACCAAGTGATAGGATGTGACCGCTCTGACCAGAGTGACCGGCAGCCTGCTTAACAATATACAAGAAACCTTTTTCCCAAGGATTTTTCTCAAAACATTTCCTGCTTTCGGATGGACATGACTGCATACAACGATCCCGTGTAAGCTGAATCCATCTCGGAGAAAAAGCGATATCTTATTATTTTCATTTTCCTTTTTTTTTGCATTCACATGTACCATTCTGAGATGGAGTTGTTTTCTGTGCCAATGGCTGCGAACCAACAGAACCTTGGGGATGAAACACAGAACGGAAAAAGCTTGCTTTTTCCAAAGACACGCACCAAACTTTGGATTCGCTTCTTACATGCTAATGTTAGAAAAGTGTTTTTAGGATAAGTTTGAAAATTTTGAAACAATTCGCTGTGGCTAGCATTTACTGTTCTTTAGAAAACCGCTGCGTGAAACAAATTCTCACCGACACACCATGATATCCAAAAACTTAAAACAAGGACCTCACTCTCTCCAGATAACAAAGCGCTGTAGTACCATGCAATTAATGTCAATGGCAGCCGAAGTGTTCATCGTAAGTGCACGGGGCTGTTGTCTGTACGTTGCTTCTCCTGTATTGCTCACCTGAGTTCCATGTTCTTGTGCCGCCATCATCTGGCCAAAGATGAGAGGTCATACTCTTGTACAGCCCATCAACATTGAGCTATGGCATATTCAGGAAAATATGTTTCATCTCCTACAGCTAACAGCATGCATAACATTACTCTCATGTGAAGCAAGCAATGTGGCTTACCTTGGTGTTTACTCTCGGAGGCGAGAACAGCAGCAAAGAGAACAATGAAAGAGTTGTACTTACCGGCACGTTATATTCTCCGAGAAATTGGCACCGATATCAATATATCTGCAAGGTCGCTTTTCTCGGCATTTAGGCGACAGCATCGACGCGTAGTATTGCAATGTGCCTGCGCGTGGCGCCACATGACTTCAGAGCATTCAGGGAGGACAGTCATTTAGCAGGGTACTTTGAAACACCACTTTCAGAATTGCCTTGACCAGTTAGAACTAGTGTCGTGTTTCCAGCGTTATACAGCGTGTAGATGTGCGTCGATGTATTACGCTGAATAATATAACTTTGTCAGCCGGGCGTTGCCGCAATGAACGGTACGGGGGAAACAAGTTAACCAAACTGTTCACGTTTGTACGCAAATCGATATATTTAGAATCATCTATGAACTTAGAAAACGTGAGCAATTTTATTCCTTTGCAATAACAGTCTATCTGAGCTGCACATCGACTGCACAGCCGCTCTGGCGTAGAGTGGGCACTGTAGGGCCAACAGTAATTGTCAAAAGGAAGATACATCCCCAGCAGCACAGCTGATGGGCCCAATACTGGAAATGTGTTCGCAAAGGCCGGTTGTACAAAGGACCAGAGTGAAACCATCCATTTGCAATACTGGGCCGACTACCTATGCTGCTTGGGACAACGCATGGACACTGACTGCATTTGTTTCATGAATTTCTGGGCAGGCAGGCCTTTTCATACGTTTCATGACATTGAAACGCCTTGTCGGGATACTCTTGTTCGTGGTGTTAAAACTATAACTGGTGGGTCATTTGGCCATCATTGTCAGCAGAATGTCATGGTAATTTTTGGAGCCGCCATTGTTAACCTACAGTGCCGTTTATTTTTTCAAATGCCATGCTGGTATTTCTTGTTTAACTGAAAAAAAAACGCACAAGTTTATAGGATCGCCCGAAAGCCTTCTAATAAAAGTCAAAGAATAATCGAACCATTTGAGCACGTTGTAAAACAATCGTAATGCTACGACGCGTTTTACTGCCGTACTGACTTTTTGCACGTCGAATAAGAAGGTGTTCACTCGAACATTTACAATGGAATGCAAAGACGGACACGAGGACGACAAAGTGTGCTGCAAGCCTTGGTAGAATACTCTATGTTCCTCGTCAAGGAGACAAGGCCGGATGCGACTTAGCTCGAAAAAAGCAGGCCAACTTCGCAGTGAAACAACGGGGGTACAAAAGTTTACGAATTTAATACACACTCCTATGTATTCATCCAAAAAACGCCGTTTAGCGCTGTTAACTGAACATCGCGTGAATTAATGAAACACCAAATTTATCTTGCGCCAGCAGATGGCGTATGTCTTGCAGGTTATTCTTCAGGTTCTTCGTAATTGCATGTATGCGGCACGCACGTTTTTTCTAACTTGTCAGCTTTCCCCAGCGAGATTTCTTAAGCTGCACAAAAGCGCCGATAAGCTCTGCAACTCTGGAGCTGCTGCCTCAATTTTCATGCAAAGCAAAAGAACGTTAGGGTAGCACATCACGTTACCGGTGCTCCAGCGGCACGTAGGTTAGCGTGTAGAGGAACTGTCAAGGGTATGTCGAACTTTACCTGTTAACTTGCATTCAACGACGTGTTATCTAAAGTACTCACCCCGCTGACATTACTGGCGACTCTACCAGTAGAACGACTGCGGCAAGGAGCTGAGGACATTATCAGGCTTTGACTAAAGACACATTCTCGCTTCCATGCGTTCACGGTGGTCCCTTTTCATACGACAAAGTTTCTCTGGTCCAAATGACACGCACTGCCCCGTGTGTGGAGGAATAATAAACAGCAGCACTAGTGAACAGCAAAGGACGTGCTGTGAGTCTCTCATAACGCTAGCGACAGCACGTACGCCAGCATTATCATGGCGGTGCAAGTGGCCACCACATCAATAGTCCCCGCAGTGGCCCTGCGCAGACGACTGTCTTCGGGGGCCGTGAGGGGCGTCATCACCGAGGCTATTCGGTTCGGGAAGCCCAGTATGGCTTCGCGAGCGCCCTCCCACGAGTGAGGGCCCTCGAGCCGGAACTGGTACGACAGGCAGGGCCCGAAGACGCAGCGCCGGTACAGGGAAGGGTCGGTGACTGCCATCCGGTTCAGGTTCGGTTTCACTCCAATAAGGCCCGCCAGTTCGTCCATGTATGCGATCCAGTGGACCTGCGGGGGAAGTTTCAGGGCATCGTGTCAGCGCTGTCAGAGAGAGCTTTTGCGTTCACTGACAATCTTCAGGAACGGAGGATATATCCTCGAACAGGTAATCACATTTAGTGCATCTCAGCCGTTTCTGCGAGTCTAAAAAGCAGTCACAAATAACCTAGCGGCACACTGTTTGATCTGAGCAGCAGTGCCTCGTTTACCCGAATAAGAGAATTCGTTAAGGCAGTAATGATGTTTTTATGTGTTATGTTCTGCTATGTTGAGTTTTATGGCACATAGGCAAATAAGGCAATCATGCGGCAAGCTTCAGGTATAATGAAAGTTTTCTGCAGAGTTTTAAAGAACTGTCAAAAACATCGGTGGTGTAAATGTCCTAAAATATCAGTTTGTACTACCTAGTAATAACAGAGGGAAGCAAATTTCGAAACGGTTATAGTAAAAGCTTTAAAGATGGTTGGCTAACCTCAAAGGCCATCCTTGACTGGGCAAGGATCTCGAAGCTCCCAACCAATCAAATAAAGGCCTCATCCTTCCTCTCAGGACTAAGAAAGTGGCGGAGGTGCACCAAAAATCGAGGATAGCAGTGAGTAAAAAACTTTTTTTACTTTTTTACTTTTTTTTAGTTTCTCGAGAAAACCTGTTTCTCTTAAAATGACGTCGATAGAGAACAAAACTGAACAAAAATACCAGCACATTCTTCTATGAACATAGCTGCTGATGTCGGCGGAGGCTCCTTTTTCTTTTTCTTTTTATTGCTCGATACATATTCGTGGCTGTAGTTATGAAGAGCGGCGCGGTTGTAAGGAACCATCATACCTTTCTTGAAGCTAATTGCATGACATACGATATAGAGTCGAGCCCTCTTATAATGGCCGCAGCTATAGCGAACGTTCATTGCGAACGAGGGCAGCGCTACCACCAAAGAATGTATTATGTATTCTCATAATACTGAGTCTCAGACGCAACCAACTCGAGTGACCGCACTGGCCCCAAGGTCCAATATTTCACCCTTACTACAGGAGCCGTGATCGAAGAGAGCCACCTCATACTTTTCAGCTATATGAAAGTGTGGGGCGAGCCGAGAAGGCACTAGTAAAGGCGGGATAATCTAATTGCACTGTGCAGATCAAGCTGTTTACCATATTCGGCCTTCAAAAATGTATGTCTCTGGAGGTGACGCTTGCACTCGTGTAAAGCGCATCAAGTTTCGCGTTAACGTCGTTCGGTGCAGGATCATGAACGACAGCGACCGACGGCTGCCACTTCTCATCGGCAAGTCGCGAAAAGCCGTGGCACCTCAGGAACTACGCTCTCGTACGCTACAAGCAGAACACGATGGTCCGAGTGGCATACGTTTTTTTTTTTTGTTGTTTTCATGGGACGACTGAGCCACTAGGCATAGAGCGGTAACTGCTTGAAGCGACGTTTCTGTCGACGCGACGTACGGTGGCGACGAGCCGCTGGTACATCCGCACTAAACGATGAGACTTGCCGACAGAGCAGTGGATTTTGTGAAATAACTTGAAAACAAGATCCCCAATGATCTCCAGGTCTCCTAATAAAGCCTTGCGCTTTGTCGCCGCAACGTCATTTGAACTAGCTTCACACATCTTTTTGTTTTCTTTTACAGAGACCCTAGACTGCGCAGTCTGCGTCAAGCCAGCAGCTCGCACGCCTCATCACAGTGGCCGATATTCACCAGTTTATCAAGCTGCCTGACCTCGTGCTCATCAGTCACGTTTTTTCCCTCTTCTTCCTCCTTTCCCCGCGAAGCTAAGCACGGAACGTTCTTTCCCACATCATCGCCTATAATTACCTGCCGATCATGCTTCTTGAAACCTGTAAATGATTGCTTTTCAGGATTTAACTGGTGGCCACATTTTTTTAAGCGGTGTTTTGTGCGATAGCAACAACTGTCATCCCATTTAGTCTAATTCTGTTTGTTATGCAACGATCTTGCGCGGATTTTAACGCTAATGAACTGAACTGCACTTATAACGATGTGGTACAACTGCAATCTCCGGGTGGAGTATATAATATATCCGCTTCGCTGCTTTGTCGTGAGCGTCATGCCT
The DNA here is from genome assembly GCF_055824585.1 of Amblyomma mixtum. Lineage (NCBI taxonomy): Eukaryota > Metazoa > Arthropoda > Arachnida > Ixodida > Ixodidae > Amblyomma > Amblyomma mixtum. The sequence continues at coordinate 207,032,645 of NC_143012.1, read as the reverse complement.
TCAACGCATACCTGCGCAGCGTAGCGGTCGCTGTCGATGGGCTGCGAGGACGCCCTGCGTGATGCTTCTTTCCTCTGCCTTTCGATGTCCGGCAGGGGCAGCCTGCCGGCCAGCACGCGAGCCACGTAGCGGGCCTGCATCTCGGCCACGGGCCAGAAGCCGCCGATGGGATCCACCAGACCCACGAATGCCACGCTGGGGTCCCCCACGGGGAAGATGAACTTGTACAGCTCCACGCGCTCCTCTGTCACGCTGGGCGCCACCTCGGGCGGCAGGAACGGGTAGTGCTTGATGTAGCCTGTCGCCACGATGACGTCATCGATGACGGCCCGGGAACCGTCGCGGAACTCGACGTAGTCTGGGCCGAACCGGGACACGCCTCCACGAATCTGCATGGGAGTTAAAAAGGGTTGCGGGAAGCACTTCCGACAAAATGGCTGTCTGCAGGTTATCTGAATTGGCAAAACTTTTGACTAATTATGGTACCAAGTGACTTATTCAATTCCTCTTACTGATCAGCTGGTTGGTTCCATGCATAAAGTAGTTAGCAGGCCGCCTTTATAATCCAATAAAAGGTTAAATCATTCACTGGTTAGTTTGGCAGATTGCCCAATTGATTGGTTTATCGAAATATACACCTCTGATCGGTCAAGCTCATCTCTGCTCGGGCTAGTGTCCTAGCCAGTTCCATTAACTATTGAAAGGCTTCAGGTAAGCATTAGGCAAGAAAACTAGGGCTGAAAACATTGTGCGTTACCTGCACCGTTCCTGTAAGTATCCGGGAGGGCAGGACGTCGTTGACGAAGGGCTGCTGGTCGACAGCGTGGTGAGCGGGCCGCAAGCCGTACATCTTGTGATCGAAGTGCCCGTTGAGGACCCTCTCGAAAGCCCGAGCCCCGAGGTCGAAGGGCAGCAGTGAGCGAGCCGTGTTAAGAGCTCGTGTGCACATGGTCACGTCCATGGGCAGGCCGCCGGGAGCGAGCCGGGGGGCCACCCATGTCCCCCGACGGGTGCTCATGTAGACCTGCGTTGATGCACATCCCTTCAGCATGCCATTCATCGGCTCACCAGCACACCGAATGAGCACGAAATAATTTATTTCTCTCCCGCTAACGTCCTTTAGCACTCGATATAAAATTCTGGCATATAGGAGGCTGCTCTGTGTGCGTAACTAAAGAAGCACGGCATTTCCGGTGGCTCCTAACCACGTCGCATTTTAAGGAAGCAAAATAGAATATAAAAGCAAAGAAAGGCATCGACAAGAAAGCTCTCAATGCGACTGCCTTATTTAGCTGCAGTGCTCGCAGTACTGCAAGGTAGTTTCCTTTCGGGACGTGTTTCAACGGCATTGCTGCAAATAATTCTTTCCTAATATTTATTTTTATTTATTTAGATATTTTCAGTGCCCAAATGCAATATAGCCATTCGTGTTGTCCTTTAGCAATACATGAACGTCTCTGAAACATGAAAGAGTTGTACATTGCGTTTTAACGAGAATAACTTCCACCTAGGGTTATCTTCGGGGTTCACCGTGCATCCCCTGCTGGGTGCCACTGCGGTCAGGGAGAATCTCCCTTATATCTTCCATAACTTTTCCAAAAGACGACTTCGAGAGCTAAATGAACCCTTTTTCAGAGCACCTCATAATATCAAAGTATAAAATCTGTGCCCTGTTATGCGACTATGTCAACAAGTCATCGGGCTTTTAGAAACCTTTTTGGTATACAGTGGTACAGGTGGAAGCCTGTACGTGTCAATATAGGTTACTGCTGAACAGAACCCACCTGCTTCAGAGCTGCGTGCTTGTTATTCAATCCACTGAATTTCTTAACAACTGTGGTGCTAGCCGCGGGCAAAAAAAAAAATGCCTAACTAGTTCTTCAAAGGCTAGCAATATTACCATTACACGTCATCATCACCACATATAAAAGGCGCTTTAAACTTCAAAACTGAAAGCCGAAAGGTGCTCATGGCATTATTTGTGTCTTCTGTAGCTAGATAGATTGTTAGATGATACTAGAAGCGATCGCAGAGCGCCTTTTCTACTTGTTTCTATTTTTGTTTCACTGTACAGTTCTCAGAAATGCAGCACTAAAGGCAAGCCCACGTTTGCAGTGAGTTTACTCAGCCTTCATAATGTGTGACCTCGAGATAGTTAGTTCCTCCTCTCATATTACGAAAGTTGGCCAGTACTTCAGTGCTCCTTACGTATAAAAATAGATAGCCAAGCCTTCTCACGCCTATCTTTTGTATAGACAGGAGATCGCTTTATACTCAAGAACGTACAAAAGCCTTGTGCCATTCTCGAAGTCCTGCGATGGTCAGATTTTTTTGTTTCTTATCACGATTAGAAGACACAGCTCCTGCCACAAATGACAGCGCTGCTTTCTATAGAACTGCTGCAGAAATACATTTTGAATGAATCCCCACACAACTATCTGCATTTTAATGATCGAGGTTATCAACTTCTTCCACGTCCACTGCTTATTACCCATCTTCATTATTCTATTCGAGCACATGCTGCCCATAGATAACCCAACGTCGTAGTAACGCAGCTATGTAAGCAGTAGTGCTTGAAAGTAAAGGCTGATCTTTACAGTTGTATAAACAATCCTGGACCTGTACTGCTATCCAGGTGAACTCTGTGGTGCTAGCGAAGATGTATTGCCACAAATTAGACACGGAGAAGCGCTAGAATTTATTTTTGTATTAAAATTGAATGATACGATATCCTAGTGGCTAATAAACTATTATCGCGATGGCGTAGACTCCAAGAATTCTCCAGAATGTATGCAAAATCCATGCTTTCGAGCTTTATTCTACTCCTGTTAAAGAGTAGATTCCAAGAGAAGGCAAGCCTAGCTGGGGGCGAAGAAAGTTAGGTGGGCGGATGAGATTAAGAAGTTTGCGGGAATACGGTGGCCGCAGTTGTCAAAAGACAGTATTGATTGGAGAGACATGGGAGAGGCCTTTTCCGAGAAGTGGGCACAATAAGACTGCTGCTGCTACTGCTGCTGCTGCTGCTGCTGATGATGATGATGATGAAAACACTTTCACTTAGTAGTCATGCCCAAGTAGTCATGCATGGTGCCTTCTCACCTGCGAGCAGACGTAGCTCAGCTCGACGGCGATGTCCCCGCCGGAGTTTCCCATGCCGATCACCAGGACGCGGCGGTCCTCGAACGCCGACGCCCTGCGGTACTCGTGAGCGTGCACCACGCGGCCCTTGAACATGTCCCGCAGCCCCGGCACATCGGGCCACTTGGGCACCGCGTGGTGACCGCTGCACACCACCACAGCGTCCGCGACCAGCGAGAACTCCTTCCCCGTTGCCATGTCACGGCCGGACACTGTCCACTGGTGGTGCTTACTGCCTCCACTGGCACCATTCTGGTGTGTGTCTTCGGACGGTGTTCTCTGCACGGACTCGACCACGTGGTTGAACCGTATGTGTGAGTTCAAGTCGAAGTGTTTGCTGTACCGCCTGCAATGACGTGAAATAAATATGTCTTAGTGACTGCGCACAACGTTTGAGCAAGGATGGTTGAATTCAAGGTTGTGGTGCGACTCTGAACCTTGAAGATCTCGTGTACCCGAGGAGACAGGAGCCAGAAGACACGATCTCAAGTGTTGGTGTCGTCTGCGTCCGGAGTTCACATCACCTGTGTTTAGTGTTTGGCAAGATCTTAAAGGGACCATGAAAAGAATTAAAAGCCGCTTGTAAATGTTAGAAGTTATGCTCAGAAGCACTGACACCAAGTATGAGTCTTCGGAACTGAGCCGGCAATTTATTATGGCTTTTTAAAAATTGCGTTTTTTAAAATTCGCGGGCCGTTTGGTGTCTTCGTAGGGAGCGATTTTGAAACCAAAACCGGGAAAACAGACGTCACTAGTCCCATGACGTCGGTAGGCCACCACACGCTGTCATTCGCTCGAGCCGCGGCAGCTACGACGTCACGGGCACACTTCCGGTAGCGGTGAAAATCGTCTGCTCGAGGCGCCGCGCGACCCCCTCGGGCAAGAGCGGGCTAGGGCATTGCCTTCACGCATATGTTTTCAATTTACCTCTGCCGCCTCTTTCTGCCGGGAGTTCGGGAGCAAAGAAAGCGCCGAGACCGGAGAGACGCTGCCGACGCACGCTGCTCCTCGGGAGTGCGACAACCGGAAGTCGTAAACCGAACGTCAGCGAATGACGTATTCATGGGCGGAGCCCAGTCCCGGAGCTGTTTTCTTTATTTTTTTTTGGTGCTCCGCGTGTATGAGTTGAGGGGGGAGAGGAGGAGCGTGATTTTTAATCGTCTATAACTTCGTTAATATTCATGCTAGCTCGAAAATTCTTTCGCTGGGGTGACGAGTGATGGATTGCCTATCTTTACGTAATCTCAATTAATTTGTTTCATAGTCCCTTTAAAGGCGTTCGTTGAAGTGAAGCATTTCAGCATGCCGTCGCAATGGTTTCGACAGGAAGCGCAAAGTGCGCACGTACTAGGTACACGCAAGTGCACACTGCGGACACAGGCTGAACACGCGGAGCTCTTGCTGACGGCCGCCGCGGTGGCTGAGTGGTTATGGTGCTCGGCTGCTGAACCGAGAGACGCGGGTTCCATCCCGGCCGCGGCGGTTGAATTTCTTTGGAGGAGAAATTCTAGAGGCCCGTGTACTGTGCGATGTCAGTGCACGTTAAAGAACCCCAGGTGGTCGAAATTTCCGGAGCCCTCCACTACGGCGTCCCTCATAGCCTGAGTCGCTTTGGGACGTTAAACCCCATAAACCAAACCAAACCTAAACCAAACTAATCTTGCTGACGCTCCTTCGGCTCTGGAGATGCCGCATCAGTAGGGTGCTTTATCAACAATAACAGAATGAGGGACTTTTTCTGGAGCAAACGGCGTCAGCATCGTAGCAAGTCACTTTCACTAACTTCTCCGGTCATCAAAGAAATGTTGCCCTGATGTCACGGAGCCATATGGGACGTAGCACCGTGGAATACCCGTGTGGGGAATGTGTCCCCTGTGGTGATGGTCTCCGACTGGGGCTCTAAAATGGTCTCATGGAGGTGGGAGCTGTAATTCCACAAATATACCGCTATCTTTTCCTCTTCGTCACTGCGGAGGGCAAAAAACAAGGATGTTTTTCTGGCCATGTTGTTTTTAGCCTGGCATTGTATGTGTGACAGTATTCTTATACGAGAGAGTGGACAATAAATTTCATAGGAGAAACCCGTTAATGAAGAGCAGAAAATTTAGCCAGTGTATAAAAAACACTGACATGCTGCCCTACGTAGGGAATGATATTTAACATTTAAGTGTCGCTGCGGTGGAGCAACTGCCGGCAGATCGCAAAACTAATCCACCTGTAGCTTGAAACAATCTCAACTCAACTCGACTCCGGAGTCAGACTGCCACTACGCTTACTACACTAAACTATAGTTGCGTGAACAGCACTAAATATGTAGCATGAGTGACATACAGCAGGCTACGGGAATTTTCGGAACATCAAAACTCTAGGAAACGCTGAATTTCCCCGCTGCCTGGAGGTGCACCCGGGCATTGAGGAACGTAATTAACGTTGTCGCTATGCTTGAAACCTTACTGAATTCATACGCGAAGACCTTGACCTTCTGCCACCCAGTCGCGCTTAGACATACGGGCAGTCGTGATGTTGCAAGCTGAACAAACAGACGTCCTTGCACGCAACAAAATTGGAAGCAGGGGTACAACTGGGCGCATATAAGCTGTCAAAACTGCAGCCAGACGTGTACAAATAGTATACCTTTATGTGCCGTTTGAATAGCGCACACACGGACCTCAAATGCGCGAGTAGTAGCAGGCGTACCAGAATTAAGAGATTGAATGGTATGACACGCCCCGGGGGCCGATCACTCGCCAAGGCCATCACAAGAGCACATCTTTGAGGCGAGTGCATTTGAGTTTGCGAAACTAGTCCGCTAAATAAACTCTCTGCGTTTGTTCACGCCGCACGTCTCGAGCATATGCGGCTCAGTGACAGGCAATGCTTGCGAAAAGCAACGGTCCGCAAGGTGCTTGAACGGGGTCTTCATTCACGCTACATGGTTTTTGCCAGAGAAGGTGCAGTGTATGCGCGAAATTTGCTGCGCAAACGTCAGTATCCCCGCTGTGACGTGCTTGCCAAGCAAGTGCGATCTCGCAGCAACAGGTTTTTTATTGCTAGACGCTCCTTTTGACGCCTCGCAATGGCAAGAGAATAAAGAAACGAACACAGAAATCTGCAGTTGTGAGGAAATACGACGCTTGTTCAGCTCAGGGCCGTGGATGTGCAAACAGTAGGAGTAGACGGAGACAGATAAGTGGAACAGATAGCTCAAGGCCGCATGCAATCTGACGTTTCACAAGAGCGAAAGAAAACATACTAATGCGAACTTTCCCTCGAGTAGGCACTGCGAGTGGCTGCCTACTTGAAAGAACTCAATGATAATGGCGAGAGGAAAAGGACAACCTACGTTCGTTTTTGAAGGAGGAAAAGCTTTCTTTAGTGCAGCATTTGTTATGGTACACAACGGTAATGCTATCGAAAGCTCTAGCTATCAAGCATGAAAGAAGAAACTTAAAACATAAACCGTTATCAATCACCTTTTCATAGAAAAGCGGTCGTTACAACATCAAGCGGTTGTGGAGCACTGTATTAACAACAAACAACTTAAAAGCTTGAAGCAATCTATTTTTCTCAGCCATAAGTGGAAAGGTCCAGTCATTAAATGTGAGTTTTTTTTTCTATTTAAATAGGAGGAGTGGCCCTTAGTACCGCACACTATTTTGGTGCACTGCAATAGAAATATTTAAACACGTTTTAAAAAGCCTTTGATTTCAACCATGAATGCGAATGTCAAACGCACAAATTTTAATAAATCATCCGCAGCGCACGTGCTCTGAACAAATAAAAAATTCTTGACCAGTGCTGAACATGATGACGGCTACGAATGTTGTATCGACATCATATATAATGTAGGCCTTATCAAAATCACAGATTTGAGCAACTTTAGCCAATAATGTCTCATCTCCCTCAGTCACTTTAACCGTTCGAGAATCACCTTCGCGGATATGGTGCACGAAATCTCTGACCTGTCCTTTTTGTCGCCAGACGTACAGACACGTTGACGCCAAAGTTATGTAATTATGTGCTTTTGAAAATTACTCGCGCCTACACATCCTTAAAAAGGGTGGAGTTTGGCACGATGCGCAACATTCGGTGAGGCTTCCGTAGTTTGGCTGCGTGCTTGATCCGTGCCGCACGTATTCGTGCAAAAACGAAAGATTATAAACGACGTTAATTTTCTGTTTGGTTCATAATGACGCCAAATAAAACGCACCTCTACACATATCAACAGACCAGCTTGTACATGCCCAGTTTCATTGAGTCAAGTAGAGCGGTGATGCATTTAACATAACCTCATGTCCATACATATCACCAGAATCAGTGTGAGTGAACCCCTCCTTGACTACATTTCTTCGTAATGCAGATGTGGCCTGTCCTCTACCACGTCTCTTCCGACCTGGCTCTTTTGGCTCATCTGGGTTATCTAGAAGGCCGCGGGCTTATCTGGAAACGCAGCGAAATCTACGGTCTCTTTGCGTGTCGTACTGGCGACACTTGAAAAGAACTCTTCACACAAGCCGCGGTGCTTTGCCTTTGGGCCAATAGACGATATGCGAAATGCGCAGCGCCATCTCTCGGCGCTCCGAGAACTAAGTCCTCCATGTTGGTACGGTACAGAAAACGAAACCGCTGCCCAGCGTTGTGTTAAAACGGCTGCGCTTCGTTTGAAAAGTAAAATGCCGATGCAGTGTTGCGCTACCCTCTCCACTGTGAAAAGACACTACGATGTGTGCCAGAACTAGGTGCGTTCCAGCTTTACGCTTTTCTATTTTTTTACTCCGTCCCAACGCTTTAGTAACACAAAACGCCATGCGAGGTATCATGTGTCAGCACGCGAATCAGTGCGCAGCTTTCGCTTTCTGCGCTGATTTTTGACAAATCTCTCGAGGTGATTTGCGTTTAAATTAAGATAAGAACCACAGCCTTTGTTGTCCCTAATCAAAATTAGAAGCCGATTTCGTGCATTTATCTACTCTGTGGTCGGGCGTGAATATATATAGACGCATACTTGAACAACGTAATAGAGAAGGTAATTTTTTTGAGCGGGCCAATCGCTCGTGCCGTGGCGAAATAAGTTCACTCGAAGAACCATATGCGGGCTTCGCAACAAAGCCATTTGTCCAAGTTTGGGAGTAAGCAATTAAGTTTCGGAAGCAACCGAACATGCTAATTTCGCCCCTGCACACACAGCTTGACCAGCGTATCGAGTCCGTGCGTGCACCTACAGCTGTAGCATCTTTCTCTATCAAGCCGCCCAGTTGGCTCAGTGCTTATCTGAAAAAAAAAAGCTGCGTCTTTGCTTACAATATTTTGAATTATATGTGCATGCCTACTTTCCTCTTGTTAATGTCGACTGACTGCGTCTTAAGCAGGACGCGGTTTCAACGAATTGTGGCGAAAATCAACCGACGCCGGGCTCTGAAACGGTGACGTTGAAAACCGCGGATGCGCATGCACATTACAGTAAAGGAATCGAATTACGCAGCTGGTCGAGGGTCTTGTGTGATTATACTGCAATGCACGAAGCTCCTGGCGTCGGCGCGAACGAAAGTTCGCACTGTCACAGAAGTTTGTCAACACACGTGCGCACTCACCGCAAAATAACCGCTCGCTACCCTACCAGATGAATTCGCGTCCACCTGGGAATAAAATAGCCATGATAATGCGTGATGCTTGAACTGGTGCTTTAGTGCGAGCATTAAAACGACAACAGCACACGGTCACGGTTCGACTTTCCAACCCACTTCCAAGTGCCGATTATTGCGATCATCAGCGCCAGACTTCAAGCGAAGCTGAGGACGCGGTAGGAGTAAGCTGGCGCTTATTGAAAGCACCTACATTTGGTCAAAGATCAGCTGTGAAAACAACGCAGCAGCTGAAGCTTGCCTGTTGAAATTCCACTCGCAAGAAGAAAGTACGCATAGCAAGCGATGCACCAGCCCGACGAGCTCGACCGCGCCAAGATGGAAACCGGAAGTTGTGGGTGCGTTGTTGCCAGACCGCCAAGCAATTTCGCATATCGTCTATTGGACAAGAATGGAGCGCGCAGCCCTGACAGTAAGGAACTGTGACTGTGCAACTGCAGCTGTCCTGCTGAACACTGCTTAACTACAGTCATGGGACACCGACAGAGTGAGGAAGTCGCCAATGCTAGCGCACAAATGTTTGCTCATGGTATTTTCGCATTGTCGATGAGCTCATCTCAATGCATTAGTAAATATTATTTCAGGGCTGCTTATGCATATTAAACAGAAGACACTGAATTCAGGCGCTGTATTAAGCGAAATAGGTCTTAAACAGGTGCTTAGTTGCAGTTTAAACTTTTCGATTAAGTTTACTGTTGTTGTCGGCAGGAGATTCAGTCTTTCAGTGCAGTCATCAGCCACATAAGCTTGCGCAAGTGGTAAATGGGTATGGTTCTTCCTCGCCTGCAAATGCAGGGGGAAAAAAAGGTTTAGAGGCTATAAGACAGCCTCTCTCCAATGATCCAGCTTTCACCAATGGCTGACACCACAAGAATCAGAGTTACTGATATGGAAGAGTGCGGTGAGGGGCTAGTTGGTACGACATTATGAGAACAAAAGTAACTGCGCAAAAGGACGGGACAAGAGAAAGAGAACCACACGGGACAAACGCAGACTGACAACTGATTTATTCCACCTACTCCTCTTTCCTTCAGCAGCAAAGCGCATGCGCACCAACCACAAAAACAAAAAACAGAAGCGACACTCATCTCGTGGAATCAAGGAACTCGAGCTCCTTGCGGTACAGTGCAGTCCGGAACTGTATCGAACGTTCTGGTGCTGTGTCTTTCCAGAATGCGTGCGGTATTTCTGTTGAAGGTTTTTTGGAATTGCTTAAGGTTTATCTTACTTCAACGATTGTGAGTTTTCAGGAAAAATTTTACGTGCAGAAACGCGGAATTTGCATCGGGTCATGTGTAGCCCCAGTTTTATCGGAAATCCTTTTAGCTGAAATTGACCGCTCGCTATCGCGGGTACTATCTGACGACCGTATCGTTCTAGTTTTCCGATACGTGGATGACTTTTTAATCCTTTTAAATATTGACCCCAACGACGACTTGGCCCAGGTGGCAATGGAGGTTTTAGCATCTTTTAAGTCAGCCTTTCCGAGTTTTAATTTTACCATTGAACTTCCTGAAGACTCTTGTTTGCAATTCTTACATTTAAAATTATTTTTTAACGATCCTGACCACCTCTGCTGGGCGTACATGCCTAGGTCGAAAAAGGCACTCTTACCCTTTAACTCGTGCCATTCGAAGCTGGTCAAGAGGGGTATTGTATCAACTTGCCTCAGGGCTTCATTAGCCAAGTCCTGTCCACATAAAGTTCAGATTAGCTTTGAGGCTCATGTTGATCGCCTTAGGTCTGCTGGTTTTCCGCTGGCCCTTCTTCAGGCTGTCGCTGAGTCCCTGTTGAAGTCCTTCCGCCCAAACTCAAAACCTCTGGGGGCGGATGCACAGGAGAGGCGGAAGTATGAAGTTATGCCCTATGTTCACAGGGTCTCGCACGGCCTCAAGAGAGTCGCCGGAAAATTCGGCGTTGACGTCATTTTTTCTGCACCTTGCAAGTTGTCGCGTTTGTGTAATTTGGCGAGAAAAGATAAGCAAAAGAAGGTTGAGTGTGGCATTAACCACAGGAATAAGTTCGTCCAGTGTACATGCAACGTAATTTACCAGATTCCTCCGAGTTGTGGTAGGTTCTACATAGGGCAAACTGGCCGCTGCGTCAACATTAGATTATTAGAGCACGCAAATTCCTTAGAAGATTCAAGGGGGCAGCATCTGCCTAAGCATTGTCACACTTGCAAGCATGATGACAGAGATTGTAATCCGCTTTTCGATAGGACTAAGATTATCGGACGCTCGAGGGATAAGAAAGAACGAGAACTTATCGAGGCCTTGGAAATCGCGAGGTTAGGGCCTGATAAGTGCATTAGCGATGCTTCAGTACACCTGTACCGCAAGGAGTTCGAGTTCCTTGATTCCACGAGATGAGTGTCGCATCTGTTTTTTGTTTTTGTGGTTGGTGCGCATGCGCTTTGCTGCTGAAGGAAAGAGGAGTAGGTGGAATAAATCAGTTGTCAGTCTGCGTTTGTCCTGTGTGGTTCTATTTCTCTTGTCCCGTCCTTTTGCGCAGTTACTTTTGTTCTCATAATTACTGATATGCTTTGTTATTAAGGCGAAAGCCTTTAATGCCTCATCGTTGTCGACAGAAGGTTGTCAGCAGAGGTGTTCTGATTTTTCTGGTGAGACCAAAAAAAATAATCTTTGTGCACGATGGCATTCGAACCAACAACCTTCCATTCCGCAGCCGAGCGTGCTAATGGCTACGCTACTTCCTGCCAACGCATACGTAGTTCTCCTTGTCTAGGACGCGGGAGAGTGTTTGCAGAAAGGCGTCGAATAAGACGGATGCCTTCCAAGCGCCCTCCAGTGTCTCCAGCATTTAAGTTTCACAAACAATTGTGTAATTAATTGTCATATTTACCACACATAAGGGACAAAAGGAGCAACACCGCGCTAAAGGCTTTCGCCTCACCGCACTTGAGGTCAACAAAGTGCCCCCCCCCCCTTCCTGATTTTTTTTTTTTTTTCCCCATCTTGCAAGTGCCCGCCTCTCAAGACGAGCAGCCATCGTAAGTACAGGATTCAGAAGCATGCGGAGTCGAAAAAGGGGGCGCTCACGTCAGGTACTCGAGCATGGCTGAGTGGTGCATGAAGTTTGGGCAGTCGGCATCCGGCGGGAAATCGCTGTAGGCGGAGAACTCCTTGGAGCTGTTGAGCATGGTGTTTCTGGCCACGCTGCCGCATCCCTCGACGGGAGCCTCGGTGTAGCGCCAAAGACCTCCCACACCACCCGTGCGCTCTAGGCAGACCACGCGCAGGCCTTCCTCCAAGCAGGACTTGATGGTCGGCAGGCCACTACTTCCCGCGCCGACCACCACCACCAGCGGTGGATCACCCTGCGGCTCCTTGCTCGACGACATCATTTACGCTGCGAAACCAGAATAGTTTGCTTTGGTTTACGGGGGTTTAACGTCCCAAAACGACACAGACGTGGGAAATTTCGACCGCCTAAGGTTCTTTGACGCTCACTGACATCGCACAGTACACGGGCCTCTAGAATTTCGCCTCCATCGAAATTGGCACACAGATGTTCATTTCCGTGTTCCATAAAGCGCCTGTACTAAAGCCTAGAAAAACGAAAACTGGCACAAAGAACAAAGACCAGAGCACAAAAAGAAAGGACAGTTATCGTCTTTGTATGCGTTTTAATTTATCGAACCACTTGGGACCGACTACCTTAAAGTATACATGCTCAACAATTTCGACAAAAAGTTTAGAAAATTAGAAAATATTAAGATACTTTCGCGGAAATATTGAAGGCTATGGTACATTCTTCTGATATGTAGCAAAATGTATCTTTTAAATAGTCTCTATCCATCGCATCGAACAGTTAAGACTGCCGCAGAAAACCAATGGGGAACGCTTTTGACGGCAGCAAAAACGCTAATCGAAAAAAAAAATCAAGACTGCCGTCGGGTGATATGCGGATATATTGAATGTTATAGTGAAATCTTGCATTACATGAAAAAAATGTGTTCATAAAAGGTTTCCGGCTCAAAAACGTTTTTGACCAGAATTGTTGGGTATGAAAAAAAAAACTAGCCCAACTTTCTGCTCTCCTAAATGTTGGGCATGATACGCGCGATAATTGAGGCCCTCAGATAACTTACCGTGCACAAACCCAGAAGATGGCGATAAGCTGATTAGATAAGTGGTCAGGCTGTAACCGAGGTCCTGGCTTACCAATATGGCGACCATTATGAGGTCGTTGCAAGCCATCCACACCGTTCTGTACCAGCATGTTTCAGGCGATGCGCTGACCTTCTCAGCGCCGGCGATTGCCACATCGGAAATGTGCTGTTGCTGGGCGCCAGACAAGAGCTCTGCTGGGGCACGTGTCTCCGTCTATTCTGAAGCACCTTTAGAGTGCAGACAACGTCACAACTGCCTTAGTGCATATCGCAGTGATTGATGCTTTTTTTACGTGTCGTGGCCTCTCTACTTATGGCGAGAACTTCACATGCTTACCAAACTATGAATAGCAGAAAAGTGAATGTAGCGCATGGCTCAAGGCATGAAGAATTCGTTATAGCAACAAAACGTTCCTTAAAGATTACTTTTGTCGACGCCGAGGAAGGAGGATACGGACGTTACGACAGGAGCATAAACGGTAGGGTTTCACACTGATTCAATGGTGCGGTGCACAAGTAAAATATAACTGTCAAAGCAGACACGGAGAAAAGGAATACTCTGTCGCTGCTAGCCTCGAACGAAAGCACGCAGCTCTTTCAGAAAGACGGAAGTGACAATGCTGCGAAGCGCGCAGAAGCGCGATCAAAACCTGGCATAACTGAAATTGAGCTCAATCACTGAAAGACCTGCTCAAGAGGTAACTAAATAATTTCCTTTTAGCTGAATAGAGTCGCAACCGGATGTTGGGCGTTGAAACAACTTGGAGCAGTCAGTGACGTTACATTGACTTCTAAGTATTTATCATCAGCGACACGTGGCGCCAAAGCTAAGGCCTTCGAATTGCGCTTGAAATTAGTGCCCTAGTTTCTGCTGTACGCGCACTGAAATCTCGGCCTACTGGCGTTTTGGCTTCGCCCTAGCTAAATGCCGCGTTCAGGAATGAGCTCGCTTGCGTACGCCCAACAGCCGAGCAGTGCATCGCATTAAACGAGACCGGCATCACAATCGATTATCTTCCAGCTTTAAACAACGACAACATTAGGGTGTAATCACTGCTCGTTTGTCTTTCAAGTCGTTACTTCACTCTGATCAGTAGGGCACAAATAAGATACGGGCTACTTCGCGATATCCAATCGCTGCATGCCTGACAAAGTCCTAGATCCTCACCCGGTTCAGAGCCAAGAAGGAGCCGCTCAGTCTGTGAACTGGGGAAAGCTTCACGAGCAGCACTTTCCCGCCCTGCTCGAAATCGCCTGCCCGGCGAGCACTGAGCGAGGCCAGTGGATAAGGCAGATGCGCGAAACAAGATCCGCGCCTCCCTTTTCCGTTTCCAGACTGCCCGACACCGGCTTATCGAATGCATGCTGTGCGCGCGTGCCTCTGCAGTCCTAGGAGCCTTATCTCTTCCGCGGCCGTCGGTCTTGAGTGTGCGGGCATTTCGAAGAACCGCAAAAATAGAAATCGTGAGCTCTGGAAGAGCCGAGGCGTCCATCATTGGGGGCCGTAGCTGCGAATGGGACGCAACGAAAGCCGGGGAGGTTTCGGAGAGTTCTACGTGACCAGCAGGCCATATTTTTCTTGTGAGGTGTTAAGTGTTCGCTTGAGCAATATTTTTTCAGGACTTCTTTGCGTAACAAAAAGATAGAACAGCAGAAAAGGACGCGTTCACTAGAGGAAGCAGTAGATAGAACGACGCTTTCTCCTGTCTACACCTTCCTCTTGTGAACGCGTGCTTTCCTACTGTTTTTTTTTTTTTTTGGGGGGGGGGAGTGATTATGCACCAACTGGCCCATCAAGGTACGCTTCTTCAATCCTATCCTCTACCTATTCATGGCGGTGGAGGTGTAATGGAGCGATGGGGTTCAACGCCTCGAAGGTGTACACGGACTATGAGGTATGAAGAAAGCCGTAATGGAGGGCTGCGAATCAACTTTCACCATGTGGGGTATCTTAACGTGCACTGACCTCACTCAACACACAGGCGTTTCTGCATTTCTCCTTCATCGAAATGAGACATCGTGGCTGGGCTTCGATTCGGCAACCTTTGGCCTGGCTTCCGAACACGAAGACGATCGATTCCGAACAAAAGGGAGTCAAATACTTAATCTATGAGTAGCGTGTCCACTTGCGGGATCAGCGAAAAAACGAAGGTACTTTGCATACTTTATCGAAAAAATGAGCACATCATTTCAAGAGCAGCTCGCACTTTTGTCTCGGAGCGTTCCGCGAAAGCATGATATGACTGTCAGACTATGCCGGAGGCGGAACAACCCAGTCTGCATTGGAGGCAGAGAAAATGAGTTGTCCATAACCGGGGCGAAGAGTTGCCCAATTGCATCTGACACCAACGGCGGTGGAGCTGAGCTGCAATGCAGTTGTCACTGCAGCTACGTTCAACTATCGTGCAACAAGTGACCTGTAACTGTTCATCTGACAGGCGCAAAGCATTGTGATTGATTTGCATCAATGTGAAAAATGTCGGAAGAACAATGCAAACGGTTCTCGAGATTCGGCTTGCAATCGTTACGACGGTAAATGGCATGTCGCCATAAGCGCCCAGCATGGTAGCGTGAAGCGTGAGCGGTATCTCGCACTCATGAGACGGTCGAGTGAGATAAAGTGCCTTCACTGCTGATACCATGATCTGCAGCGAACGTTGACGATTCCACTTACAGATAACATTTCGTACAAGTCACCACGGAGAACATAGAGAAGTGCATAGCCGGCGCCGACTACGATGATCAAATATCTTAGATGTACACAAAGTAGAAAGACGCTTTCCACGCAACAAAAGAAGAAGACCGCAAAGCTGATTTTAGAATGGTTGATAGCCGATGATAATGCAAGTTTCAATAACTCACCGCTTACAGATGACAAATCTCCCACACCATAACGACCCGTTGGTATAAACGTCGCGATGCCGTTGCGAGGTACTCCGACGTGGCCCAGCGCTCACACCGGCATGTGGCTGTTATTTCGAGAGAGGGTCTTTCTCTTTTAAAGAGCCCTGAAGGCAGCGACTTGGCGTTGCCGCCGGTGAGGCACAGGAGTGTTCCGTAGGCCGAGAATAGCGGCTCTCACTGTGGCCTCATCGCAGTCGTCGCTAGCGCGCGAGGTTTGAAGTGCTTTCGTCATCCATCCGCCTTCATTGCTGCAAACTGTCCGCGAATCGGCGGTGAGCAAATATTGAGTAGAGGGAGAGCCCAGGGAATGACTAACGCCTGTTCTCTTTGGCCTACTCCACCCGCGGTTTGTCAGCCCGTTTTTACTTCCTCACCCTCGTAAGGTGCGTGTCGTGTTTCTGGGTTCGGGTTCCTACCTGGAAGACTGGTCGAGTCTCCTTTCATTTCTCTCTTTGCTATTTATTTTCTTCTGAACACAATCTCCATGCATGCCAATGCGTCTTTTCTTTTGTTCTTTATACTTTCTTACATTCCTCCCTCACTTTCACAAGGAAAGTTGGGCACGTGCGTCATGGAATGAACCCAGCGTACGTGCCTCGTCTCTAGAAAAATTTCGCCTCGTTGTTAGTTTCTCGCAAAGCCATACATGTAAATGTCTTCCCTCTTACAATTTTCGCGCAAACTAGTTTGAGCTGAACTTCGTTAATTTCGTATTTGTTCGTACAGCTTTTCTTTAATTACGCCGCGCCTAAATGCTTCACCAAGTGCCCGCGATGTGGAAGAGGTCCGTTATTTCTGACTTTTTTTTTATTCAAGAAATTTAGACAACACAGTGCCTTGGTGCAGAGGGCAAAAGGCGAAAATCAATCCGCCTGACTGGGCCCTAAGCACCACTCGAACACAACAGCAAGGGGCACATACATACACATACATAAACAATATAATGATCACAATGTAAAAAACACGACTTCCTAATATAAACATTCATTATATTCTTACTAAGCAGAAAACACGTCTAAAAAAATCACAGGAAAGGACAGTGCAAGAGCATAGATCCAAAATATGTATGGAAACTAATAGTATACCTAGAAAAACAAAAGAAAGAAGAAAAAAACACAAAACAGAGCAGTGCAAGAGCAGATAAAGATCCCACATATGTATATAAACTAACCGTGTACATAAAAAATAAAACAAATGTGCGATCAATAGAAAGATGTAAGCAGAAAAAAAAATTAGAGCATTTTCCTGAAAATAAATTTTCGCCCGCTTACGAAAAGCAAAGAGAGAGGAAGATTTCTCCATATAATCAATTAACTCGGGATGGGAGATCAAAAGGTTTGGGATTTGCCAGTTTAAAGACTGCCTACCATAGTTTGTTCTGTTTCTTGGTTTCTGTATATTTGTGTGCCTGAACTCGTATCGTGTTTGATCGGTCGTGTATTTAGAAAAAAATTGTTGACGATTGGCTATGTGTTCTAAAAATGCCACCTGAGACAGTCGTTCATAATATAATGTTTGTATAGGTAGTATTTGATTTTTGCTGAAGTATAAAGATGTGGAGTCATACCTTGATAAATTTTCAATAAAGCGAATAGCTTTCTTTTGCAATAAAAAAAGGCTTTCAAGATTTGCTTTTCCAGTGACTCCCCAGATAAGCAAACAATATCGCAACCTTGAATGAACTCTACTGAAATAAAGCTGGCGCCTTAGCCGGAGAGGTAGAAATGGGCGAAGCCTGTTGAGCATACCAATGCATTGTGCTATTATACGCTTAATGCGCTGAATATGTGGTGTCCAGTGGAGGTTTTCGTGGAACTGTACGCCTAAGAATTTCACTTGCGTAACGCGCTCTAAAGGTCGAGACTGAAAAATTATCGGATTAGCGAGGTGAATTGGTCTGTTGCTAGAAGAGAATACAATATATTTGGTTTTATTAACATTGAGTGCTAGTTGTTTGGCTGCAAGCCACTGTGACAAATTCGTCAGCCATGTATTTATAGTAGCAACTGGAGTTGATAAGTCAGGTGTAGAAAAGAAAACGCTGGTGTCGTCTGCAGAGCGAATGATTTCTGGCGTGCCTGGTATTGATACAATGTCGTTAATATAGAGAAGGAATAACATAGGACCCAGTATGGAGCCTTGCGGTACACCATATTTTATGTTTCTTAGTTCAGATTTAACGTTGTTGGCAACGACATATTGGGAACGATTTGAGAGATAACTTTCTAGTAGTCTAAGGGAAAAACCTCGTATTCCATAAAACGGGAGTTTTTTAATAAGTATGTCATGTTTAATGAAGTCGAACGCTTTGCTAAAGTCTAAGAACATGCCCAGGTGAAAGGGGGTTTCTACACAAATGGTACAGGGCGTGGTGTTCACGGCAGGCGACACAAAACGGCGAGCAGAACGGCGGGCAGCGCAGAAGACGGCCAGTCCAACCCAAGCGATCTCGTGCAGCGCGGCGGCACTTCGTCGTCTTCTTCTTCTTCTTCTTCACCATACAAAAATGGCACATACCCACGCGGGTGGATTGGCCAAGGTACGGTGGTGAATGCCAAGGGGAAAAAAAATAAAAAAAATAATAAAAGCGGGAAAAAAGCGAAGTAAAATAGTGAATGTTTGAAATTAGAAAATATGTATGAATTGTTAAAAATTTAAATAATAAACAAATTAGATATTCCAGGAATCAATTAAAATACGCTTTTTGTACATTCGGTGGAATTTTATATGGATTTAGCAGGGTAAACGAGCAGTTGCAATGATGTAATCATGAAGGTAGCCGCAAATAGAGCTTAACGAGAAACCCGTGGCGCTCGCACCAAACGAGAGCAGAACGGGTAGAGACAAAGGGAGACCTAACCTCGAAAGAGGGATTTCCAAATACTGTTTTCTCTGAAATGCGAACCGCCGGCAAGAGAGGAGATAATGGTAAATTGTTTCAACTTCTCTGCATGTGTTACAAAGGTTTGTCGTAGCGAACCCGCATCTGCATAAGTACAAGTTGAGGTGGGGGATTCTGCATCGCAAAAGCGTCATGGACACTTCACACTGCCTTGTCTTACATGAACGGACATTCCACGGGAACTTTAAATGTTGAAAGTCCGCGGTATTCAGCAACGGATCACCCAAGCTGGCTGATATATGTTGGAATCGCTGGAAACGGGAGGTCTCCAACATAATAAGGTGGGGTACGGGATATATTACAGGGGCAGTGAGAGCTGACCTTGCCAATAAATCAGCCACCTCGTTGAAATAGATTCCCGAATGACCAGGTACCCAGACAAAGCGGACCTCCTTTACTGTGCGCGGAACAAAAAACCTAAGGGAACGCATCAATAGAGAGGTGCCGGAAGTTTGGAGAGAGATTAAAACTGAAAGGCAGTCTGCAAGGATAAGTACTCGTGCTACATGCGACGGAATTTTAAAAAGAGCCAAACCAAGTGCCAAGAACTCGGCAAAGAATACAGAAGTGTAATCCGGGATACGAACGGAATAGCTGAAAGCCAGATCCTGTGAACATATCCCAATTGCCGCCTTCTCACAGCTCCCGGAAGCATCAGTGGAGAGAACAGCATGGTGAGGAAAATGCTGTAAGTGCTCAGCCAGAAGACCATTTAGGATATTTGCGGGCATATGTTTTGCATGGGACGGAAAGACGCGTAATAGAAGACGGGATCAGCCTGCGTGTCAGCAACTCGTAGCAAGGAGGTCAGATCGACCTGAAGCGGGGCCAGCAGGTTCTGCGTAAACCTAACTTGCGGGAGCTGATAACGTGGCCAATGAGAAGAGAAAAACAGGTGTGGGTGGGATAGGAAAATGGGAGTATTAACACCGGGGGCCGGGTCAAAGGAGGAAAGTACGCACCGTGAGTAGTTGGAAGCGGGAATACAGATCGGGAATACGGGCTTCCAGATAAAGGAGAGCATTGGAAGACGATCTTGGGAGCCCTAGGCATAGCCGTAGGGCACGCCGTTCCAGTAAGGCTAAAGGCTGCAGCTTATAGTTTGCGCTGCCAGAGAACAAGACGCAACCTAACTCCAGAATTGGTCTCATATAAGCCTTATAGAGGAGAAGTAAGGTGTCGCGACGCATGCCAAAATTTTTAGGGTGGTGTGCCGGGAACCCATAGCCAAACTAGGGATATAACCGGAAAAACGTGTTGCTTGCTAACGTTATCGTGGCGATGCTTTTGGCGGCCTTCTATACCGCCGCAACTACATGCCTGATGGTCGGTGGTGGCCACTTCGTCTTTTAGCGACGCTTCGTCGTCGTCGGCGCTCTGGCAGCGATCGGCCTAGGCGGTATCAGGCGCGGCCGTCGTGGTTCGCTACAATTGCCCCGGGACCGAAGAGGAGCCACCCTGGCGACCTATGGCGAGGGCAAGAGGATCGGGTCGTAGTAAGTCTTCAGGCGGCTGGCGTGGACGGTTTCCCGACCGCGATGGCGCAGGTCCGAAGAGGGGTTGAGCGGCTCCACGACGTAGTTGACTGGCGACGTTTGCTGGATGACGCGATAAGGCCCGTGGTATTCCGCTCGAAATTTTGATGACAATCAGGGTGGTGTGCCGGGAACCCATAGCCAAACTAGGGGTATAACCGGAAAAACGTGTTGCTTGCTAACGTTATCGTGGCGATGCTTTTGGCGGCCTTCTATACCGCCGCAACTACATGTTGTTGTTGTTGTTGCCTTGGTGGCATGGCACATACCCACGACGGGGGATTGGCCAGGGTTCAGTGGGAGAGCCCAAAGAAGGCAAATTGGTACCAAGCTAATGGATAACCTTTTGGGGCCAAGCTAATGATTAACTTTGGGTACGTATTGCGAGGATGCCTGATGGTCGGTGGTGGCCACTTCGTCTTTTAGCGACGCTTCGTCGTCGTCGGCGCTCTGGCAGCGATCGGCCTAGGCGGTATCAGGCGCGGCCGTCGTGGTTCGCTACAATTGCCCCGGGACCGAAGAGGAGCCACCCTGGCGACCTATGGCGAGGGCAAGAGGATCGGGTCGTAGTAAGTCTTCAGGCGGCTGGCGTGGACGGTTTCCCGACCGCGATGGCGCAGGTCCGAAGAGGGGTTGAGCGGCTCCACGACGTAGTTGACTGGCGACGTTTGCTGGATGACGCGATAAGGCCCGTGGTATTCCGCTCGAAATTTTGATGACAATCAGGGTGGTGTGCCGGGAACCCATAGCCAAACTAGGGGTATAACCGGAAAAACGTGTTGCTTGCTAACGTTATCGTGGCGATGCTTTTGGCGGCCTTGGGATTCGGAGGTAAAAGAGCGCGCCAACTGGCGGCAGTCTTCTGCATGCTTTGCGACTTCGGAGAGAGGCGTCCACTCGCAGGCGTCAGGAGTATAAGGTAATATGGTGTCCATCGTGGACGACGGCTCACGCCCATACAGAAGGAAGAAAGGGGTAAAGCCGGTGGTGCACTCCGTGGCGGTGTTGTACGCGTATGTCACGAAAGGGAGGACGGCATCCCAGTTGGTCTGATCTGCTGCGACGTACATCGTGAGCATGTCTCCGAGAGTACGGTTCAAGCGCTCGGTCAGCCCGTTAGTTTGAGGATGGTAGGCAGTGGTGGTCCGATGTACGATGCGACATTCGGCAAGCAGTGCTTCAACGACTTGGGAAAGGAAGGCGCGGCCTCTGTCACTGAGGAGCTCGCGCGGCGCGCTGTGACGAAGAACAAAATTGTGTAGCAGGAACGTAGCAACTTCGGGGCTAGTTGCAGCAGGAAGGGCGGCTGTCTCGGCATACCGGGTGAGGTGGTCGACGCCGACGATAATCCAACGGTTCCCAGAGACCGTACAGGGAAGCGGTCCGTAAAGGTCAACGCCAACGCGATCGAAAGGACGTGCTGGGCATGGGAGTGGTTGTAAGGGGCCGGTCACTCGGGGAGTGGAAGTGTTCCGCCGCTGACAGGCGATGCAAGATCGGACGTATTTTGGAATATAGGCGTACATGCCGCGCCAATAGGGACCCACACCTCAAGTTTGTCGCAGCGCCAATGCGCGCTTGCGGCCGGATTGGGAACTGTTGGTGAGCAGCGCCGCCGGCGCAGCGCATTCACCAAGCTGCGTTTCGATGCCTACGCGTGCTGCTCGCGCTGTTTTTGTTCTCGCCGGTGTCTCGCAGCAGGCGTTCAACGAGGAGTTGTGGCACATTTTTCAGTATGGCTGGAGCGACCGCGCGTCGGGCGCGGCGGTCGAAGAGTGGCGAAAGGTACTGTTGTGTTGTCGGCTGCCACAACAGTTCTATAAACACCAAAGGCAGAGAACCGCCTGTGAAGTTCCATCGATTCCCGGGAAAGTGGTACGAGCAAAAGAGGCGGCAAGCCTGGATTACTGCCGTCCGCAGAGTCAAGTAAGTCTTATTTTACTTTCTACTGTGGCGGATGTTTTGCTATTTAACGCCTGGCGATTCTGCATAGGGTTCGAATTTGTGCTAGCCGACTGAGGTGACTAGTTTTCATTGTAATTTAGTAAGGAGTATTTTGCTAACCGACCTCGCGCTGATGAATCCAGTATTTGTTTTTGTTTTGGCCGAGAGTTTTGGCAATAGAAGTGCATTATATGCTGACGCTTGCGAGACACAATTACTAATGTTGTGCTCCACATCGCTGGGGCTGCGTCGGCGTGGTGTAGTACGGGCGCCATGAAGCTGGCGAGGCTGCTCTGCTCTCGTCGTCGGTTCGTCGTTCTCGCTGTGTCGGGCGTGGGCACGCAGTAGTGGAAACAATCTCGAGAGACGGCTAGACCCCGTGTTGTCAGGTCGTGGCGCAGGCTGCCTTGTTCTGTTCGACTGTCTCGTACGCTGGCCGTGAGTACGGCTCTGCCGCGCTCCCCTCGCCGGCTTCCTACTTTCAAACGTGTTTTCTTGGTGTTCGGTGTGCTCGCCGCCTCTCGTTCGCCAGCCGCTGGCCACTGTTTTTGTCTCCGCGGCCGCGGGACGCTGTCTTTATCGCCTCTCTCCGTTTCCGCTGCGCTTGTGTTTAATGACCGCGCCACTTCGGCCCCGCCGGCAGCTTCAAGCTTTTCGCGGCGACACAACAGGATGACATGATGATTAGCTTACAGTAAATATCCTTGACCAGAATCTTGTCGCTGTGTATGCGCACGACCATTCCACTTTCGGGCTCGTTTCCTCCCAGCAGCATTTCGTCACTATCTATATTAGATTAAAAAGATCACAGTAGTAATAACATTAAAATTATTACTTATCAATATTTCACCTTTGAATGGTTTATTTATGCTAGAAAGGATGACTACGAGCCTAGCAGAATGAGTTAAAATAGTTCACCTCGGTTGCATGCTTTGGGAACCAGTGTTTCAGATCCACATATATACGTATTTTCCTCATTTAAAAAATTGTTCGACAATAGCGCCCAGGAGTAGATTTCAGTCCATCTTTGGGAGAACTACATGATTTGAACAGATATGCTGCTTGGTACTGAATGTTGCATGCTTGATTTTAACGGTGTTTCTCTTGATCCTTGGCGCAGCCCAGATGGAACTCCATGGATACCTACGAAATCATCACGAATTTGCAGCACTCATTTTGTGGACAACTGCAAAAGTGATATGAGTGAGCATCCGTCGTACATTCCAACTATTTTTCCACCACTGTACATGAAGAAAGCGCCTGACCGAGAAAGAACGCAAAGGTAAGACTGCCACTGAAACTGGGAATAGAATTAGCAGCCACTTTTAGTAAATGTGTGAGGCTATGGTCTATGCACACTATCAGAAGCGGTAATTCATTGCACTGCATAGAAGATACGTGCTTGCTACAGCTTAACATCGCTGTTACATTTTGACATTTCGCTTTTGCCATTTTTGTTCAATACAGGTGTCAGCGGCGCTTGATGCAGGCAGCTTCATCTAGTCTACAGAGTATACAAAGGCAACAATTGGCACCATCAACCACAGAGGCAGTGTCAGCAGCACCAGCACTAAAAGCTTCAGTGAGTGCAGACAGGACCGAAGACGAGCATGAGCACCAAATGGACTGGAGTGACAAATCTGAAGATGGTGGGATACCGCCAAGTGACACGGATGATCTGCAGTCTCACGTCGCAGGA
This sequence comes from Amblyomma mixtum, assembly GCF_055824585.1. NCBI lineage: Eukaryota > Metazoa > Arthropoda > Arachnida > Ixodida > Ixodidae > Amblyomma > Amblyomma mixtum. The sequence continues at coordinate 207,008,746 of NC_143012.1, read as the reverse complement.
GGCCCTTCAAAAATAACAAAGGCTGATGCTGTAAGCACCCCATATTATTTTGCTTTTTTATACAGCAGTAAGTTGTCATTGTTGTTATGCGCTATCTAGCATTTACCTCGTGCACAGAAGCACGTCAAAAGCATATACATTGCAAATACATTTTTTTTTCCTATTTCAGGCATGCCAAACAGACTCTGCAGCTACTGGGAAACTTGCTGTCCTCCTGTCAATGACTAATTGTGCTGAAGCGTCTACTCAAGTTACTCACACCGAGCAGACTGATCAGGTAGAACTGCCACTGAACTTTTCATTCTCTGTTTGTCATGCTCTGTTGTTTCATTCTGTGTTGTGTGTTTCATTCTCTCTCTGTTGGGTCATTCTCTGTTGTTAGTTGCACAGGAAAAGGAATTTTGGTCTGCTTGCTGCAACCTCCAGGAAAAGTAGCTTGAAGTTGCTTCAGTTTTATCGGCGTGTAATATTTATGTTCACTCTACTTCTGTATAGGTCACTGGGACGGACGGAAACTGGAGAAGAAGCTGTGGCTTTCAAGGCTTTAACTCACTGAGAGAAAATGAAGAAGCACTACAAGACATGTGTGGTGTGACACTCCCAGTATTCAGCCTGTTGTTGAACCTACTACCTCCCCCCAGATACAGAAGTACGGACATCACTCGTGAGGACAAGTTATGTTTGTTCCTAACAAAACTTCGCCTTGGGTTAACCTACAGCGCCATAGCGGTTATATTTGGAGTGAGTGCAACAGCTGCATCAAATGTCTTCAAGAAAATGCTTGAGATAATGAGTGTTCTTCTACAGGAGTGGGTCTATGTGCCACCAAGGGAAGTTATCAAGCTGTCCATGCCGCCTGCATTCAGAGTAAACTACCCAACCTGTAGTTTCGTCATAGACTGCAGTGAAATTCGTACAGAGATGCCGTCAAGACCAGATTGTCAGCATATTTTGTACTCCAACTACAAGGGAGGCTATACAGTCAAGTTCCTTGTCGGCATCATTCCCAATGGGATGATAGCCTTTGTTTCTAAGGTGTATGGAGGGCGTCATACTGATTCCTTCATCACACAAGACTCGGGTTTCCTAGACCTCATCAAACCTGGTGATCTTGTACTCAGTGACAAAGGCTTTCCTAGCATCAGGACAGACGTTCAGGGAAAAGGTGCAGTTCTGCTCATGCCCCCATTCAATTCTACTGGGGGTCAGATGTCTGAGGAGGACATGGACACTACTTATAAAATTGCAGCTGTACGAATTCATGTTGAGCGCGTCATTCAGAGGTTGAAAATCTACAAGATATTAACGAACAGGGTACCTCTAAGCTTAGTTCCCCACATGAGCAAAGTGCTTTCTGTTTGCGCTGCCCTTGTGAACATGCAGCCACCTATTTTAAAGAAGTGAAAAGAAGCTTTTGCATTTCTTGATTGCTACTTTCTGTAGGTTATGCTATCATTCAGCTGATTGAAGGGTTCATGACATGGTTTACCAGCAAATCGTGGTTTTACAATGTAGGTACTAGCCGTGATGTTGTTGTACATACATAAGAAAGAACTGGGGCTGTATGCGCATTTCAGCTAGAAATTGCAATTCAAAGTTATCGGCTCTGTGACCCTCTCTTAGGGAAGGATGGCCATGTTGAAGCAGCCTGAGTGACATCATAGACTGACTGCCGCGTCGTCTCCTTTTCATCACTAATAGTTCATCACTGACATTTAACACTGCAGTTCACAGTACGTGGTATTATTAGCAAGTCGTTTTCTGATTTCTTGTGTTATTATAGCTATGTTTATTGGGTTTTTCATGTTTCTCACATTGATCGTGTTCATTCAAATTATGCAGTGTTACAAAAAGTACCCATGCTATGTTTATGCCTTTGCAGTGTATGTTCATGATATTTACTTTTTACTTTTTGTCTGTATGTTATGATGAGTAGAATTGTTTAGTACATTGTTATTTGAGTAGTACTACCAACAATAGCCTTATTTAATGCACTATTTCATTGTTTACAACATAGCTTTGTTATACTACTTGTGTTTTACCATTTGTTGTCTTTTTTAACAGAATGACCACTTGAATATTCTGATTAGAGTTTGACCACTTTACAGTTAACCTAACTGTGCCCTTGTCTGTCACCTAAGATGAAATTAGCAGTATGTATAAATAAGTAAATGAATAAAACTTCCTCGCATGGCTTGTGTGGAGCAGAGCGTGCCTGCTTGGGTTCCATGGTGCAAAGCTAGGCAGAAAAGGGAACAACACAGGTCTTTGTTGCCTTTGCCCCCCTGTCATGACTTTTTGCTTTATCCCTCCGCACCCCTAGTGCGAAGAATGAGCAACCCACTCCCCTATGCTCGCTGTGCAGTGCGCAGATCAGTTGCGAGCAGGCACATGACTGTTGGTCTATGTTGTCATAGACCCATGCAACACTCGATACAAATCAAGTTTCACCATTACTTTTATTGTCACCATACAAAAATCTGTCTTTGTTATAGCATGTGGGTTTCAGTGACAAGACATTCCAAACAAAATTGGAAGCCATGCATGCACTTTGCCTTTGTCATTTACCGCAGCAGCTGCATGCCTGTCATTGCAGTCAAGATTGAAATAAACTTGTCTGCATGATGCTCTCATCAGAAAACATGGTTTTACTGGTTTCCGCAAAGGCTAATTTTCTTAAATAGGCTCCTTGAGGTATGAAGACTGTTTTTGTCGCAGAATAGTACCAGCATTGACGAAAGTAACAGTACAGGTGAAGAAAAGTAAACAGGAACGTCGAAATTCGGGCTTCTTGGTTCATGCTTTGAAACAATAGCGCAAAGAGTGTGTGCCTCCTTGTTTCATGGTCCCTTTTCTTTTTGCGTTACAGTTTTGAGATAATAGCCAATTAATTTCTGATAATCCATTTTTTTTTAACTATCAGAGGCACCTTGCTGGAATTGGAAATTTTGGCCAATGGTTTATAGTAGCCATATGAATCTTCAGAATTTCGAAAGTGCAATTCTCCTCAGCGCTATGGCCAAACAAATTTTGCCTGCATCTTGCCAAAATACTCTTTTGAAAGACATGAAGGCAAAGCAACTCCTTCAGTGCACGTAACTAGTTGAAAGCTCAATTTTATTGAGCCACAGCGCGAGGATAATCGTGCTATCGAAACTTTAAAACCCAGTGAGGCTCATATTAACGACTGGCTACTAATGATTAATTGCAACTAGGTGTCTTGTTCTCGTAATGAGTTAATTATCAAATGTAGTTATTCGGCAAACTAGTTAGCTTCACTGACCTGTTTTCTGATGTGCACAGATTCTGGGATTGTGCCGCAGAAATCTTCTTCATACCTCAAGAAGCCTATATTTTTAAAAAACAACTTCATCTTCCCTTCATGTGTCCATTACAGTATTTGCAAGTGACCAGATTCACTAGGCAAGTGACTAGATCAGACTCGTAGCAACAAAATTCCAAACATTAAAATACTTCCTCAATGGTACACTTCTATTATTTCAACTGTAATGTTTGAGGTCATTTCGCCTGAAGTAACACTCTCACGGCTGACGAAGCCCTCAGTACAGATGAATGCTCAGGGCACAAGATAGGAATCATTTTTACTGCGATATACCACACTGCTGTGACCCATTATTTTGCAAAAATTTAACACAACAATGTATTCTCACTTTGGAACACACAGTGCAATGTACGGGCTTAAAGATAATCTAACAGTGGAATCCAGTGATCACAGACGAAGGATTTTAGCACATATTATCAAAAATTGGAGAAAGGTGAAAACAAAATCGGAGTAAGAAGCTAAAACAATGTTGGAATAAAGAACTTGAAGTAAAAGCGCTCCAGCTTTGGGATAAGCTCCCAAAGGAAAAGCTCATCGCGAAGTACACTTACTATCACTGACTGCTTGGGTGAATACACATACAGGAGTGATCTCTGTAAATTTAGTACATACAATGATACTTGTAGCTGTGTGTAGTACTGATGTGTTTTCTTGAGTGTGATTACGTTGTCAGTGAATGTGAGATAGGGGAGATGGCACATCCTCAGTTCATAGTCCACAAATGGACAGTCCTTAAATTTGTAAGTGCACTTTATCTCGATGAGCACTGTTTCGTCCCCAATCCTGACCAGTCCGTCAGGGCTACAACAGAGCCAAGGCTGCTGCGGCAGCACCACCAATCCTGTCTGCAAAATCCAACATGGTTATTAGTATTTCTAAAAAAAATTACAATACTCACATTGTTTATTAAAGTGGAGGGCATGGATTGCAAAACAAAGCAGCTACACACCTGGACAATACGTGCTTCAAGTTTCTGTTCCAAGCTCTGTCGCGCTGCGCTTTCTGTCTTGATGCCTGTCAAATAGTAACGCATGATAGTTAAGTACTAAAAATGTAGTACACACATGAACTCCAATAAGCGAACAAATCATGGCTGGCAATAGGCTACCATACTTGAACATCATTTCCAATTTACCGGGTTATCATGGATTTAGGAAACCAACCGTAGCGCATTGCAGGACTTGTGTAGGAGGTCACTTTTGAAAGTTGGTGAGCAGCCTTGAGAAGACCCTCATCACATTTTTTTGTCATGACTGCGTGAGCTTTAGAAGCGCTGATCCTGAGCCTCCGTTCCACATGCCACCTAGATAACAAAAGAGAAATACGCAATGTTGACGGTCTGATATTCACGCTTTGTGCAATTTCTCTGTTAAAATCCACTATACCTCGCACAGTTCGCCTGGCCCTGGGTAAGAATAGGCAGGTCGGCAAAACTCCCATGTACCAGTATTTTTTGCTTGTATTTTTCTTTTTGATCCAAACTGAGGTCAGATAAGAAGTCCTGCGGTCTCGTCTTCTCATCGTCTATAACTTCAAGGTGATGGTAGACTGGCCTCGTCAGCATCGGCGCCAACAGGTCTTCCAGGAGCTCTCTTTCGACAGCTTCCGAAGCTCTCTCAATAATGCCATCCAGGACTTCTTTGCAGATCAATTCGTCTGTGTGTTGGGTCGTGAGCTCTAGCACTTCTTGTAGTGGACACACAATCTCTGGATACTTGAGCAGCACAGTACGTGTGGCAGGCTTCACATCTACGTACCTGGCTTTCTGACCTGTTTAATAATGCGAGGAAGATGAAATGACGTCACACTTTGTGCCTGCAAACTAAAAGTGTTCAGCAAAGCGGAAAGTTGGGCAAGTTGGATAACGTTCATGATGTAAAAAATAGCGCACAGGGAACACAAGGGACGGAAAGCGCTTGTCTGCGTCGTTTACTTTCCGTCCCTTGTGTTCCCTGTGCGCTATTTTTTACATCATAAAAGTGTTGAGAACACACCATTGGCAGAATGCACTAGCCTTATCGGAGGACTAACTATATGAAAGTCTATTTGACAAAATACGTGTGACCAGCCACAGAAATGTGGTTAGAAGAAAATGAGGAACTTTTTGAAACGGGCTGGCTAAGCAAACTTACTAGGCAGCAAGTCCATCAAGTCGTCTGATGAAGGCCTCATGTTCTTGCTGCTTGGTTTGCCCCATTTTTGAGGCTGGCTTGTGCATGACTGCTCTTCATAAGAATTGATGAAAAAGCACACAGCAGCAGCGTGCTTACAGTGCCCCTTGATACCAGCCTTGCAAGTGCACTTGGCACGGCAAATTGTAAGCTGGCGTTTTAGAGGGCATGACCATGCAAGCTGCAAAAAAAAATTGCGGAGGGCACTTGAGACTACTTACATTCTCTGAGTGCGGAAGGATTTGTCTGATTGTGGGCTATTATATATATTTAGCTATATTTGTTTACTAGTTCGCAACTAATGACATTTTAAAGGCCTCAGCTTCTAGACCTTTCCACTAAAGGCCTTTATGTTAAATACCCCTAGGTAAAGGTCCTTAGGTCACTCATTTAGCATGAAAGCCTTTGTGTCAAAGGCATTTACGCTGAAATTCTTAATCGAAGGCCCAAGCCTTCAGCGTGAATGCATTTGGCCCCACGGCCTTCATCCTAAAGGCATTTCACCTAAAGCTCTTCAACCGAAAGGCCTCCCTTTTCCATCGGAAAAGCTTTTGAACTCTTACTTCACGTGCCACTGTATCTAAGAAATGTCATCGATAGGAAAGGCCTCAACATAAAGAAGCAAGGCTAGAACTGACAAGGGAATGGAAACTGGTGGACATTGCACAAAAATTGTTCTGGATGGTCGTGCGCAATGATCATTTGTACATCGAAGTTCAGCACTGATGCCCCTCACGAACACATTTATTTATTTTAGGTATTTAACAGTGCTCTTAAACCACATTTGTTTACTTTGTTTCTTCGCGTGCAACGACCGAGACACACATCCAAACAAAGCGCACCGAATGGTTGCGGTCGCCGTACATACAAAGCTGAACGTACTCTTGCTAAACTTCTCATGCTGAAAGGTAAAAAGATTTACCTCAAATTCCACGTCGTAAACGATGTTGTCAGTCACCTGTGACACACACTTCGCCTTTACGAGTACACTGTTCTCCTCAACAATTTGCTCAACGCAGTGCACATGGGCCACCAGCAGCTCTCCCTTTTTTATGTTCGCACTGCGAAAAAAGCACTCACTGTCAACTATTTTCTTGAAACCACATCTAAGTGTGTACATCGTTGCACACTCGACGCACTACGGTGTTCAAGAGCGAGCGAAAGAGCACGAGTATCAAGCGCGCGTGCGAAACAGGCAGCTTTCACAGAGGCGCGAAAGACCAGGCGAACGAAGCAGGAGCGCGAGCGCGCGAAAGAGATTTCGCCGACAACGGCATCCAAGCGCGAGCCCGCGCGCGCGAGAATCAAATTTCTCTCAACAACGGCATCTTCGCGCGAGCGGCGCGTGCGGAGGAGGACGAGCGCGCGCGCGCAAAGCTTTTTTTTTCCGCGCGTCGACACGCAAGCGAGCAGGAGCGCTGGTCGTCCTGCCCGCCCAGTTACGAGGAGTTGCTCAGAGAGGGCGCTTTTCACTGGCGTCCGCGGCGCCCTCTGGCCGAGGTTGTGTCCCCTATAGCAACGCTGAGAAATTCGTTTGAATGTTTTCAGCACACCAGCGTGCGCACACTGAGGGTCAGCGTGGTAAGATGCGCAAATTTCAGATCGTAAATGGCAGGGGATCGCGAGAAGCCACCACCGACCATCAGGCATGTAGTTGCGGCGGTATAGAAGGCCGTCCCGGAGGGCAAAGTGCGGAGCTTGACGCCGTAAAGCTCTAGAAGGCGCAACGTTTTGTGATGAAGACACGGCGTCTATGAGGGACGCAAGCCACTGGTCTTTTCGCTGCTCCGCCTGCATATCAGCGATGGTAAGAGACGAAAGCACGGGATCGGTCGCCGAGGAGCAGGCAGCGTCGCTGGGAAGGGGAGACCGAGACAAAGCATCGGCGTCCATGTGCTTACGGCCGGAACGGTAGATGACGCGGATGTCAAACTCTTGAAGGCGAAGAGCCCACCGAGCGAGGCGACCGGATGGATCTTCAAGCGACGATAACCAGCAGAGCGCATGGTGGTCCGTGACGACGTCGAACCGGCGGCCGTATAGATAGGGCCGGAATTTCGTTAGCGCCCATACAATAGCTAAGCATTCCTTCTCCGTAACGGAATAGTTGGATTCAGTTTGGTAAGCACGTGACTCGCATACGGAACTACGTATTCTTCAAAATCATCTTTTCGCTGGGCCAAGACAGCTCCGAGGCCAACGCCACTCGCATCCGTATGGACCTCGGTAGGTGCTGTGGGGTCATAGTGTCTGAGTATTAGCAAGTCAAAAGATGGCGCAGGGTAGTGAACGCTTCGTCGCACTCGGCCGACCAGCCAGATATGTCATTGGTCCCGCCAAGTAGCCTCGTCAGCGGCGCAATGATGGACGCAAAACTGCGTACGAAGCGCCGGAAATAAGAACACAAACCTATGAAGCTTCGAAGTTGTTTGAGCGAAACGGGCTTAGGAAATTGCGCCACAGCACGGAGCTTGGCCGGGTCAGGGAGAATGCCTTCCTTGGAGACGATGTGCCCCAATATTGTCAACTGCCGAGCTCCAAAGTGGCACTTCTTGAGATTCAGCTGCAGTCCGGCGTCAGTCAGGCAAGTCAAAACCTGCTTTAAGCGTGCAATGTGTGTGATGAAATCGTCGGAAAAGACAACAATGTCATCCAGGTAGCAGAGGCAGGTCCGCCATTTCAACTTCCGCAAGATGTTGTCCATCATCCTTTCGAATGTGGCGGGAGCATTGCACAGACCGAACGGCATCACGTTGAACTCGTAGAGGCCGTCGGGGGTAACAAATGCTGTCTTTTCTCTGTCAGGTGCAGCCATCGGTACTTGCCAGTAGCCGGAACGTAGGTCAAGGGACGAAAAGTACTCAGCGCCTTGGAGGCTATCAAGAGCGTCGTCGATGCGGGGAAGAGGGTAATTGTCCTTGTGGGTAATTTTGTTGAGGCGGCGGTAATCGACACAAAATCGGATTGAACCATATTTCTTCTTGACAAGTACCACCGGCGACGACCAAGGGCTGTGAGACGGACGGATGACACCACGGTGCAGCATGTCCACAACTTGTTCGCTAATCACGTGGCACTCTGCCGCCGACACACGATATGGCCGCTGGCGAAAGGGCGGGTGAGAGCCGGTCTCAATGCGATGAGCGACAGTGGAAGTCCGGCCTAGAGGAGCGTGGGCGACGTCGAAAGCGGAGCGAAACGTGTCTAGAAGAGCTAAGAGCTGCGTCCGGTAGGCGGAAGGAAGAGAGCGTCGTCGATGGCGGCTTGGAAGAAGGCGTCGGGCAACGGATCAGGTGCCGAATCAGGATGAAGAGCATTGATGGAGGAACTGGGGGAGGTCACAGGGTTATCCAGGTTAGAGAGAAGGTGGGCAGGTTGAACTGAACCAGGAGACTCGCCACGTAGCAGGGTAAGCGGGCAGGAAGACGGATTGTAGATAACCATCGTCGCGAGAGCTCCATGAACACCGAGAACAGCAGACGGCAGTGGCACGTTTTTGCGATGGACGAAGGAAGACGACGGCGTAAATAAAACGGTGACGGCGGCTGTGGCAGGACACGAAAGGGATACAAGCGCTGAAGCGTCCGGAGCGATGCCGACGTCTTCAGTTACGGTGATCTTCTGCGGACACAGGGAATGGTGGTCGTCGGCCGGTTCGTCACACAATGCAGAAAATTCTACCTCTGCGCGGGCGCAATCTATCACGGCGTTATTTTTTGACAGGAAGTCCCACCCGAGAATCACGTCGTGGGAACAACACGGCAGAACCACGAACTCAACACTGTACAAAATGTCGGCAATGACAACCCGCGCTGTGCATGCGGCCAAAGGTACTATCCTCTCTTCGGTAGCAGTCCGAAGCGACAAACCAGAAAATGATGTCGTCACTTTTCGTAACCGACGGCACAGTCTCTCATGAATCACAGACACAGCAGCACCCGTATCGACAAGCGCGCACATAGAAAAACCATCGACTGAAACCAATAGAATGTTCGCGGGAGAAAGTTGAGGCCTTGAGCTGTTTGAAGAGCACGCAGTTCTTGCCTCGGGAACTGCGGAATTTAGTTTCCCTCGTCAGCAGATGTAGGGCGACGGCGCATAGGTGAAAGTGAATGGCGACGTGGGGACGGGGATCGACGGGTCGTGTACGGACGATCGTCAGTGGCGTAGGCTTCCGGAGGAGGAAGAGAACGGAGCAGCCGAGGTGAGCAGGCAGGAGGCGCAACTGCTGTAGGGGCGACCATGCGGCGACGACAGTGGCGGGCCACATGTGCGGGGAAGCCACATGAAAAGCATATCGGACGATTGTCCGGTGTGCGCCAATGGTTGTAATGTGGCGAAGGGGGAGGATGAATCAGAGCTGCTGGTGAGGCCGGTGTCGGGCGCAGAACAGGCTGACGAGATGGTAACGCCGCAGGCCGTGCAGCCACGGCGGCGTACGTCAAGGGCGCCGCCACAGGGGTGGATTGGCGATAATGTGCTGCGGCGCCGGCGTACACAAAGGAGGGACGGAAGGAACTTCTTGTAGAGGAGGAAGAGCTTCGGCCACTTGTTCGCGGATGACGCGCTGCAGCGAAGGCACAAGAGGAGAGGAAGCGGCAGTACTCGGGTGGACGAGAGACAGCTGTCGAGCAACTTCTTCGCCTAGGCGGTATCAGGCGCGGCCGTCGTGGTTCGCTACACAGGGTATAAATACGAGTTTCTATGTTCTGAATAAGTGTTTATTTTATACTAAGTAAGGCAGATTCAGTTGACTTATGTTTCTGAAACCCATATTGACTGCTACATATCAAGTTGTGTTTCTGTAGATGACTAGTAATCTGAGAATAACCTTTTCAAAGATTTTTGAAAACAACGGAAGTACTGAAATTGGCCTGTAATTTCCAAGATCGTTCACCGTGCCGCCTTTGTAAAGGACAACCACCCTCGCTATTTTCATTTTCTCTGGAAAAATGCCCGTTGTTAAAGTAAGATTTGCCATACGGCAGAGCACAGCACATATTAAGTCAGAAATTGCTTTTATTGGTGCTGCTTTGGTACCATCATAACCAGTGGAGCAGTTGTTTTTTAAGCTATACCGGGTGTCCCAGCTAACTTGAACCAAGGGTTTAAAAATGAAATATTGGGGTCAGGAGAGTGAAACTACCTGCATATTGGTGACAGGCATTTGGCGCACCACAGGAAATTTTTTGTATTGCAATTACTTAACTAGTAATTAAAATAATTTTTTTTAAATTTTTAATATTGACTTTAGACACTAAGTGTGATTCGCAAAGTTGGAGAGCACTTTCAGAAACCCCCATTCCATTATTCGCCATAAAGAAAACCTTACGTGTACCTCTTTTTTCGAGCTCGAAAGAAAGCCCGCGAAATACAAAAAAAACCACGTGACGAGCGCATTCGCGCGCCGCGATCGTGCTGCTCTCAACCGTGCTTTCAGTGAACGAAATCAGCTCCGGTATTCATTCGGCGGCCCCGTTTCAGAGGCAGGCCGATATCTTGGTGGTGGTTTCTTCGGCCGTGTCAGCCAGTTCGCGCGTGACGGTGTAAATTGCAGCGAGTGCGCTGCGCTTTGCAGTCGCGATAAAGACTGCCAAGCTCGAAGTTTTCAAATGAGAGGAGTTTTATTTGCCAGTTGCAAAGAAAATAAAAGTGGCGGTTTATGGCTTGGCTGTGCGGCGATGACAGCCGTGGCATGCGGTTGTCCTGACTCCATTTCATTTCGGTTTCTTACCAATTATAAAAAGTGCTCGAATAGGTCACCTTGTGCGACGATACAGCTATGGCATCTTGTAACCAAATCAGCCGTTGCATTTCGTATGACAGCCTCAGGCATGTTTAAACAGACTTCCGTTATTTTGTCTTTAAGGTCTTGCGGTGTGGAAGTTGGTGTGCTGTACACCTTGTCCTTGATATGACCCCACAAAAAGTAGTCCAGAGGTGTCATATCAGGAGACCTGGCTGGCCAGTTCACGGGACCTAGTCGTCCTATCCATTTCTGCGGGAACGCTGCGTCGAGCCAGGTCCGAGCCTTGGCGCTGCTGTGCGCGGGGGCGCCATCGTGTTGAAACCACACATTTGTGGCCCTGGCGAGCGGTAGATCCGAAAGGAAGTCGTCAACGGGTCCTCTAAGGATATCATTGGTGTAGCGATCTGCTGTCAGCGTCTGGTCGAAAAACACAGGCCCGATCAAACTACCGTCGAAAAGTCCACACCAAACACTAAATGACCACTGGTACTGGTGCTGCGTCTGTAAAACCCAGTAGGGATTTGAATCGCTCCAGTAATGAGCATTGTGCAGGTTCACCTGTGAATTGCGCGAAAAACTAGCTTCGTCACTCCATATCACTTTGTTCAAAAAATCCGGGTCGTCCTGCATCTTTATCAGAATCCAATTAGCAAAATCGGTCCTGTTTTGGAAGTCCCGTGGCAACAGATTTTGATGAAGCTGTACGTGGTACGGATGCAGGCGGTGTTTGCGCAGTATTCGCCAAACTGATGACCTGGAGACTCCGGTATCCTCGCTCACGCTGCGCACGCTTGCTTGGGGTTCCAGAGCGAACAGCGATAAAATATGCGTCTCGAAGTCCTCGTCAAAAACAGGTGCTCTGTGTCGTGTGGACGTAAAACTGCCCATCCGTCGCAGCGTCTCGAAGGCACGCAGGATCGTTACTGAACTTGGCCGCCTGCCTGGGTGCCATTGTTGCATAAGGTCTGCAGCGCGCCTTCTGTTCCCATGACATGCACCTAGAGCCAGAACCATGTCTGCTTTCTCTTCATTTGTAAACGGCATGTCTGCAGTGCTAGTAATCACTACACCAAAGATTCAGTCTCGCATGAGAGTGGCATAAGAAGAGCACACGACAAACTGTGCTTCACCGCTGCTTCCAGCTTTCAAAATCCTCATTAGGAAACTGCAACACACAGCCGCCAACACCTCGCGGCGAAACATTATTCCCTGTATTTCTCTTTTGCTTCTGAGTGACAAAGCAGACTCGCCATCTCAGTATCTTATCAGATTGGGACTAAGTCGTCGTCGCCGGGTGCCAACTAGCTGACGCGGACGAAAAACCCCCGCCAAGATATCGGCCTGCCGCTGCAACGGGGCCGTCGAATAAAGGCCGGAGCTGATTTCGTTCACTGAAAGCACGGTTGAGAGCAGCACGATCGCGACGCGCAAATGTGCTCGTCACGTGATTTTTTTGTATTTCGCGGGCTTTCTTTCGAGCTCGGAAAAAGAGGTACACGTAAGGTTTTCTTTATGGCGAATAATGGAATGCGGGTTTCTGAAAGTGCTCTCCAACTTTGCGAATCACATTTAGTGTCTAAAGTCAATATTAAACAATTTAAAAAAATTATCTTAATTACTAGTTAAGTAATTGCGATACAAAAAATTTCCCGTGGTGCGCCAAATGCCTATCACCAATATGCAGGTAGTTTCACTCTCCTGACTCCAATATTTCATTTTTAAACCCTTGGTTCAAGTTAGCTGGGACACCCGGTATATTAGGCTGCAGATTTCTGCAGGGCTAGTTGGAGACAAAACATCGTATCTGCTAGCCGATGCTCTAAGTATTTCTCAAAATGTCCAGAGTCCGCCCCATCAAAATTTCCAGAAGTTAAAAAGTGTTTGTTCATTACATTGGCAAGAGCTTCACCTCTCAGGACCTTCCCCCCCCCCCCCCCCCCCCCCCTATTTCCATTTCAAGCGGGATTTGTGTTTGCGATCTTTGCAGAAGTTCCTTTACAGTACGCCAGGTTTTCTGCGGATCAAAGTAAATTTCTGAAAACCTTCCACTGTTGTAATGAATTCGAGATTTCTTTAGGTCCGAGCATAATTTATTCCTAACTTTTTTATACTGTTCCAGAGTTGACAGATCTTTCGTTTTTATAAATCTGCCAAACAGATGGTTTCGGGCTCTTACGCGCTTTACTAAATCAGAAGTAATCCAAGGTTTACGTGCTTTTTTGTACTTGGTTAAGATTGCTATAGGAAAAGCGCAATTGTACAACTCTATTATTTTTTCTATAAACGTATTGTATACTACATTAGGGTCGATTTCGCAAAGACAGTCGTTCCAATTTACAGAGGAAACCAAGTTTCGGAAGTGTTGAATTTTTTCCTGTGTTATAGGCTGGACCGTAATTTCCGAGGATTTAAGTGCAGTGATTTGTGCACGCGATCTTGGAATAAAGCAAAAGGTTGACAGGTGGTCACAAAAATTGCTTAACAAGACACCTGATGTCGGGTCCTGTTCGTCGTAATTAGTCAGGCATAAATCAATTAGGGTCTCACTCGAGCTAGTAACACGTGTAGGCACATTAATAATGTTAGAGAAGCCATATAAAGATATGATGTCGAGAAAGTAACTTGTTGCCGGTGATTCTTCCAACACATTTACGTTAAAATCACCCATAATTACAATTGGTTTCTTATCAGAAGATAGCATATCTAATGTATTATCAAGAAAAGAACAAAATTCTTGCATAGACGCAGAAGGGGGCCGATAAACAACACCAAACCACTTGTTTTGATAAAAAGCCTTTCGTAGTGCAGACTTGAGAAACTGTGCTCAGGCATAGCCTGATACGAAAGATTATTTTTAATGTACAGTGCAACTCCACCGCCTTTCTTATTCTTTCTACACATTGTTTCGCACATGTATCCTTCCAAGTGGACGATGTAGGCAGTATCTGCATACCATGTTTCACTGAATGCCAATACGTCAAAACTGTGGTTTAAAAAAGATAGAAAAATGTTGGCCTCCTCATCCTTATTTTTTAAGCTACGCACGTTTGCGCGATAAAAGGAAAATGTGGACCGGGCTTTTGCGGCCGATTTTAGAACATCGAAAGAACTAGCATCGTGATACACACAGTCGCGTGTTACAAATGGCATTTCGCGAACAGTTCGCACCAAGAGTGATACATCAATGCTATCACTCTATTTTGCTCAGGTCATTTTCATCTCGGATGCGAATGACGTTCATGCCTGCAGCCTTTCGCACAAGGACGTGCCCGTTTTTCTGCCACACATATTCATAGCCTTTTGCTTTACCTTTTTCACGTGCCAACCACAGTAGCCGCTTATTCATCGGTGTGAGATTATCAGGGAAGCTTATCTCTGGGGCGTCTGGGGCATCAGTTTTCAGGCGTGATCGACAATTAATCCACGTTTCTTTCAAATGTGTTGAAGCAAATCGGACAAGAATCCTAGATTCTTTCCCTTCTTGTTGTGGAAGACGATGCAGAGCGTCAAGATCACTGTTTGCCAAGTGCGGAAGCTCGAGCTTGCTGGCCAGGCGATCCATTTTGTCAAGCAGGTTTTCATTTGCTTCCAACTTGAAGCCATGAACCTCCATATTCTGCCTTCGACTGTACTGCTGTAGCTCATTGAGCTGTTGCTTAAGTTCTGCTGTGTCTGGTGCATTTCCTTGCTCAATAGACTCAACTTTCTTCCGCAAAACCGCAACGTCGGAGGCCTGCTTGTCAAGCATACTTAGGATAGTATCATACTTGTCGGACATCATTTGTACTGCTTCCTCAATGCCATTGACCTTGTCAACTAGCTGTGCAAGGGCGTCGACCTTAGCCACAAGAGGAAGCAATAAAGCGAACTTTTCATTCAACTCAGCAAGCCTGAGCTCGACGTTAGATCCTTGCGTTTGTTCGGACACATTTCCTTGCCGCTTTTGAGCTGACTCACAGGTTGGGCAATTCCAAGTAGACATGAGCGCTTCGCTTTTGTTTTTGAAATTCCTCGCCGATATACCAGAACATTTTCCGAGGTGGTACGGGTAACCAGATGAGGCACAAGCTAAAAAAACCGCGTCATCAGGTACCGGGTTGTGACATGCCATAGAATTCATCACAGAGCAAAAACTCTGAACCGCAGCAGCAGCAGTGGGCGTAAAGACGTTACTAGCTATACAAAAGAAGTGAAACGCCACCAACCTGCGAAGGGTAGTAGACCCAGTTTAAACGTGTTGTCCAGTGCCGTCCGCTGCTGCTGCGTGCGAGTGCCAGAGGATCGCTGTCGTGCTCCTTTTAAATGCTGCGCTTCGGGGCCTGGCCTGCGCAGACCACTCGATGCGCAGAAATCCCTGGGAGATGGTCACGCCGGAGCACTTGTCATTCGGCTTGGAAATACTTCGGAGCTTCTAGGTGCAGCCTGCGAAGGATAGTAGACCGAGTTTAAACGTGTTGTCCAGTGTCGTCCACTGCTGCTGCGTGCGAGTGAAAGTTGAATCCGGCATTAAGCTTGAAAGCTTAATGCCGGATATCTCTGACAAAATATAATTGATTACAGGGGCATTATAGGCGCATGCCAGTGGTATACTAAAAGAGCTAACAGACAAGAATTTTTCAGCTGCTGAGCATTGCGCGTGTCCTAGCTGAGAGGATGTAGGATGGGCCAAGCCCCTCTAAATTATGTCCAACTATGTGAGTGGTCTCCAGACGACGATGTCAAGACACGGCAACCGACCGCGCCTGATGTGGGTACTGAAACGGTAGATTCGCCAAACGGGCACGTCATCGAACGTCAAAAAAACTTACCAGTTTATATCGGTGTTCCTAGATTGCCGGCGTAGCTTGGTGCGCGAGCGCAGACAAGCATCGAGGGACATAAAAATAAAGGTAAGTGATAATAAACCATGTACATATTCTTTAATTAATCTTATTAAGCAGCATGCTAAATTCTAACACATCTTTTAATAGCAGCCGTGAATAATGTGCGCTAGCCTCCTCCTTTCTACTCCGTCTAATTAATGGCAGTCGACTGCACAGCGTTCGAAACGAGATAACTTTGTCTTGTTAAAGGTGGTTTTGCGGTGTTAAATTCTGTGAATGACAGCACTCAGCACACATAAGGTCTGGGATGCAAGCGCTTGCTGTCTTAGCCTAATCGACCCGGTTTCGAGTGGTCGCCGGCATCGATGCCTCGTGCGCAGGCGCACTTCAGGCTTGACAGCGATCACATGACCACCACGTGCACGCAGCCCGTGCTTCACGCTTCGTGCAAACTCAGTCGGGTGGATTGGCGGGGTCCTTAGCGAGAACACACAGCAAAACGCTTGTAAACACCTCTCAGGAAATCATTCTGAACTTCGTCGTCCTCATTCGCCGGTTTCGATTCCACTTAGACAGTTGCCCTTGCTGGCGACTGCAACGTCGCTGTCATGAGGCGTAAGCATTTCCTAGTGAACGCCGCATATGGGGAGTTCATTCTGGAAACCAATCCAACGCAGTCGCACCCCCCAGATAGTGCGCCGATCTCTAAGCCGCCAACAGGGCAGTGGAAAAGCGATTACGCTCATATACACGCATTTCCCTGGCCGCGATGAACATACGAACAGGATGCAAGAAGTGGATATATACAGAGCCAATAAACGCAAAGGCCAGAAGCAATAATGCGCATTTCCGCTTTTTGATACTTCCCTGTTAACCACTCGTCGTCATCATCATAAAAGGAATCAGCTAGCTTATTACGCAATGGGTCTTGATTTCTAATCATTTCCAGAACGAGCTAACTCTGATCACTCGCCCAATTATTGCGGAAAGCTGCCGACATTTTTTTTTTATAGTAGATATGCACCGCAAGAACCTTCTCGAGACTTACTACCGTTTCTGAAGGGGCTTTTTCGACAATCTTATGGAGTATCTGTGAGATGAGGTGAAAGTAGAAAACTCGATTCTCCGCCGTTTTACAAGCGTCTATCTAATATGCGTATCTTAGAAGATACCACTAACAGTAGTGTGTTTATAGCTTGGCGACCCAGTTCGATTCACTAGCCGCACGGTCAAGCAACAGAAATTAGACGGGCGGATGACGAGTGAGATTAAATAGGAAGAAATTAATTATTTCATATAGGCCATACATTCATCACCAAAGACTGCCATTTACGAATCCAACGCTCGAGGCCGGCATTATACAGCATGTACAAATACAGGATATTAAATTATTTCAATATTCTGCATTTCTATATTGCCGCCCTACCCCTATCCTTTCTCATTCCCGCCGCGGCGGTCGAATTTCGGTGGAGGCGAAATTCTAGAGGCCCGTGTACTGTGCGATGTCAGGGCACGTTAAAGAGCCCCAGGTGGTCGAAATTTCCGGAGCCCCGTCACTACGGCGTCTTTCATAGCCTCAGTCACTTTGGGACGGTAAACCCCAATAAACCAAAGACCGAACCTTTCGTACTATCGTTCCCCCTTTCTTTCCCTCTTCCTGTCCTTTTATTCCCGCTAGCCGGAGCTGAGGTGCTTCAGGTTGCGATGGCAGGTGCAGCGGCTAGCAACATCTGTTCCTTCAATATTTATTTTTATGCGAAGCATACTACTTTAGCTACCACTTCAGCCCTTCACCGTGGTTATGCGCCTCCAAATCACGTGATCCATGACGTCACACCACGTGACACGATGACGTCACGACAGTAGAGAAACGGGGGCCCACCTCGCGCCGTCGCTGTGGTTGTGCGCCTCCAAATCACGTGACACATGACGTCACACCACGTGACACGATGACGTCACGACAGTGCAGAAACGGGGGCCCACCTCGCGCCGTCGCTGTGGTTGTGCGCCTCCAAATCACGTGATACATGACGTCACACCACGTGACACGATTTCGTCACGACAGTGGAGAAACGGGGGCCCACCTCGCGCCGTCGCTGTGGTTGTGCGCCTCCAAATCACGTGATACATGACGTCACACCACGTGACACGATTTCGTCACGACAGTGGAGAAACGGGGGCCCACCTCGTGCCGTCGCTGTGGTTGTGCGCCTCCAAATTACGCGACACGATGATGCTTCGCATTCTCCAGGCTTAACCAAGTTAAGCCTCAGCCATTTTTTTTATTATTTTTCTTAACAATAAATAGCCACTAACAACAACAGAAAAAAAATGCACAAGACTCAGTGAATTTCTCCAAGGTGAAAATGGTGCGCCGAAAGAGATGACCTCATTGATCTCGCTTTACACCTGAGCACGAGACTAGAAAATGAAAATTGGTTTTGAGGAAAGAAAATGGCGCAGTAACTGCCTAACGTATCCCGGTGGACACCCGAACCACGTCGTAAGGGAAGGGATTGAGGGAGGGAGTGAAAGAAGAAAGGAAGTAGAGAAATCATTATCATTATCGTCAACCTGACTACGCCTACTGCCTCCCACTAAACTACGCCTACTATTAACCCTGTTGACTCGAACAGAATAGAAATAAGTATGCATACATAAAGCAGCGTGTTATTAATGAAATTTATGAGCGCAAGAAAAGGCAAAAGGGTGCAGCTTTATAAGTCAAAACTTCAGTGACAGGTAATGCCAAACTTTTTTTAACTTTGTATCCCACGCAGCATGGAGGTCGGTCGGTTTTTCTTCCCTGCAGTGTTTTTTTGGTTTTATGGAGTTTTGACGTCCCGAAGCGGGCTCAGGAACACAGTAGTGGCTCCGGCAATTTCGACCACCTGGGGTTCTTTAACGTGCACTGACATCGCACAGCACACGGACGCCTCTAGAATTTTGCCTCCATCGTAATGTGAGGGGCGAAGCCGGGATCGAACCCGCGTCTTTCGGGTCAGCAGCCGAGCCCCGTAACCACTGAGTCAAAGCGGTGGCTCTTAGCTGTAGTGTTTAATGCGAAAAATTGATCTTCCAGTGTTGTCATTTGCCCGTTGTACAAGTCTTCATCGTTGATCTCTTTCATTTTAAATTATCTGCAAATAGCCCGCCCACAGTCTGCGGCACCGTTTTCACGCCGGCCTTTTCCAAACGTCAGGCCTCTCGTTTATTTCTTTCCATCTTCGAGAAACGAGACTGTACCGCCCGCGCTGGAACAGCGAAGTGGAGAGTAGAGTAACGATCGAAACAGAAAGAAGCACGAAAGGGAGTAAAGCTGTCCCCTAGTGCACACCCCTATTCTTAAGGAGTGCGCTAGGGGACCGCTTACACGCTTTTTGCTCCCATATAGATGTATTCGTATTTAGAGTGTCGTGGAGAGGGGCGGGGAGTGCTTCAGCGCAGGTGGGCCAAAGATTGTCACGAGAAACATGCGCCACGTGGTGACGTGACTTGACCAGGGGGGTAAAGCTAAGCCAGCAAAGCGATACGCGCTAGTAGTCACCATCTTACAACACATTATTCTGACCAGCACAGTTTTTTGTCGCTCTGTCAGTGCTGGATAAAGGTTTTAACTAGAATCCCGAAAACTGCGGCAGAGAAAATAGTTATATGAAAGGCTTACGCCTTTTTTTAATTTTTAACATATTTCGTGATGCTTAGGATACTTACTGTGGCCCTTTGATTAAATATTGGGCGATCATGAACGATGTTCCGAGTAAACGCTTTTGAACTTCAGGTTTCAAACTTCTATTTTGGAGCTTGGTTTCGGAATTCTTCAGGGTATTATACTATACTATGGCATTAAGACACTTAAAGAAATAAGCCGCATAAGACGAAGAGCCACTCGCGCCCTTGTGCTCCGCTATGCCACCTTCGTGCGTTTCATGCAAGGCAAAAGCTATAAATGGTCGGGCATCTTGCATCATCATCACCGTCACCCTTACTACGCCCACAGCAGGGCAAAAGCTTCTCCAATGTCTCTCCAAATAGACTTTTCCTTTACCGGCTGCAGCCAAACTTCTTATCTCATCCGCCCACCTAACTTTCTGCCGCCCTTGCCCCGCTGGCCTTCTCTTGGAATTCACTCCGTTACTCTTGAGGACCAGCGGTTATCTTCCCTTTCGCATTGCATGTTCTGCACAAGCCCGTTTCTTTCATTTCATTTCATTTCATTTATTTTTCCCTTAAAGGCCCGAGGGAGCAAACTCAAGATTTGTGCCAACAAGACAAGAACGCTACAAAGAAAGAAAACAAAGTAACAGTGAACAGGAATAGAAGTGTACAGCAGGTAAGGGGCGTCGCAAAGGTTATACAATATGTAACAAGTAAAAAAAAATTAACACATGAGTAAACAAAGACTAAGGAATGAAAAAAAAAGCAAGGACACTTGTCTGTATCAAGCACAACATATAATTGAAAAGATTGCTCTCACGAAAAATGGTCCTTTAGTATTTCACGGAATGATTCGCGATTAGTGCATGATGCAATGGTATTTGGCAGGGCATTCCATAGAGCTATTGTGTGCGGGAAAAAAGAACTGAGTGCTAACGTGCGACAGTTGGTGCGAGCGATGCTATGATTATGGTTCAAGCGACTAGACGTCCTATGGGGGGGGGGTTATAGTTTTGCGTGGCGTGAGCGCGGATGATAATAGAAATGATGCAGAAGACAGAAGCGAGATATGATGCGGCGTGACACGAGCGATGGAATGGAGACGGACTGTTTCAGTGCAGTGATGCTGGTTTTTCTTGAATAGGAAGATGTTATAAAGCGGATGGCGCGGTTCTGTACGGCTTCGAGGTCAGCGGCGAGATAAGCTTGAGATGGATGCCAAATGGATGACGTATATTCTAATTTCGGGCGAATAAATGTCATGTATGCCAGTTTCTTTATTTCAGGGGATATGCTGAGGATCTTGCATTTTTCTTATTTTTGTTTTTCATGCTTCGGTGTAGGTGAAACGCTCGCTACACCGGGCAGGCAGACGCGGCTTCCGTGGCAATCCAGGCGCTCACCCAACGCGCGTCTCGGGGTTAGTCGGCGTTTCGCTGTAGCCATGCCGTTGTCTTCCTCCACGACGAAGGCTTCTAGTGGTTGTATTAAAATGACCAAGTATTCAACCAAGGAAAGCCATGTATTACCAAGCCTAGCCACTAATATGCTTCGCATTCCCCAGGCTTAGCCAAGCTGAGCCTCAGCAATTTTTTAATCTTCCTCCACTATACTTTTATTGTTTTTTATTTTTCTTATTTTTACTTTTTCATTCCTTTTATTTTATTTATGAAGCACATGCATTCAGTAGATGCGCCTTTATTCATGCTCAAACCATGAGCTTCCGTGGCGGAGTGGTAGCGTCTCCGCTTCAAATGCCGAAGGCCCTGGTTCGATTCCCAGCCTCGACGCAGTTTTTTACAACATCATCTTCCAACGACCTTCGTTCCCAGGTTTCTAACTAGATTCCTCGAGCAGATTTAGCAAGTGTCTGCACAACTGGCAACACAGAAGCCGGTGGGTCATGACGGCGTTGGCGGCGCTCTAGCGTTGCCCACTGACTTGATTGGGCTCAATGCGCAGTTTTCTTTCTGGACTCAATATATTAACTCGATGGACTTGATCCGGACCTCGATCTATGGACTTGATGGAAGTCGCTGTGAGGTGTCCGCAGGTACGTGGTTCTCGAACGGCGCGAGAAGTCGCCCGAGTTAGTTGCGCCACGGCGGCCAAGATAATCGCGTTTTCAAAATTATAAAAACTGATATGGCTAATATTGACGACTGGCTGCAAACCTCTAATTACCATCAAGTGCCTATCGTGATAGTTAAAAGAACTATTAGAATTTAGTTAGTCACTTGACTAGTTAACATTCTTCGCCTGTTTTCTGACGTCCGCCAACACCGGTAGCGTACTACACTCTAAACAGAAATTAGTAAACAGGTAGTAAAGATAGCGAACACGCTTTTATAAAAGTGTGTGCTATTGACGACAGATTACTACCTTTTTTCTCCCATATCGGTGTATTTGTATTAAAAGTGTATGCTGCAAAAAGCTTATTTGTAATAATGCGCGTTTGGGAAAATTAGGAACGTGCTTCCTTGCGACAAATGGTGTGTGGATGTGTACTTGTGTGTGCGTGTGTGTGTGTGTGCGCGCGCTTGTGTGTGTGCGTGTGT
The DNA here is from genome assembly GCF_055824585.1 of Amblyomma mixtum. NCBI lineage: Eukaryota > Metazoa > Arthropoda > Arachnida > Ixodida > Ixodidae > Amblyomma > Amblyomma mixtum. The sequence goes on along the minus strand of NC_143012.1, from coordinate 206,986,445 downwards.
GTGTGTGTGTGCGTGGGCGTGTGTGTGTGCGTGTTGTGTGCGCTTGTGTGTGTGTGCGCGCGTGTGTGTGTGTGTGTGTGTGTGTGTGTGCGTGTGTGTGTGTGTGCGTGTGAGTGCGTGTGCGTGCGTGTGTGTGTGTGTGTGAGTGCGTGTGAGTGCGTGTGTGTGTGCGTGTGCGTGTGTGTGTGCGTGTGTGCGTGTGTGCGTGTGCGCGTGCGCGCGCGCGCGTGTGTGTGTGTGTGTGTGTGTGTGTGTGTGTGTGTGTGTGTGTGTGTGTGTGTGTGTGTGTGTGTGTGTGTGTGTGTGTGTGTGTGTGTGTGTTTGCTACGACTGCTGAAACTGTATGTCTGAGGAAACATTTGAAGAGGAAAAATTCAGAGGAAACATTTAAAGACACGTGTCGTAGCGCATACATGCTTGCTGTCCAATGTTCCGGCATATTTATAGACATTTACGTGCGCGCAGAGCAACCATACACGCCCAAAATTAGGGAAACACTTCAGCTCAGCCTTTAAAGCGTGTTTTGTCGGCACGCTGCGATGTCGTATGTTGCAGGTTGTTGAAGAGTACGCAGAGGGGGTAACCTGAGGGGTGGGAGTACTCTGCGGCGTCTAAGTAAACTATGGCAGGTTCGTTTTCATGCGCTTCTGGGGGATTGCCAGCATGGCCAGGGATGCAGAAAATTGCGACCGCGGAGGGGGTGAATAGTGAGATGCCTGAGGGACCATCTCACTATTCACCGCCTCCACGGTCGCAATTTGGTGGATCCCCGGCCATGTTGGGATCGCAGGCAATAAGCTGGTACACAAGCTCACCTGCGTAACGCATATCCGGGTGCCTGCGATCCCCTTAGCCAAGCCCTCCGGCCTGTGACGAGTCTCTGGGCTACAAACGCACCATTAAAAGGGAATGACTGTCTTAATTTTTTTATTTTTTAATATATCTTGCTGAAGCTTGGCATTCAGGTATTTCATAGAATATTAATAAGGGAGTAATTACTCATTGACATCCGCCCGAGCGCAGCCATACGGCTACAAAAGAAAACTATACAGCTTTCTCGGAAATTCCGTAGTTAACGAAAAATTCGTCCTGGTCCGGGGTTCGAACCCGGGACCACCGCTTCACCGGAGCAATCGCACTACCAATTGAGCTAACCGGGGCGGCAATCTTATGGTGGGGCGACAGCGAATTGGTCAATAACTAGATGTGAAAGCTGTGTTGTTCAAATGTTTAGGGGAATCCCCCATGGTGGAGTAGATTACTCACTGAATGAGTAATTACTCCTTTATTACAAGTCTACCCAACCTTGGGGGATTCCCCCAAAAATTTGACCATCATAAAATATTGATTTAGAATCTGCATTAAGATTTCAAATATCACACCTGGAAGTAAATATATGGGAAAATAACGCATAACACAAAATAACACATCCTAATTAGGTTATTTCTTAGGAGCCTTTAGAGCAATTTATTAGTCAAAAAATTTTTTTAAAGAATAATCAGACAGTTTCAAAGGCCAACAGCGCATCCAAAAGCTAATAAAATGTCTAGGAAGTCGTTTTATTGATCACAGATAAATAACAAAGTACAAAATAAACAATGTGACAGCAATAAAACTCAAACACACCCTAATTGCGAATAATGTTTAAAAGAAAAAGAAAAACTTTAAGATGTGCGCTGGACCTTCGGAAATGCCTAGGTACTCTAAAAAAATGCTGTTATTAAATTTAGAAATTATCGCAAAGGCCTTCCAGATTAGATATTTGAAATCTAAATGCATATTTGAAAGCATTCTTTGATACACCTGCGTGCCAAGTTTCAACAAGCTACGTCAAAAAATTGCCGCAGTCGTGGCTCAGTAGTTATGGCGCTAGACTGCTGGCCCGAAAAACGCGGGTTCGATCTCGGCCGCGGCAGTCAAATTTTGATGAAGGCGAAATTCTGGAGGCCCGTGTGCAGTGCGGTCATTGCACGTTAAAGAACTTCAGGCGATCGAAATTTCCAGAGACCTTCATTACCGCGTCCCTGTTAGCCGGAGTCGCTTTCGCACATTAAACCCCCATAAACCATGACGAAAAATAAAGTTTTGAAGGCCATCATCCCCCCTTAAAGTACACTACACAGACACGCTACTCCTTTCAGACACTCGCCAAAGCTCAACTCAGCGTCCCCTAGACATATTCTGTGCAAGCTCCATACTAACACCCTTCTTACCCCAGCTCACCTGCAGCTCTTTTGCATGCAGTGTTACCCTTCTTGCCATAACTACCTCTCACCCTACACCAATCAGGAGAACTGTCTTTCAGTGCCCAGTAGACCGCCGAACTCCCCCTCCTGCTCCCGCGCCCCATCCTATGTGATGTACCTGGCTGGAATCGGCAACTGGACGACCAGCGTGCCCTGGTAATCCATGCCCAGGGCCATTTGAGAGCAGATTATGTCGCTTATTTAAAAATTGGCAGAGGCTTAGCTTGGTTAAGCCCGGTAAGTTGCGAAAGCAATAGCCCTGGCTGCGCCTGGTTTGGCTGGTGGTGTGTCTTCGTAGTGCTCTAAGTAAAGATTATGTTTATCAAAATTGTGCCCATTTGTTTTACATGGCATTATACTCACCACACGAGGGCCCCCACGTGCTGGGAGTTTTATGCGTGCCTCGGTCGCCAAAACGAGCGGCTGACGCTAACGGTTGATTGTCTAGAAGCTCCGAGCCACGCGGCCAAAGCCGGTGCCCGAGGTTGCGGATAACTGCTGGATGGATGGATGGACGGACGGACGGACGGACGGACGGACGGACGGACGGACGGACGGACGGACGGACGGACGGACGGACGGACGGACGGACGGATGGACGGATGGACGGATGGACGGACGGATGGATGGACGGATGGACGGATGGACGGATGGATGGATGGACGGATGGATGGATGGACGGATGGATGGATGGATGGATGGATGGATGGATGGATGGATGGATGGATGGATGGATGGATGGATGGATGGATGGATGGATGGATGGATGGGAGTGCCCCCTTTGAAACGGGGTGGTACAATTGCCACCATGCCCAGCTTTTCTTTCTTTATTTTTCTATTTTTTATTTATTGTTTTTTATTTTAACTCGTTTCTTATTCTTTTTATTTTTATTTTGCCTAACTTTTTTATTCCTGTACTTTTCTATTTCTTTTTTTTTATTCGCGGCAGCGGCGCGCAGCTGTTGCGCGGTGCGGCGTGGATCCGCTGCGACAGCAGCGACGAGCTGAGTTTGGCCCCAGTTTTCTCTCCGTCTGGCGTGACGTCACAACAGAGGTCAAGCTAAAGGTCAAATGTGGATCCGCCGGGACGACGCTGAAGGCTCAAAACCTAGCGCAGTATTGCTTTCGCAATAAAACCAGCTTTTCTCCCTCTCTCGCCCCGGGTGGTTGAGACCATTCTTAAGTCTAACCCGGCCGTGGTGGCCCCGTTTCGATGGAAGCGAAAACGCAAAGGCGCCAGTGTGCTGTGCGATGTCGGGCATGTTCAAGATTACCAGGTGGTCGAAGTAATTTCTGAGCCTCACACCAACGCCCCACATACTTCTTCTCCAGGAGACTGCACACCGGGCAACCCTCCCAAGCTACACATCTACACACTCAGATACAACTAACACACCCAGGGCGTCCACACTCATACACCGCAGCCTCACCTACAAAATTCATCGCATCACGTCTGAGACGCCCTGCGTGATCACAGAACTTATACATCACGCACATTCACTTCCTTCTATATTTATAGCAAACATACACCACCCCCCGTCCCTGGCGATGGCCCCGCTAGAATCACTTCTGCGAAAGCTACACCATCTCGCAGGGAAACATCCTCTACTCATCGGTGGAGTATTCAACAGTCAGCATACTGACTGGGGATACACAACCACTACACATCGAGGTCGCAGGCTCTGGCTGCTCCTGCAGAACCTCCAACTCACTGTGCACTACACGTTTCAGACGCCTACGCGGATCGGCAACAGCGTCAACATGGACACCAGTCCGGACCTGACGCTGAGCCGCTGCATCCGCGGCGTTACCTGGAACAGAACACAACATACACTGGGCAGTGATCATTACATTATACAAATCACTGTCCCGTACAAACCACCCCGTCACGCAAATACAAGACACAAACTCATCAACTGGGATGCCTTTCGCGCTGCACGCACAGCCCTCCCAGACACTCCCATCGCAGACATCGATGCATGGGTGCAGTCACTCAAGCATGACGTTCACCACAACACGGGACACATTGAAACTACAACCGAAATCCCTACACTCGACACACGCCTAGCCCACCTCTGGGAAGCTTATCACAGCCTCCTGGAACGCTGGAAAGGCAACAAACACAACAGAACACTTAAAAAGCGGCTGGCCGCGCTGCAGACACAAATCCAACAGCACTCTGAGGAGCTCTGCCGGTCCAACTGGGGACAGATATGTGACGGAATTGCCGGAAACCTCTCCAGCAAACGCGCATGGCAACTCCTCCGACACCTCATTGACCCCACACGCACCAAATCAGCAACAAAGCACCACGTGACACGACTCACACATGAACACATTGACGATTCCGACACCCTCCTAGATTAGAGCGAAACAAAACTGCGCGAAGACGACGGGACAAAAGAAAGGCACGAATACACACACACAAAGCGCAGACTTCCTACTGACTTTATTTTGTAAAAGCAGGGTGCTTATAAAGGCAATCACAGCAAACTAGGAGACAAGCAGAAGCAACGTGCGAACGGCAATGACAGGGTAAACAAGACCACGTGCGAATTACGACGCATGAAAAGTTCGGATGTGTCCATCTAAGAACTTGATTTCCTGACATGAAAGAGATAAAGAAGGGGCGCTAACACACTTATCACCCCTTTTAGAAATGAAATAGGCCTCGATGACTTCTCTTTCGGTTTTTGTTTTGGCCTTTGAAAGGAACTTTGTTTTTTCCAGGTAAGGAGAACAGTTTTTGGTGTCGCAGCTCTTACAGTGCAAGGGTAGATTGCTGCCGGTGCCACTGCTAAGGGATCGCCTGTGCTCTAAAGCGCGTTCATTAAAACAACGGCCAGTCTGGCCTATGAAGGAACGACCGCATGACAAAGGTATTTCATAAACAACTTCGGAAACACATTTTGTAAACTTGTTCCGGTGGTTCTTCTTGCAAGTGGTGGGTTCTTTTCTTGTTCCAGCCAGTAGAGGGCACACTTTTTTCAGCTTGCAGGGAGCCGAAAAAACAACGCGTATCCCATACCTTTCTGCTACCTTCTTGATGTTATGGGAAAGGCAATGAAAAAAATTACCGACGATTACGTTACTTCCTAATGCGAAATTTGAGCGCAGCAAATAAGCTGTTTCACCTTTTCGATAGATTGAGGCAAAGAAATCGAGCAACACATGTATGCGCTATCACAGAATTTTTTTTTTATTTTTCACACGTATTCCTTTAACAAAGACTCCACTAACAGTTCTTGACAGTCATGAAGGAAGCTTTGTGGTCGGAGAAATAGACTGATATATGTTCGACTTGGTACACCAATGCTTGATTCTCAAAGACGAGATCTATACAAGTGCCTCGCGAGGTTGTCACAGCCGTGGGACGCGTTACGAGCGAGAGGAACGGGATGTTCTCCCGCATAAGTGTTAGGAAATTGCTGTTTGTCTTTGTGTCAACATTAAAGTCCCCCACTACTAACATCGGTGTGGATCGATGGACGGTTAATGCGAGTTGCAGGAAGTGCACGACGTCTTTCGTGAGTGCGGTAGGGGCGAAGTAGGCAGCTACTACCAGCAAGCCGTTGGGCAACTTTGCGGCGCACAGTTCGCCAACTTCATATGACGTGCCAAACATTTCGACTGGTATTGCAGAGAGACCTGTGCGCAAGTAGATAGCGACTCCCGCCGCTCTGTTGTGGTCTCTGCGAGCACCACAGCAGTATAGGAAATCTATGATTTCGAGAGGCTCTTCGGGATCCATCCAGGTTTCAGCAAAGCAAAGTACAGAGGAATGGCGCAGAATGTGTTCGTGGTGTACGTCCTTGGCATATGCGGCAAGGGAGCGTACGTTAAGAATGTGGTTGTGAATGATGAATCAAGTGCTGCCAGCGAATGACGCGTCCATTGGCTGTCTGCGTGTGTTACTGATGTGTGGTTAACATGTTAAGCTTCGCCTGTAAGAGTGGAACGCGACAGCGTCTTGCAACGCTGCCAGGGAGTCCACAGAACGCCATCGCCAATTCGGCTGTACGCCTTGCTGGACGGTAAATTTATTTTTTGAGGAAAGGAAATGTATCTCTCTCGCATATCTGGGTGGACACCTGCACCTCGCCGTAAGGGAAAGGGGGAAGATGGGAGTGAACGAAGACGCCGTATTAGCTAGACGCGCCTTTGTTCATTCCAAACAATTCAGCTGGCATTACGGAGTGGCTAGCGTGCTCGTATCGCACTCCGGAGACCCTGGTTCGATTCCCAAACTCGACCAATTTCGTTCTCGGTTTTATTGATTTATGCGGTCTAACTAAAAAGGTTAATTAGGCTATTTCATATTTATATTCTTGCATTTCTATCCATCGTGTTCTGTCATTAACCTGTCAATTGTTGGAACTGTCTAGGATGTTCGACACAACGTACTCGTATATGAAACGAGCAACGTGTTACTGAGTGGGGAAGTGCGTGGTGGTGGGGGGAACGCGGCTTCGTACTTATCTGTTTTTTTTTTCAGCAGCGTCTCCTTCCGCGGACGCTGTTGTCGCTGCGGCGCGCGTCTTTCTTTTCTTTTCTTCTGACCTCTTCATTCTCCTCTATATTAATTTGGCTAATTGATTAATTAAGCAATTAACTAAACTGAGTCCAACTTAGTTGCAGCATCACTATACGATCCCTTTGATTGGTTGCATGGTTACTAGCCAAAGTACAATTGGCCCCATTTGAAATTCGCGCACTGTGACGTCACGAGCATTTCGACCAATTGAAAAGCGTGACATTGGGGGCGGAGCTGGTTACGAGGCCGACGCCGACGACGACGCGAAACCCAGGAACGGACGCCAAAGAGCTGCGCTCTAAAAGAAGCGGCCGAAGCCGCGCTCGCCGAAGCGAGAACAAATACTCCAGCACCAGTGATTGAAACACTCCCTACCATTTAAATATACCTGTCCAAATCATGTTTTTAGTTGCAATGCTTATTGTTTTGATTAATAGTCATACACTCCTCAAATATTCGAGGGACTATTTTCTGCGTTTCTGCAGCCCTGATTGTACGAGAGAGCTCTACCTTCCGTAGTGCTGCAAACATCTTGTGAGACGAAGTATAAGCTCATTCGCACTTACTTGGAGCATCACTATACGATCCCTTCAATTGGTTGCGTGGTTACTAGACAAATTATAATTGGCCCCGTTTGAAATTCGCGCACTGTGACGTTACGACCGTTTCGACCAATTGAAAAGCGTGACATTTCTGTCGACAACTGCTTACAACGATGAGACATTAAAGGCTTTAAAGGCTTCCGCCTTAAAAACCAACTGTCACTGCGGCAGCTTTTTATTGCGTAAGCAATACTACTCGCACTTTCAAGCCTTCGCGTGACCCGTCCGCAGTTACGTTTGATATTTAGTAGAGTGAATATGGGCGACGAACTCACTCCTTCGGTTAGCCCGGCTGCAGTTACGATGTGTGTTTGCCGCGCTGCGCACCTGTGGCACTACTGCCGCTGTGACGTCATACCAGCTGCAGATTGTTTTCTTTCTCTCCCACACAAGATCCCACACAAAATTGTGTGGGTACCGGGGCACACGGGGGTGGCAGGGAACCAAGAGGCCGACAGGATAGCTCGAGGATACATTACTTTCCGAGCATCCGATGAGCCCGCGGAACTCGCGCCAGCACCCAGGGATTACTCGGCCATACTACAAAACTACAGAGGCAGAAGATTGCGGTATTCCCCACCGCACAAATCTCTCAGCAGAGAGGAAGCTGTCACTTGGAGACAATTACAAACAGGCTCTTTCCCAAACCTACATATACTAAACAAAATGCACCCTACCATATACGCGGACAAATGTCCCTGGTGCGACGGAAAACCTACTCTCTATCACATCACATGGGCCTGCCAAAAGATAGACGTGGTCCCCAAAATACAAAACCCGAGTGCGGAGCAGTGGGAGACTCTGCTGTCCAGCGACCGCTGTGAAGACCAAGAAGGTCTGGTACAGCGAGCTCAACGGGCGGCAGTGGCCAGCGGAGCCCTGGACTGAGGGCAACCGACCACTGATTAGAGGCGGACGACTTCGACAGAGAAGACTCCTGGGGGTAAAATCAAGGAGAAAACGTCTCTGAAGATGCTCCCAAACCGCAGGAAAAAGGACTAGAGTAAAATAAAGTTTTTCCTTCCTTCCTTCCTTTCTCTCAGTCGCAACAACATCAAAAACAAAATATAAAACATTTTAAGGAAAATCTCTGCCTCTCCCGTAACCGAGACTTGGGTAAGCATGAAATGTTTACGGGCATAAAACACGAAGCGTACGCGGACACGACGAGCGCGTTCGAAACTGTCTACGGGCGTAGCGGCGCAGAGTGCGTAGTGAAAGTGCCAAGAGGCGAAAGCATTTTCCGCACCACTTTGCGTATGTGACAGTGGTGACGTCACCACTGGATTACGGTACACATAACTGATGACGAAGTAGTGACAAATTACTAGTTAGTGACTAATTATTGATTAATGACTTAATACTAATTAACTGCTAATTAATGACACTTAAGCTTCGCCTTTAGGAGTGGAACGCGACAGCGTGTTGTAGCGCTGCCAGGCAGTCCACGGAACGCCAACACCCGTTCGCCGGTGGTGAGAAAACGTTTATTTGCTCCATTTTACAATATTTTTTGCGGCTTCAGATGGAGTCTTCCATCCTATCATCAGGGTCGGTTCCCTAGTCCAGGGCTCCGCTGAGGGTAGCTGCCCTGCGTGCACGCCTTACTAGTCCTTGTTGGACTTTCAGGATGTCGCTGGATAGGATCCTCTCCCACTGTTCCGCACTCGGGTTTTCTATTATGGGTAGCTTGTCTATTTTCTGGCAAGCCCATGTGGGTGGTGGTGGTGGTGAAAACATTTATTCAGAAGGGACAGGAGGTGTTTGGATCAGCCCGTAAGGGACCGATCCTTAAAAACACTAGGTGGAGGTCCCTAGTTTGGGACCCCAGTGGCGGTAGCCGCCGTCCGGGCGCGCCCGACTAAGGCTTGTTGGGCCTGTAAGTCGTGGCAGCAGAGCAGGGTCGCCTCCCAGTGTACCTGGGTTGGGTTGGGGATGGGGGGAATGGCCGGGTTGGAGGGGCAGGCCCACACCATGTGATAAGTGTCAGAAGACACCGCAGTACAGTGCGGGCAGTTGCCGCTAAAGGAGGGGTCGAAATGTTTTAGGGCTGCAGGGCACAGCAATGTATTGGTGAAGAGGCGGAGAAGGAGCCGTTCATACGCCTTCTTCAGGCCTTTACATGGGTGAGGGTAAAGGCGATGACTATCTTGATAGTAGGTTCTAATATCTTTGAAGGTATAGACAAGATTAAAATCGGGTTCCTGATCGGGTGGGGAGGAGAAAACAGCCCGGTAAGAAAGCGCGCGGGCGGCTGCGTCTGCTGCCTCGTTTCCTGCCAAACCCTGATGAGCAGGGGCCCATATAAGGTAACGGTGTGCGGGATCCGTATCCCGTATGCAATTTTGGTATATTCGATAGGCTAGGAAGGGAGTGCAGCCTTGTTCGACGTTCCGACAGGCCCCTCGCGAGTCGGTGATTATGTATTTTGAATTGGAATGATAGGCCGCGAGAGCTATTGCGACCTCTACTGCTTGTGTTGCACTGCGGGCTCTGAAAGTGAGGCCATTAACTGTGTTGCTGTTGTGAACTACCGCGGCCGTGTACCATCACCCGTGGTGAGGGCCGGAGACGTCTACGTAGTATACACCTTTTTTTTATGCGAAGCATATTAACGTAGGTTTTGGGCCTTCGCGCGACGCCCGGCGGTGGCCACCATTGACCTTCAAGTGACCTTCAAGTAGATCACGTGACATGACGTCACGTGATGACGTCACACCGGCTGCAGATGGAGCCTCATATCGCGCCGTCGGTCGCCTCCCGGCGGTGGCCACCATTGACCTTGAAGTGAGATCACATGATGTGACGTCACGTGATGACGTCACACCGGCTGCAAAATGGGGCCTCATATCGCGCCGTCGGGCGTCACCCGGCGGAGGCCTCCACGCTTCGGTTCGCGCCGTCGCGCGCGACGCGGCGGCGGCGCCATCATCGCTGCATCACGTGATATGTGACGTCACGCCAGGGATGAGGCGGCGCGCGCCCGCCGTCGCGTCTCTCTGTGCCCGCAACCGCGCCAGCGTCTTTGCGCCGGGCGTGTAAACGCTAAGGACATGCTTCGCATCCACTAGGCTTAACCTTGATAAGCCTCCAATTTTTTGTCAGAATGTCGGGCTAGCGCTTCCGCTCGAGTCAAGCGCCGACCATTATGGTCTTCATGTGACATGTTTGCTGGAAGAGGCCGCACGTGGAGGGCACGTCTCCACAGTTCTGGGATGTGAAACCTGTCTTCCATTGGAGGGGTGTGTTGCATATGGAGTCGAGCAAGAAGGCGGCGACCCGACTCCATTAGCGACAAGCGCGTGTACTGGTTTGTAAGGTGCGCCTCCCGGAGCTCCCGAAAAGTATTAACCACTCCAAGGGCCATAAGCCGGCTGTTTGAAGTAGTGATGGGGAGGTCAAGGGCACGTTTAGTAATTTTGCGAAGGATGACCTCAAGGGCGTCCTCCTCTTGTTTCCGTACGTGGAGATAAGGAGTCGAATAGAGAATTCCACTAGTTACGAAGGCATTTGCCAGCCGCAAGGCATCCTTATTTCGTAACCCTCCGCGTTTGTTGGAAACCCGGCGGACCATGCGGCCCACCTGGTCCCCCACCTTACGGAGATTGGCCAATTTAGTGTCTGGCCGCCTGTGTTTGTGTATGTAGAGTCCGAGTACCCATATCTCCTCACTTTAGTGTATGGGACCACTATCAAGAGAAAGAGGTATTTTAGTTGTGCACTTCTGTGAGGGGCGGAGGTGCACAAATTCCGATTTTTGAGGGGAACATTGAAGACCGCAGCGCGCTTAGCGGTCTGCTATCGTGGCCGCTGTTTGCAGGCTGGTTTCAATGTCCCCTGTGCAGCCCTGCGTGGCCCACAGAGTGATGTCATCGGCCTATAGGGCGTGCTGCACGCCGGCGACACCACTCAGCTGGGCCGGCATTTGCATCATGCCCAGATTGAAGAGCAGCGGGGAAAGTACCGCGCCTTGAAGGTTTCCCCGCGTGCCGAGTAGGTAAGGACCATGCTCTCTATCTTGAATTCGAATGTAGGATTGACGATCGATTAAAAATTCGCTTATGCATCAGAATGTGTTGAGGCCACAGTCGGTGTGGCTTAGGTTAGTGAGTATGATCTCATGTGTTACATTGTGAAATGCCCCTTTAAGATCCAAGGCGAGTACTGGCCGGTCATTATGGGGGCATTCGAGGGGGTCAAGGACTTCCCGATTGAGTTGCAGGAGAACACCCTGTGCGGATCTGTGTGGGCTTAATCCGAACATGGTGCTCGCAAAGACATGTTTTTGTTCAAGATATTGAGATGTTTGTGTGGGGGCGGGTATTTTCGTCTGATCCCTCTGTAGTAGTTAAGAATGTCTGTATAGCTTTGGGTTACCGGCTCGGGTTCCTCAGCGGGGTCGGGATTGTTGGATGCGCGGTTTGTTGCGTACCCTCGAGCTATCCTATCCGCCTCCTGATTTCCCGTAATGTCGGTACGTCCCGGCACCCAAACTATCGTGTGTTTGGCCTGGTTGTTTTCGGTTTTGCCACTTGAGAGGAGAATGCGGAGCGCGCTGTGGCTGATTCTGCCGTTTATGTAGTTGCGGCATGCAGCTTGTGAGTCGGTGAGTATAGTTACGGACCTGTTGGATCGGTAGCCCTCCGCTGCCGCTAGAGCCACGGCTGTCTCTTCAGCCTCGACTACCGTACAGTTCCGGATTGACACGCTGGTGATTTCTTTTAGGTCCGAATTGATCACCGTTGCCACTTTGCTTTTCTTGTGCTTTCTGTCACCAGTGTATGTAGCGGCGTCTACGTACACAGTGTGGTTTCTAGTTGCCCGTTCGGCGCGATGCCTTGCCCTTTGAACGCGACGCTTTTTGAGGAAAGGAAATTGCGCAGTAATTCTCTGTCATCTCGGTGGACACCCGAACCGCACCGTAAAGGAAGGGAGGAACGCCGCCCCCGCGAATTTTTAAGCATGAAATGCTTTTAGCCCCCGTTGTCCGCAGTGTGGTGACGTCACGCCGAGACCGAGAGCCATCATCCGGGCACTGAAATCCACTCATCCGGGCACTGAATTTCAGTCATCCGGGCTCTGAAACGAGAACATCCGGGCACCGTACGAGACTTAACGAGATTTAACGAGACTCTCTAAGCCCTCCTACGCGACCGGCATGCAAGCGCCGGTTGGCCTCCAAAGGAGTCACAAAAAATAACTGCTGCCAATGCTTCTCAATGTTTATCAAGATATCAGTCGCTGTGCGTTTGATAATGCACGGAATTATAATTTCCGATTTCTAATAACGCGCGCAAAAAGCACATAAATGCCACGATACACTTCGTTGTCATACGTGATTTCTTAGGGGCTTCGCGCATCGAAGCAAAGCCGCGCAGGCGCACAGGGGCCCGGGGGAGAAGCGCTGCGTTCAAAGGGCAAGGCATCGCGCCGAACGGGTGGTGGTGTTCCTCCCTTCCATTACGGTGCGGTTCCGGTGTCCACCGAGATGGCAGAGAATTACTGCGCCATTTCCTTTCCTCAAAAAACCTTGCGTTCAAATGGCAAGGCATCGCGCTGAACGGGTGGTGGCGTTCCTCCCTTCCTGTGCGGTGCGGTTCGGGTGTCCACCGAGATGACATTAGGCCCGTAAACATTTCATGCTTACTGTACTCTCGGTTACGGGAGAGGCGGTGGCCACCATTGACCTTCAAGTGACCTTCAAGTAGATCACGTGACATGACGTCACGTGATGACGTCACACCGGCTGCAGATGGAGCCTCATATCGCGCCGTCGGTCGCCTCCCGGCGGTGGCCACCATTGACCTTGAAGTGAGATCACATGATGTGACGTCACGTGATGACGTCACACCGGCTGCAAAATGGGGCCTCATATCGCGCCGTCGGGCGTCACCCGGCGGAGGCCTCCACGCTTCGGTTCGCGCCGTCGCGCGCGACGCGGCGGCGGCGCCATCATCGCTGCATCACGTGATATGTGACGTCACGCCAGGGATGAGGCGGCGCGCGCCCGCCGTCGCGTCTCTCTGTGCCCGCAACCGCGCCAGCGTCTTTGCGCCGGGCGTGTAAACGCTAAGGACATGCTTCGCATCCACTAGGCTTAACCTTGATAAGCCTCCAATTTTTTGTCAGAATGTCGGGCTAGCGCTTCCGCTCGAGTCAAGCGCCGACCATTATGGTCTTCATGTGACATGTTTGCTGGAAGAGGCCGCACGTGGAGGGCACGTCTCCACAGTTCTGGGATGTGAAACCTGTCTTCCATTGGAGGGGTGTGTTGCATATGGAGTCGAGCAAGAAGGCGGCGACCCGACTCCATTAGCGACAAGCGCGTGTACTGGTTTGTAAGGTGCGCCTCCCGGAGCTCCCGAAAAGTATTAACCACTCCAAGGGCCATAAGCCGGCTGTTTGAAGTAGTGATGGGGAGGTCAAGGGCACGTTTAGTAATTTTGCGAAGGATGACCTCAAGGGCGTCCTCCTCTTGTTTCCGTACGTGGAGATAAGGAGTCGAATAGAGAATTCCACTAGTTACGAAGGCATTTGCCAGCCGCAAGGCATCCTTATTTCGTAACCCTCCGCGTTTGTTGGAAACCCGGCGGACCATGCGGCCCACCTGGTCCCCCACCTTACGGAGATTGGCCAATTTAGTGTCTGGCCGCCTGTGTTTGTGTATGTAGAGTCCGAGTACCCATATCTCCTCACTTTAGTGTATGGGACCACTATCAAGAGAAAGAGGTATTTTAGTTGTGCACTTCTGTGAGGGGCGGAGGTGCACAAATTCCGATTTTTGAGGGGAACATTGAAGACCGCAGCGCGCTTAGCGGTCTGCTATCGTGGCCGCTGTTTGCAGGCTGGTTTCAATGTCCCCTGTGCAGCCCTGCGTGGCCCACAGAGTGATGTCATCGGCCTATAGGGCGTGCTGCACGCCGGCGACACCACTCAGCTGGGCCGGCATTTGCATCATGCCCAGATTGAAGAGCAGCGGGGAAAGTACCGCGCCTTGAAGGTTTCCCCGCGTGCCGAGTAGGTAAGGACCATGCTCTCTATCTTGAATTCGAATGTAGGATTGACGATCGATTAAAAATTCGCTTATGCATCAGAATGTGTTGAGGCCACAGTCGGTGTGGCTTAGGTTAGTGAGTATGATCTCATGTGTTACATTGTGAAATGCCCCTTTAAGATCCAAGGCGAGTACTGGCCGGTCATTATGGGGGCATTCGAGGGGGTCAAGGACTTCCCGATTGAGTTGCAGGAGAACACCCTGTGCGGATCTGTGTGGGCTTAATCCGAACATGGTGCTCGCAAAGACATGTTTTTGTTCAAGATATTGAGATGTTTGTGTGGGGGCGGGTATTTTCGTCTGATCCCTCTGTAGTAGTTAAGAATGTCTGTATAGCTTTGGGTTACCGGCTCGGGTTCCTCAGCGGGGTCGGGATTGTTGGATGCGCGGTTTGTTGCGTACCCTCGAGCTATCCTATCCGCCTCCTGATTTCCCGTAATGTCGGTACGTCCCGGCACCCAAACTATCGTGTGTTTGGCCTGGTTGTTTTCGGTTTTGCCACTTGAGAGGAGAATGCGGAGCGCGCTGTGGCTGATTCTGCCGTTTATGTAGTTGCGGCATGCAGCTTGTGAGTCGGTGAGTATAGTTACGGACCTGTTGGATCGGTAGCCCTCCGCTGCCGCTAGAGCCACGGCTGTCTCTTCAGCCTCGACTACCGTACAGTTCCGGATTGACACGCTGGTGATTTCTTTTAGGTCCGAATTGATCACCGTTGCCACTTTGCTTTTCTTGTGCTTTCTGTCACCAGTGTATGTAGCGGCGTCTACGTACACAGTGTGGTTTCTAGTTGCCCGTTCGGCGCGATGCCTTGCCCTTTGAACGCGACGCTTTTTGAGGAAAGGAAATTGCGCAGTAATTCTCTGTCATCTCGGTGGACACCCGAACCGCACCGTAAAGGAAGGGAGGAACGCCGCCCCCGCGAATTTTTAAGCATGAAATGCTTTTAGCCCCCGTTGTCCGCAGTGTGGTGACGTCACGCCGAGACCGAGAGCCATCATCCGGGCACTGAAATCCACTCATCCGGGCACTGAATTTCAGTCATCCGGGCTCTGAAACGAGAACATCCGGGCACCGTACGAGACTTAACGAGATTTAACGAGACTCTCTAAGCCCTCCTACGCGACCGGCATGCAAGCGCCGGTTGGCCTCCAAAGGAGTCACAAAAAATAACTGCTGCCAATGCTTCTCAATGTTTATCAAGATATCAGTCGCTGTGCGTTTGATAATGCACGGAATTATAATTTCCGATTTCTAATAACGCGCGCAAAAAGCACATAAATGCCACGATACACTTCGTTGTCATACGTGATTTCTTAGGGGCTTCGCGCATCGAAGCAAAGCCGCGCAGGCGCACAGGGGCCCGGGGGAGAAGCGCTGCGTTCAAAGGGCAAGGCATCGCGCCGAACGGGTGGTGGTGTTCCTCCCTTCCATTACGGTGCGGTTCCGGTGTCCACCGAGATGGCAGAGAATTACTGCGCCATTTCCTTTCCTCAAAAAAATTCTCTGCCTCTCCCGTAACCGAGAGTACAGTAAGCATGAAATGTTTACGGGCCTAATGTCATCTCGGTGGACACCCGAACCGCACCGCACAGGAAGGGAGGAACGCCACCACCCGTTCAGCGCGATGCCTTGCCATTTGAACGCAAGGTTTTTTGAGGAAAGGAAATGGCGCAGTAATTCTCTGCCATCTCGGTGGACACCCGAACCGCACCGTAATGGAAGGGAGGAACGCCACCACCCGTTCGGCGCGATGCCTTGCCCTTTGAACGCAGCGCTTCTCCCCAGGATCACGTATGACAACGAAGTGTAACGTGTCATTATTTATGTGCTTTTTGCACGCGTTATTAGAAATCGAAAATTATAATTCCGTGCATTATCAAACCCACAGCTCCACTGATATCTTGATAAACATTGAGAAGGCACTGGCAGCAGTTATTTTTTGTCTCGTTTGGAGACCAGCCGGCGCTTGCATGCCGGTCGCGTAGGAGGGCTTAGAGAGTCTCGTTAAATCTCGTTAAGTCTCGTACGGTGCCCGGATGTTCTCGTTTCAGAGCCCGGATGAGTGGAATTCAGTGCCCGGATAACTGGAATTCAGTGCCCGGATGAGTGGATTTCAGTGCCCGGATGAGTGGATTTCAGTGCCCGGATGATGGCTCTCGGTCTCGGCGTGACGTCACCACACTGCCGACAACGGGAGCTAAAAGCATTTCATGCTTAAAAACTCTGCCTCTCCCGTAAACGAGAGTAGAGTAAGCAGGAAATGTTTACGGGCCTAATGTCATCTCGGTGGACACCCGAACCGCACCGTACAGGAAGGGAGGAACGCCACCACCCGTTCAGCGCGATGCCTTGCCATTTGAACGCAAGGTTTTTTGAGGAAAGGAAATGGCGCAGTAATTCTCTGCCATCTCGGTGGACACCCGAACCGCACCGTAAAGGAAGGGAGGAACGCCACCACCCGTTCGGCGCGATGCCTTGCCCTTTGAACGCAGCGCTTCTCCCCCGGGCCCCTGTGCGCCTGCGCGGCTTTGCTTCGATGCGCGAAGCCCCTAAGAGATCACGTATGTCAACGAAGTGTAACGTGGCATTTATGTGCTTTTTGCACGCGTTATTAGAAATCGGAAATTATAATTCCGTGCATTATCAAACCCACAGCTCCACTGATATCTTGATAAACATTGAGAAGGCACTGGCAGCAGTTATTTTTTGTCTCGTTTGGAGACCAACCGGCGCTTGCATGCCGGTCGCGTAGGAGGGCTTACAGAGTCTCGTTAATTCTCGTTAAGTCTCGTACGGTGCCCGGATGTTCTCGTTTCAGAGCCCGGATGACTGGAATTCAGTGCCCGGATGAGTGGATTTCAGTGCCCGGATGACTGGAATTCAGTGCCCGGATGAGTGGATTTCAATGCCCGGATGAGTGGATTTCAATGCCCGGATGAGTGGATTTCAATGCCCGGATGAGTGGATCTCGGTCTCGGCGTGACGTCACCACACTGCCGACAACGGGGGCTAAAAGCATTTCATGCTTAAAACCTTGCGTTCAAATGGCAAGGCATCGCGCTGAACGGGTGGTGGCGTTCCTCCCTTGCTGTACGGTGCGGTTCGGGTGTCCACCGAGATGACATTAGGCCCGTAAACATTTCATGCTTACTGTACTCTCGGTTACGGGAGAGGCAGAGATTTTTTTTTTTTCATCTTTCCTCTTCCGCTCTCAGCTTCCCCCTTTCCTCACTACGTGGTTGAGGTGTCAACCCGGAAGTGGTATAGTTACTTTCATTCCCTCAAAAAGCAATATTTTTCTTTTTTAGATTGGTTTCCTCGTGTGGCGGAGAGAAACGAGAAATCGGAAACCCACAACGTGCCCAGTAGGATTCGCGCGAATGTCAAGGAAAGGCACTGTTCTATACGCTGCGGGTTTATGGCGGCATCGATGGACTTTCCATCGAAGCTAGCCGTTATAAATTCGCTAGGCGCGTGCGGTGTTTCTGTGACTCAGACACCGCCCTCGTGTCGGCGCGGCTCTCCCTTTTAACCTCAACATTGAGCTCCTCTTCTTTCAACCGTCTTATATCTGCATATGGGAGAGACACCGGCCCATTTGACGCCAATCGAAAAGCCGCGGCACTTCCCTATTCTTTATACGTGGGTCAGCTCAGTGAATGAGTGCATGCGCTCCTTCGTGAATCCCGCATCCGAGGCCACCTGAGCCCGGTTTAAAGAACCTCGGGCTAAAAGGTTGGCGGCCTCGTTTCCGGGATTCCCGGAGTGCGCAGGCACCTATATCAGCTCCACTTGGCGGGGCGCGGGTGCATCGGGCGAGTCCAGTATGCCAAAAGCAGGGACATGGATTCGGCCTCGAGCAAAATTTAGAATCGCAGTTTTTGAATCACTGAAAATGTACCGGGCTTCCGTGCGGGTGATTGCGAGTGCAATGGCGGCTTCCTCTGCAGCCTCTGGGGATGTGTTGGGAGAGAGAGGTAGTGTGATGAGGGCAGATAATGAGGAGTCCACCACAGCTGCTGTCGCTTCATCACCCGTGCAGGCAGCGTCCACCCATACGGCGTCCGGCTCGGAGCCACGTACGCTCGATGGAGTGCCTTCGCACGGGCTCTGCGGCGCTGCTCATGGTGGGACGGGTGCATGTTCCTCGGGAGCGGCCTGATGAGGAGCTCCTACCCTCCGCCTCACCCCTCCCTAGATAACAGACACGCAACACTCTGGCGCAGATTACAGACACACACTCTCCCCGCGCCCCTTACCCTAGCCCACTATCATCCCTCCTTCCCTACTCCGGCATGCGCCCTATGCCCAGAACCCTTCGCTTCTTCCCTCCACATCCTTTCCCTCTGCCCGGCGGACCCTCCACCGCGGGACCTAGAGAACCTGAAGACCTGGGAGGACTGGGAGACCCTGCTGCGCTCGGAGGACCCGGCCGTGCAGACCATCGCCACCGGCCGGGCTGCCAGTGTTATGGACCTCAGGAACATAAACACTTGAGTGGAGTGGGGTCGTGCGGGGACCGTGGGGCGTGCCCCGAATTCCTGTTGTAATAAAGTTTTCTCTCTCTCTCCCTATTCTTCCATCTTGCGTCGACCTGCTGGCACTTATTAAGGCGAAAGCCTTTAATGCCTCATACTGTCGTGACCAAGGCGTGCTAGCAAATGTGTCCGCGTTTCGGATGCATGCCTTATATGGGCATATGCCCATCAATAGCCAATCGATACTTAATCGCGTGCGATCGAAAGACATCGGAACATGATATAAATGGATTTCATGATTATACCATTCTACTTAATGACTAAATGAGTAATTGATAATTAGTAGTAGTTAAGAAGTGGCATGTGGGACTGTGCACTGTGCCTATACCTTAACTAACACTAATTAATCAGTGTACTAGTTAAGATCACGTTAACTATCACTAACCATTCATTAACTAGTATCACGAAATGTGCGTCATGCTTAACTATCATTAAACATCGTTAATAGTTAAACGTTTCTAGACGTTTCATAGACAATGTGTCGAACATTCTAGAGAGTTCCATCACTTTTCAGTGTGACAGGACATGATGGGTGGCATGAGAACAATGGTAAAGGCCAATTAACCAAAATAACCTTTCTAGTCACACCGCATAAATAAATAAAACCGAGTAGGAAATTGGTCGAGTTGAAAAATCAAACCAGGGTATCCGAAGTCGGATGATTCCCGCTAGGGGGCGTGGAGTATGGACGCACCCCATATCGGCTCCACACAAAACCGACGGAATTCACCAGTCGCCAGCATCATCGGCCCACATTTCACCACCCACTGATCTGTGAAGGTGAGCGCCGTACGCTATCAGTTTTTGGCACGACTACGCCATTTTCGGGCACCCACGGCCCCCCCCCCTTCCCTCTGTGACCGCTTCGCCTGGGCTAGGCCTCGCTCCGCTGGGAGTTAGGCCTACTCCGACGGACGCTTCCGCCACCAACGCCAGCATGGAGGTGCAGGGAGAAGTTATTAACCCCCGCGACTGTGACCCAAGGGACTGGACTCACATCCTTGGTGTGGCTGCCCGCGCCAAGGATGTTCCTTCAGCAACCCAAAGCCAGGAGGCCGCAGCCTCTGCTACCAGTACCCCCAAGCCTTCATGCCCTGACAAATCGGCGCACCTGAAAGCAACGCGCTCAGCTGCGCAGCGTTCGCGGCACCAGCCGCCGCTTCCCGCTGCGGACTACAAGGTCGTTTTTAGATCAAGAGGCGGGCTGCAGCTGGACCTGCTTCCGCCCCGACAACTACGGGAGGCCATTCTTCAAGCGGCGTCCCAGCTCCACGAACCAACGCGTACCCAACTCAGGGTACACCCACTGAACAACACATGCACCCTGAGTACGCCCCTAAAAGATGACGCGCTCTCTCTGGTTCGAGTGACGACCATAAAATACCAAGGCACGGACTACGCCGTCGCACCTTACATAGCCCCGCCGGACGGAGCGGTACGCGGAGTCATCTCCAATGCGTACTGGAACGAGACCCCAACGCAGCTCCTGCAAGATCTTATCACCGGCAACCCAGACGCTCTCATCGTGGACGCCCGCCGAATGGGCGCCACGCGTTCCATTCTAGTCACGTTCCGTGCTGGCCCTGTCCCACGGGCCGTTCTTTTTGGAGGCGCCCCCCACCGGTGCACACCTTACAGAGGGCATATAGACGCCTGCACGAACTGTCGCGTCCCAGGCCACCGGGCGGATGTGTGTGTCCACCCAAGATCCAATAAGTGCCCTCGCTGCAGGCAGTCCCACCCCAAGGAAGCTGTGCCCTCATGTACCCCCAGCTGCATTCTCTGCGGAGGCCCTCATATGACCGGAGCGGGGAACTGCAAGGGACGGGGCCGCAAACTAGCGACCCCGAGGAACGCTCTCCCTCCTCCGAGTACGTCGCGGCTTTCCCGCGGCGATCAACCAAGCACAGCCAGCGGACGCAGCTCGACGGCTTCCCGGTCGCTTTCCACAACCGGGCAGAATGGCAGCAAGAACGCCTCGCGTCTCACCTGGGCAGACCGCGTTTCCGGCAAAACCACCCGTCAACCCCCACCACCCCAGTCCTCCCAGGCAGATCCGAGAGACCAGGAACTCAAGGCCTTGCGTGACGAGGTAAGCCGCCTTTCCTCGCTCCTAATCACCCCTTCCCCCTCCATGCCCCCTCAACCCGCACCCCCTGTCATTAACCCGACTTCATCATGAACAGACACTTCGAGCACCCCTCCTGCAAAGAAGCAGCGCACCTCAGACGCCACACCCCCTCCCGTGCACTCAGAAATAGACGCTAAATTAGCAGCCCTCGAAGCCAAATTTGACCACAAACTCAAAGAGCTAGACGCCCGCCTCGAGGCCAAATTCAATCACCTTGCCGCCACCCTCACCGAAAAACTTGACCAGCGTATGGACGCTATGCTTACCAAGATGATGGAACTCTTGGAAAATAATCTTACCCATCGGTACACCCAACTTCAAACCCCCTCCACTACCCCCATCCTACCTCCGCAAGCACAAGCCACCTTTCCTGAGCAACACATACCAATTGACACCCATCTTACTAGCATCCTCAATCCCCCTACTATCCAATATGGCGGGGGGAGCTCTAATTATCTCCCCATTTTAACTTGGAACTGCCGCGGCTTCCGGGCCAAGCGCGCACCTCTGCAACAAATTCCTACCATCACACCAACGCCCCACGTACTTCTGCTCCAGGAGACTGCTCACCGGGCAACCCTCCCCAGCTACACATCTACACATTCAGATACCACTAACACACCCAGGGCGTCCACACTTGTCCACCGCAGCCTCACCTACAAAACTCATCACATCACGTCTGAGACGCCCTGCGTGATCACTGAACTTATACATCACACACATTCACTTCCTTCTATATTTATAGCAAACATATACCACCCCCCGTCCCAGCCGATGGCCTCGCTAGAATCACTTCTGCGAGACCTACATCATCTAGCAGGGAAACAACCCCTACTCATCGGCGGGGACTTCAACAGTCAGCATACTGACTGGGGATACACAACCACAACACATCGAGGTCGCAGGCTCTGGCTGCTCCTGCAGAACCTCCAACTCACTGTGCACAACACGTTTCAGACGCCTACGAGGATCGGCAACAGTGTCAGCATGGACACCAGTCCGGACCTGACGCTGAGCCGCTGTGATCATTACATTATACAAATCACTGTCCCGTACAAACCACCCCGTCACGCAAATACAACACACAAACTCATCAACTGGGATGCCTTT
Source organism: Amblyomma mixtum (assembly GCF_055824585.1). Taxonomy (NCBI): domain Eukaryota; kingdom Metazoa; phylum Arthropoda; class Arachnida; order Ixodida; family Ixodidae; genus Amblyomma; species Amblyomma mixtum. Next base: position 206,964,230 of record NC_143012.1, on the reverse strand, counting down.
CGCGCTGCACGCACCGCCCTCCCAGACGCTCCCATCGCAGACATCGATGCATGGGTGCAGTCACTCAAGCACGACGTTCACCACAATACGGGACACATTGAAACTACAACCGAAATCCCTACACTCGACACACGCCTAGCCCACCTCTGGGAAGCTTATCACAGCCTCCTGGAACGCTGGAAAGGCAACAAACACAACAGAACACTTAAAAAGCGGCTGGCCGCGCTGCAGACACAAATCCAACAGCACTCTGAGGAGCTCTGCCGGTCTAACTGGGGACAGATATGTGACGGAATTGCCGGAAACCTCTCCAGCAAACGCGCATGGCAACTCCTCCGACACCTCATTGACCCCACACGCACCAAATCAGCAACAAAGCACCACGTGACACGACTCACACATGAACACATTGACGATTCCGACACCCTCCTAGACACACTTCAAACCATGTACACCTCTCCAGGCGCCCCCACACCCCTGCCGTGCTACACAGGACAGGCAAATCCCACACTCGACACCGACATCACGGAGACGGTAGTCAGAGCGGCCCTCCTGATTCTCCGCGCCAACTCTGCACCTGGTGCGGACCAAATCACAAACTCCATCCTCCGTAATCTGGATGACCAGTCGATCACCCACATTACGAAATACTTCAACCAGTGCTGGAGGGAGGGTAGCCTCCCGCAGTCGTGGCGCCACGCGAAGGTAATATTCATACCCTAACCCAACAAACCACTTACCATTCAAAGCCTTAACCCGATTTCGCTAACCTCATGCCTCGGGAAGCTCCTCGAGCATGTTATGTTAGCGAGACTCACAAGTCACATGGCGGACAACAATATTTACCCGCATAGCATGGTGGGATTCCGCCCCCATCTATCCGCACAGGACGCGTGCTGCAACTCACACACGACCTTTTTGACCCGCTTCTTCCAGGTCACACCAAGGCAGTCTTAGCTTTGGATCTTTCCAAAGCTTTTGATCGCACTGAACATCAGGCGATTTTGACTGCTCTATCCCCATTGAATGTGGGTGTGCGCACGTATGCCTACATTCAAGCATTTCTCACTGACCGCACGGCTGAGATACACTTCGGACCTTTGTCTTCCCCCTCCTACACGCTTCAGAGTATCGGCACCCCTCAAGGGTCCGTCCTTTCCCCCTTTCTCTTCAACATTACCCTTCATCCCCCTCGCCCGAAAATTGGCGACTATTCCCCATCTGAAGCACACTCTTTATGCCGACGATATCACCCTGTGGACAACCCACGGCAGCGACGGCGACATAGAGAACACCTTACAGGAAGCAGCCACGCTCACCCAAAATTACGCACGGACCATCGGACTGTCTTGCTCCCCAGAGAAGTCCGAACTGCTCCTCATCCGTCCTAAGAATCACCGCTGTCCCCGCTCCCCCATTGCCATTGAACTGAATGGTGACCCGGTGCCTGAGGTTGGCACCCTCCGTGAATTGGGCCTGCACATCCAGAACGATGGCAAAAACACCACCACTCTGAAGAAACTCAAGCAGGTTGTAGGCGCGATATCGCACCTCATCCGCAGGGTTTCGGGACATCATAGAGGCATGAAGGAGCGTGACCTATGTCGCCTCATTCATGCCTTTGTCCTCAGCCGTGTGGTGTACACTACCACATACTTACAACTATCCAAACATGACATTAACGCTTTGGATGCTTTGATTCGCAAGGCATTCAAAGTAGCACTTCATCTTCCTCTCAACACACCCACTGACAGATTACTAGGCTTGGGCCTCCACAACACGATCGGGGAACTGGTGGAGGCCCACCGACAGGCCCAATACATCAGGCTTACAAAAACCTCCACAGGTCGGTATATCCTGGACTCCCTCGGAATCAGAATACCTGCCAACGACCCAACCCTCCTCGCCATCCCACGATCCCTTCACCAGGAGCTCCTCATCAGGCCGCTCCCGAGGAACATGCACCCGTCCCACCATGAGGAGCGCCGCAGAGCCCGTGCGAAGGCACTCCATCGAGCGTACGGCTCCCAGCCGGACGCCGTATGGGTGGACGCTGCCTGCACGGCTGATGAATCGACAGCAGCTGTGGTGGACTCCTCTTTATCTGCCCTCATCATACTACCTCTCCCTCACAACACCTCCCCAGAGGCTGCAGAGGAAGCCGCCATTGCACTCGCAATCACCCGCACGGAAGCCCGGTACATTTTCAGTGATTCAAAAACTGCGATTCTAAATTTTGCTCGAGGCCGAATCCATGTCCCTGCTTTTGGCATACTGGACTCGCCCGATGCACCCCCGCCCCGTCAAGTGGAGCTGATATGGGCGCCTGCGCACTCCGGGAATCCCGGAAACGAGGCCGCCAACCTTTTAGCCCGAGGTTCTTTAAACCGGGCTCAGGTGGCCTCGGATGCGGGATTCACGAAGGAGCGCATGCACTCATCCAGTGAGCTGACCCAGGTATACAGAGCCTCACGCCAGCTCTACCCTCCGCCCCACCCCTCCCTAGATAACAGACACGCAACACTCTGGCGCAGATTACAGACACACACTCTCCCCGCGCCCCTTACCCTAGCCCACTATCATCCCTCCTTCCCTACTCCGGCATGCGCCCTATACCAGAACCCTTCGCTTCTTCCCTCCACATCCTTTCCCTTTTACCCTTTTACCCTTTTATTGGTCCTCCCAGGTCTTCAGGTTCTCTAGGTCCCGCGGTGGAGGGTCCGCCTAGAGAACCTGAAGACCTGGGAGGACTCGGAGACGCTGCTGCGCTCGGAGGACCCGGCCGTGCAGACCATCGCCACCGGCCGGGCTGCCAGTGTTATGGACCTCAGGAACATAAACACTTGAGTGGAGTGGGGTCGTGCGGGGACCCTGGGGCGTTCCCCGAATTCCTGTTGTAATAAAGTTTTCTCTCTCTCTCTCACGACATGAGGGAGATCGGCCTGAGGTTCTCGACCTGGAGTTTCTTGCCTGGCTTCGGGATCATTACCACTACCGCGTGTTTCCACTCGGCCGGCACTGTTCCTTCTTGCCAGAGCTTGTTGAAGTAGGCTGTGAGCTGATCTATGGCTCCATCGCTGAGGTTTCTTATGAGCGAGTTCTTGATTCTGTCCGCCCCCGCTGCTGTGTTTATTGTTGCCGACCTGATCGCCTCGACGACTTCCTCTCTCGTTATGGGCCGATCCATGGTTGGACTCTCTTCGCCCTGGTACTCTTCTTGGTAGCTTTCGACCTGGTCTCTGCCGTAGCATTTGACCCGGTCTTCCTCGAGTAGCTGTTCGTCCGTGCCTGTTTGCTGGTGCACCAGCCTCTGAATCGATTTGCCGCTTTCTGATTTGTACGAGAAAGTAATCACAAAAAGGATCCAGTCGCACCTAGAGAAGAACCAACTGTACCCAGACAGCATGTACGGGTTCAGAGCCCACCTGTCTACGCAGGACGTACTACTCCAACTCAAGGAGGAAGTACTCGAGAAAATGCCGAGAAGTGGCGAAAACGTTGTCATGGCCCTCGACATAAAGGGAGCCTTCGACAACGTGAGCCACGCCGCCATCATGGAAGGCATCAACAACACCAACTGCGGGGGAAGAACCCACGACTACATCAGGGCCTTCCTGAGCGACAGAACAGCGACCGTGGGACTAGGCGAGCTGAGAAGCGATGTCTTCACCACGCCTTGCAAAGGAACACCCCAAGGCTCCGTGATATCGCTCGTCCTGTTCAATATGGCGATGATCGGGCTAGCAAGACGACTCAAGGAAATCCCGGGCATCCAACACGCGATGTATGCCGACAACATCACGGTGTGGGTCACCCAAGGATCGTTAGGGGAGAAGCAAGACAGACTACAAGAAGCTGCGACCTGCGTAGAGACCTACGTCAGGGAGAGAGGCCTGAGATGTTCGACGGAGAAGTCGGAAATCATCACGATCGGAAGAAATCCTACCAAAGCCTCGCTGGAAGTAGTTCTAGAGGGGCAACTGATCCAAGAACAGAACATGGTACGAATCCTAGGCATGTGGCTGCAGAGCAGCCGAAAATGCAGCCATACCATCAGCCTGCTGAGAAGAGCCGCGGAGCAGGTTGGCAGAATGATCAGTAGAGTCTCTCAGAGAAGGTACGGGAGGAAAGAAGATACCCTCAAACTCGTCAACAGCCTAATCGTTAGCAGAGTTATGTACTCCTTGCCCTACCACGCAACAACAAAGGCGGAGCGAGAGCAAGCCGACTGTATTCTCAGGAAGGCATACAAGATTGCTCTACACCTGCCCAGAAACGCATCAAACGAGAAGCTACTCCAACTCGGAATCAGCAATACCTTCGATGAGCTTGCCGAGGCTCAATTAGGGGCACAACTCATCAGACTCAGAGGCTCCTCTACGGGAAGGGCGCTCCTGAGAAGGTTGGGTCGGAACACGTGCGGACTGGTAGACAGATACGCGGACGTACCGGACGACCTTAGAAAGACCTTTAATGTAGGACCCCTGCCTAAAAAGATGGATCCTAACCTACACGAGGACAGACGAAAAGCAAGGGCCGAGCAGATAGAAAGGAGGCTAGGCCGATCAGAGAACACAGTCTATACGGACGCCTCCATGTACGTACATGCAGGGAAGCGCTTAGCCGCTACGGTGGTAGTTAATAGCACAGGAGACATGGCCACATGCGCCTCAGTGGAGGTCGTGGGCATAACGGAGGCCGAGGAAATTGCCGTCGCGCTGGCGGTAGCAGAAGGCTAAAGGAAAGGCCGATCCCTAAACATCTTAACAGACTCGAAAGAAACGTGTAAAAACTATACGAAGGGCAGAATTAGCGGCATGGCCCTCAGGATAATCAGTGGGGCAGCAGCCTCTGCTGAGAAGACACCCATACAACACATAATCTGGGTCCCAGGCCACGCAGGCGTAGCGGGGAACGAAAGAGCAGACAGCCTAGCTCGAGGGCTTACATACCGAGCAGGCATGTCAGATGTTCTGGAGCTTCAGCTACTAGCATGCGAGGGGGGATACACAGAGACATTACAACTATACAGGGGGACTAGATTCAAGTACCCACCACCACACAAAGCCCTCACGAGGGAGGAAGCAGTCGGCTGGCGTAGGCTACAAACAAACTCCTTCCCCAACTTGTAGATCTATAACAAGATGTCACCAACACAATACAGAGCAAACTGCCCCTGGTGCGGCGACACACCCACACTATACCACATCACATGGGAGTGCGAACGAAATAAAGCATTCCACCAACACGAATTCCCGAGTGCGGAGCAATGGGAGAGCCGGCTCACCAGCAGCGAGCTCGCGGCCCAAAGGGCCTTAGTGCGGCACGCTACTGATGCAGCGCGACTCAGTGGAGCCCTGGACTAGGGGCCCAACCTTGCTGAAGAGAAGCCTCAAGTCGCCGGCGCCACGAAAGACGACGGAGGCTTCGAATCCGCGAATCTCTTAACAGATCTCAATAAAAGTTTTCTACTACTACTACTACTCTCTCTCTCTCTATCCGAAGTCTGAGACGAGCGCGCTAACCACTCCGCCATGCCAGCTCTTCTTTTTTTGTCGTTATTGCAGCTCGATGGTTTGGAATGAACAAAGACGCGTCTAGCTAATACGGCGTCTTCGTTCACTCCCATCTTCCTCCCTTTCCTTACAGCGAGGTTCAGGTGTCCTACGAGAGATACTAGAGAGAGAGATACATTTCCTTTCTTCAAAAACCAATTTACCGTCCAGCAAGGCGTAGAGCCGAATGGGCGATGGCGTTCTGTGGCCTCCCTGGCAGCGTTGCAAGACGCTGTCTGTCACGTTCTACTCTTAGAGGCGAAGCTTGACAGCTTAACCACACATCAGTGACGCAAGCAGCAACACTGCACTTAAGGCTTTCGCCTCACCGCACTTTAAATCAACAAAGTGCCCCCCCCCCTGATTTTTTTCATTCGTTGTTGTTAGTGTCTATTTATTGTGAAGAAAAATAAAAAATGGCTGAGGCTTAGCTTAGGTTAAGCCTAGTCAGATGCGAAGCATATTGTCGCCGAGTTGCATATCGAACACGCCGCTTGGCTAGGCGTTCTTCACGCTCTTCATCAGTCTCTGTAGCACGCCGCAACTTTTGCTTCTCATTCCAACGAGCAGCCCTGTCTCCAGGAGGCATCTCTATCCTGTGTACGCCTAGCAGAGGCAGGCGCACCCCCTTGTATACCGCCGCTCCAGCATCACGTATTCACTACAGCGCACCTAGCGGCAGAAGCAGGAAACACATTGGTCGCGACGCCTCGCTCGACGGCGCGAGCTGGGGCCCCGTTTCTCCTATGTCGTTACGTCCCGCATCACGTGGTCCTCCTTGGTCGCGACGCCTCGCGCGACGGCGCGAGCTGGGCCCCCGTTTCTCATCTGCTGTGACGTCACGCACCACGTGGTCATCCTTGGTCATGACGCCTCGCGCGACGGCGCGAGTTGGGCCCCCGTTTTATGCGAAGCATACTAAAATAGCCCAACCCAGCTCCTCGAGCGCGGCGGTGTCGTTACCATTGACCTTTCGTGACCTCCATGTCATACCACGTGATGCGTGACGTCACAGCAGATGAAAAACGGGGGCCCAACTCGCGCCGTCGCGCGAGGCGTCGTGACCAAGGATGACCACGTGGCGCGTTACGTAACGACATAGGAGAAACGGGGCCCCAGCTCGCGCCGTCGCGCGAGGCGTCGCGACCAATGTGTTTCCTGCTTCTGCCGCTAGGTGCGCTGTAGTGAACACGTGATGCTGGAGCGGCGGTATACAAGGGGTTGCGCCTGCCTCTGCTAAAATGCGTCGAGGTGGGGCACCGGGTCGGGATCGCATAACAGTGAAACTGTTGGCGAACCTCTCCGACTCTGCATACCTCCACTTGCTACAATACATAAATCAATCAGATCTGGGATGGGTGTCCACTCCCCCTCGAATGGAAAACATCGCTTGTAACGTTCATCCCCAAAGCAGGTAAAGCCGTGACTACGGACAACTTAAGACCCATCTCATTGACCTCGTGTGTGGGAAAACTCATGGAGACGATGGTTCTGGATCGCCTCTCTCCATACATGGAGGGTAAGGGCCTCTTTGCAGACACTATGTTCGGGTTCCGCCCGCACATGTCTGCACAGGATGTCCTACTCCAACTACACAGGGACATAATACGACCCACAGCCATGCAACAAAACGACAAGGCCATTCTCGCCCTCGATCTTAAGGGGGCGTTTGACAATGTTAAACATGCCACCATACTCTCTAACTTGAACACCACTAACTGCGGGGCGAAGGCCTTCGCCTATGTCAGAGACTTCCTCTCTGCGCGTCAGGCACTCCTCCGGATCGAGGACGAGGAATACGGCCCGTACTCTATGGGTACACGAGGTACACCACAGGGGGCGGTGTTATCACCGCTCCTTTTCAACATCGCCATGATGCACCTGCCCGGCCGACTGGCTCAGGTGGAGGGCATAAACATGCACTCTACGCAGACGATATTACAATCTCGACCACCGAGCGGAGCCTTGGGGAGAGGGAGAACCGCCTTCAGCAGGCCGCCTCCATAGTTGATGCATATGCTGCCGACTGTGGTCTCCAATGTGCTCCCGCCAAATCAGAGCTTCTACACGTCAGGACAAACCACAAGGGCAACACGTCTCTACACATATCTCTGTCGGGCGGTCCCATCAGAGAAGTGGCAGAGCTCCGGATCCTGGGTCTTTTCATCAATAACAAACTTAAGCCGGACTCTACTATAGCAAAACTCAAGAGCATAGGTGAACAGGTAGGGCGCATGATCCACCGTGTTTCCAACAAGCGGGGTGGTCTGCGGGGCAGGGACGCGCTACGGCTCGCCCATGCCTTCGTGACCAGCCGGATCCTCTACGCCGTGCCGTACCTACGCACCACCAAACAACAAGACGAGCGCATTGACGCCATCATCAGGAAGACAACAAAGCAAGCATTGGACCTCCCGGTGGCTAAATCCAACGCCAAACTGAAGGCGTTGGGAGTGGTAAACTCCTATCAGGAGTTGCGGGAGGCCCACCTCGTGAACCAATATACGCGGCTATCGCAGACGGTTCCTGGGCGCCGCCTGCTAAACCGCTTACACATCCAACCTACATGCATACCAGAGGGGACGGAGAACATCCCGGTGCTGTGGCGCCACATGCTCTTGGTCGCTCCGCTCCCTCGTAACATAGACATGGCTTCACATGAAGGCAGACGACAAGCGCGGGTTCGCACGCTTGAGAGGCAGTATGGATATAAAGAGGGCGTCTACTACGTGGACATCACAGGGCCGTCACCCACGGGATTCTTCACGGCTGCCGTAGTCCACCGGGGAATGAATGTCAATGGCCTATCTTTTCGGGCCCCAAATTCAACGCGAGCGGAGGAAGTCGCAATAGCTCTCGCTGCCGCCGATCCAAAATCGAGAACAGTTATCACGGACTCTCGCCGGGCCTGTGAACATTATCTTGCAGGCGAAATATCCCCTCTTGCCTCCCAAATTCTAAGACGCGCTCCCGCCGATCCAACTCGCACAAAAGTGATCTGGGCTCCTGGCCACCAGGGTCTACGAGGCAATGAGGCCGCTGATGCGGCCGCCCGAGCGCTCACACACCGGGCTCCTCATCCTAGCCCTCCTGGCTCAGAAGCTCATAAACCGCTTCTGCGGTTCCGCGAAATCCTAATTCATTATTGCGACAGCCACCGTCTCTACCCAGTACCTGCCAAGGGGCTGAGTAAGGCGGAGGAGCGAACTCTGCGGCGCCTGCAGACAGGAACTCTTCTCTGTCCTGCCATAGCAAAACACTTCGATCCGAACACAGATGGGCGCTGCCCGCACTGTGGAGAGATCTGCGATATCTTTCACATGGTGTGGGCATGTACTCGGAATCCTCACCTTCCCCCTTCCCCCACCCCCACCCGAGAGGCATGGGAGACTGCCCTCCTCAACTGCTCCACGCTGGAGTCTCAAAGGGCTCTAGTAAAGCGGGCGCGAGACGGGGCCTCGTCGTGCGGTGTCCCGGACTAAGGATACCGACCATGTAGCAGGGTTTCTTGACCCTCAAACTCTCTTTGTTAATTAAAGTTTTTCACCACCACCACCACCTCTGCTAGGCGTACACGGGATAGAGATGCCTCCTGGAGACAGGGCTGCTCGTTGGAATGAGAAGCAAAAGTTGCGACGTGCTACAGAGACTGATGAAGAGCGTGAAGAACGTCTTGCCAAGCGGCGTGCTCGATATGCAACTCGGCGACAATATGCTTCGCATCTGAGTAGGCTTAACCTAAGCTAAGCCTGAGCCATTTTTCATCTGCTGTGACGTCACGCATCACGTGATATGACATGGAGGTCAAGAAAGGTCAATGGTAACGACACCGCCGCGCTCGAGGAGCTGGGTTGGGCTATTTTAGTATGCTTCGCATAAAATAAAAATTCAAGAAACCGACGATGCTAACCGCGGCATCTGCCATCGAAACCTGAAGCACTTATAAGGAAAGGACGGAGGAGCGATAGCAAGAAAGGACAGTTATAGTGGGCAATGTACTTACATAGTGTATATTGACGTCAAATAGGCCGGTATCGCTCCCATGTGCAGATAGAAGAGAGTTGAAAGAAGGGAGCTGAAAGTAGCCGTTTAAAAGGAGACTCGCGCCGAAGCCAGGGCGGCGTTTGAATCGCAGAAACTTTGCACAAGCCTGGCGAATCTATAACGGTTGCTTTGACGGAAAGGCCAACGATGCCGCTATGAATCCGTGGCTTATAGAACAGTGCTTCCCGTGGGCGCTTTTGCATAGGCTCCGTTCTGACATTAGTCGCAGCCCTATAACTTAAAAATTTTCTTAAAAGCATACTGTTTCATTCGTACATTCGTTTCCTTCGTGCGTTATTTTCTGATAAAACTTTTCCTCGACACACAGTGCTCAAAGTTCCAATTCTCTTCAGCCAACGCACTGAACGGAGTGACGGCAGGATCGCCTTCGCAAGGAGCGGGCGAGAGAGACAACAATTGGTTTTGGAGTAAAGGAAATGGCGCAGTAATTCTTTCGGGACAGGAGGCATGTTTGCATCAGCCCGAAAGGGACCAATCCTTACAAGCACTAGGTGGAGGTCCCTAGCTTCGGACCCCAGTGGCGGTGGCCGCCGCCTGGGCGAGCACTACGAAGGCTTCTTGGGCCTCTAAGTCGTGGCAGCCGAGCAGGGTCGCCTCCCAGTCCGCCCGGGTTGGGTTGGGGATGGGGGGAATGGCCGGGTTGGAGGCGCAGGCCCACATCATATGATAGGTGCCCGAAGACACCGCACTAGGGTGCGGGCAGCCGCCGCTAAAGGAAGGGTCAAAATATTTTAGTGCTGCCGGGCACAGCAATGTATTGGTTAAACGGTGGAGAAGGAGCCGCTCATCCGCCTTCTTCAGGCCTTTACATGGGTGAGGGTAAAGGCGATGACTATCTTGATAGTAGATTCTAATATCTTTGAAGGTATAGACCAGATTAAAATCGGGTTCCTGATCGGGTGGGGAGGAGAAAACAGCCCGGTAAGAAAGCGCGCGGGCGGCTGCGTCTGCTTCCTCGTTTCCTGCCAACCCCTGATGAGCAGGGGCCCATATAAGGTAACGGAGTGCGGGGTCCGTATCCCGTATGCAAGTTTGGTAAATTCGAGTGGCTAGGAAGAGAGTGCAGCCTTATTCGACGTTCCGACAGGCCCCTCGCGAGTCGGTGATTATGTATTTTGAATTGGAATGTGAGGCCGCGAGAGCAATCGCTACCTCTTCTGCTTGTGTTGCACTGCGGCCTCTGAAGGGGAGGTCGTTAACTGTGTTGCTGTTGTGGACTACCGCGACCGTGTACCATACCCCGTGGAGAGGGCCGGAGGCGTCCACATAGTATACACTTGTTTTGTTGCCGTCATGGCGGGCTAGGGCTTCCGCTCGTACCAGGCGCCGACCATTATGGTCTTCGCGGGACACATTGGCTGGAAGAGGTCCGACATGGAGGGCGCGTCTCCGCAGTTCTGGGATGTGAAACCTCTCTTCCATGGCAGTGGTGTGTTGGATATGGAGTCGAGCAAGAACGCAGAGACCCGACTCCGTTTGCGACAAGCGCGTGTACTGGTTTATAAGGTGCGCCTCCCAGAGCTCCCGGAAAGTATTCACCACCCCTAGAGCCATAAGCCGGCTGTTTGAAGTAGTGGTGAGGAGGTCAAGGGCACGTTTAACAATTTTGTGAAGGATGTGAAGTGGGATGACCTTGAGGGCATCCTCCTCTTGTTTCCGTAGGTGTAAATAACGAGAGAGAGAGAAAAAAAAACTATATTATAACAGGAATTGGGGGCACGCCCCAGGGTCCCCGCACGATCCCACTGCACCCAAGTGTTTATGTTCCTAATGTCCATAACACTGGCAGCCCGGCCGGTGGCGATGGTCTGCACGGTCGGGTCCTCCGAGCGCAGCAGGGTCTCCCAGTCCTCCCAGGTCATGAGGTTCTCTAGGTCCCGCGGGGGAGGGTCCACCGGGCAAAGGAAAAGGATGTGGAGAGAAGAAGCGAACGGATCTGGGCATAGGGCGCATGCCGGAGTGGGGAAGGAGGGATGATAGTGGGCTAGAGTAAGGGGTGAGGGGAGAGAGCGTGTCTGTAGTCTGCGCCAAAGTGTTGCTTGTTTGTTATCTAGGAAGGGGCGGGGCGGGGGGTAGAGCTGGCATGAGGCTCTGTAGCACTGCGTCAGCTCGCTGAATGTGTGCATGCGCTCCTTCGTGAATCCCCGATCCGATGCCACCTGAACCCGGTTTAAAGAACCTCGGGCTAAAAGGTTGGCGGTGCCTGCGCACTCCGGGAATCCCGGAAATGAGGCCGACAAGGAGAAGCACTATTCTACAAGCCGCGCATTCATGACGGCATCGCTGGCCTTTCCATCGAAGCAGCCGTTATAAATTCGCCATTCTTGTGCGGAGTTTCTGTGACTCGGACGCCACTCTCGCTTCGGCACGACTCTCCTTTTTAACCTCTGCTTTCAGCTCCTCTTGTTTTAACACTCTTTTGCTGCACATGAAATCGATACGGGACTACTTGCCGCAGCTGCCCACACTGTAGTGCAGTGTCTTCTGACACTTATCACATGGTGTGGGCCTGCCCCTCCAACCCCGCTATTCCCCCCATCCCCAACCCAACCCGGGAGGACTGGGAGGCGACCCTGCTCGGCTGCCACGACTTACAGGCCCAACAAGCCTTAGTCGGGCGCGCCCGGGCGGCGGCAACCGCCACTGGGGTCCCATACTAGGGACCTCCACCTAGTGTTTGTAAGGATCGGTCCCTTACGGGCTGATCTAAACATACCTCCTGTTCATTCGTAATAAATGTTTTCACCACCACCACCACCAATCAAAAAACCCGGACACTTTCCTTTTCTTTCATCGTGCTTCGACCTGCTGGCACTTATATTTCTATTGGTTGTCATTAGTGGCTATTTATTTTGAAGAAACATGAAAATAAAAAATTAGGCAGTGGCTTAGCTCTGGTTAAGCCTGGATATACAAGCGAAAAGCTTCAGTTATGCTTGGTTTGACGTAATGGCTGTCGCAGTTCGCGCACAATGCACTAGGAGCCCCAGGATAACGGTGGAGGCGTTCGGCCGTCCACAGACTGCCTGTACGGAGGCGGAGGTAAATTGGTAAATTAGTTTTTGAGGAAAGGAAATGGCGCAGTATCTATCTCACATATCTGTGCGGACACCTGAACCGCGCCGTAAGGGAAGAGAGGAAGCTAGGAGTGAAAGAAGGAAGAAAGAGGTGCCGTAGTGGAGGTCTCCGGATTCATTTCGACCACCTGGGGATTTTTAACGTGCACTGACATCTCACAGCACGGAAATCGGCGCGGTTAAAACTGCCCGCAGGAATGCGGAGAGGAGGGTTGCCGGCTGCGATGAGGCCAAGAGACAGAGAGAGAGAGAGAGAGAAACAACTTTATTGCCATAGATTGGAGGGATTTAGGGCAGGTGGGCTTGGTGTGGCCCCCAGGTGGGTGCGACTTCCTGGGCCCACGAAATGAGTGCCAGTTGGATGCTCTTGTCTGGCCTTTTGAGGAGTTGGTTCCATCCTTCTTCGGAGGGAGCTGGCAGTAAGGTTCGAGGGGGCGGATTTCCCGCGCAACCCCAGAGGATGTGTGCCTGGGTGGTGATTTCTCCCTGGTAACAATTTTGGCAGACGGGGTCATATTCCCCGTCTGTGATGAGTGAAAGTCTAGAATGGCTAAGGATGGAGTGCATCTGCAACCTGCGGAGCAAGCTGGCTTGCGCTCGATTCAAGTCGGGGTGTGGAGGCGGGAACTGGCGTCTCATCTCTCTGTAGAGGTTGGTAATTTCGGCAAAGGTCTGGGGAGCCTCGGCAAGAGCGTATGGGTCCGTGGGGCCGGCGGCCGCCCGGTTGGTTAGTCCTCGGGCTAGTCGGTCGACCCCTTCGTTTCCAGAGTTTCCCGCGTGGGCGGGTACCCAGACCAGGTTGATCTTATGGTCGAGAGTGCAGCCGCGAAGGATGCGTGCAGCGGGGTTGCAGATAAAACCTGCCGAGTAATTTTGTATCGCTCTTTTGGAGTCGCTTAGGACTGTGCGCGTACGTGGGTCAGCGATGGCCAGCGCGATGGCGGTTTCTTCTGCCGCTGTCGGAGAGTGAGCTACTACTGTGGCGGCGGTGACGAGAGTAGATTGTGGCGTGGTTGCACAAGCCACGTATGTGTTTGCACTTTGCCGTGCAGCATCTACGTATATTGCGTGTTCGTCGGCAAGGTATGTGGCATCTAGTGCTTGGGCTTTCAGCTGACGGCGCGTATCATGGCGGCCAGGTAGCATGTTTTTGGGGATTGGTTTTATAACTAGGCGGCTATAGACCACTATCGGAATGGGCGTCGTGGGGTGGACGTCGCCTATGGGGTTGATGGCCAACACGCGGCTGCAACGAAAGGTCAAACGGTGGGCGAGGAGGCGAAGCACGCAGTTGTAGCGACAGCGAGGAGGCGACGCACATGCGCAGTAGCACGCGGCTGTGCCGAAAGGTCAGGCGACGGAGTCGGCGGCGGAGACGGCTGCGGCAGCGGCGAGGAGCGACCACCTGTGTGGCGCGTGACGTCACTCGGCTTCGCGCATGCGCATAACTCACCAGTTCGGTTCACGCGAAGCTTGGCTCTGACCCGCATAGCGAAGCTTTTCGCTTCAAAACGGAAGGAACCAATGTTGCTAGCCGCGGCAACTGCCATCGAAACCTGAAGCACCTGAGCTGCAGCTAGCGGGAATAAGACAGACGAGGACATAGAGAGAGAAATACGATGAGGGGGGGGGGGGGAGCGATAGTAAGAAGCAGGTAGGTAAATACTTTATTGATGAACCAAGTAACGGAAGGAGTTAGGGGAGGTTTGGTTGGCTTCGTTCTTAATCCCGGTTGACGGCCATCAGTCCATGACTTCTGGCGACCTTCTCCGCCCATTCCACCAGCCTATTCAGTGAGGCCGGCTCTGAGCTAGAGACCGCTATCTCCCAACGTTCTAGGTCTGTGAGGTTCCAGCAAGATGGTGGTTGAGTTCTCGGTGGCGTATGGATCCATGTCTGCTGACAGACTGGTCGAGCGTGGTAGCGATTGAGCAAGCGCTGGGCGGCCCGGGCGGAGGCGACGAGAGTCCCCTCTCCTGGGACGAGCGGAAAGAAGCGTGGCGTTTGGTTTTAGTTCGCGAAGGGAGAGAGCGAAGGAAGCGCATCACGGGCGAGATAAACACCACCCTCGCCCGTATACGCGCCGTCCAGCGAGGCGCGCCGCTCACCTTCGCGATGCGCGACTATCTAAACCTCCTGAAAGCGCGCTACCACACGCTTCTCCGCCAATCATCACGAGCCGCGACCCAGGCTTTAGCTCAGGGCAGGCCCGTGTCGGACCCTACCGTACTCCGTCAAGTACGGGCAGGTAGCCTCGAGGACACGCGTCAGGTCCGCGTCACCGAGGTTGTTTTGCCGGACGGGACCAGGAGCAGCAGCGCGACAGTGATCCGTGACGCCTTTACGCGTCACTTTTCGCTGCTGTTTGCTTCTGGGACCGAACGGCGGGGCAACGGCGCTTTTACGGACGCTCTCCTTAGCTTTTGCGCAACGTTGCCGCAGGTGCCGGACGACTTAGGCGCGCAGCTTAGCGCCCCAGTTAGCCCCGACGAGCTGTTCGCGACCGTTAAGGGCATGAACGCCGCCTCAGCTCCAGGCCCTGACGGCATCCCCACTAGCTTTTATGCTAGGTTTTTCACCGTCCTGGAGCCCCACCTTCTCCGGATGGTGAACGCCTTTGTCAGGGACGGCGAGAGGCCGGAGTCTTTCAGAGATAGCCGTGTCGTGCTCATCCTGAAGCCCGGCGGGTGCCCATCTGACCCGCAAGCGTGGCGCCCGATCACTCTGCTTAACGCAGACTACAAGATCGTGGCGTCGCTGCTGGCTAAAAGGTTGAGTAAGGTTTTATCGGTGCTTGTAAGCCCTGCGCAGACCTGCAGTGTGCCCGGACGCTCGGTTTTCTCGTCTCTCGCACTAACGCGTGACTTGTTCACGTTTACCTCGAGAACGGGAATTCCGGGTTGTTTCGTTTCGCTCGATCAGTCTAAAGCCTTCGATCGGGTCGAGCACCGATACCTTTTTGGCGTTCTCGGGGCTTTCGGCTTCCCGCCCGAGTTCGTAGAGCGGTTGGAGCGGCTGTACTCCGATCTCACAGCCCGCTTGCTCTTTAACGGCGCGTTGAGCGACCCGTTCGGCATCCAGCGCGGCATTAGACAGGGCTGTCCCCTATCGCCGTTGCTGTTTGTGTTGTGTATTGACCCCCTCCTGCGCCGCGTAGCAGAGTCCCCCTCAATACGCGGTTTCCCTTTGCCTGGCCAGGGCCAGGTGAAGGTGTCAGCCTACGCCGACGACGTGTCCCTGTTTTTGCGGGACGAGGACAGCTTCGTAGCGTTTTGTCGGCTATTTTCTTCTTACAGCGAGCTGTCCGGCGCCCTGCTCAACAGGGGCAAGAGCAAGGCTCTCCGCTTCGGAGCCTTCGCGTCCGACCTGCTAGGCGAGGTGGAGTGGGTCCCAGCATGCAAGGTGCTAGGCGTAGTCTTCCTCTCCTCCGGGGAGGTAGCTCGCGAAACGTGGAGCGAGCTACGAGCGACCGCGGAGCGCCGTCTCGCAGTGGCGGCTAACTTCCAGCTTTCGCTGTCGGAGCGCGCGTTCGTCATCCGCTCCTCCGTGTGCGCGTCGCTGTACTACGTAGCTCGCGTCGCTTGCCCGCCACGCACCTTCACGCGCCGCTTAGCCACCCTTTGCGGCAGTTTTTTCTGGGCGGGAAAGACGGAGACCGTCGCTCGCGCGCTCCTCCGTCTTCCGACGCGCATGGGCGGGTTTAGCCTGCCCAACCTGCGCACCATGTGCAGCATCCTCGCTGTTAGAGGCGTCCGCGACCTAGTCAACTCCACCGACTACCCGGGCAGAGGGCTCCTCGCATACCTGCTCGGGACTTCGCGGCGCCACTTTTTTAGCAACTGCACAGGTCCTTCAGCCGAACAGCAGCCGGGGTTCTACCGGTATGTCTGCCGGACGGCCGAGTCCCTCACCGCCACCTTGCCCGAGGTCGACGTCTCTGAGACGCAGGCCTCCCGCGTTTGCGAGCTCCTTGCCATCCAGGAGGCTACACCAGACCAGCTTCAGCGGAGCAGGCAGGTGCGGTGGCGGGACTTGACGTCGCATTCGTTACCACCCGACGTCCGCGACTTCGGCTGGCTGCGAGGCTGGAGTGTCCTACCGACGGGGGTCCGCATCGCCGCGTGGGGCATCGCTCCTTCTTCGCGGTGTCCCCAGTGCGGTGCGACCGAGACCCTCGAGCACGCCATGTTCGAGTGCGTCGTGGCGCGCACTTTTTGGAGACTCATGTCTCGCATGTTTTTTGTTTCTTTAGACGCGCGCACTAGGCCGCGCGACTTTTTTGTGCGCCTCCTTCTTTGTGTGGGCGCCTTTGTTTTGTGGCGCCAGCGTGGCGTCGCTTCGTTGCAGGGTCGGCCTCAGCGCGCGATGTTCCCCCTGCTCCAGCGCGTACGAGCGCGCCTGTTCCAACAGGCGTGCTTGGACAGAATCCAACTACCAGAAGAGGAGTTTTTGCGGCGGTGGAGCACCCGCTTCATCGCCGCCGACAGGGGTCGCGTGACGGTGCGGCTCCTGCCCTATTAAGTGTGTGACGTGCGCGTTGGTGGTATGTACCGTAGTGCGTGCTTCCCCCGCGCGTTCTGGACATTTGAGGACAATCCGGACTCTCGTGGAGTTTGTTGGTGTTTGTGTTGATTGTCGCCTTTTGTATCTTTTTTTTCGCGACTCGTGTTATTGAGCGACGAATGTCGCTGTATTGTTCATTTGCCTGTTTGAGGGACTGTGGTCCCTTTTATGTACTTGTGGGTCCAATAAATTTCTCTTTATCTCTCTCGGCATATGAAGATTGTTTTGGTTTTGTGGGGTTTAACGTCCCAAAGCGACTAAGGCTATGAGAGACGCCGTAGTGAAGGGCTCCGGAAATTTCGACCAACTGGGGTTCTTTAACGTGCACTGACATCGCACAGTACACGGGCCTCTAGAATTTCTCCTCCAAAGAAATTCTAGCCGCCGCGGCCGGGATCGAACCCGCGTCTTTTGGGTCAGCAGCCGAGCACCATAGCCACTGAGCCACCGCGGCGTTCGAAGTTAGCTTGAAGTCCCACACAGAGAGCATACGGGCTTGTATTGACCCGGGTGTATTAGTGCCGGATAGGCCGTTGAAGGAAACGTTCTGATCTGGAATTACCTCCATATAGTCTGTTGTTCCTTTCTGAGGGTGTGGTGTGGTGTGGTGGCGGATATGTGAGCCTTTCCTCTTTATAGTGTACCGTGATTTCATTGTAGGCGATTAGTCTGTCCCGCGAGCAATCCCTCTCGACTGTTCGGCCTGCTCGGTTGACCTACGCTCGAGCAATAGAGTGCGCCTCTTCGTTTCCGGGGTTGCCTGCCTGGGCTGGCACCTAAACTAATTGAATTGTTCTGGGGTCGTGGGGGTTTGATTGGAGAATTTTGTAGGTGGCAGAATAGATCTGTGCCTTTGCAAAATTCCTGGTTGCGGTTTTGGAGTCGCTCATTATGGGTGTGGCAGTGGAATATGCTATGGCCAGTGCTATGGCCGCCTCTTCAGCTTCGAGGGAGGTGGTTGCCCTTATCGAGCCCGAAGCCTTGTGATTGAGGTCGTGTGACACCACGCTTAGGGAGTACGCAGGGTTCAATGGATATTGTGCCGCGACTGCGTATTCGTTGTCCGCGTGTTTCTAAGCATGAAATGCTTTTATGCAGGGCTTTGGCGCGTGCTACGCGTCTTTCCCGGTTGGGTTTGGGTGTACGTTCTTAGGTAGTGGGTGGACGGTTAGCTTTTAAACATGAAATGCTTTTCCTTGATTTCTTTAGGAATGCTGTGGGTGCCGTCCGGAGGGAGACTGGGCAATGCACTTACAAAGTGTATTGGCATCAAATAGGCCGGCATCACTCACATATTCAGTTAAAAGACAGTTGAAAGATCAAGAGCTGAAAGTAGAGGTTAGAAAGGAGACTCGCGCCGAAGCGAGGACGGCTTCTGACTCGCAGAAACACGGCATAAGCCTGGCGATTTATAACGTCTGCATTCATGAAAAGGCCAGCGATGCCGCTATGAATGAGTGGCGATAGAGCAGTTCGTTCTTTGGTACGCAGAGCTTCGTTTCCTTCGTTTTTTATGTTATTAAATTTTTTTCGAAACACTGTGCTCAAGGATTCAATTCTCTTCAGCCAGCGCACTGATCAAAGTGTCGGCAGGATCGCCTTCACAAGGAGCAGAGAGAGAAAACATTTGGTTTTTGAGGAAAGCCTAGATAGACATCAGAGAGAGAGAGAAAAGAATAGGCGGGGGCTTAGCTTTGGTTAAGCCTGGTAGGTTGTGAAAGCAGGTGCTTTATACTGCATATGCAGTGCCTCTAGTGTAGCGTGAGGTCTTGGTATATCTTGGTTAAACTTGTTTTAAGCATGAAATGCTTTTAGCTCCCGTTGTCGGCAGGGTGGTGACGTCACGCCGAGACCGAGAGCCAACATCCGGGCACTGAATTCCACTCATCCGGGCACTGAAACGAGAACATCCGGGCACCGTACGAGATTTAACGAGATTTAACGAGACCCTCTAAGCCCTCCTACAGGACCGGCATACAAGCGCCGGTAGCTTCGCGCCGAACGGGTGGTGGCGTTCCTCCCTTCCTGTACGGTGCGGTTTGTGTGTCCACCGAGATGACAGAGAATTGCTGCGCCATTTATTATTATTATTATTTGTGACGCTGAGTGTGCCATTTCATTTCCTCTAAAAGCGTTGCGTTCAAAGGGCAAGGCATCGGGCCGAACGGGTGGTGGCGGTCCTCCCTTCCTTTGCGGGGCGGTTCGGGTGTCCACCAAGATGAGAGAGAATTACTGGGCCATTTCCTTTCCTCAAAAAGCCTTGCGCTCAAAGGGCAAGGCATCGCACCGAACGGATGGTGGCGTTCCTCTCTGCCTGTACGGTGTGGTTCGGGTGTCCATCGGCCTTTTCATTCACCAGAGACTCAGACCGGACTCCACTATTGCGAAACTCAAGAGAGTAGGCGAACAGGTAGGGCGCATGATCCGCCGCGTTTCCAACAAGCGGGGTGGTCTGCGGGGCAGGGACGCGCTTCGGCTCGTCTATGCCTTCGTGACTAGCCGGATCCTCTACGCCGTGCCATATCTCCGCACTACTAAGCAAGACGAGGCGCGAATAGACGCCATCATCCGCAAGGCAACTAAGCGAGCCCTGGATCTCCCGGTGGCTACCTCTAATGCCAAACTCAAGGCATTGGGGGTGCTAAACTCCTACCAGGAGCTGCGGGAGGCCCACCTCGTGAACCAATACACGCGGCTCACGCAGACGGCTCCTGGGCGCCGCCTGCTAAACCGCTTACACATCCAACACGACTGCACTCCAGAGGAGGCGGAGCGTATCCCAGTACTATGGCGCCATATGCTCTGGGTCTCCCCGCTCCCCCGTAACATGGACACCGACATGCATGAAAACAGACGACAAGCGCGGGCTCGGGCTCTTGAGAGACAACACGGCTCCCGACCCGGTGTATATTATGCAGACGTAGCAGGGCCATCGCCCACGGGATTTTACTCGGCCGCTGTCGTTCACCAGGAAATGCACGTTGATGGACTCTCCTTTCGAGCCCCGAATTCAATGCGGGCCGAGGAAGTAGCGATAGCGCTTGCTGCCGCCCACGCCAATTCGAGAATAATCATCACGGACTCCCGAAAAGCATGTGAACATTACTTGGCAGGGGAGATCTCCCCCTTAGCTGCTTGTATTCTACGACGGACTGCCACTGATCCAACACCCAAACGAATCATTTGGGCTCCTGGCCACCAGGGCTTACGAGGTAATGAGGCCGCTGACGCGGCTGCCCGAGCGCTTACTCACCGGGCTCCTCATCCCAGCTCTTCTGGCTCGGAGACTAACCAGCCGCTGCTGCGATTCAGGGAAATATTAACACATTATAGCGACAACCACCGCCTTTTCCCGGCCCCTGCAAAAGGGCTGAGTAAGACGGAGGAGCGAACTTTAAGGCGCCTGCAGACAGGTACTCTACTCTGTCCTGCAATAATAAAACATTACGATCCTAACACGGATGGGCGATGCCCACACTGTGGGGAGACCTGTGATATCTTCCACATGGTGTGGGCATGTACTCAAAATCCCCACCTCCCCCCTTCCCCTACCCCTTCCAGAGAGGCATGGGATACTGCCCTCCTCAACTGCTCCTCGCTTGAGTCCCAAAGGGCTCTGGTGAAACGGGCGAGAGACGGGGCCTCGTCGTGCGGTGTCCCGGACTAGGGACGCCGACCATGTAGCGGGGCCACTATGTGGCTCCCAAACTCTTTTTTTACAATATAAAAGTTTTCACCACCACCACCACCATCGAGAGGACAGAGAATTACTGCGTAATTTCCTTTCCTCAAAAAGCGTCGCGTTCGAAGGGCAAGGCATCGCGCCGAACGGGTGGTGGCGTTCCATGGACTGCCTGGCAGCACTACAACACGCTGTCGCGTTCCACTCCTAAAGGCGAAGCTTAAGCGTAATTAATTAACAGTTAATTAGTATTTAGTCATTAATCAGTAATTAGACACTAATTAGTAATTTGTCATTACTTCATCGTCGATTATGTGCGACGTAATACAGTGATGACGTCACCAGTGTCACATAGGCAAAGTGTTGCGGAAGACGCTTTCGCCTCTACGCACTTCAGTTTCGAACGCGCTGCATATACATTCTTGTCAGGCCTGCGTCTCGTCGTGTCCGCGTACGCTTCTGCATCGTCCTGCATTTCATGCTTACTCTACTCTCGGTTACGGGAGAGGCAGAGATTTTTTTATTACCTTGGTTTCCCCCCTGTTAAGCCTTAAAAAACCGGTACATGTAACTATTACTAAATTAAAGACGAGTCAATGTCCAGTATCGATTGTCATTGGCTGTGAAATTTACAGGTTGGTATCATTTTTCCTACGCTCAACAGTTAACTGCCACGCGACGACCTCGGGGTTCAATGAATTGAGTTTTTCTCGTTTTCAAATATCCTGCGTCGCTCAGCAGTAGCCCGACACTCTTTTTTTCTCCTTTGTCAGCAGTAGCCCGACACTCTTTTTTTCTCCTTGGAACACGGCACAGTAGCTGTTGTTGTTGCGACTGAGAGAAGGATGAAAAGGAAAGTGCTAGGGCCTGCCGACTGGCTCCAGTCGAGCCACCACCGCTGCCACGTGCATATAGAGGAGAGTTAAAAGATAAGAGGAAAGAGTAAAAGAGTGAAAGAACAGACACGCGTCGCGGCAACTGCGTCCGCTGAAGCGAAGACGCTGGCTGAAAGAACACATACTCCAAGACCTCAACACATCCTTTGATGGTTTGGTTTGGTTTTTTGAGGAAAGGAAATGGCGCAATATCTATCACACATATCTCGGCGGACACCAGAACCGCGCCGTAAGAGAAGGCAGGAAGGTGGGAGTGAAAGAAGAGAGAGAGAGAACGGCGTGCCCTAGTGGAGGTCTCCGGAATAATTTCGACCACCTGAAGAAAGAGAGAAAGGCGTGCCGTAGTGGAGGTCTCCGGAATAATTTCGACCACCTGAAGAAAGAGAGAAACGTGTGCCGTAGTGGAGGTCTCCGGAATAATTTCGACCACCTGAAGAAAGAGAGAAAGGCGTGCCGTAGTGGAGGTCTCCGGAATAATTTCGACCACCTGAAGAAAGAGAGAAAGGCGTGCCGTAGTGGAGGTCTCCGGAGTAATTTCGATCACCTGGGGATCTTTAACGTGCACTGACATCGCACAGCACACGGATGCCTCTCGCGTTTCGCCTCCATCGAAACTCAGCCGCACCCGGCTGTTAATCGAACCCGGGTACCCCGGCTCGGTTGACGAGCGCCTTACCACTGAGCCACCGCAGCGGGCGCGTGCCAGTTCTGTGGGGAGGTGGCTGACACCTTCCACATGATTTGGGCCTGTGAATCAAACATATCTATCCCCCCAAACCTAACCCCACCAGAGAGGACTGGGAGGAGGCCCTCCTCGGCTGTCAAGACCTGAAGACTCAAAATGCCTTGGTTCAACGGACGCGGGCGGTGTTGCTTGCCAATAGGGCCCCGGAATAGGAGCTCCACCTAATATTGTGAGGGTGAAGGGCCAATAGGACCCTACCCCAATCACCTCTCTCTAAAAATTTAATAAACAATAAATAATTTTCGCCACCAAGATTCCTGTGTATCCCTCCAGCGCTATCTCCTCGCGCATGTGCATTAGCGAGCGGCGAGGTGCCCGCATCTCGGTGGACACCTAAACCAGAGGGAGGGCGCATAACTGGCCTCTTGGAATAGTGCACACCTCAATCGTGCTTTAAGCTAAGTGGCAGTAGTGACAGGTGTGCGCTGCATGCGTTGGCATAGACAACGTTCTGCCAGAAACGCGGCAATGAAGCCATAGACCGTCGTCGTCCGGTGTGCTCATTGGCGTTGACAACGTTTTACACTCCGATCATTTTATGGAAAGGAAGTGCGCATAATGGCTCCCTGGGTTAGTGGACGCCGAGAGCGCGCGGCGAAGCACGCCAGCTGTCCGTAGTGACGTCATTTGCTCCTCGCGCATGCGCAGTATGGTCGAGCGAGAGAGCACGGAAAACAGACCCTGGGGCCAATGTAGCTCACGCTACAAAAGAAATTGCAAGGGCCTGCCGACTGGCTCGAACTGAGCCACCACTGCTGCCACGTGCAGACAGATGAGAATTAAATGATATGACAGGAAAGAACAAAAGCGCGTCGCAACAACCGCGTCCACCGAAGCGAAGACGCCGGCTGTAACAGATACCGCAGCCCCAATCCCCCGCTCGCCTCCTTGTTGTTGCGACTGAGAGAAGGATGAGAAGTAAAGTGCACGGGCCTGCAAACTGGCTCGAGCCGAGCCACCACTGCTGCCGTGTGCAGATAGAGGAGAGTTAAAAGATAAGACGAAAGAATGAAAGAAGAGACGCGCGTCGCAACAAACGCGTCCGCCGAAGCGAAGACGCTGGCTGAAACAACAGACACCCCCCTCGCTCCCCGCTACGCCAAACCATATATATATATACACACACACAATGCGACACCCCCTGTCCATCTACTACGCATGCGCACAACTGTCGAGGCGAGTGGCGTCTGCTCCACAACGAGCACAACGGCGAAGTAACGCCATGCCAGATCGCGCGCCGAGCGGAGACGCCTGCCAGCTGCGGCGGTTGCTAGGGGACGGCTCAAGGTCGGTGTGACTACGGCCGAGGTGCAACCACGGCGCAAGTGCGTCCAAGGCGAAAGTACGAAACGAAGAGGCGAAGCGGCTGGCGTGGTGTAACTCTCGGTACAAAAACTTCATTACAAGAGGAATTCGTGGCACTCCCCAGGGTGGCCGCACGACAGCACTGCCACGGCCGCTTGATGCAAAGCGCAAAGCGAGGTGTATCTAGCGGCCGTGGCACTGCACTCAAGTGTTTATGTTCCTAAGGTCCATAACAGTAGCAGCCCGGCCAGTGGCGATGGTGTGCACGGCCGGGTCCACTGAGCGCAACAGGGTCTCCCAGTCCTCCCAGATCCTGTGGTCCTCTAGGCCCGGCGGGGGATGGTCCGCCGGGCAGAGGGAAAGGATTTGGAGGAAAGAGGCAAAGGGTTCTGGGCATAGGGCGCTTGCCGGATTGAGGAAGGAGGGATGATATTCGGCTACGGTAACGGGTGAGGGGCGATAGTGGGCTAGGGTAAGGGGTGAGGGTAGAGTGTGCGCCAGAGTGTTGCGTGTTTTTTTTTATAATTCCAACCCGACCGTGGCGGCCGCGTTTCGATGGAGGCGAAACGCAAGAGGCGCCCGTGTGCTGTGCGATGTCAGTGCACGTTAAAGATCCCCAGGTGGTCCAAATTATTCCGAAGACCTCCACTACGGCATCTCTTTCTTTCTTCTTTCACTCCTACCTTCCTTCCTTCCCTTACGGCGCGGTTCAGGTGTTCGCCGAGATATGTGAGACAGATACTGCGCCATTTACTTTCCTCAAAACCAATTTAACAACCAATTTTTAGGTGGGGGCGGGGGTAATATTGGCGTGAGGCTCTGTAGGCCTGCGTCAGCTTGCTGAATGAGTACATGCACTCCTTCGTGAATCCCCGATCCGAGGCCACTTGAGCCCGGTTTAAAGAACCTCGGGCTCAGGTGGCCTCGTTTCCGGGATTCGCGGAGTGCGCAGGCACCCATATCATCTCTGCTTGGCGGGGTGGGGGTGCATCGGGCGAGTCCAGAATGCCAAAAGCCGGCACATGGACCCGGCTTCGTGCAAAATTTAGTATCGCACTTTTTCAGTCAGTTAAAATGTACCGGGCTTCCGTGCGGGTGATAGCAAGTGCAATGGCGGCTTCCTCTGCAGACTCTGGGTAGGTGTGTGGGAGGGAGATAGTGTGAGGAGGGTGAAAGAAGAGGGGTCCACCACAGCTGCTGTCGCTTCATCACCTGTGCGGGCAGCGTCCACCCATACGGGTTCCGGCTAGGAGCCGTACACTCGATGGAGCGCTTTCGCACCGGCTCTGCGGCGCTGCTCATGGTGGGACGGGTGCATATTCCTCGGGAGCGGCTTGATGAGCTGCCGGTGAAGGGGTGGTGGTGGTGAAAACATTTATTACGAATTAACAGGAGGAATGTTTGGATCAGCCCGTAAGGGACCGATCCTTACAAACACTAGGTGGAGGTCCCTAGTATGGGACCCCAGTGGCGGTTGCCGCCGCCCGGGCGCGCCGGACTAAGGCTTGTTGGGCCTGTAAGTCGTGGCAGCCGAGCAGGGTCGCCTCCCAGTCCTCCCGGGTTGGGTTGGGGATGTGGGGAATAGCGGGGTTGGAAGGGCAGGCCCACACCATGTGATAGGTGTCAGAAGACACCGCACTACAGTGTGGGCAGCTGCCGCTAAAGGAGGGGTCAAAATGTTTTAGCGCTGCCGGGCACAGCAATGTATTGGTGAGAAGGCGGAGAAGGAGCCGCTCATCCGCCTTCTTCAGGCCTTTACATGGGCTAGGGTAAAGGCGATGACAATTTTGATAATATGTTGTAATATCTTTGAATGTATAGATCGGATTAAAATCGGGTTCCTGATCGGATGGGGAGGAGAAAACAGCCCGGTGAGAGAGCGCGCGGGCGGCTGCGTCTGCTGCCTCGTTTCCTGCCAACCCCTGATGAGCAGGGGCCCATATGAGGTAACGGTGTGCGGGGTCCGTATCCCGTATGCAATTTTGGTATATTCGATAGGCTAGGAAGGGAGTGCAGCCTTGTTCGACGTTCCGACAGGCCCCTCGCGAGTCGGTGATTATGTATTTTGAATTGGAATGTGAGGCCGCGACAGCAATCGCGACCTCTTCTGCTTGTGTTGCACTGCGGGCTCTGAAAGTTAGGCCGTTAACTGTGTTGCTGTTGTGAACTACCGCGGCCGTGTACCATCCCCCGTGGTGAGGGCCGGAGGCGTCCACGCAGTATACACCTGTTTTGTTGCCATAATATCGGGCTAGCGCTTCCGCTCGTGCCAGGCGCCGACCATTATGGTCTTCATGCGACATGTTTGCTGGAAGAGGCCGCACGTGGAGGGCACGTCTCCACAGTTCCAGGATGCGAAACCTGTCTTCCATTGGAGGGGTGTGTTGGATATGGAGTCGAACAAGAAGGCGGCGACCCGACTCTGTTAGCGACAAGCGCGTGTACTGGTTTGTAAGGTGCGCCTCCCGGAGCTCACGGAAAGTATTCACCACCCCAAGAGCCATAAGCCGGCTGTTTGAAGTAGTGATGGGGAGGTCAAGGGCACGTTTAACAATTTTGCGAAGGATGACCTCAAGGGCGTCCTCCTCTTGTTTCCGTAGGTGGAGATAAGGAGTCGAATAGAGAATTCGACTAGTTACGAAGGCGTTTGCCAGCCGCAAGGCATCCTTACTTCGTAACCCTCCGCGTTTGTTGGAAACCCGGCGGACCATGCGGCCCACCTGGTCCCCCACCTTACGGAGTTTGGCCAATGTAGTGTCTGGCCGCCTGTGTTTGTGGATGTAGAGTCCTAGTACCCGTATCTCATCACTTTCGCGTATGGGACCACTCTCAAGAGAGAGAGATATTTTAGTTGTGCACTTCTGTGAGGGGCGGAGGTGCACAAATTCGGATTTTTGAGGGGAACATTGAAGACCGCAGCGGCGGGCGTAGCGGTCTACTATCGTCGCCGCTGTTTGCAGGCTGGTTTCAATGTCTCCTGTGCTGCCCTGCGTGGCCCACAGAGTGATGTCATCGGCGTACAGGGCGTGCGGCCGGCGACACCACTCAGCTGGGCCGGCAGGTGCATCATGGCCAGATTGAAGAGCAGCGGGGAAAGTACCGCGCCTTGAGGGGTTCCCCGCGTGCCGAGTAGATAAGGACCATGGTCTCTATCTTGAATTCGAATGTAGGATTGACGATCCATTAAAAACTGGCTTATGTATTGGAATGTGTTGAGGCCACAGTCGGTGTGGCTTAGGTTAGTGAGTATGATCTCATGTGTTACATTGTCAAATGCCCCTTTAAGATCCAAGGCGAGTACTACCCGGTCATTATGGGGGCATTCGAGGGGGTCAAGGACTTCCCGATTGAGTTGCAGGAGGACATCCTGTGCGGATCTGTGTGGGCGGAATCCGAACATGGTGTTCGCAAAGACCTGTTTGTGTTCAAGATATGTAGATAACCGATCCCGCACCATCGTCTCCATTAGTTTGCCCACACATGAGGTGAGAGAGATGTGGCGGAGGTTATCTGTGTCAATTGGTTTGCCAGCTTTAGGAATAAAAGTGACCAAAGCCGTTTTCCATTCCATTGGCAGGGGGGTGTCCCCGCGCCAAATCGCATTGACGTATTCCAGGAGGGACTGGTATGCCAAGTCGGGCAGGTTCGTCAAAAGCTTGACGGTGACCTTATCCCGTCCTGGCGCAGTGCCCCGTTTCATTTTGGCGAGAGCCGCCCGCAGATCATGGAGCTGGAAAGGTTGATCCAGCTCCGTGTTCTCTCTGCCTGCATAAGAGTACGCAGATCCACGGGGTCTTGGGCTGTACACAGATACTGGTCCCGAAGTTTCTGTGCCAGTTGAGTCGTGTTGCCAGGAAAAGCGTGCATGGCTCGCTGCAAATGTTTTTGTGTTTCGGTTCGTGTTTGGGTTGGGTCGATTAGGGCTCGAAAGAGACGCCACGTGTTTCGGCTGGACATTTGTCGCGCGGCCGTGTTGCATCTATCTACCCAGTTGGAGTCGGCGAGTTGGGCCGGGGTCGAGGCATGGCGTAGAGGGTTGAGTCATTGGCCTCTATTCTGATTCCGAGGGAGTCCAGGATATACTGGTCTGTGGAGGTTTCTGTGAGCCTGATGTTTTGGGCCTGTCGGTTGGTCTCCACCAGCTCTCCGATTGTGTTCTAGAGGCCCAGGCGTAGTAATCTGTCTGTGGGTGTGTTGAGGGGAAGATGAAGTGCTACCTTGAATGCCTTGCTGGTCAAGGCATCCACTTCACTTCACTTTAATACCTTAATAGTTGTAGGTATGAGTAGTGTATAGCACGCGGCTGAGGACGAAGGCATGAATGAGGCGACAGAGGTCGCCCTCCTTCATTCCTCTATGAGGTCCGGAAATCCTGCGGATGAGGTGCGATATCGCACCTACAACCTGCTTGAGTTTCTTGAGGGTGGTGGTGTTTCTGCCATCGTTCTGGATGTGCAAGCCCAATACAAGGATGGTGTCAACCTCAGGTACCGGGTCACCATACAGTTCAATGGCAATGGGGAAGCGGCGGAAGGGGCGGTTCTTAGACGGGATGAGGCGCAGTTTGAACTTTTTTGGGGAGCAAGACAGTTCGATGGTCCGTGCGTAATTTTGGGTGAGAATGGCTGCTTCCTGTAAGGTGTCCTCTATGCCGCCGTCGCTGCCGTTGGTGTTCCACAGCGTGAGGTCGTCGGCATGAAGTGTGTGCTTCAGGTGGGGAATAGTTGCCAATTTTCGGGCGAGGGGAATGAGGGCGATGCTAAACAGCAAGAGGTGGAAATGTATGGACTCTTGAGGGGTGCTGATACTCGGAAGCGTGTAGAGGGGGGGGGGAATACAGAGGGCTGAAGTGTATCTCAGCCGTGAGTTTAGTGAGGAAGGCTTGAATGTAGGTGTACATACGTGCGGACACCCGCATTCAATGGGGATAGGGCAGTCATGATCGCTTGTACTGGAGGGCTCCGGAATAATTTCGGCCACCTGGGGATCTTTAACGTACGCTGACATCGCGCAGCACATGGGCGCCTTTGCATTTCGCCTTCATCAAAGCACCTCAAGTACATCAATAGCATTTGGGACAGATACTCCTCTCCCTCTCGATTGGAAATCGGCTCTCGTGACCTTTATTCCGAAGGCCGGAAAACCTATTGATGTGGAGA
This sequence comes from Amblyomma mixtum, assembly GCF_055824585.1. Taxonomy (NCBI): domain Eukaryota; kingdom Metazoa; phylum Arthropoda; class Arachnida; order Ixodida; family Ixodidae; genus Amblyomma; species Amblyomma mixtum. Next base: position 206,935,183 of record NC_143012.1, on the reverse strand, counting down.
ACCTTCGCCCCATCTCCATCACGTCTTGTGTCGGCAAGCTGATGGAGACGATGGTGCGCGACAGACTCTCCGATTTTCTCGAAACACAGCACACTTTCGCAGACACCATGTTCGGTTTTCGCCCTCACAAGTCAGCACAGGATATACTTCCGCAGCTTCACCACGACATCTTAGATCCTGTCGAATGTCCCCACAACGACAAGGTGGTCCTGGCCTTGAATCTTAAAGGCGCATTCGACAACATCAAACACGAAGTAATCCTGGACCACCTCAGTAACACCAACTGTGGCCACAAAACATTCAACTACATAAAACAATTTCTTACAGACCGTCAAGCCTACATACGCATACAAGATGCGGAACACGGGCCATACACCATCGGCTCGAGGGGAACACCTCAAGGCGCGGTCCTATCTCCCCTCCTCTTCAATTTGGCAATGCTTCATCTTCCCTCCAAATTGTCTTCTCTGCCCGGGATACATCACGCTCTTTATGCGGATGACTTTACAATCTGGGCCACGCAAGGTAACCTGGGCCACATGGAGCCCTGCCTGCAAGCAGGGGCGACCCTAGTCGACGACTACGCGGCCTACTGCGGACTCCAGTGCGCCCCAGCTAAATCAGAATTTGTGCACTTACGTCCCTCCCCTCGGGACACAACACCGCTTCGCATCAGTCTCCCCTCGGGACCGATCCGGGAGGCCAAGGAGATCCGCGTCCTTGGCCTCTTCATACACCACCAACGCAGAGTCGACACCACCATAGCCAAACTTCGCACGGTGGGAGACCAGGTGGGCCGAATGGTCCGCCGGGTCTCCAACAAGCGGGGCGGATTACGAAGCAAGGATGCACTGCGACTTGCCCATGCTTTCGTAACGAGTAGAATCCTCTACTCAACTCCCTACTTGCACCTGCGCAAACACGATGATGACCAACTGGAGGTCATCCTGCGGAAAGTCATCAAGCGGGCTCTCGATCTCCCGGTCACCACGTCCAACCAGAGACTTCTGGCCTTGGGCGTGGTGAACACATTCCGGGAGCTTCGAGAAGCCCACTTAGTCAACCAATACACGCGTCTTGCACAGACCACGTCCGGTCGCCGCCTCTTGGACCGGCTACACATCAAACACGACTGCCACACTGAGGAAAGGGAGAGAGTGCCAGAACCCTGGAGACGCGCCCTCCGGGTCCGACCCCTTCCCCGCAACATGTCCAGAGAAGACCATAGCGGTCGTCGCCAGGCGCGCGCGGAAGCGTCGGCGCGATACTATGGTAACCAAGAACATGTGTATTACGTAGACGTTGCCGGCCCACACCACGGGGGGTGGTACACGGCCGCAGTCGTACACAACACAAACACGGTTAACGGGCTCACTTTCAAAGCCTACAGCGCAACACACTTCACTTCACTTCACTTTATTACCTTAAAGGCCCCCAGGATGGGGGGTATTACATAAGGGGTGGGTTACATTGAAAAATCAGATTAAATAAACAAAGAAAAAACGTAAGATACAAATATTATTCGCTGTTAAAGGCAGCAGTTAAACAGTTCGCAAATGTTGATGGGCAGGTGATTGCGGCGATGTCGTGTGGAAGGCTGTTCCAGTCCTTGGTTGAGCGTGGAAAGAATGACGATGCAAATGTAGTTGTACGCGTACATGGCCGGGCTACTTTAAGGGGATGACCAATGCGGAGGGAAATGCGTTCCGGCGGATTGATGTAGGGAGGACGACGAAGTGAGCTGAAATAAAATTTGTGAAACAAGCACATACTAGTAATACGACGCCTACAAGCCAGGGATGTTAATCCTGCCTCTGCTTTTAGTGCTGATATACTGACATTATATGAATAGCACGAATGTATGAATCTTGTGGCTCGATTTTGCACTGATTCTAGGGAATTTATTAGATAATTTTGGTTAGGGCTCCAAATAGCAGAGGCGTATTCTAATTTAGAACGGACAAGTGATTTGTAGGCAAGCAATTTTAGGTTTTGTGGCGCATGACGTAGATGTCGTTTTAAGAATCCAAGGCTTCTGTTAGCGGATGATATGATTTTAGTGACATGCGCGTTCCAGGTTAGATCATTGGACAATGTTACTCCGAGGTATTTGTAAGTCTGAGCTAATTCTACCGTGACGTGCGAGATTTTATAGGAGAAGAGGACAGGATTACGTTTTCGGTGAAATGACACGACTTTGCATTTATTGGGGTTTAGTTCCATGAGCCAGTTGTTACACCAGTCCTGTACGCTGATTAAGTCATTCTGGAGGGCGAACTGATCAGAGGCGTTGTTGATAGTGCGATAGATGACACAGTCATCGGCAAAAATACGGACGTTACAAGAGACATGCGTTGGAAGGTCATTAATGTATATTAAAAATAATAACGGACCAAGGACTGATCCTTGCGGGACACCTGATGTTACCGGAACAGAGCTAGAGGCTTGATTATTAACGTTAACGAACTGGGTGCGGTTAGCCAGGAATTCGCTTATCCACTGTAATATGTTAGGATGAAGGTTTAACCAGGACAGTTTTAGTAGCAAGCGTTTGTGGGGTACTTTGTCAAATGCTTTCGCGAAGTCCAGGAATATTGCGTCAGTTTGTAGGTTACAGTCAAGGTTCACATGCAGGTCATGGATGAAAATAGCCAACTGTGTATCGCACGATAGGTTCTTACGGAAGCCGTGTTGAGCAGGATGAAAAAAATTTATAGAGTCAAGAAAGTTCATTATATGGGAATAAATGACATGTTCCATGATTTTGCATGGCACACTTGTTAAAGAGATGGGACGCTAATTAAGGGGTGATTCTTTGTTACCTGATTTGAAGACCGGAACAACCTTCCCCACCTTCCAATCACTGGGTATGCTACCTGTGGAAAGTGATTGTGCAAACAGTTTTGACAGATACGCTGCGGAAGCATGGCAAGTATTTTTTAGGAACTTGGGGGTGATATCATCAGCACCTGCAGAAGATGACATCTTGATATTTTCAATGATAGATATAATGCCGTGCACAGAAAAGATGATTGGAGGCATATGCGAACTCAGGTTGTCAGTTACGGTACAAAGTGGCATATCAGTTTCGTGTGTGAAAACGCATGAAAAAGCGGCGTTAAAAATATTAGCACATTCAATGCCACTGGTCATCTCACCAAGCGGGTTAGCAAGTGTGATGACCGGCGCCTGTTCAGGGTTTAATACTTTCCAGAATTTCCTCGGGTTATTTGTTAGAATCTTGGGGAGGTCAGTTTGGAAAAATGTTCGTTTGGCATCATGGATAGACTGCAGGTATGTTGACTCGGCTTCGTAATATTTGTCCCATGCGCATGCACTCGGGTCACGTTTAGCTGCACGGAAAAATCTCTTCTTTTTGTTTTCAAGTGTTTTCAAATGCTTTGTGAACCATGGTTTGTTGGGATTGGCACGAAATGTGATGGTGGGAATAAACTTCGCTGTAAGTTCTATAATTTTAGTTTTAAAAATAAGCCAGTTTTCCTCAATTGATCGATCATCGAAACTTGTATCAAAGTTTGGAAAGAACGCCATTAAATGATTATTGATTTCTTCGTAATTCGCTCTGTCATAAAGGCGAATCGTTTTAGGGAATGTTAAGCGCGATTGGGGGATGAAGGTGAAAGTAGCGTGTAAAACTTTGTGGTCACTAATTTCGCGGAGAGAAGTAAGTGATGATAAACTTTTCGGGCGGTTAGTTAGAATGAGGTCCAGGATATTGGAGGATTCATGTGTTACGCGTGTGGGTTCAGTTACTAACTGGGTAAGATTGAAATTCAAACAAACGTCGACAAAGTTCGTCATTTCAGTATTGCCTGTTGGTGTTGGGTTCAGCCAGTCAATGGATGGGTAATTAAAATCACCGAAAAGAAGAATGCGCGCGTTGGGATATTTGCTAGTTATCTGATTTAGACTATCGCTTAACTTTGAGGAAAAGATTGGACTACTGGAGGGGGGTCGGTAACAGACGCCTAGTATGACGATTTGTGGTACGGAATGGCAGATTATCCAAAGTATTTCAAGCTCTGCTTGGATGTTAATGACAGAACAAGGCAACAGCTGGTTAGTGGCAATAAGAACACCTCCTCCTCGTGAACCTTTGCGGTCCTTTCGGAAAACGTTAAAATTTGGTAAATCAGCTAAAACTTCCGGATCGGTGACGTCGTCTGTTAGCCACGTTTCTGTTAGTACAAGTATATTGCTGGAAGATGATGAAACAAGATTACAAATGTGTTCACGCTTGTGAAGGAAACTACGTATGTTGGTAAAGATAACAGAAAGAGGAAGATTTGGAAGTTTACCGCGAGGGCTGTTACAAGGAAGATTAGTAGTGGCGCGACGATAAGACTTATGCTATGAGATTTCGTGTACAGACTGTGATGTCTCGTCGAATGCATAGCGTTTAGAACCGATGCACAAAGTTTTGTAGCGCAAGGAAAATTTAGTGGTAGTAGCTTTGGCAAACTTTACGAGGTGCCTTCGCGCTTCTCGGACAGGGCGTGAAAAGTCCTCCCCTATGCTGTAATCGGTGCCTTTTAACTTATGGCCATTTGAAAGAATCATCTCCTTGGTTTTAAAAAAATGCAAATTTCACTATAATGGGTCGAATGCGCTCAGGAGAATGACGCCCGAGACGATGAGCCCTTTCAATTTCTTTAGTGTCAATGGATAGATCTAACTGATCACGGCAGAGGCGGAGGACTGTTTCTTCAGATTCCGAGTACGTTTCAGATGTATTCTCATCTTTGATGTTGTAAAAGATTAAATTGTTGCGTCGCGAGCGATTTTCGGCGTCATCCAAACGGGCTTCTATACCTCTGATTTATTTGGCTGTTTGGGTAGTGTTAGCGCAGATCGTATCCATGTCGGTGCGTAGGGTTACAACATCTTGATAATGAATTTCTAGGGCGGATAACCTGTTACTAAGATCAGAAATAGCTTGTACCGTAGTTGTAAGTTGATTTCTAAGACCTTGGACCTCGACTATTAATTGTGACTGACCATCAGACAGTTTCTTCAGTTCCTCTAGAACCTTTTCGGGGCCTGGGTTTGATTCAACATCGCCAGCCAAGAGCAACAGTGCACGCACGACATCAGCACATTCAAGAGCAATGGAAAGGCAGCTCTGTGGGCTCGGTAGCTGCATGAGGCAGTAATTGCTAGATTTTTTCGTGAAAAGAGAGTATTGTTTACTGACCTGCGTGGCGAAAACGAGCGGATTTGTTGACTGCATCGTGGCACAGCCACCGAGCCCACAGGGCGTCGAGCGCGGGTGATGCGGTTTTATAGTCGCCGTAGCTGCTGTTGTCGATGACCTTGGGTGAGTCCGGGGACAGTCGAGGTGGTCGAGGAATATTAGCGGTGGCGCTGCCGGACAGGTTGAAGCCGCGGGCTGCTGTGCAGACAGGCCGGCGGGAGATTCGAAGCGAAGGGATTCGATGGCACAGGTGGCATGCGAAGGGGCGGGAACCAGGGACAGGAATAGCATCTGGGTGATGAGCGGTGCAAAAACCTGCGTGGCGAAAACGAGCGGATTTGTTGACTGCATCGTGGCACAGCCACCGAGCCCACAGGGCGCCGAGCGCGGGTGATGCGGTTTTATAGTCGCCGTAGCTGCTGTTGTCGATGACCTTGGGTGAGTCCGGGGACAGTCGAGGTGGTCGAGGAATAGCAGCGGTGGCGCTGCCGGACAGGTTGAAGCCGCGGGCTGCTGTGCAGACAGGCCGGCGGGAGATTCGAAGCGAAGAGATTCGATGGCACAGGTGGCATGCGAAGGGGCGGGAACCAGGGACAGGAATAGCATCTGGGTGATGAGCGGTGAAAAAACCTGCGTGGCGAAAACGAGCGGATTTGTTGACTGCATCGTGGCACAGCCACCGAGCCCACCTAGCAGATTGCCATTGCTCTGGCTCTCACGAATCCCAAGTCAAAACACATCATCACCGACTCGCGAGGGGCCTGTCGGAACTACGAGTTGGGCTGGGCTCCCCCGCTTGCCTGGCGCATACTGGAATATAGCTGTCGATGTGAAGATCCAACTCCACGCAACCTGATTTGGGCCCCCGGTCACCAGGGACTCCAGGGAAACGAACAGGCCGATCAGGCCGCCCGCGCACTCTCTCCCCGGGCTATCTCCCTGTCCTTGGAAGGGTACTCCCAATGAGACAATCTGGCCATTACATTAAAAAAAATCACCGATTACTACAAGGAGGAGCACCGGCGCTACCCGGCCCCTTGTAAGGGTCTGGATCGCGCTGACGAGCGCCTCCTCACCAAAATTTTCACTAACACTGCACTGTGCCCGGCGGTGCTTAAACATTTCAATACATCATTTGATGGCACGTGCCAGTTCTGTGGGGAGGTGTCTGACACCTTCCACATGGTTTGGGCGTGTCAATCTAACCCATCTATCCCCCCCCAACCCCAACCCCACCAGAGAGGACTGGGAGGCGGCCCTGCTCGGCTCGCGGGCGGCGTTGCTTGCCAATGGGGCCCCGGAATAGGGGCTTCACCTAGTACTGTGAGGGAAAAGGGCCAATAGTGTCCTACCCCAATCACCTTTCTGTAAAATATTTAATTGCCTATAAATGTTTTTCACCACCACCACCATCATCAAAGCACGGCCGCCGCGGCCGGGTACAAACCCGCGAACTGCGACTTAGTAACCGCGCCTTATGCTGTTCGCTATTTATTGATAAATTAGCCGCCGCGGCCGGGTACGAACCCGCGTACTCCGCCGGCTCCGTCGCCGTGCCCTATGCAGTTCTTAGTGGGTATTTACTGATAAATTAAAATAGCAGTGGAAGGAAAAGATGTTGCTAGCCGCAGCGACCCCCATAGAGTAAAAGGCCGATAGGGGCCCGTGAGCGGACGCGTTTAGTATCGGCTCCGCCAAAAATTTCTTGTTCCTGTGCCCAGCTAAGCCTTTTCTAGGACCCACCAAGGCCCTCAACGGACCCTGGAAGGTACACGGGCCTAATCGCTACCATCTTTTGTATGTGTCCAATGATCTCGGTGAATTACCCGGTGAAAACGTCTCTGGCAGCCACGCCACTGCGCTAAGCCTCGCCTCATCGAGGCGAGCCTCGCCGCCGCGCGACGCGTTTCTCACTCCCCAACAACAATGGAGAAGCCCGCGCATGGAGGGGCCATTAACCTGCTGGAGTACCACCCTACTGAGTAGAAAACTCTGTTCCGTGCTTATCTAAATCGGACTCTGGGTTCGAATTCGCCCGCAAAACGCTCTTCAAGGGCCACGGTTCAAGCTAACCCAAATGCCAGCAACGCCGCCGCGCCACCGGAGGCTGCATTTGGAACCTGTCGATCTGCGTTCGAGAAGACGCTGCAACGCTGCTACGCATGACGCGCGCGCTCGTACAAAGTAAGCAACTCGCCGCACTGCCGGCCGGAACAATCAGAGTCGTTTTTCGCCCGCGAGGCGGCCTTTTCCTGAAGCTCCCAGCTCCAAGTATCCTGCAGACACTTCACTCAACACCCAGCTGCTCAGTGATGGGCGAGTTGCACATCAGAGCTCATCCCACTAACAACAACTTCACAGTGGCGGCGGTAGCGGAGGCAATAGCTCTTGCTTTGGTTAAAAAACAGCAAATAACTTTAGATGGAAAGCAATATCTGGTAGCCGCGTACATCGCGGCCCCTCCGGTGGCAGTCAAGGTAGTGATTTCTCGGGCATAGTGAAATGAAACACTAGAGCAAATCCTGGGTGACTTGTAGCACCGAAACCCGAATTCTAACATCATATCAGCCCGACGCATGGGAAAAACTGCATCGATTCAAATAACATTCGCCTCTGGTCCCGTGCCTCACACCATTCAATATATGTGTCATGGTACACCACTGCACCAACTACAAGGACAGCCCTGATGCTTGTACGAACTGCAGGAAACCTGGTCACTGGTATGACGTGTGCCCTCTCCAAAAAGCTGGACTCTGCCCGCGGTGTGGCGGAAAGCACACCACTCGAGACCCCATGCACGTCGATAGGATAGGATAGGAAAGACTTGTATTGCTCTAGAAAGGTCTTGGGCTAGTAGCAGACGAGAAAGAAGAGGTCCATCTTCCTTCTTCTCACAGGGTCGGTGCCCCTATTCCAGGTCTCCGCTGAGCTTCGCTGCTTGTTGGGCGTGTTGGATCACGTCGAGATGCATGCTTTGTGGTGAGAACCACCTTGGCGGTACAGGCTCGTGCAGAGCCAGGACCCCTCCACCTCGAAGACCGACCGCGCCAAAAATTAAGCAAGGAGTGCCCACGGCAAATGACTTTCCACCGCTGGTGCCTCTTTAAGATCGCCAGCGATCCTGGACCAAAGCCACCAATGCACCCCGAACCTAACAGCGGGAGGAAGAGATAACAACCTCGCGAAATACCCGCATAGACCTCGTCTTTGAGAACCACGCATTGGTGCAGCAAGCCTATAAAAAAAATATAGTATATATCCATGTATTCCTCACACCACAAAACTTCTTTCATGACAATCAAGAACTGTTAGTAGAGTGTTTCTTGAAGGAATATATGTAAAAAATAACAAGTTGTCTGTAATTGTACCTGCATGTCATGCTCCAAATCTTTGTCTCAAGCTATCAAAAAGCTGAAACAGCTGATGACCCTCCTCGCCATCCCACTATCCCTTCACCGAGAGCTCCTCATCAGGCCGCTCCCGAGGAATATGCACCCGTCCCACAATGAGCAGCGCCGCAGAGCCCGTGCGAAGGCACTTCATCGAGCGTACGGCCCCCAGCCGGACGCCGTGTGGGTGGACGCTGCATGTACGGGTGATGAAGCGACAGCAGCTGTGGTGGGCTCCTCTTTATCCGCCCTCCTCACACTACCTCTCCCTCCAGACACGTCCCCAGAGGCTGCAGAGGAAGCCGCCATTGCCCTTGCTATAACCCGCACGGAAGCCCGGTACATTTTAAGCTATTCTAAAACTGCGATTCTAAATTTTGCTCGAGGCCGAGTCCATGTCCCTGCTTTTGGCATACTGGACTCGCCCGATGCCCCCCCGCCCCGCCAAGTGGAGCTGATATGGGTGCCCGCGCACTCCGGGAATCCCGGAAACGAGGCCGCCAACCTTTTAGCCCGAGGTTCTTTAAACCGGGCTCAGGTGGCCTCTGATCGGGGATTCACGAAGGAGCGCATGCACTCATTCAGTGAGCTGACCCAGGCGCACAGAGCCTTACGACAGCTCTACCCCCCGCCCCACCCCTCCCTAGATAACAAACACGCAACACTCTGGCGCAGACTACAGACACACACACTCCCTTCACCCCTTACCCTAGCCCATTAGCATCCCTCCTACCCACTCCGGCATGCACTCTATGCCCAGAACCCTTCGCTTCTTCCCTCCACATCCTTTCCCTCTGCCCGGCGGACCCTCCCCCGCGGGACCTAGAGAACCTCAAGACCTGGGAGGACTGGGAGACCCTGCTGCGCTCGGAGGACCCGGCCGTGCAGACCATCGCCACCGGCCGTGCTGCCAGTGTTATGGACCTTCGGAACATAAACACTTGAGTGCAGTGGGGTCGTGCGGGGACCCTGGGGCGTGCCCCGAATTCCTCTGTAAATAAAGTTTTCTCTCTCTCTCTCTGATGAGCTGCGCTCAAATTTCGCGTTAGGAAGTAAGGTAATCATCGGCAGTTTTTTTAGTTTAGTTTCCTCGTGTCACGGATAGAAACGCAAAATGTGAAATCCGCAACGTGCCGAACAGAAACGCAAGTGCCTGCACGCACAACCACGATGGAAGAATAGGAAAGTTCCCGGGATTTTCAATAGGCACCAAATAGATCGGTGTCGCTCCCATATGCAGTAAAAGAATGTTGAAAGACGAGGAGCTGAAAGTAGACGTTAAAAAGGAGAGTCACGCCGAAGCGAGGGCGGGGTCTGAGTACGACAGAAACACCGCAGGCCTGGCGATTTTATAACGGCTGCTCCGATGGAAAAGCCAGTGATGCCGCCGTATACCCCTGGATTATAGAACAATACCACTTCACAATACGGCTCCCGACCCGGTGTATATTATGTAGACGTAGCAGGGCCAGAGAGAGAGAGAGAGAAAAAACTTTATTTACAGAGGAATTCGGGGCACGCCCCAGTGTCCCCGCACGACCCCACTGCACTCAAGTGTTTATGTTCCGAAGGTCCATAACACTGGCAGCACGGCCGGTGGCGATGGTCTGCACGGCCGGGTCCTCCGAGCGCAGCAGGGTCTCCCAGTCCTCCCAGGTCTTGAGGTTCTCTAGGTCCCGCGGGGGAGGGTCCGCCGGGCAGAGGGAAATGATGTGGAGGGAAGAGGCGAAGGGTTCTGGGCATAGAGTCCATGCCGGAGTGGGGAAGGAGGGATGATAATGGGCTAGGGTAAGGGGTGAAGGGAGTGTGTGTGTCTGTAGTCTGCGCCAGAGTGTTGCGTGTTTGTTATCTAGGGAGGGGTGGGGCGGGGGGTAGAACTGGCGTAAGGCTCTGTGCGCCTGGGTAAGCTCACTGAATGAGTGCATGCGCTCCTTCGTGAATCCCCGATCAGAGGCCACCTGAGCCCGGCTTAAAGAACCTCGGGCTAAAAGGTTGGCGGCCTCGTTTCCGGGATTCCCGGAGTGCGCGGGCACCCATATCAGCTCCACTTGGCGGGGCGGGGGGGGCATCGGGCGAGTCCAGTATGCCAAAAGCAGGGACATGGACTCGGCCTCAAGCAAAATTTAGAATCGCAGCTTTAGAATCGCTTAAAATGTGCCGGGCTTCCGTGCGGGTTATAGCAAGGGCAATGGCGGCTTCCTCTGCAGCCTCTGGGGATGTGTCTGGAGGGAGAGGTAGTGTGAGGAGGGCGGATAAAGAGGAGTCCACCACAGCTGCTGTCGCTTCATCACCCGTGCAGGCAGCGTCCACCCACACGGAGTAGGGGATGTTTCCCTGCTAAATGGTGTAGCTTTCGCAGAAGTGATTCTAGCGGGGCCATCGGCAGGGACGGGGGGTGGTAGCGGGGCCATCGCCCACGGGATTTTACACGGCCGCTGTCGTTCACCAGGAAATGCACGTTGATGGACTCTCTTTTCGAGCCCCGAATTCAATGCGAGCCGAGGAAGTAGCGATAGCGCTTGCTGCCGCCCACGCCAATTCGAGAATCATCATTACGGACTCCCGAAAAGCATGTGATCATTACTTGGCAGGGAAGATCTCCCCCTTACCTGCTTGTATTCTAAGACGGACTGCCACTGATCCAACACCCAAAAGAATCATTTGGGCTCCTGGCCACCAGGGCTTACGAGGTAATGAGGCCGCTGACGCGACTGCCCAAGCGCTTACTCACCGGGCTCCTCATCCCAGCTCTTCTGGCTCGGAGACTAACCAGCCACTGCTGCGATTCAGGGAAATTATAACGCATTATAGCGACATCGACCGCCTTTTCCCGGCCCCTGCAAAGGGGCTGAGTAAGACGGGGGAGCGACCTTTAAGGCGCCTGCAGACAGGTACTCTACTCTGTCCTGCAATCTTAAAGCATTACGATCCTAACACGGATGGGCGATGCCCGCACTGTGGGGAGACCTGTGATATCTTCCACATGGTGCGGGCATGTACTCAAAATCCCCACCTCCCTCCTTCCCCTACCCCTTCCAGAGAGGCATGGGAGACTGCCCTCCTCAACTGCTCCTCGCTTGAGTCCCAAAGGGTTCTGGTGAAACGGGCGAGAGACGGGGCATTGTCATGCGGTGTCCTGGACCAGGGACGCCGACCATGTAGCGGGGCCACTCTGGCTCCCAAACTCTATTTCAGTAATTAAAAGTTTTCACCACCACCACCCCTGATGACCAACGCTTTTCGAAGAAAATTTCCCACACACATAGCGGTTAAAGTTGCACTCTTTGCTTTGTAGACGGACCGGGGAAACCACCAAGACGCAGTACTTTCCCCGGTGCTCTTCAGTCTGGCTATGGAGCACCTGCCGGCCCGGCTGGGTGGTGTCGCTGGCGCGCAGCACGCTCTGTACGCCGATGACATATCTCTGTGGGCCACGCAGGGCAGCAGAGGATACATTGAAACCAGCCTGCAAACAGCGGCGACGATAGTAGACCGCTAAGCCCCCCCCCCCGCTATGGTCTTCAAGAGAGAGAGAGAAAAACTTTATTAAAAGAGGAATTCGGGGCACGCCCCAGGGACCCCGCACGACCCCACTGCACTCAAGTGTTTATGTTCCTAAGGTTCATAACAATGGCAGCCCGGCCGGCGGCGATGGTCTGCACGGCCGGGTCCTCCGAGCGCAGCAGGGTCTCCCAGTCCTCCCAGGTCTTGAGGTTCTCTAGGTCCCGCAGGGGAGGGTCCGCCGGGCAGAGGGAAAGGATGCGGAGGGAAGAGGCGAAGGGTTCTGGGCATAGGGCGCATGCCGGACTGGGGAAGGAGGGATGATAGTGGGCTAGGGTAAGGGGTGAGGGAAGAGAGTGTCTGTAGTCTGCGCCAGAGTGTTGCTTCTTTGCTATCTAGGGAGGGGTGGGACGGCGGGTAGAGCTGGCGTGAGGCTCTGTAGCGTCAGCTCGCTGAATGAATGCATGCGCTCCTTCGTGAATCCCCGATACGAGGCCACCTGAGCCCGGTTTAAAGAACCTCAGGCTAAAAGGTTGGCGGCCTCGTTTCCGGGATTCCCGGAGTGCGCAGGCATCCATAATGACTTCCCGTCAAAAATTGGAATTTGTGCATTTCCGCCCCTCACAAAAGAATACACCTAAAATCTCTTAACACTAGGGGTGAGCGATTTCGCGGAGAGCCCCAACTGCGCATGTGCGAGGAGTGAGTGTAAGACAGGTACTGCTTAAATTGCTTTCCTGAAATACAATTTTCATTTCCTTCATTACGGCCCATCTTTCTCTTTTTATTTCACTCCTTCCTCCCTTCCTCTACAAACGGATGACGGGCGTCCACCGAGATAAGTGAGACCGTTACTGCGTAATTTCCTTTCCTCAAATACACTTCTCACTTTCTTCATCATGGCCCTTCTTTCTCTTTCTTCTTTCACTCCGACTTCCTCCATTCCGGCACGGGGCGGTTCCGTTGTCCATCGAGATTACCGAGAATTACTGCGCCATTTCCTTGATTCAAAAAGCGTTGGGTTCAAAGGAAGAACGGGTGTTGGCGTTCCGTGGACTCCCTGACCGCGCTACATCACGCTGTCGCGTTCTACTCCTGAAGGCGAAGCTTAAGCGTCATTAATTAGCAGGTAATTGGTGTTTAGTCAGTAATCAGTAATTAGCCATTAATTAGTATTGTGTCATTACTTAGTGATTAGTACTTAAATATGAGTGACGACATATAGTGGTGACGTCACCAGTGCCACAGAGTCAAAGTGGTGCGGAGAACGCTTTCGCCTCTACGCACATTCGACAGTCAAAGTGCCTCCTGAGATGCCGCCGCCGCTGCGATTGCCGCGCCGTTGCTTCCACAATTCTACTTGGGATGGCCGTTGGTCAAACTACTGCCAATTTTTCTTGTGAGAGTGGTCCCATACGGAAAACTGACGAGACACAGGTACTCGGACTTTGCATCCACAAACACAGACGGCCAGACACTACATTGGCCAAACTCCGTAAGGTAGGGAACCAGGTGAGCCGCATGGTCCGTCGGGTTTCCAACAAACACGGAGGTTACGAAGTAAGGATGCCTTGCGGCTGGCAAACGCCTTCGTAGCGAGTCAAATTCTCTAGTCGACTTCTTATCCCCGCCCGCGGACACAAGAGGAGGATGCCCTTAAGATAATCCTTCATAAAATTGTTAAGCCTGCCCTTGACCTTCCCATCATAACTTCAAACAGCCGGCTTATGGCCCATGGGGCGGTGAATACAATTCGGGAGCTCCGGGAGGCGCACCTTACAAACCGGTACACGCGCTTGTCGCTAACGGAGTCGGGTCGCCGCCTTGCTCGACTCCATATACAAAACTTCACTCTGATGAAAGACAGGTTTCACATCCAGAACTGTGGAGACGCGCCCTCGATGTGCGACCTCTTCCAGCCAACATGTCACAAGAAGATCATAATGGTCGGCACCTGACACCTCTCTCGACCAAACGGTTACTCTGTCGTGGGTCCCAGGGCATGCCTCGATCCCCGGTAATGAGCGCGTTCATGCGCTGGCCCGAGAACTCTCCTCCCGGACCCCCGATGATCAGGCACCCAGCCCTGCGCAAGAGGCCCCATCGGTCCTCTCTACATATCATCAAATCACCACAGTCTACAAACTCAGCCGCATGACACTGCCACCGCCCCACAGTACCTTGTCGCCCTTATCCAGCGCCACATGGCGACAATTACAGACAGGCTGCTTTATTTCACCCCACCCTCTCTCATGCTTGCATCCCACCTTTCCTCCGATTGTAACACCTGTGGCGTGCCCAGATCCACACTTTTCCACTAACTTTGGGAATGTACTTCCCCAAAGGCAGTACCCCTTATCCCCAATCCCACTGATTCTTCCTGGGAGGTTGCTTTACGGACCACTCAGCCTGCCGGCCAGAAATGGCTGGTGGATCGGGCTTTACGTGAATCACAAGCCCGTGGGCTCCTGGACCAGTAGGGGAACACCCAGGAAGATTTTTTTTTCTGTGTGTAATAAAGTTGTTTCCATGCATCCATCCATCCATCCATCCAACCCGGATACTACGGTTCAGTAGCAGAGCGTCCTAAACACTGAGTCACTGTGGCGCGTGCGCGTATGACGCCACCCAGAACGCTGTATGATGATCTGTTCCATTTCAATTTGATTAAGAAAATTGGTTTCCGAGGAAACTAAATGCCGCAGTATATAACTGTCTCGCATCTCGGTGGACGCATCAACCGTTCTTTAAGGGAAGAAGTAGAGGGCCTGGGAAAGCATACAAGTGAAGTAGCACATGTCATCGGTTCAAAAAGTTAGCTGCGGTTCAACTACTACTGAACCTGGTTAGAGAGAGAAAGCTGTGGAGAATCGGGCGGCTTGGCGTCTGTAACGTTGCGTGCGTTCCGGACACTAGGCAGGCCAACGTTACTAGACTAGAACGTTGGGACAGGCAGCGCACCTACCCTGTCGGGTGGTAGTTAATGGTTGATCGCGAGTGTTTGCTCACCCAATGAACGCAGCGGACTATTGCAGCAGTCCCGCGTGTCTGCCACAGCGTTGTCAGCGCTAGAGCATGCAGCCCACATCTCTCTCATCACCCAACGTACCTATAAGCACGATTCAGGCGTCCACTGACCCAGTATGGGCCCCTGCTCATCAGGGGTTTGCAGGAAACGAGGCAGCAGACGCAGCCGCCCACGCGCTCTCTCACGGGGCTGTTTTCTCCTCCCCACCCGATCATGAACGCGATCCTAATCCGATCTATACCTCAAAGATATTGCAACCTATTATCAAGACAGTCATCGCCTTTACCCTCACCCATGTAAAGCCCTGAAGAAGGCGGATGAGCGGCTCCTTCACCGCCTTCTCACCAATACATTTCTGAGCCCGACAGCACTAAAACATTTTTGCCCCTCCTTTATCGGCAGCTGCCCGCACTGTAGTGCGGTGTCTTCTGACACCTATCACATGGTGTGGGCCTGCCCCTCCAACCCGGCTATTCCCCCTATCCCCAACCCAACCCGGGAGTGCGCAAGTAAGCTAAACTGGGCTAGTCGGAGCAATTGCATCTTAGAAAAACTTAGCGCGAAAAACAAGACACACAAAAGGTGAAGACAGGACACAAGCGCTTACTGCTCGGAGCGCTTACTGCTTACTGGAGGCGACCCTGCTCGACTGCCACGACTTACAGGCCCAACAAGCCTTAGTTGGGCGCGCCCGGGCGGCGGCCACCGCTACTGGGGTCCCATACTAGGGACCTCTACCTAGTGTTTGTAAGGATCTCTCTCTTACGGGCTGATCCAAACATACCTCGTGTCCCTTCTTAATAAATGTTTTCACCACCACCCCCACAACTTTGTTAATTCCAACGCATACAGCGCACATTTGTCACATTCCGATACATAAGCCAATTTTTAATGAATCGTCAATCCTACATCCGAACACAAGATAGAAAGCATGCTTACCTATTCGGCACACGGGGAACCCCCCCCCCCCCCCCCCCCAAGGCGCGGTACTTTTCCCGCTGCTCTTCAATCTGGCCATGATGCACCTGCCGGCCCAGCTGGGTGATGTCGCCGGCATGCAGCACGCCCTGTACGCCGATGACATCACTCTGTGGGCCACGCAGGGCAGCACAGGAGACATTGAAACCAGCCTGCAAACAGCAGCGATGATAGTAGACCGCTACGCCTGCTGCTGCGGTCTTCAATGTTCGCCTCAAAAATGGGAATTTGTGCACCTGCGGCCCTCACAGAAGTGCACAACCAAAATATCTCTTTCTCTTGAGAGTGGCCTCATACGCGAAAGTGATGAGATACGGGTACTCGGACTCCACATCCACAAACACAGACGGCCAGACACTACATTGGCCAAACTCCATAAGGTGGGGGACCAGGTGAGCCGCATGGTCCGCCGGATTTGCAACAAACGCGGGGGGTTAGGAAGTAAGGATACCTTGCGGCTGGCAAACGCCTTCCACCGGCAGACACATCCTACACACCCTCGGTATCCACCTACCAGCCACGGATCCCACACAGCTCCAGGTCCCCCGCAACATTCATTGCGAATTATTTGGTAAACCTTTCCTCCAAAACATGCATCCCACCTACCACGAACTCCGCCGCAGAGCTCGCGCACGGGCACTCCACAAACACTATGGTACGGAACCGTATGCCGTTTGGGTGGATGCCGCATGCACGGGCGAGGACGCGGTTTTAGCCATCACGAACCCCTACCTCCAACCGATTGCCACCCTTCACATAACCCCTACTGCCACTTCGGAGGAGGCCGAAGAGGCCGCCATTGCCCTGGCCATCACACGCACGGAGGCCCGATATATTCTATCCGACTCTAAAGCTGCCATACTAAATTTTGGTCGCGGGACAGTTCACGTCGCTGAATTTCGCATACTGAACTCCCTCGTAGCACACCCACCCCGCCACATGGAGTTGATATGGGTGCCTGCCCACTCCGGGAATCCCGGAAACGAGGCTGCCAACGCTTTAGCCCGATGATCTCTCAACCGGGCACCGGCGGCCTCCGACCTGGGGTTCTCGCGGGAGCACATGCACTCATTCAGTGAAATGACGCAAGCCTGCAAAGCCGAGCGTCGGCTCTACCCTCCACCCCATCCCTCCCTTGACCATTATCATCAGACACTTTGGAGGCGGCTTCAAACACGCACCTTACCCTCCCCTTATATACGCTTGCACTATCACCAAGTCCACACAAACCCCTCCTGTACCCTCTGCCACCACCCAAAAGCCACTCTCGACCATATCCTTTCCCTCTGCCCGGCGGATCCTCCCCCGCGGAGCCTGGAGCACCTTACCACTTGGGAGGCTTGGGAGGCCCTACTGCGTTCTGAGGACCCGGCCAAGCAAGCCATCGCCGCCGGCCGGGCTGCCAGCGTCATGAGCCTCCGGGGCATGAACGTTTGAGTGCAGTGGGGCCGTGCGGGGGCCGACGGACCTGCGTGTCCCAAACTCCCCAGTTGTAAATAAAGTTTTCACCACCACCACCGCCTTCGTAACTAGTCGAATTCTCTACGGAAACAAGTGGAGGATGCGCTTGAGGTGATTCTTCGCAAAATTATTAAGCGTTCCCTTGACCTCCCCATCACTACTTCAAACAGCCGGCGTATGGGCCTGTGTGGTGGTGAATACTTTCCGGTAGCTCCGGGAGGCGCACCTTACAGACCAGTACACGCGCTTGTCGCTAACGGAGTCGGGTCGCCGCCTTCTTGCTCGACTCCATATCCAACACACCACTCCCATGGAAGACAGGTTTCACATCCCAGAACTGTGGAGACGTGCCCTCCACGCGCGACCTCTTCCAGCAAACATCACACGAAGACCATAATGGTCGGCGCCAGGCACGAGCGCAAGCCCTAGCATGACATTATGGCATCAAAATAGGTGTATACTACGTGGACGCCTCCGACCCTCACCTAATCGCCAGGCCTTTCTTCGGATTGAGGGCGAGGAATACGGCCCTTACATGATGGGAACACGGGGTACCCCTCAGGGAGCAGTGTTATACCCGCTCCTCTTCAACATTGCTATGATGCGCCTCCCAAGCCAATTGGCCCGAGTGGAAGGCATTCAACACACGTTATATGCAGATGATATTACAATTTGGACCACTCAGGGGAGCCTTGGGGACATGGAGGACCGCCTTCAGCAGGCTGCTTCCATAGTCGATGCGTATTGTAATGATCGGAGGCCCAGCCAGCGGAGAACGGCGAGACAGTCAGGCGTCAGCAGGTATGCGGCCAAAAGCGCTGCTGTTTCTCGGAGAAGACGCAAGGAAAAGCTGGCCTGGAGGCGGCTTCTGGCTCGGCGTTGGCGTGGACAAAGGCTCTAATCCCCTTCGCCGGCGATGCTGAATGCGGCTCTGGTGCCGGACTGCGTTCCTGGGGACTGGCAGCGGAAACAGGCGAGCCAGACCGGCGTCATCAGGCTACTGCGACGGAAAGCGCTGCTGTCCGGGGGAGACAAAAGAGACACTGCGTGGGGCAGCTACTGGCGACGGCGTCGGCGTACACAAAGGCGTCTAATCCCTTCACCGGGAAGGCTGAGCGCGGTGCTTCTCCCGTACTGCCCGTGGACTGACCGACGAGACCCAGTGGCGACGACGGCGGGGCGGCGGCGCCGCTAACTCATTACCCGCGTGCGCCCTGGGCAGCAGACAAAGCCGAGGGGCGACACGGCTGATTTGTCCCTTCCACCGAACTGAAGAGGTCACCGGTGTGAGCGGTCAGCGCTCGCGTCCCCATCGATCAGGATCGTCACTCAGCAGCAAACGACCTTTGGGCCTGGGAAAACAGTTCGCGACTCAGAGACGCCAAGTTCCTCCTTGCCCGTGTGTGTGTGTCTGTGCGGTGTGCGCGATCACGTGGGGAGGGCGGAGCTTAAGAAGACGCTAGCAGCCCATTGGACGCTCAACCCGAGATCAGATTCCCTACCTGGGTACCTGGGGAATCTGAACTGCATTTAAGCAGCAATCTGTGGGGTGCCAGAGCATCTTCCCCCATTTTCTGACTTTGGTCTACTTGCTACTGTACAAAATGTAAAATAAACCTTCCAGCTTTGCTATTCCTCCCGAAGGCTTCCCTCCGTAGTCTGCCTGCTTCGCCCTAATGCGGTGAAGACCCTGGTCCCGACCACCCCGATCACATCAACTGGTTGGCAGCTGTGGGATGGTCTGCGCGGCGTCCTGGCTCCGGTATGGGTAAGTGCACGGTCTTGTCTCTTTTTGAGTTTTGCCAGGTTGTACATCTTTGGAATTTGTAAACCTAGGTAATGGAATGTGGCTCCAGAGATTGCCTGGGAATCTTCTCTGACCACTAGTAGAAACTAGCCGTCGCTTGGGGAGCAGACATGGACTGGAAAAAGTTGCGCAGACCGGACCTGGTTTTGATATGCGGGAAATTGGGCATCGATTGTGGGTCTATCCGTAGGAAACCGCTCTTAATTGAGGCAATTGAGGCAAGCGGTGCAGACGCGGAGGAGATAGTCGGATGTTGGGAGTACATTCGGGAGGAATTAGAGAAGGCACGGGAACAAAATAAGCGAGAGGATGAAGAAAAAGGGAAGCGCGAAGAGCAAATGGAGATCGAGAAAAAACGGCTCGATCAAAAGCGGGAAAGGGAGCTGCGGAAAATCACTCGCGAACTTAACTTGATCAGAATGAAAAGAATTCGATCTAGGTTAAGTGTATTCAGAACAGGCGGTAATATCGGGACTTTCCTTGAAAAGTTTGAAGGAATTTGTACGGAGGAGCAGCTGGACCAGGGTTATTGGTCAATAATGCTGCTGGGTGTCCTCCCGTGTGAAGTCGCCAACATATTAGCGCGCCTGTCGGACGAGGATGCGAAAAACTACGCGAAAGCGAAAAGTGCGCTCCTCCGACGCTTTGGAATTACCGCAGAGGTCGATCTCAAAAGCCAAAGTGAATGTGGTCAGGTACACCACGACAGTGTCAGCGAGCGACTTAGGAGCTGCGCTCAGTCGCCGGAAGACACGGCAGCTGCTCAGAAGTGCCGGGAAGGGGCAGATTTGGTCCCAGAAAGAAGGGTCACTTCGGCAGCGAGGACCGAGGACTTCGGTCAAAATTCTAGCAAACAGTGCAGATCCGCAAGCCGCGAGGGCTCGAGGGATGGTGTAAGCACTAAGGCTAGGAATGAGGAAAAGTGCAGACCCGCAAGCCGCGAGGGCTCGGGGGATATTGTAAGCACTAAGGCTAGCGAAAAGTGCATATCTGCAAGCCGTGAGGGCTCAGAGGATAATGTGGGCACTAATGCTAGCAGTAAGGAAAGGTGCAGCGCGGCGGTTTTGAGCCCAGAGGAGCGTGCACTTTCCGGGAAGAAGGCGGCCGTCTCTAACCCTGAGGCAGATGCTCTGTTGAGAAGTGAGGTTGATTGCTGCGATCGAGAGGGTAGCACACAGGAAAAAAACGCTACGTTAGGCGAACAGCATGGTTCAGGTCCAGTTGCAGGCCAGAGCGTTAGTGTCGTAAGCTCGAACAGCAAACCTCAGGAGAGCAATCTATGCTCAGGAAAGAGTAAAGTGCCGACGAGACAGTTCGATACTGCGACATGCAGTGACTCGAAAGCACGAGCCCATTGCTTAAAATCAAGTGGGAAATGCGGCTCGGTGCTGCGTCAGAGAGAAGACGCGGAGGGTGAGGACACCGCTAGAAAGGGAGGCGCGCAGGGCCGATCTGCTAAGGCAGTTTTCAGAAGGCGGCCGCGCGCAAGAAGAGCCAAACCAAAGGGTGCTCTCCAGACAAAGGAGAAAGTACTGGCCGAAGACACTGTAAGGCTAAAGGCCGGCCAACAGTGTAATCGGCCGAGACGGTCACCGCGGCACGCCAGGTGCAATAGACACCGCACAAGGGCAAGACCGACAGGAAGGGTTCAGATAAAGCGAAGGCCACCCGACCCATTGTGGCGACCCTGCGGTTGCAGGACGCGGAAAACTTGCAGCAGGGCACAGGGAAGCATGCACAGCTACCGCGCTAAGAAACGCAGCAGAACGCGTTTCAGTCGCAGGCCATTCTTGAATCGAGGGGGAATGCTCGTAGGCATTGCTTTCTTAGATCGTCCCCCTCCCGCATTCTTTTCAAGTCCTGCTCAGGTGGTGGAGAGGCGCGGCCGGGGTACGGAACAAATCAATGTCGCGTGGCGTCTGGAGCCCGTAGAGGTGAACGCGCACTTAAGCCCTTCGGCTTTTGTCGGGTCTCGGCGGCCCAGGCTACTGTTAGTCTGCGACCGCGCCGAGCGCGGCTGAAGAATAGGACCCTTCGTGTCGCGACGCGGGTTGTTAGCAGATTCCGAGAATGGAGTCTCTGCTGTTTGCTTTTTCTTTTTTTGCTGCTGCCGAAAAGGTTTTGAGTATGTGTAGTTTTGGTATGGTCATTAGCTTTTGCAGCAGTGGTCTTGCATTTCCTTTAATGCTAATTGTTTGACAATGCACAGGTAGTGCTTATGTATAGCAGCGTCCGCTGCCTCGCGGAAATGCTGGAAAGACGGGCCATTGTAGGACACTGGCATAAGCGCCTGGAGTCTGTTTGTTTAAGGATTAGACAGATTAATGACTTGGGCTCCAATATTGAGGGAAGCTTTGCCAGGTTGAGCAAAGGTGACGGCACTATGCGGTCATGCAAATGAGGGGAAGCACGTTCGTAATCTTAGTGGCAATTACGAGTTGAACTCCATTACAAAGAGGGCGAGAAAACTGAAACGCGAGGGCCTCAGCACGTGTTTTCTCCGTGGCCCTATTGGAAGTGCTTAAAGTTCCCGAGCAAAACAGTTTGGATTGTTTTCTCCGCATTTGCATCTCTGAAGCGTCACCGTTTGTTCCTTTTGTCGTCTAGTTAGAGCGGTTTTCTTTGTTCAAAATTCGGAAGAGAGTGTCTTCCAGTACAAAAGAAAACACAAAATTGGCTCAACTAGGTCCGGTAGGCCAGCTTTCCAGGCATGCGCTTTCGAGCGAGGGCTGGGGGTGTATCAAAATTTACAGCCTTTGTCTAACCTTATCCGAAAACCTGGCAGTTCTCTGAGGCTGGCGGTGTGCTGCCCTGCTGGAGGTATGGGCTTAGCGTAGGCCTGATCACTAATGCTCCGTTTCGAGGACCACTGCAAGATGTGCAGGGCTTCCTGGCCGACCTGTCGAGCAGAAGGACTCGGACACTGACGTACATTCGTGGTGCACCGATCAGCTGCAACCACTTCGTGACGTCTTCTTGGCGGCGGACGGACTGTAATGATCGGAGGCCCAGCCAGCGGAGAACGGCGAGACAGTCAGGCGTCAGCAGGTATGCGGCCAAAAGCGCTGCTGTTTCTCGGAGAAGACGCAAGGAAAAGCTGGCCTGGAGGCGGCTTCTGGCTCGGCGTTGGCGTGGACAAAGGCTCTAATCCCCTTCGCCGGCGATGCTGAATGCGGCTCTGGTGACGGACTGCGTTCCTGGGGACTGGCAGCGGAAACAGGCGAGCCAGACCGGCGTCATCAGGCTACTGCGACGGAAAGCGCTGCTGTCCGGGGGAGACAAAAGAGACACTGCGTGGGGCAGCTACTGGCGACGGCGTCGGCGTACACAAAGGCGTCTAATCCCTTCGCCGGGAAGGCTGAGCGCGGTGCTTCTCCCGTACTGCCCGTGGACTGACCGACGAGACCCAGTGGCGACGACGGCGGGGCGGCGGCGCCGCTAACTCATTACCCGCGTGCGCCCTGGGCAGCAGACAAAGCCGAGGGGCGACACGGCTGATTTGTCCCTTCCACCGAACTGAAGAGGTCACCGGTGTGAGCGGTCAGCGCTCGCGTCCCCATCGATCAGGATCGTCACTCAGCAGCAAACGACCTTTGGGCCTGGGAAAACAGTTCGCGACTCAGAGACGCCAAGTTCCTCCTTGCCCGTGTGTGTGTGTCTGTGCGGTGTGCGCGATCACGTGGGGAGGGCGGAGCTTAAGAAGACGCTAGCAGCCCATTGGACGCTCAACCCGAGATCAGATTCCCTACCTGGGTACCTGGGGAATCTGAACTGCATTTAAGCAGCAATCTGTGGGGTGCCAGAGCATCTTCCCCCATTTTCTGACTTTGGTCTACTTGCTACTGTACAAAATGTAAAATAAACCTTCCAGCTTTGCTATTCCTCCCGAAGGCTTCCCTCCGTAGTCTGCCTGCTTCGCCCTAATGTGGTGAAGACCCTGGTCCCGACCACCCCGATCACATCAGTATGCTAATGACTGTGGGCTCCAATGTGCTCCAGCGAAATCAGAGCTTCTGCATGTCAGAGCGAACCCAAAGGATAGGACAGCAATACACATCTCTCTGTCAGGAGGTCCTATTAGAGAGGTGGAGGAGCTCCGTATTCTGGGCCTTTTCATTCACCAGAGACTCAGACCGGACTCCACTATTGCGAAACTGAAGAGAGTAGGCGAATAGGTAGGGCGCATGATCCGCCGCGTTTCCAACAAGCGGGGTGGTCTGCGGGGCAGGGACGCGCTTCGGCTCGTCTATGCCTTCGTGACTAGCCGGATCCTCTACGCCGTGCCATATCTCCGCACTACTAAGCAAGACGAGGCGCGAATAGACGCCATCATCCGCAAGGCAACTAAGCGAGCCCTGGATCTCCCGGTGGCTACCTCTAATGCCAAACTCAAGGCATTGGGGGTGCTAAACTCCTACCAGGAGCTGCGGGAGGCCCACCTCGTGAACCAATACACGCGACTCAAGCAGACGGCTCCTGGGCGCCGCCTGCTAAACCGCTTACACATCCAACACGACTGCACTCCAGAGGAGGCGGAGCGAACCCAGTACTATGGCGCCATATGCTCTGGGTCTCCCCGCTCCCCCGTAACATGGACACCGACATGCATGAAAACAGACGACAAGCGCGGGCTCGGGCTCTTGAGAGACAACACGGCTCCCGACCCGGTGTATATTCCGGTGTCGGTTCTCCCTCCCGGACACCTTCAGCCGATTCCCATCCCCGAAGACCCGTTTTCCCGTGTCGGCCTCGACCTGCTCGGCCCTTTTCCGGTGTCTGCTATGGGAAACAATTGGATCGCGGTCGCGACGGACTACTCCACGCGCTACGCTATTGCGCGAGCGATCCCAACCAGCTGCGCAACTGATGTCGCTGACTTTCTCCTGCACGACGTCATACTCCACCACGGTGCTCCCCGTCACCTGCTCACCGATCGCGGCCGCTGCTTTCTTTCCAAAGTGGTCGCCGAACTGCTCCGCTTCTGCTCCGTCCGTCATCAATTCGCCACGGCCTACCATCCGCAGACGAACGGGCTCACTGAACGTCTGAACCGTACCCTCCCCAACATGATTTCCATGTACGTCTCCGACCATCACCGCGACTGGGATATTAGCCTCCCATTTGTTACATTCGCCTACAATTCTACGCGTCACGATACAGCCGGTTTCTCCCCTTTTTATCTTCTCTTTGGCCGCGATCCTTTGCTGCCCTTCGACAGTGTGCTGCCCGCCACCGCCTCCACGAGTCCTTACGCTCGGGACGCCATCGCTCGCGCCGACGCTGCCCGTCTTGTCGCCCGCCAGCGGCTGTCAGCCTCCCAAGTCAATCAGAAACGACATCATGACTGTCGCCGTCGTGAAGTCACCTACTCTCCTGGCTCTCTTGTTTTACTCTGGGTCCCTTCCCGCCGTGTGGGCCTTTGTGAAAAACTGCTTCCCCGATATACAGGCCCTTATCGGGTCGTACGACCGGTGACCGCGGTGACGTACGAGATCACCCCGCTACATCCGCCATCCCCGGCCGCTGCTCCCCGCACCGACATCGTCCATGTGTCCCGCCTCAAACCTTACAACTCGCCGTCTAGCTGGCCTGTGTAGTGCGCACCGGGACGGTGCTTTTGCCGCGAGGGGGGTCATGCTACGGACGCTGGGAGGACGACGAAGTGGTTTTGTTAAGAAGACGACGCTGAGGTGCGAGCTTGTGTGCTGTGAGACTACTCCAAGCCGTCGGTCCCTTGCGTAGCAGATTACCTCTGCTGTTTCTATTGCTGCTTCTAGCCGCCACGTATCAATATTATGTAGACGTAGCAGGGCCGTCGCCCACGGGATTTTACTCGGCCGCTGTCGTTCACCAGGAAATGCACGTTGATGGACTCTCCTTTCGAGCCCCGAATTCAATGCGGGCCGAGGAAGTAGCGATAGCGCTTGCTGCCGCCCACGCCAATTCGAGAATAATCATCACGGACTCCCGAAAAGCATGTGAACATTACTTGCCAGGGGAGATCTCCCCCTTAGCTGCTTGTATTCTACGACGGACTGCCACTGATTCAACACCCAAACGAATCATTTGGGCTCCTGGCCACCAGAGCTTACGAGGTAATGAGGCCGCTGACGCGGCTGCCCGAGCGCTTACTCACCGGGCTCCTCATCCCAGCTCTTCTGGCTCGGAGACTAACCAGCCGCTGCTGCGATTCAGGGAAATATTAACACATTATAGCGACAACCACCGCCTTTTCCCGGCCCCTGCAAAAGGGCTGAGTAAGACGGAGGAGCGAACTTTAAGGCGCCTGCAGACAGGTACTCTACTCTGTCCTGCAATAATAAAACATTACGATCCTAACACGGATGGGCGATGCCCACACTGTGGGGAGACATGTGATATCTTCCACATGGTGTGGGCATGTACTCAAAATCCCCACCTCCCCCCTTCCCCTGCCCCTTCCAGAGAGGCATGGGAGACTGCCCTCCTCAACTGCTCCTCGCTTGAGTCCCAAAGAGCTCTGGTGAAACGGGCGATAGACGGGGCCTCGTCATGCGGTGTCCCGGACTAGGGACGCCGACCATGTAGCGGGGCCACTCTGTGGCTCCCAAACTCTTTTTCACAAAATAAAAGTTTTCACCACTACCACCACCACGGGGGATGGTACACGGCCGCGATAGTTCACAACAGCAACATAGTTAACGGCCTCACCTTCAGAGCCCGCAGTGCAACACAAGCAGAAGAGGTCGCGAGTGCTCTCGCGGCCTCACATTCCGATTCAAAATACATAATCACCGACTCGCGAGGGGCCTGTCGGAACGTCGAACAAGGCTGCACTCGCTTCCTAGCTTATCGAATCTACCAAAATTGCATACGGGATACTGACCCCGCACACCGTTACCTTATATGGGCCCTGCTCATCAGGGGTTGGCAGGAAACGAGGCAGCAGACGCACCCGCCCGCGCGCTCTCTCACCGGGCTGTTTTCTCCTCCCCACCCGAACAGGAACCCGATTTTAATCCGGTCTATAGGTTCAAAGATATTACCACCTACTACCAAGATAGCCATCGCCTTTACTCTAGCCCATGTAAAGGCCTTAAGAAGGCGGATGAGCGGCTCCTTCTCCGCCTTCTTATTGCTGTGCCCGGCAGCACTAAAACATTTTGACCCTTCTTTAGCGGCAGCTGCCCGCACTGTAGTGCGGTGTCTTCGGACACTTATCCCATGGTGTGGGCCTGCCCCTCGAACCCGGCCATTTCTCCCATCCCCAACCCAACCCGGCCATTTCCCCCATCCCCAACCCAACCCGGGAGGACTGGGAGGCGACCCTGCTCGGCTGCCGCGGCCCAACATGCCTTAGGGCCGTTTCACATGCGGCGACTAGAACGAATATAGTCGGCTTAGTCGGTGACGCCGCAGTGCGATTTTCGCACAGTGCTTTCACATGCAACGCGTACCCAGCGAATTCGGTCGGAGGGACACGCAAGTTTGCTCGATATTCGCATAAGCAACCCACGATTAAACGCGACAGAAACGCTGCACGGAATGTGTTGATGATATGAGCAGCGTGTTTTTAGATGCAAGGCAATATTTCGTATCTTTTGATTAGAATAAACAGTTTTGCTTACGCCGCGGCAGCAGCTCCCACGTGACGTCACGTCACGCGTTGTCTCGGCGCTGCCTATTGGTCAGTCGCAGAGCGAACACACCGACGCTGCGACTGAATTCCAACCGGACGGAACTTGGTCGCAGGCCGTCTCCGGCTAGACCGACGGCCCTCCCCAGTCGCAGACCGACAGAATTCGCAGCGTCGCAGGCGAGAATCGCATATATGTGAAACGGCCCTTAGTCGGGCGAGCCCGGGAGACGGCCACCGCCACTGGGGTCCCAAACTAGGGACCTCCGCCTAGTGCTTGTAATGATCGTCCCTTAAAAGGATACTGAGGCGGTTTTCGGATGAGCTAATCTTCTGTGGTTTTGAAAAAGTGTCATTGCTGATCACGTCTGTTAAAGTAGTTTTTCGATTTTGGCTAAAACAGTGGCGCAATCGCCAATTGAAAGCGCGATGTTTAAATCCCCCGCGTCCTGCGCGAGCGCATGAGAAGAGAGCAACGGAGAGGGAAACCGCGTCCATGTCGGCCAACGTGACGTAACGTTGAGGAGCCGTGGATACTTCGACGCACTCGAGCGAGCTTTCAGCGAGCGTTGTTTCTCGTGCTGCGTGCATAATTCCTCGTATTGAATGCGTTGTGACGTACAAAGCGTGTCAGCCGACCTTCAGCGTCAGGTTCAACACGAGGTACTGCTCTGAGTTCGTGTCCACGAACAACTACGGCCGCGACTGTGTCGTCTTCTGCTGTTTTCTACAAGATCATAAGCTCGCAGCGCAGGCGCTCGCTGCTTTGACGAGGGAGAATTCAAGCCGACTAAAGCAAGCGTACTCTGCGAAGCACCATCATAATAGCGGCTGCATGCAGAGCTTGTCCCTAATGTGACCTCTAGAGATTTCTGTCAAAAAGGCACAGCTGAACCTTGACACAGTTCCTTCGATTTTCTCGAGCATGACAGGCGTGTAACCATTTCCAAGAAGCGCCTCCTCTAAAAGTAGAAACATGCTCACATGCGCGCGAGCGGCGTGAACTTTATTAGTTTGTGTTTTGTAAATAGTGTACGAAGCTCTCCCCTGTCCTATCTTGCAATCGCTCCCCTCTATACTTCTCCTCACTATTCTTTCCCTTTCATTTCTGCCGGCTGCAGCTCGGGTGCTTAACATATATTAGCTAGCAATTCTTTTTTTAAATACACCACTACCACCACCACCCACCACCTGCCCCACCACTTAGTCCGGGCAGAACCTTTATGTAGGCTCTTTTTGCAGAGCCTGCAGGACCCTGCAGGCTCAAGCGTGTGTCGCTCTCCTCAGCTTAGGCGCGGCCAGACCACCTGCGGCGTGCTCAGCAAGACTAGGTTAGATGCATCCAAGCAAGCAAGCACCGTTTTGCTCGCCGGTTAATTGTTGCCGGTCTTTTTAGTTTATGGCGCAGTCGATGCGCCGCGGTCGCTGGTGGCTTTCGACACCGCGCTGTGTGGCCGATTCTCGGCCGTCTCCTACGGGAGCTGATCAGTTTTTGCCTTTTCACCCTTCTGTGAATAGGTATGTTATATTGTTTTACATCGCACACGAGCAATTCCTATTGGTTACTTGGAGTCGTTTATGGTACATCTTTAATTGGCTCGCCTTACAAGCTTACTGTCATGTGTTCTTGTAAATGTCAATGTGTCTGGTAACCTTGGCATGTGTACATATCTAAATAAATTTTTTTCTAAACAGCATCGAAGCTATTCATGTGCAGCATCTCGTTTTTTCCACCCATTGCTGTCTGATCACTATAATCGAAGCTAAGCGGTTAAAATGAAAGCGTTCGACAGAGATCTGTCTGATTTCGGATGAAAATTTAAGAGAAATAAACGCCAGCCAAGTCTGTGCAAAAAAAAAAAAAAACAGGATGTTCCGAAACCTCGCTCGCTTTCTTCATCAAGTTGTGGCAACGGGCGAGTTGCAGTTCGGCTTTTAAGCACATATGTAGTTGACCACCAGGTAACTGAACCTAGACTGCAGATCTAGGAAGGGCGAACGTTTTCGAGGAAGCGATTAATATTTCCCGGTATCTCCTGAACGCGCCATGACTGAAGAAGCAGCCCTGTGCCCGGATTCGACTTCGTTTCTAGCGCACAATAATTGCGTCACTATAATGTGGTCACAAGCCTCGCGGTGCTTGGCCACTGCGCTTCCCTCATTTTGTCAACAGCTTTGTGATGCTTCATCGTTTCCTTGAAATACTTTGTTGCCCCAACCTACAACGCCGGTTACTGAGAACAGGATTTTTTGTACACAATGCCTTGGGTCTTTTCTCTTGGATGACGCTGTTTCGGGCGAGCCAGGAGGCGTCCGGTGGTGGTAATCGGCTTGAGTATTGTTCGCACCCCTTCCTTTCCGAGAATACGAGCTGAGGTTGTGCGGGCACCTTTTACGCATATACTGCACACGCGTCTTTCACGCTGGCGTATGCTTGTGCTAGGTGTAGAATTTTTTCATTGCGTCTATTTTGGTTTCAGGTGATACTTGGAATGAAAAAACTGAGTATCCTTTTCTTTGGAGAGCAGTGAAAAAATAGTAGCCATATTCGCTTTTGCAACACCGCGTAAAGCTGCGATCTGCACTCAACGCCGCGCCGGATCCATATCGGCAGCTTCTCCGGTCCTCAAAGGGTCGCCACGACCTATTTGACCAATCACAGGCTGCGGCTCGCCCCACAGTGTGCCCAGCGGCGCAGGCCGAATACTTCCGCTAAAAAAAAGGCAACTCGCGCTTGGTTTTGACTTACTTGGGTTCGATATTGGATCATAGAGCACGAAAAACTATGACGACGCTGCCAGCCCTATTTTCGCAAAAAGTGCTTCAGTGTCCCTTCAGTGTCCGATTCACACAACGGTCCGTTCGGGCATCTCACCTGTTCACGCGCCACTAAACACTGGCCTGCGATCCTAAGATGACAAGCACACGCGACGGACTAAAAGAGCAGACGACCCGCTGGGTGTGCCACAGTTGCCAGATTAATTTAAAATGTTTGGCAAGGAGAGTCGAACCGGTTTTTCCTCTCGACCCGTGACTGTGCGATTGAATGAAAGAACAACTATTGAACTGCAGGGGAAGTCCTGCAGAGTGGGTGCGGCCCTTTGTCCAATTCCTCAATGGCCTGGGCCTTCTTGCTAGCCCTAAAGTCCCTGTATGAGCTTTTCTAGGGACTAGGAGCTGATCTAGGGACTTAGGGCAGATTCCCGCGAAGGGAGAGGCACCTGAGCTTCCTTGCTTGACCAGTCCGCTGGCCAACAGCGCGCCTCTCATTGTGGTGACGCATGGACAGGTAATGCGCGGGCCGCGAACGAATGGACCGTCGTGTGAATCGGCCTATACGGGTTGATCCAAGCAAACGTCCTGTCGCTTCCTAATTAATGTTTTCACCGCCACCATCGCTTCGAAGGAAGTCAAACGCAAAAGGCACCCGTGTTCTGTGCGATGTCAATGCATGTGCGTCAATGGTTATGGCGCTCGGCTGCTGACCCGAAAGACGCGGGTTAGATCCCGGTCACGGCGGTCGAATTTCGATGGAGGCGAAATTCTAGAGGCCAGTGTACTGTGCGATGTCAATGCAGGTTATTAAACCCCAGGCGGTCGAATTTTCCGGAGCCCTTCACTACGGCGTCCCTTATAGCCTGAGTTGCTTTGGGACGTTAAACCCCAATCAACCAAACCAAACCAATTTTAATTTTCAGGCGTGCCAGCATTTCGCATGTACAGGAAGGTGCAAAAGGGGAGAGACCGTAGGAGCGTTAGGGGAGAGCGGGCGACAGCGGCAGTTCGTCATTGATCACTCGCTAACTTTTAAATATATTAATTTGATAGTTAGCTATATTACTCGCCGCATGGGCACTACAAATGCGTTTAATGCTTTAAATGTGTTTAAATTCGCCTCTTTAAAAAACGAAATTTCAAATTCATCTCGGGTGAACGATAAATCAGTCGAAAAGGTGCCAACGCCGCAGGCCAAGTTTTTCAAAATTCCGCAGTTGGATCAATTTGGCGTTTATAGATTGACGCAGTTCCTTTACGGTTGCAATTGCTTAAAAGATCTTCACTCTTCAAATTCTTAAAGGGGGCTCTGAAAACAGCTCTAATAATGTTGCTGCATACATGTGCTGCTAAAGAACGCCGCTTCACGAATATGCTCGAGCAAGAATTTTTTTGACGCGCTTCGTAGGACCTATTTTCGTTAGTCAGAATTTGAATTTCAGCGTCTTCGCGCCTTTCCCTCTCCTCTCGTCACTTTTTGCACGATGAAAAATGGGCGCTATTCTTCTGGCCCCACCTCGTGGAGAGGAGCTTCC
The DNA here is from genome assembly GCF_055824585.1 of Amblyomma mixtum. Taxonomy (NCBI): domain Eukaryota; kingdom Metazoa; phylum Arthropoda; class Arachnida; order Ixodida; family Ixodidae; genus Amblyomma; species Amblyomma mixtum. The sequence goes on along the minus strand of NC_143012.1, from coordinate 206,903,879 downwards.
TGAGCCGCCGGTGCTGCCAGGCCTATTGGCACCGGCCATGGTAGCTGCCTGACGTCTGAAAGAATCTAAACGATAGCCATCTCTGAACTCTCATACGCAGGAGCGGTGCGATGGAGGCGGGCGCGAGCATGAAAAAGTCGCCGGTGGTGGTGGTGAAAAGCATTTATTTAGTATTTTACAGAGAGGTGCTCGGGGAGAGGGCCCTAATGGGTCTCACCCCTTACATTACTAGGCGGAGTCCCTCATTCCGGGATCCCGTTGGTCGAGACCGCTACACAAGTCCGCCGAACCAGGGCCTGTTCGGCCGATAGTTCCTGGCAGCTGAGCAGGGCCGCCTCCCAGTCCACTCGGGTAGGGGAAGGGGGGATGGGGGGAGAGAAGGATTTTTTCTACATGCCCAAACCATGTGGAAGGTGTCGGCCACCTCCCCACAGAATGAGCAGCGGCCGTCAAAAGAAAGATTAAAGTGCTTCAGAACCTCCGGGCACAGCAGGGTGTTTCTAAAGAGCCTGAGGTGGTGGTGGTGGTGGTGTGACATTTTTATTTGAACATCCTTTCTGTTAGGCGTTAGAGAATTCGTTCGCCAGCTTTACCCAGTCCTTTCATAGGAACTGGGTATCGCCGGTGTTCGGCACGATAGTGCTCAGTAATGTCTTTAAAAGAAAGGAGAGGGCTGTAATCTCGGTTAAAGCTCCTCCCAAGGGACGCCTGGTGCCCTGTGAGTTAGTGCGCGGGCTGCCTCATGGGCGGCTTCGTTACCTGGCATGCCTTGGTGGCCGGGGACCCATATGATTGAGCGATGAGTTGGATCGCCGTCGCGAGTACTGTGGTGTAAAATTTGGTGAGCGAGTGAAGTGATCCAACCGAACTCAAACTTACGACAGGCTCCGCGAGAGTCTGTGAGGATGAATTTAGAGTCGGGATGGGAGGCTGCGAAGGCGATCGCCACCTCCTCCGCATGCGTTGAGTTGGGCGCTCTGAACGAGAGGCCGTCCACCTGTTTTCCCTCGTGTATGACTGCAGCCCTGTACCATTCCCCCCTGGAGCGGTAGGGGCCTGCAATGTCGACGTAGAAGACGTGTTTCTTTGAACCATAGTGGCGGTGCAGGGCACCCGCCCGCGCCTGGCGCCGGCCATTATGGTCATCCTTGTTCATCTTAGTCGGAAAGGGTCGAACGTAGAGGGCGCTTCTCCACAGTTCGGGCACTCGAACCCGTTCCATGGTATGGTGATCATGTCTGATATGTAACCGGTCCAAGAGGCGGCGACCGGACACGGTCTGGGCGAGACGCGTGTATTGGTTAACGAGATGCGCCTCGCGGTAAGGGCTCGCCAACTTTCGCACTTGACTGTGGGTTCTCTGCTGCGTGTAGAGCGGTATTATTCGACTAAGGGGCTCATGACAACACAACGCAGCGATTGTACGAGTTGATATGCTCTCCTCAGAAGGTTTGGTTGGTTTGGTTTCATGGTGTTTAACGTCCCAAAGCGACCCAGGCTATGAGCGACGCCGTAGTGGAGGGCTCCGGAAATTTCTACCACCTGGGGCTCTTTAACGTGCACTGACACCGCACAGTACACGGGCCTCCAGAATTTCACCTGCATCGAAATTCGGCTGCCGAGGACGAGATCGAACTCTCGTCTTTCGGGTTGGCAGCCGACCGCCATAACCACTCAGCCACCACGATGGCCCTCTCCTGTGAAGGTGTCTCAGAGTCCCTTTTAGCGCGAATGATATTAGCAGCAGGTTAAGCTTGGGGCAAAATGCAACATCCTCGTTGTCTGGAGGGTCTAAATTAGAGATAATGGTATCATTGCTTTCCATAAAACTCAGCCCTCTTCTTCACGCTCCCTGTGACAGTCCTAATGTACAAGCGAAAGCATTGAATGCACTCTAGCTTTCAGAAACATAAAGAAAGCTCTGGGAGAGACAAGCATCGCCGGCGCCTCAATCGCTGTGTAGTTCCCAAAGGCGCCTAACAGAGAAGGTGAGAGATTATGAAATTCAGCAACAGCATAAAAGTCCTTGCGAACCTAAACATCTTACTCCGTCCGACGGGTAAGAACAATTGCTTGCACAAAACACCCTGAAAATGGAGCAAGCTGTTTCCGATGTGGCGTACAATCACATGCGCGAAACCTCGTGTTCACGCGTTACGATTGGAATCAGTTCGCAGATCTATTCAGCGGTGCTGAGCGAAACAACAACTGTGGGACAAAAAGAAAAAAAATTGCAAGGAAGGCCGGGAATTCGAAAAATATCGCGTAGTCAGGTTACGCGCAGAACACTGCTGAAGAATTTCCTAGGCTGTATTGGGCCATGGAACAACACAGTGCCAGCTTCGGTCTGGGTATACAGTGTCTGTCATTCGATTAAAGCCTGAAAGGTTGCCTAGATGTCCATGAAGGATGTGTGTATTCATTACAAGTTTGAACAGCGTCTTTGTTTTGGAAGATCGTCTTATTTAGCCCGTGCACTTTTGCATTTTCCCCCACCAGGTGGGGCAAATGCAACATTTGGAACTTCTAAAATTCATTGTACTTTACTTTGTTCCTCTTTAAGTGGTCTTTTCACATTTAGTGAGTGTGATGCAGGAACGGTGGAACGGTGGGAAACAACTCGGCAAATTTGCTTCTTCGCATTTGTCAGTAAGAAAAAGAAGATGACCATTACGCAAACTCTCTCCCCTCTCCCCTACTTGTCAGCGCTATCTGGCGGAGCGTGCCTGGCGCGGTGTGTCCTCCCTCACATCCTGCCTGTTCGCACGTGCTCACTAGAAAAAGAAAGTATATTTCCAAGCCATCTTGGCACAACCTTGGACACAGGTTCTGCATATGGGTGTGCGCGAACAATTCATGAATGGCCGGTATGGTGAAAAAATTTGTTCTAAGCAGCCACCTTGCAAGCTGAGCTCAATTATCCGTACTCTTTCGTTCACTGGCACAGTAAGCGACTTTTTTCAGCTCGGCACGAGGAACTGGGTAACATAGCTTTCACTCTGCATTATGGTCACGTGGGAATAACCACAGCAGACAGCAAGCCGTGCGTCGCTTTAGACCGCATGCAGAACCTGCGCGCATAGCTGTGCTGCGATAGGAACTTGCGATAGAGACTGAGAGATTAAACGGTTCGCGCGCGTTAACTAGCTCGCCAATACAGCTTGCGGCCGCGGGAGTGAGCGGTTGTCCCGGAGGTGTTCTCAGACGCAAAAGTTCTGTCTGACGGAAATGCGTATGCGAATACGCCAGCACATTAAGTAGCCAGGACAGCAGCGCCTGTCTCCTGTCCTGTCCCGTCGTTCTGCGCTGTGCCAACACAAGCATTAAGGAGCGCGCATTGCCCATATCTCGACAACAGGCACGATCCGTCCGATAACGCTGACAGCTCTGTCACTGTTCCCATGGTCTCCACATTTATGCCCACACCCTGTACGAAACCCCAACTCCAGCGGCCTTGCCATTAATTGACATGTCGCATGTAAACAAAGAAAAAATAACACGAAGATGGGAGACTTGTTCCCTTTAACACAAGAACGTTTATAGCCCCTGCGAGGTCGTCGGTGGAGCGCGAAGCGTGAAGACACGCGCACAAAAAACACGAAAAAAAAAGAAAGGAAACTTTCTCGAACGTTTTGCGGAAGCCCCGCCTCTTGGACGCGACGTTGGAAAAGCGTCCTCCGGTTGCTGCTGTTCGTCTGAAAGGACATATGCTTCATTCCTCGATCGAAGGTCACGATGCCGTAAGAGGAAAGCTGCGCTCATTCCAGACAATGGGTGGTCCAATGCCGGCCCCGACGGGGTGGTTTTCATGGTCTGCGTCGTTGTCTACGTCGTCAGTTGCCGCCACAAGGTGCAGCTGTCAGTATGGTCCCGCGCAGGTAAAACTTTGACGTTCAATTTGTCACGCCGCAGTAGACAGTGCTTCCGGAAGAGGACACGTCGACCAGCCTGGAAGACAAGCCTGCGTGGACTGTGCCGGGGTAAGCTGGGCAGCGAAGTGTTTTGTTTGAAATGTCTGCGGTTCGTGCCTGTCAGCGGTACCCGTTTGAAATGAAAAGAAATCCATGATACTAAAACTTATCAGAAGCCGCAAAAGTTGTTTAAGCATAATGAACTGTCTATGCACATGCTGACTGCTGTGAGGAGCGTTTGAATATGGACCGAACAGGTTGCTTGCATTAGTCATGCTAATCGGCCGTAAGTTTGACTCTAAAGTGAAACTATCGAAGCTCTATTATGCCAGAGATTGAAAGTTTAACGAGCATTGTCAAAAATGAACGATCTTATCTCTAAGGTTCCAAAAATGTTGGCAATCTCAATAAGTACGACAGCTTGAGATACCGTTTCGGCACCGACACAGTATACTGTCTTGCCCGAAATTGGGAACGAACGAGCAGCCACTGGATGAAACTTACAACTTTTTAAGCTGTATATCTTGCGAACTATTAAAACGGCGCTGTTTTTCTATGTGGCTCGTTTCTAATCTGATTAATCTCGTGCTTTTACAGATGCTACTTCTTTGAAGCAGTCTCTTCTGCTATTTACATAACTATCATCAAAAACAATGACTCGGTCCCTGACTATGCCTTTCTCAAGTTCGCCACATCATACGACACAGATCCCGGCTAGTTGCTTTTCACAAAGCCAGCATATTCTGAAGAAGGAAATAGTTAACAATGCTTAATTCAGTGGACATACACATGTACTCGCTGAATATGCTTCATTTGCACAGGGATCGTACCTCGTCCGTTGCAAAATTCAGTGTTTCCCATATCTTCGACCTAGATCGTTCGATGTTTTTCACGGAAATAATTACTGAGCTTCACAATGACCATAATTCATCGACCAAGATGCTCGACGATGACCACGGCATTCTTCTCAGCTATGGAGCGGGACATCGAAGGGACTACAGGAATAATTGATCAGGGTTCTTTGCTCAAATATATATGACACACTTTCGATCCCGACATCGGCGGTCTCATCTCGACGGAGGCGAAATTCTAGAGGCCCGTGTGCTGTGCGATGTCAGTGCAAGTTAAAGAACCCCAGGTGGTCGAAATTGTCCGGAGCCCTCCACTACGGCATCTCTCACAGCCTGAGCCACTTTTGTACGTTAAACACCATAAAACTATAAAAAAACCAGGTTACGAAATACTCTGTTTAACGTGTCTACACAGTTCCGAAGTGAACATAGAGCACGAGAGTGCCTACCCTGCGACACCTGCGGCAACCTGTCTGTTATATATACCTGCGTAAGGGGTGAAATTGTGCTCATGCACATGCGCAGAGTGAGTCATTCAGTGGCGTTTAGCTACTTCTCCAAGATTTTCACCATTCCACCCACCTTTTCAAAGACTGTGCTTGCGAATTAAATATAAAAAATGATTTTTCACCACTGACGTAACCGGTGAGCAAACAGAAACTTTTGATGAAAACATCCACAGTGGTGCTGTGCAAACGCATGAGCAGCTGACCACGCAAGGCGGGGCTGCAAAGGGCATAACCGTTGAAGATTTTTTCTCTGAAGATACATGATTCAGGAACACCGCCGGACCTTATGCCGACGCGGGTTCAGTTAGGGCTAGAAATCCCTCAAAAGATACTCTCACGGTTCATCAGCACCACTATTTTGCTCGCGCCTAAAAGGCAGGTAACCTCACCAAGCTCATCATGGGCTTCCGCATTCGTGTTGAATATCGGAGCTCAGTACATAGGTTAGCCAGAGCATGTCACGTTCGAGCAAGAGGTCCTAATTATAGCGGTCATTTTTCTTAACTCAGCCGCGGCGGTCGAATTTCGATGGAGGCGATATTCTAAAGGCCCGTGTGTACTGTGCGATGGCAGTGTACGCTAACGAACCCCAGGTGGTCGGAATTTCCGGAGTCCTTCACTACGGCGTCCCTCATAGCCTGAGTCGCTTTGCGCTTTAGCACTTTAAACCGCCATAAACCATAAACCATTTTTCTTAACTTGGAGGCAACGTTAACGGCTGCTGCCTACTATACCTGTGTTGTAATTGTTTCGGGCTAAATGAAATACCACTCACGCTATCATTTGTTTCCTTTCGAAGCAAGCTGTTGAAACAATAACTACTCCGAACTGATCCACTAAAGCTGCATGGCATTATCTGCCTGAGAGATGACCTAGTTATAGATATAGCTGCGTGTACAACTGGTGGACGCTTCAGAACTTAAATGCCTGCCTTACTTGCGAGAAGAACACCCACCTTTCTTATCAACTCCTAAAGTGTGACGCGGAAACAAACTTCAACGACGCGAAGGGCGCGATTTTGGTAAGCGCTGCATCTCACATTTCTCTGAAAATAAAAATAAATGAAAGAGTTTCGGCAGTACCTTTCTTTGTACGATGTCTGGTGCTCGAAACATTACGTATGGTGCGTAAAATTTTCCTCAGTAGCCTCAACGCACCTAGTGAAATCTAATATCGGTATAAGGGGTACATATTATGATGCATTCTACAAGTTCTTCGGCTGTATTAATTAAGCTTATAAGGGCAGATAAACCTGCAAAGCTAATAAACGGCATTCTTAAGAGTACTGAGCAGGCAGGGAAAGGGAAAAGAGGGGCTCGTTATGACATACGTGACGGAAGCCAACAGCCATCGAAACCAAGGTGCATAGGAGATGTTTTTGTTTTGTTTTGTTTTTAATTTGTGGTGTTCATCCATGGGAGATTAATAGGGCAATTTTTTAACAATAATTGATGAGAAAGCAGAACAAAAACAACCACATGCCGCTAGTGGGATCCAAACCCACGACTTCCGAATTTCGCATCCGGTGTCCTACCAACTGAGCTATAGCGACGGTTGTCCAGGGGTATTCATTAGCAGGTCGTGTGTCTGGGTCCCACCGGCGTCATGTTTTTGCTTTTCCTTTGTGATCAGTTATGTTTTTTAAAAAATTGCTCTAATAATCTCTTATTCCTAAACGCCACAAACTTTTAAAAAAACACATCTCTTATGCTTCTTGGCTTCATTCACTGTTGGTTCCCGTCATGTATGCGAAAGGGTAGCGATAGCGTCCTCGTCTGCGACACCCTTGCAGTAGTTTACATTTTCGGGATGGCACGCGTCGGAACGCAATACAAGCTCCGGCTTCGGGCATGCGTGATGGCGTTGTTCGCAACAAAATCCTAACACGAGTAATTAAATTAGAGCTGCATGCTGGAGTAGTTTGACTGGCACCAGTGAATCGCAGAACAACGTTGGTCAAATGTTTAGGGAAATCCCCAAAGGTGGAGTGCATTTGTAATGGCTGCACTTCTGTGGATGTCAATGAGTAATTACTCCCTTGTTATGAATCGCAGAACGAGACAAAGCAGAACGGGAACAACACATAACCGGCTAAACATGACAATACCAGGTGCTTCCCTTTTCTGCCCTTAGTGTCAATTCTATTTGTTCAGTCATTGTTCTGTTTATCAGTTTGTATCGCTCCACACGTGTCACGTCAAAACCTTAGGTTTTCCTACTTCATTTACGACGACAACGTGGCAGTTAGATAGTTTCCAGCTTGGCTGCGTTGTTTGTTCGCTGTTGTTCGTTCGCTGTACTTTTTCGTTTCTTATTTGCGGCTGTAACAATACATTGTTTCAATTTTAGACATAATACACGTTCTGCGACTACCAAGCTGCCTGCAGCCGTCCTCTAACTACAGGAAGCCTGCGACTTTCGAAGCTTCTTGCACCTTCCTCTCTCCTTTAATATACGTGGCTTCATCTTAAATTCTGGTCCTTGCCCATTCAGCAAAAACGTTGTTGAATTAATGAAATGCCTTGTAGAAGTATACTGCACTTGCTTAATTAAGCCTAATTAGTCGCACATCTATAGCAATGTGGAAAAGTGACAGTTTGGATTAGATTACGGATCATACATACACTACATGTAGGCTCCCTAGAATAGAATGAAACTCAATGAAAAGAAAACGCCAGCGACCACAATCTCTGTGTAGTTTACAAATCTCAGATGGCGTTATTCGAGTGGCCCACGTTTTTTCTCAGGGCGTAGTGTGCAGGTACTTGAAGCGCTTGCAGGTGCTTGGAGTGCTTGCAGGTACTTGGAGTGGAGCGAGATCAGGTGTGGGCTGGATCAGCCACGTCTATAGTCCGCGATAGGTTTCGCCGCTTGTCTTAAACGGCTTCTCCGGGCAGACCAACGAGAGCGAAATTAGATGTTCGTTCTTCTTTTCATTCACTTTCACGCCTCTCCCTTCATTTTCCCCCAGGTTTCTTAATTTTTTAGATATCAGCTGCTGTTGTGAAACAGTTAAAGTGCGAGCATTTATCTTTCAATACAACCTCCCAGCTATGATCTGCGCAGAGCATGGTGGACGCACTGTTGGGATCGCTTGAATACGCACTGCGTAATAGTTAAAAGCACTCATACTGGGAGGCGGAATGACTGGTCAGTGCAAGCCATCGCAGATAAAAATTGAAAGCATATCCAAATTCACGCCAACATTATCCACTACCATAGCGTTACTAAACCAGCAGTTTAGTTATCGCAGCAAATGCGACAGGACTCGTGTACCTGGAGCACATATTTCATGGTGTACGTACACACACGCCGATGGTCGTGGTGCAGTTATAGGCACAACAAAGCATTGCTTCCCTGTCAGTCTGCAAAAGGTAGGCGAAGACAAACTAGCTGGACAGTGCAAAAACTCCGGCAAAGGAAACTGCTACGAGTGCATTCACTCACCTCAGTTGGTCATCCTAGTGCACTTCCTAAAGCCGATGCTCCAGCGTCCTCCAGGCCACAGCGAAGAACGACGGCACCTGCTCCGCTGTCCAGAAGGCCTCCATCGCCTAGCACCTGAGCTGTCCCGTCCCGTCGACGGCGGCCCCATGCGCGGTCCCCCAGCACTTTCGACCCCTCAGGAACAGGAGAGGAGGGGGTGGGCTGGCGTAAGAGAAAGTTTGAATAGCCTCGTGCTATAACGTGAGAAATGAAAGCAAGTAGGAGGGAAACCGCGCACTCTTCTCACTTTCATCCGGGACGTTCAACAGCAGACAAGCTGAAAGGAGGATGGCGAAAGTGCGAGTCGCCAATTAAATAAGCAAGAAGGCAAACGTGGTCGACGATGCAGGGCGAGTGGGAGAGCAAGTGCACAGAGAGAGGAAGAGGAAGACGGACCGTGCGATGAAGAGCCGGTGCGACTCTCAGCAAGAGAGCGTCGCCCTCGCTGTCGTGACCTACATTTCCGCGTAGAGAGCTGGCGGGCCCCGGCACTTTTTTCTTTTTACCCTTGGCCGGAGAGACACTCGACGAGTAGGCCGTAGGAGAAGAGGACCGGCCAGTCGGCCAGTAGCCTCTGCTGCCCCGTCGGTCGCGTCATAGGTTGGCCAAAAAGCTCGTCTACTACGCCGGGAGCCGATGTTTCGCTTTGAACAACGCCTGCCTCGAAGGAATGAGAAGTATTCTTAACAGCGCTACAAATGCTAGGCACCCATCTATTCATGTCGACAAAACTGTCGAAATTATTCGATACCTTTCTACTGCTAAGAAAGCTTTCACAAAATTTTCGAACAGGAGCTCCCCTCTGATTCAGAAAGCAACTAAGCGGCAGCGGCCCAGACGTTTATGGCATACGTTGCTGCGCCTGCATGCATGTGACTGTTTTATACGTGAGTGTTTTGAGGCTTTTCTCGTGTGGTTATCGGCATGAAGCTTTCGCAAAAGAAACGTTCTGTAGCGCAATTTTGCGCGTCACAAAACAAAACAGAGAGAGGCACGACGTGGGTGACAGGTTGAGGTAGCTTCTTTTAGATGTATTGTAGCATTAGGTGAATTTCATTTATCTCCCGTGGGGTGTGAGCTCACTGCCGTAACGCACAAACCGCCAGGTTCCGTTAAGGCGTTAAGGCGGCAGTGGCCACGCTAAAGAATTGCATTCTAAAGCTAGCTGTGCCACGGCTGTTGTCCTTCTTCGCAGCTTCAATTAAAAGCGAAGCACTAGGGTCACAAAGTACAAAAGTTGCTTTGCTACGAAACTTTCAACTTAAAATGCTTATGCGGCTTGATGGTACAGGCAACAACCAGGTACAAAACGAGCCCATAAGCATCTGGCATGATTATAACCGGCTCGGAAGCGCGGCACTGACTACTTGCTGTGTTTTTTAGTCCAATAACAATCCTTTAGAAAAGATTACGTTGCATAGAATCTGGCTGAATTGCTTCAAGAGAAACAGAGTTTTTCCACCAAATTCCGCAGTCCTGCCTATCGTGTGGATAAACTTGCTGCGGCATTGTGAGGACGTTTGAACGCGGATCTTTACAACAAATATGCGGCACCTGCATTTTTATCTAATGGTAAATAGACAAAACTTATTGTCACAGCACAAAAATACATCATCGTCATCGATCAGCCTTACTACGCGCCCTGCAGGGCAAAGGCCTCTCCCATGACTCGCCAATTAACCCTGTCAAAGCGCTAGAGACTTCGAAGCTGGTTGGGCACTTGGGGGCAGAAATCTGGTTCAGGCCAGATTTGAACTTGGGAGGCTGGTTTCACCAACTTGGGAGGCTGGTCAGAGCGTCCCTAGCGTTTCACACTGTTTGAAAAGTGAGCTCTGTCTGACTTCCAATGAAACTTAGCCTGCGGGAGTGAGGCGTTTTTAACAACTCCGTAAAACACAAATGTGTATTGTAACGTACGCAGGGTCTGACAAGGTTAGAGGGTCGAGGTGAGCACATCTGTCTCCGTTTGGCGTAGATAAAGGATTCGGGGCTGGAAGGAGAGCGGTAGGTGGGGGGGGGGGGGGCGGGGAGGGGGGGAAGGGAGAGAAGATCACTTGTACCTACCGAGAGGCTTTTCACTAAAAAAATCGCACTAGCCCCCATTTTCTCACACAATAAATCCAAGAAATGCATTGCGCAAATTGGACCTCGCCTGTTACCGTCTCCGCTTCAAAGAAGAATTGCTCATAAATTCGTTCCTGTCTGAAATGGGTTTGTGCTCACTTCTGCATCCTCGAAAAAAGGCACAAAGCACGTCCACTTGCGTGCTAAGTGCGTAATTCTGATAATAAAATGAGCGAGGATGTGAAGAAAGTGCAGCTGCCGCTGCCCTCCTACTGGCCGTGATTTGTAATGTCAGCTATATTGGATACTTGAGCACACGGTGTTTGTGGGGCACCGTGATGAAGTGACGACTCTCGACAGCGTTTTGCAGGCTGTTGTCTTGATAACAGCCGAAATCTCAATCTTGACTTCGAGAAAGATGCCGGCACGCCTTTGAGTATTGTGAGAGCAGCGTCCACCGGTTATATATGTGTATTTTGAGAATGGGCAGCGAAGTTTGCCTACTTTCTCTCTATGTCCGGAAGGCACAGTGGACCGCAAGAATGACGTTACTAACATTAAAATATTTTTGTAGACACAGACGTTCTGGGAATCCTAAGAGAGCCCCTGTTTTTCTTCTCATGGCTTGGCCTACTTTAGCAGTGGGTTGCCAAGGCGTACAACGGCGCCGCAATGGTGGACTACAGATTTGAACATCCATCTCGTAGGCGGACTGTATGAAATCCGATCACCAGTGCCACCGGGTACCCACTAATTTTCCATTGAATACAACCTTTTCCATTGCTTGATGCTTGCCTTCTCTGAGGTGAAATACCTGAGAATAGTGCGTCTTTGAACCTACACTTTTAGGTGAAAGCCTTTTTTGGCTCATGAGTGGCGTGGGCGTGGACGGAAGTATCTACAAAAGTGTCTGCTCTTGTATGGTAACTTGTATGGTAAAGAAAAGAAAGTGAGGGTCTAGGTGGGAAACGAACCTCGGCCGCCGGCGTGCGAGACAAGGAAGCTGCCGCTCTGCCACGTTGTTGTTAGCGGCTTTTTATCAATTAAATAAAATAATAATGGAAGGAAAAGATGTGATAGCCGTGGCACCTGGCATCTAAACCTGAAGCAGCTGAGCTGCGCCTAGCGGGAATAAAAGGACAGGGAGAGGACAGGAAGCGGGAAAAAAAAGGGGAGGAGCGATAGTAAGAAAGGATAGGGGTTGGGCGGCGGTATATACTATGTACAAATGCAGTATATGGCCCTTCGACATTTTGAAGCTGAATTAAGGCGCGTCTGTTTAATGCACAGTTCTTGCAAACAGTTCTTGTTCGAGATATGTCCTGAGGCCTGCATGAGTAATTATGAGCACGTCAATTACAGATGTCGCAATCAAGCGAGTAACAAACTTCCTCCATTTCCGGTAAATTTCAACCGAGCTTGGCGTGCTATTGTAGCGCCAACATGCGGCACCCACTGAAAAGCTCCTTCGAAATGTACGGCGCTGGCCCAGCAGATGGCGAAGGTGGCGGAGAGCGCATAGCTTTCGCATTTACGCACGTAAGGAGACGTACATGGAGGAAAAAAAAACTAGGAGAGAGCATGACGTCGTAATTTTGAAGCCTAGTCATAAAAAATATAATGGAAAGCATCATGGGAAATAGGCCCTCACGTGACAAGGCAGCGATAGTTCTTAGCCGCATTGCGGTTTCGGTTTCGCTCTTTCGTTGTGTATCCGAGTACGGACGTTCACTAAAAAGCACCGCGCGACCCAGGCTGGTCGACAGTCTGGTAACTGTGAAGGGCCTATTTCCCAAGAGTCAGTGCGCGCAAAAGGGCCCTCGGCAGCGGCGTCAGAGGAGGATGGCTTGCAGAGGCAGAGCGCGTGACGTCACACACCCTCCTAGTTTTTTTTTTCCTCCATGGAGACGTAAGTGCACCTCATATTTTTTTTTCAGGCCAAGCCCTGTTTGGCCAAGCTGACTTGCGCCACCAAATATCGCCATTATTGTCAATGTCAGCTACAGCCTAATTTCTTCGGTTCCCCAGCAATCGACGCTGCAGCGCGGAGCACAAAAAATCTTCGGCATCAGTCGCAGCCATCGCAGGAGCATTCCGGTCCCCCCAAGCAAAATAAACTCGAGAACTGTAACCAGCTGTAACTGTGAAATATATTTACTGTAAATAACAAATTATTTATGAATTTTTTGTCAACCATTCGTTTCTTCGCAGGAACAAATGGCAGATGACACCATAAGAATTAGCTCTGACGTGCATGACTGGCTACTGGGTCCAGTGTCTTCACTTAGCGGTCTCCTCTTCAACAGGATAAAATATAACATGTTGAATTAAGAAATTTTTCCTTCCCTCCAGAACTCCTTCACTTGATCTCATCGCTTTCGAGTACTATGTCGAGCAGTGACATGTCATTTTGCACTCATCTATGGTGAGGGACACCGTCACTTTACTTCGCAGGGTATTTTGTGTGTAACATTCAAGCCCTGGAAGAGGCAAGTTCAAAGCTGTGCATGGGTATGACTACAAAAGTCGGTGGGGGGAACACTTCCCTTGATTTTTAGTAGCGCGGCCATACACATGCACGAATTTCATCTAATGTCCCTTTACGAGCGCGACCTGCATAGAGTAATAATGGTTGCGGCTTCGCGTGTGACTTCTAGGACACCTTATTTCCGGCCATGCGCTCCGCTAGAACTCTCATGAGGATTTAACTGGCGCGCCTTGTCCTGTGCAAGCTCGTGACCATTAAAATACTCGGTTGTGCAAGTTAGCTTTTCATGGGGAATAATTGACAAATTATCATTGAAGATGGTAGGACATATGTGCGGCGATAGGGCGCAGTCGTGTAGGAATGTGGCGAGCAGTGTTTATCAACGAGAGAATAAATTTGGATGACGAATCACGGAAATATGCCGCCAAGCGGATTGATTTCTCAAGCTCCTATACAGGTGGAAATTGTTTCTGATTCACATTGAAAGAATCACGTCATCTCGCATGAACGTTCGGGTATGTTCGAAGTTTGCTCGTGTCTAGTGCTCAAAGTATTCCCATTTCAAATGCCAAAAAATTGAGTGGTCATTTATTGTGAGGTCGGCAGAACGCTGATGAGGGCTGCTCCTAAGGGAGGCTATTTACCGAGCATGAAATCTGAATTTATCACTGGTATGTTAAGAGCAAGTAAGACAGTGTAGCCTGGAGGAACAAAATTTGGAAGTTATAGATGGCCAATGCAATGAAGACAACACATTCTTTGTCATGGGACTAATGTTCCGCCAACGGATTACTCACACAATTAAGGACTACAGCAAAAGGGACCTATTTTTGTCAACTGCAGGCTTGGCTGCGCGAGGCAGTCACAGAAAACAGTCGTAGAAAATTGCGCTAAAGCATTTTGCTGCTTCATAACAATACTCTGGCTCACATGCCTCATGTTATCTAAGTCGCCGCCCAGTAATGAGGGCTTCAAGTCGCCAACCACACACCCTAATCTCACTACGTCTCTTCTAGTCATGCTTTTTGTTTCAACAGCTCAGAACCGATCCCTCGGGGATGAAAGATATTCAAGGAGCCAGTTGAGCACTTCCTTCCAGAGGTGATTGGTTTGGTTTGGTTTGGTTTGGTTTGGTTTGGTTTGGTTTATTGGGGTTTAACGTCCCAAAGCAACTCAGGCTATGAGGGACGCCGTAGTGAAGGGCTCCGGAAATTACGACCACCTGGGGTTCTTTAGCGTGCACTGACATCGCACAGTACACGGGCCTCTAGAATTTCGCCTTCATCGAAATTCGGCCGCCGCGGCCGGGATCGAACCCGCGTCTTTCGGGTCAGCAGCCGAGCGCCGTAACCACCGAGCCACCGCGGCGGGGCCCTTCCAGAGGTGAAGCAGACGCTTTCTTTTTTTTTTCAGCACTTAATAGTACCTACGACGGCGAACACCATTTTAATCATCAGTTGAGGTACCTGTTCGGACTCTAACGATCCTGCTCACCTTTGGCATTCCCGCGACTCGTGGCGCTATAGAAGATCATTTCTGCTGTCCTTTCTTTCTTTCTCTTATGCTATATTTTATTCCTACGTGCATCATTATTACATTGTATTGTTTTAAGCCCATTGTGTCATAGGCGATGCGGGCAAGTTTATTTTTCTTTTTTTTTTCTTGGCTCCCCACTATCTATCGAATGTATCTCACGAAGACGGAAGATGAAGTAAGTTTCCAGCAGCAAATAACTCGCTTCGCCAGCTCCGGATATCCCCAGCATCTAATTACAGGTGTTTTCGAAAGCCTACTACAAAAGTTGAAGAACGCACGGGGGTTGGGAGGGGGGAGAAAAAAAAGACAAAACAAAACTAATGATCCAGGATACTAAGAAGAAAAAGGTACCTGTCCAGGTCATTCCTTGCATCCATAATGTTTCGCACAAGGTTAAAAAGATGGCTGCATGATACGAAGGTAGTGTAGTTTTTTTCTGCTGTCTGCAAGCTTGCTGAATTGTGTCCCATGGTGAAATCATTGGAAACGGCCGACACGCACGAAGAAACACGCCATTGGATACAGCGAGTGCGAAAAACAGGCTATCTGCGAGATTCCTCTGACCAGTGGCCAAATTTACATCGGATAAACGGGGCGTTGCTTCGACGAAAGGGCAAAAGAACACGCATTGACAATCCGGAACAACGCAAGTAGCAGTCTGTCGGAGCACTGTAAGCTTCGGCAGATTGCAGCACTGCATGTGATCACAAGAAGAAATGCAAGCCACTTTTGCAGAGAACTAGATCCTTGACAAGCGCTTATGACAGAACAGAACTGTAAATCATCGAAGTGTTCTTCGTAAAGAACACCTTCCCTTGTCTTTCTCTGATTGACAAAGAACTAAAAGGCCACTTGTAGTATAGATTCTAATGGAGTTTAATGTTTCTTCATTGCTTCAAGTTAATGTCGGTTTCTGGGTAAGTTTTACCTCTTTTTAACTCGGAGACTCCATTGTATAGTTTTTACCGGAGCGCTATTTACGTGTCTTTCTTGATATTGGTTTTATTCTGTTGTAGCTTAATTTCCGGAACCCTTCACTACGGCGTCCCTCATAGCCTGAGTCGCTTTGGGACGTTAAACCCCAGTAAACCAAGCCAATCTGTAGCTTGAGGTTTGTGGATGCTTTTTGCTTTTTACCCGTTTTATACTTCATGAGTCAGCTCTATTATTTTTACCCTGGAGCTCTTTCCACCACATCTTTGTTGTTTTCATCTTGCATTGTCTCCCCATCTGCTTCGTAACGTTCTTCTCTTCTGATTCTGAGTTTTTTAAACCACGTGTCAACTTATTTCACCTTCTTTTATCCAACTAAGCATTTGGTTTCAGCCAAGGATTTTTTGTTTTTTTGTGTCCGGCTCTCGCCCCGCCCTCTCTATATTTTACGAAACCCAGCTGAGCGAGATTATTTTTTTAAAGTTCGCCTTTCTGTGTGAAGCTGCGTATAGCCGCTTGTGTTCATTCTGACCCGGTTCTTTTTTTCCTGCTTCCACCCTGCCGTTTATTATCACGCTTGGATATATGCTATTATCAGGCTTGTACTGTGGGTATTGGATTACATAGTATCTCATGTGCTGTTATCATTCAGTTCATTCACAAAAAAAAAACTTCTATAAACACTTGCCATTTCATGGCTACTTGGTCGCCCCATCCCTGTCGGTTTTTGTCCATACACCTTGTGTGTTCCGAGCTGTGAAGTCAACGTGGACGTAGATGCCATTGATGGCATACGGATCCGTGTTAGCAGTGTGTGTCTCATGGCGTAAAATTTGTCGTTCAGTGTGAGAAGATCATGACGTTAAAGGCCGGATTCTGTTGTCAACCGGTGGTTTCGGATGTCAGACCACACGCTTAATGGTAAGACTCACCGCACTCATCAACCGCGGCTCGCAAACCCGTTTCACCGTCACATTACCAAACGGAGAGAGATAACGCCCTTTCCTCTACCTTGAACGTAATTTCTAACTCCGGCATTTCAGGACAACGCCTTCCGGCAATGATCGTCCAACCACCCGCAGTGGCCATGACCAGACGCGTCTTTTTTCTCTCCCCAGACGGGTACAAAAATGACAGGCGCGCGGCGGAGGCAACGCCTAAACCTTGAACCCTTGACATCACGACAGCGTGACCCACGGTGTGACAAAGCCACCGTGCACAACAGACCGCGTAAGCGGATAAGCGGACGTATACGCAACGGCAAGCGCATAAGAGTGCGCGTAACGGGCGCGTCGCAAATTGAGGAAAAGAAACAGACGCCCCGCGTGTCCTCGTCCTCCCTAGGGTACACGAGACAGTGTTAATGACGCCCGCACGTCTTATGCCGACACTGCGCGCGCGGTGCAGCCTTCCCAGTGTTTAATGCGACGGCCTTTCTACGTTTTCTGTTTTCTGCCGTGTCTTGGCGTATACTCAGAGTATACAGCGGTATGGGCACGGGACATATGCCCGCTGTGTGCCTTGCCGCCGCCCTCACCGTTTCCGTGAAGAAGCAGGAAGACACAGTGGATGTTTATTGTCTGCTTCGGATAGAGTGCTTGACAAGAACGCAACACTCCGAGCAACTGGTCAGGAAGTGGAGGATGGAGTTGGAGAGGGGAAAGAGATATGCGTGAAGACACTGTATTTTGTGCAACAACATTTTAAGGAGTACCACAAGGGGGTGTAATTGTAATCCTTTCATAACTACCTGGCTCTTTCTTGCTGTTGGCGCTCATGGCCTTATTCTTGCATTTGTTGTTTTCCTTTTTCCCAAGCATACGGTGCACGTATTGTACGCAAAACGTGAAGACATGAGGCAAGGAGCCGGCCGGAACAGTACATCGCATTTTTTTTTCTTTGCTCTGTTGGACGCTCACATCATTCGAGACGAAACCACCTTATTTGCGCCAGTCATCAGCTGCTCAAACACAAACAGTACACTCTTCTCCGCACCGTACGCGCCACATGTGTGCTCGCAAAACATTACAACGCAAAGGAAGATTCGTCCTGTCTGTCAATGATTACGGAGCCGCTCCTCTTTCGTTTTCAGAGTACCGAGACGCCATACTTGTTATTTCCTTCCCCGCACTCGCTCATCAGCAGCGCAGAAAGCATGGGCGACCTGTCTGGAGCAATCCGCAGTGTCATCAGCTTTGGTCGTTCCGCACAGTGCGTGCGTATCGCACGTGGACGACTGCGTCGGGCCGCGCCTGACTCGGAGACGATCCTTTTGTCTCCGCGTTGCCATAGCTCGGTGCGGAACGCATTGACGTCGGGCACGCAACACTTGTGTGCGAGTGACAGAAGCTACACCTGAGACCGAGCCCTTACGGCATTCTCGCAGCGTCACTGGGCGTAGCCGTGTCCTCGCCGTGTCGCTTACCTCGTGGAACGCGTGCCTTCGCTCCGAGCATAGTATATTGTCGGCTCTGCCGCATGTTCAGTTCTCAAGGCTTTCTTCTTTTGCTGTTCCTCGCATATCATGCAGAGCGATTTCCAAGTTTCAACTGGAGTGAAAGTTTTCAGCTTTTCCGTTCATTTTAGATAGAGAGAAAACCACCGCCGTTTCGTTCATTGGCTGGCAAAAGAAAAGACGGTTCGGCCCCACCGCGGTCGATTGTATGCTCAGCACAACGACGCGGGTGTTACTCCGGCCGGGGCGGCCGCGTTTCGCTGGCATCTTGTTCTGTGTGTTCAGTTAATGTGCATTTCTCACTGAGGACCACTCGACAGAAGTAATGCCCCCCTGCCAACGCCAAGTGATTCCCAGACAAAATAACTTTCATGATAAGCTGGTAGTGATCTGTTCTTATTTGTATATATATTATCCTCACTCGCCGAATTACGTGACAGACGCAACTTGCTCCATGAAGATCTTGGTGGTTCTGAAAGCACTAGTTTCACCGAAGTTTTTCCGTGTGATCACAATGAATGAATGAATGAATGAATGAATGAATGAATGAATGAATGAATGAATGAATGAATGAATGAATGAATTACGCCTTTATTGCAATGGAGGGATGGCTCTCGGCCCGCTGCTGGGGAATTAGGTGGAGGGATGGGGTGTATGCGCAGAAGCAACTTCTAGTCGGTCGTTTTCATAGCTGTCAGAGCTGCGCGTGCTAAGTCAGTCGACCTTTCTTGCAGTACTCGGAGCAGGCCGCTGTCATTGCACTTTGCAGCAATGACGTGTTGTTCTGCGGTGCTTGATCGTATCTGGTCTGCTAGGGTGGCCATTTCGTCATGTGGCATGTGCTGAATTTTGTGTCTCCCTACTGTCTGCGGCATTCAGAAAAGATTAGGACAAGGAAAACTTCGCGGTACAGCTCTAAGTAAAAAAATTATTCATTCTCACATGTGTCGCAACACTACTAAGTAGCATTAAATTACACAGTTGATTCAAATCTGATTAACCAATATAACCTCGTTGATCATACACAGAAAGTATCTTGAATGGGAACTGCAATGTGATCCCATATAAGGGTACTTTTTGTGTGTTATCAAAGAGGTTATGTCCCTTGACCACACTCGAACCAACCCTCCAGTCTAATGCTACCTGGGAGTGTTGCCATGCATGTGGGATTGAGTAATTTTATTACTTGGAGCTGTTCCGCGAAGTTTGCATTCTCCTCCTTTTTTTTTCTTTATACCTTTTCTCCTCATCAAATGTCCCATCCCCTACTATTACCAGGAATTCGGGACAGCGTCCATCCAGAACTGCTAAGCCCAGCGACCTATAGCGCTTCAAAGGGAGCCTCTCGGTCATTTCATTTTCTTTTTTAGGCCACGAATGATTTCAGTGCATAATTTTGTAATGTTCAATGTCATGTGCCACACAGTTGAAGCCAAGGACTGGAAGTGCTTGACCTGAATTCCTGGCTATCTTTTATACTACAGCAGCATAATAACCTCTACGTTCGGAGAAAAAATCAGCTACTACTCCAGGCTCCGCTCTCTGCACGGAGTCTCATTATGTCCATCATCATCACCACCAGCTGATCACGATAACTTCGGGCGAAGAGCAAAAACACCACGCAACCATTTCGTGGAACAGACGCAATCGCCGTCCTATACAAAGGCAATGCCATATTTACTGACCGGCAAGTGATTATGGTAGCACAGTCTGGCCGGAATGAAACGCAAACACAGCCAGTTAACAATGCGAAATATCTTGCATGTTTAGTTTCAGATGCCGTACGCAACTAGCCTGATTCATGTTTTAAGGGTAAAAGGTCAAGTGAAGCAACTATATATTTATAAACCGGTTTGTAAAGACTCTCTGCAAAATAGAAAACCACGGCATATGCGTGTTCGCGTTTAATTACGACCTGACTGCATACTGCTCAGCACAATGAATTCGACAAGCCCTCTCAGCAACTGAACGAAAGCTCCTGTCACAGGAAAAGAGCATGCCTCTTCTATGCCTTCCCACACTTGCCCAGTACTTTCAGTACTTGAAGGAAAGTTTGGAGTTTAGTATTTTTCAGCTCCACTTTTAGCCAGAACTACGAAGCTAACGATGAAAGCCCACAAACCTTCAAAAACTTTCCTGGGTGAAAGCGTGAAAACCAAAGCTCCACCGCACTTATTCATCCTAAGAAACCGCTCACTCTGAGTTATGCCCGCGTCAAACAGAGATTATTGCTCCTCGGCTAACTTCGGTAGCATACTCATATTCAGGCAGAGTACGGACAAAGTTTTTGCAAGCAAGAGAAAAAAACTTCAGGGCATTCTTAGCCATATTCTTAAAGAAGTAAAACGCGATAGCCTTTATGTTGCCCGCTATGGTGTCTACAATGTGTCCAGTGTTGTTCTTGCGATATTCCCGACAAAACTCCGGTTGAAACCGGTTCCATTGCCTTTATATGCTATGCGTGAGTCTCACATCTGGAATGTTCGAGTGATTTCCATTGAATTATCATACATAATTATACTAATCCGACCCACTTGATCCATTTTCTGGGGTGGTCGCACTTCCAAAATCTCGGGTGTTCTTTGGGATTTTTTTAGGGCGTAGGCCAACTTCTAGGTTTTTAGGGCCCATTTGCCCCGGGTGGGAGCCCAGATTTCCACCTTCCACGGTGAGAAGGTTGAGTAGACGTCACAAAGTCACGTGACCTCTCTCAACAAATTAAGATGGGCCAATGAATGAGGCTGTGACGGCGTCACAAGGGCACGTCGCATCTCTCGACCAAGCGGGGGAACTTCGTTACGGAGAAACCGGAAATTGTATGATGACAACATAAAGGCTATAGCATAAAAAGTATAAAATGCGTACAGGTACTGTTATAAAAGCCTGACATGTCACAAAGGACAGCGTAGTGACAGGTCAAAGAAATTATAAGTGCAACACCATAGATCGAAGAAGTTTAACACGCGTTAAGGGGGAAACGTGGGTTCGATGTACAGCTGAAGCTGAGATAACAAAATTGGGCCCGGCATACAATGTGTGAACCGCTTAACCAGTCCTATCTAAGGCTAACTATTCACAAAAGAAAGAAAAGGTGTTAACGTGAGGCGATGAGCCTAAGAAATGTGCTAGAATGAGATGGGCGCAGATGGTGCGAGGCAAGGGCTAGTAGGAGACCATCGGTACAAAACTTGCAGCAGAGTGCGAACATAACTGTGTTTATTATGACTACATACCTTGTATAAACACCGACGAAAGCCCCGATGTTATGCATAGGACCGTTAATGCAAAGTCGTTGCGCAGTAGTTTGCTAGCTAAGGGGTCAGGAATTCATGCGCACAGCACTCACAACCAAAGGATACCATATGCTCTGCGTACCTATCTCCAATCTGGCTGTTCTTACGGGCCAGCTGACCATCGCGGCGGGTCACACACCAACAGCAGTACGAAGAGCTTTGTGAATCCAAAGTCGGGTGTTACGGCGTCGCGCTAACTTCAGCATGCATCGCGCTCAGCTGAGTTCACACACGGTACCGAACTCAGCGCAAAAATAAAAAAATAGCTGTTCACCCACGGGGAGGCTTTAAGCCTCAGCGACCGTACAGCAGCCCCAACCACTGCATAGTGCACGCGCCCACGCCAGTTGGCGCGTGTATCGGCATTGCTTCCTCGTAAGGATAGCAAGCAGCCGGGGTGGCACGTGGCTTTTCAAGTACGTCCTTTGGGCGGGTAGAAAATACAGTCACACAACGTAGCGACCTCGACAGGTATAGTACTTCCGCCACTTGGCCCGTGGTGTGACTAGGTTCATCGACGTATTTTTTTACAGCGAGACTGCAGTCGTTTTCGTGCTTAGAGAAAAGCGATTGAGGAAAGCTGTTCTTTTATCTCGCAGGCGGTGGCTGCTTGTTGTCAGTTGAAAGCAGGGTGTCGGGTTTTATATAACTCTTATAAGGACAACACGTTTTTCTTAGCCAGGTAGTTTGCAAAGACCGTTTTAGCCCTCGGAAATAAAAATAAATGATTGTAAAAATCGAGATCTTCGATATACGACGGTAGTCCACACGTTGTTTTCTGTGGGAGCAAAACTTCACCTGCACGCCGGAAAAAATGGCTGAATGAGTCATTGGCGACAACTTGTTTTCGCTATACCAGAATAGCGCCCAAGCGACTCGTCTTCGAGACAAAAAAAGGCCGTCCCATTACACAGAGCGCGACTGAACAGGGCCGCGACTCGTAGGAGCGTTTTATCTGGTAGGTGTTTCGTATAGCTGGGTGAAAGCTGTTCATACATCTTGTTGACGTGCTATAAGAATAATGTTCACTGTGGCCTGGCTCTGAGCTTCCGGATAGCAACAAATTAGCTAACTAAAACATGCACAATTGACCAGCCACGTGTGGTTAGTGCAGAGATGACCCATAACAGCAACTACCTTAACGCAGCTGCGACGAAAGGCCGTTCATTGGACCATGGCGCCTGCATCCGACAGCGAAGGGCTGAATGAGGCGACAAGGAATAATGACTTTCCCGTGTCATCCTTCGCGTCAAGGCTATGTTGTTTTGCATAGGGTACGACTGTTGAACCGAAGTCGCGAAGTAACGCAGGCGTGTCCGAAGGCCGTCTTACATCCTGGCTGTACAGCGTACGAAAATGCCGGCAATTAACGCCTTAATTTGCAAAGAGAAGACAGGCTGAAACGTTCACCTTGACTGCTCGCTGCATGAATGAAGTAGATATGAGATGCGCTAATATAGTCGGTGTTACTAACTTATAGACTCGGCTTGATTATGGCGTGGCGTCAAGCGCGACATTTAATTTTGTCCGCCGTGGTGGCTCAGTAGTTGCACACGGCTGCACGGCTGCTGACCTGAAAGACGCGGGTTCGATCCCGGCCATGGAGGTCGAATTTCGATGGAGGCGAAATTCTAGAGGCCCGTGTACTGCGCGATGTCAGTGCAGGTTAAAGAACCCCAGGCGGTCGAATTTTCCGGAGCCCTTCACTACGGCGTCCCTCATAGCCTGAGTTCCTTTGGGACGTTAAACGCCAACAAACCAATAAACTAAAGCAATAAATTTGTGATCACAGAAAACATTTCCCCTTATTTTTTTCGCCCGGAAACTGCTGCTTTAGCAGTGATTCTTCATGTTTAAATCGGAACATGGACACACAGACCACACAAGAGAATACGGTAGTCGAGCAGTGATTGCAAGCATGTGTGCTTCCTGAACACTGCAGTCCCAACAGTAGAGAGCAGCCTATTGTAGTTCAAGCTAAATTTAACTGTGCAACACAGGTATCACGCAGGACGAACTGGTGGGGTAGTTTGTCACACATTTATTTGTTCACAGAGCGCAATAAAATTTTTGTGGTGTCTACTCTGTCGGTTCTTGTTCTTCTATTGTGCGCTGTGATGAAATAGACAGCAATCACCTTCACTTGATCGTCCCTGTCGATGGCAGAAGACACGGTGGTCTTCCGTTTTGCTTCTCTTTACAGTCACCATTGCTAAACCACTTTCGCAGTACCGACTTTCAATGACGCCCTGCTTACCTTGTGAATGAAGCTTTTTTCTAAAGTCGCTTTGCGTCGTTCACAGTAAACCGAGTAATAAGCCACCGTTTAATTTTTGCCTCGTGCTAAGCATTCAATTGAGATGAAACGATTCTGGTTTTATGTAGCGCCCAAACTCTGAGCTTGAGATACGCAAGGAACTTTCTCAAGCGTACACAACCAAGAATCCACTAGCTGTTATGCAGGGAGGACGTATCGCAGCAACGACTCTAATGCAGCTTCAGCAAGAGCATGAATCTGTTAGCCTTCGTTCATTTGTCCGTAGCGCATAAACGCGAACCATAAAAACCGCGGGTTCTCAGCCAGCTATGAGGAAAGGTTTATTATTTATGCAGAAACTCCTTCTAGCGCTTGCACACCCTATTCTCGCCCACCTTTGCGTCCACATTTTTAGGCAAAACTTTTGAGTACGCTCCGCAGAGCTCTTCTAATAATAAACACCACCCGTGGGTTTAATAGTGTGTATACGCTGCAGTTATGGCAACGCATAGTCTAGGCTTTAGGCCTAATGCCATTGTGGGAAGATATGTCATCCTTGTCGTCCAGTTGGACCTTCGAAGAAGAGAAATAGTAGCAGCAGTAGCCGAAGAGAAAGGTAGCTTGAACGCAATACGTGGATTTCTGAGCGCAATCGGTAGCAAGGCGTTCATAAAGTTTTCTCTCTCTCTCTCTCTGCAGTGGTTGCACGCCCAGCGCTTAGCACGGGCATGAGCACTTATTTTTCTTTTCTACTCAAGGAACAAACAAGGTCTCTTGAGCAGTCGGTAGTTTCCGTGATGAACTTCGCTGCCGAAGGAGTTACGTGTCCGAGAAGGAAAATTGGCGGCCCATCACCACCACGTGTGCCCCTTTCCTCGTGCTCGTCCCTCTCACGGCCCGCCGCCGTCGTCGGGCGGTGGCGGCTTGCGTAACGCACCCCGTCGGCGTGCAGAGGCGGTCGGCCGCGAGCGCTTTCGAAGGCGACCGGAAAGTGGAGAAAGAGGTTGCCGGGTCTCGCAGCGTCGGACTTCGCGCGCCCTTGCCTCCGCCGCCTTGATCCAGTCGCGTTCGGGCATCTCGCTGGCTTTGTTGGACGTGTGGCGCGCGTGTGGTTCGGGCTCGTTCAAGCCGTTCTGGATTCTCTTTCTCTTGCAACCACCCCTTCGGGACGTTGGATACCATCTTGTGCGGGTGCAAAGTCTGCTGGTCTGCTGTGTACTGGTCTTGTGCGGTTCTCATTTTTGGACTTTGTCCATTGGATCTTATCTGTGCAGGCATCAGCCATCAGACAGGAAGCAGTTCTCAAAGACTTTTTAAAAGTTTCACTTCTCAATCCTAAGCGGTGACGTGGATGAAAACAAGTTGTGACCTAGGCAACTTTTTCTATCAAGACTGATTCGATTCACCTCGAACAAGAAGGGTGTCTGCTGAGGTCCCTCGGCTAAGAGCGCTCGGAAAGCTAGACTTTGAGAAGCCGTACTTAGGCGTGTGTGACAAACCCCCGGAAGAGGTTGGAAGTGGTGCTGAGACTGCAGAACAGGACATGCCTCTCCCCTGCCGTGACTGCAAGGCTTGTATCAAGCGTTGCCCAATGAAATACGCCAACTGAATGAGGGATATGGTGCCATCCAGGAGCATACCCTTCAGTGATCATTCTCTTGTGCCGACTTTGCAAGGCTGAAAGTCTGACATCAAGAGACTTCGGTGTTCATCTTTTTTTTGTGGGTCGAAGTGCGAAACAAGAACCGAGGAAACGCTTCGGTGGGCCGAGTTCCGGGCACTTTCACTGCCAGTAAACGAAAGAGCATCGTGAGCTTCCGTCCGAGGTTGCTGACTTCGAACCATCGGCTGCAGTGTGTACAGCAGACGTATTCGTGAGTACAGGATCTTTCGCTTTTCAACTTCTTTGCACTCCAAGCCGTAGTGCTTGCTGACAAAAAAAAAAAGGCAACTTAAGGATTTGACTTCTCTCGTTTTGGGGTGCGGGTTATTGCAACGACCGGGCCCTGAAAAGCGCACTCTATCTGAGAGTACACACGTGCCACTTGATCGCATTTGACTCGTTCCCGAATGCGTTCTCTTTCCGGACCACAAGGCTCGTGCCCACAGGGGAAACATTGTTTTTACGTAGCAGGTGAATGCATGAGCTATCAACAAAGAGGTACCGTGCCGCCTACTTCGTTCACTCCGGAGACAGCCCGTCATGTAACTATCGGTGTGAACTGATGCAAGATGTCAACCCTTCTACGCTACATATAACCGTTTCTCATCGTTAAAAATTAAAGCTTCACATGGATTGGTCTACAGTTCCTTGGCAGAAGCCAGCAGCTGGCGTCGTCATTAATGGCCCTGCAATGACCTATCAGCTAGCCAAACAAAACGCTTTGCTTTACTGAAGTGAACTGTCGCTCTTGCCGGCCTCCCTCCACCTTTCACAAGCAGCGCGGTTCCATACAATAAAGTCGGCACAGATATTTGCCAGCTTTATTAGCTTACCTCGGGGCGAAGGGGCGACCGAGATATATCTCCACCCCAACCACCCCCTCTCTCTCTATCCCCTCTTCCTCTCCCATTCCAACAAAGCTCCTATTTTCACAGACACCTGGATCACACCTAGTCTCCACGTTTTGTTTCACCCGGATAACATCCTCAAGAGATGTCATACAATACCATACCATACTATACCATACGTGGGTTTTCGACTTCGGCGTAACACATCGCCGAATGTGTTCACTCCGAAGAAACTCCATCGTGACTGTTTTAGAACCATTTCTGCAAAATAGCAATACATTTAGCCCACTCGCCCGGGTAAACGAAATACACACGAGGCTCCAAAGATGTGAAAGCAACGAAAAAAAAAAATTGGAGGAGGCACTTAAGCTCTTCCTTAAGAGTATGACGTGGCAGCGTAATCCTTTGATTCCCATAGATGCAGAAGGTAATTCTCTATGTTCATAGAGCCCTCATAACCCTCCTGGCTTGGTGTTGCAGCAGTTAAGCATGGGCCTTGTGCTCCCAACGGTGAGTCTTTTGCGGCCTAGGTTGCTCTTCTCGAGAGACCAAACATTAATTTAACTGCCACCTGACACGGTGGGCAGTTTGCTCGCTATCCGTTGGACAGGTTCCAATGACGCCGCAAGGTCACGGGACCCAAGGTCACGTGACCTGCCTCCTTGGTGGCTGTCTGGGTACCACCTGCCAGAGTCATGCACCGGATTTTTCGCTCAAAACGCCGACGTCGGATTTTTTGCGTAACTAAACATTTAACGCGATCACGTTAAAAGCCTTTGGTTGATGCCGGCTACTTTAGTCCCTGCATGTGAACAGCAGTAATCCTACACCGTACGAGAAGGCAGTATGCATTGCCGTTCATCCTCCATCGACTAAAACAATTCCTTCATAACGTAGGTAATAGCCAGAGTGAAGTAGGTAATAGATAGTCCTGTTCCGGTCAGTTCCTGCGCGCTAGGACAAAAAGGAGCTTCAGAAACTGAATGACATGCACGCTGGGAATATGGGAAAAGACTTTCCCAGGTTTCCATTGGCACTGAATGATAATGCAACACTCAATGCACACGCATCCTGTCGAAGAGCTAACGTTGGACCGTGGAATACCGGTGTCCCTCGCATCACTGTTACAGGAGCGCCACTGGTGAGTGGACATTGTTTTATCGCTGCGCCTATATTTCAAATAATGCCACGCATTACTCCTATAGGAACTAGCCTGCACAGCAGACAAAACTTCACTTTCCGGGTTGCGATCATGGCTCACGGCTCAGAGCGCTTTCTTATGTGATTGTTTTGACAGGTAGTGCCTTTCCTTGTTGTTAACGCCTCTTATGAAGTGCCGTGGTATGCAGCTGGTCTGCAACATAAGAGTTTTTTCCTTCCCTCTAAACGCGAAAGGCTATTTAAATTTTTCTTGCCTCGCTTTTTGTTTCTTTTTTATGTTTGTGTCTTTTTCTTCCCATCCTCAGGAAAGTCACTCACTTGCTTTGCAAAGCCCACGGCTAGCGCTTTCCCCATGCTTGCAAGTGAGGCTTCGCTTGCAGGTCACTTAAGTCAGGAGAGGCTTTGTTCAGACAAAGCGTACCGTCAATCATAAGTGCCATTGCGCGAGCTAAACTTCAATTAGTGATCACTGGATCCTTTCTCAACCAAGCCCCTGTAACTGCCTCGTGTTTCTCGGATATTAAGTAAGTGGCGTGAAAGAGAGGGAAGTCAAAATATAGCTGTTGCAAACTGCTGATCTTCTGTCACCGTTTCTTTTAATGTGCCCAGAGTACAGTCTGGTGTATGTACCGTGAGCGAACGGTCTAAATATGCATAGTTATAAGATTGCGGCCAGAACCTTTTCCCTGTCGATGTTATTATATCACTCTGCAAGACCTGTTCTGTTAGCGTAACAACCGCTCTTTACCGTGTGAGCATCTTTAGCTCGCAGAAAGACGAAACTCTGAACTCAAACAACCGTTTAAACTCTGAGTATCTGTAAGTTCCTGAAATCTGAAGCTACTGTTTTTCTTCAATAACAGACCTGAGGTGCGGCGCCTCAAAGCTGCACGCTCGGTATATGACAGATGCCGTTTTGGAGAGCTCTGTATTGCTGTCGACCACCGGGGTCGATCCTATCAAAATGCGACCGCCGAGGCTGTAATTAGAACCATAGTGCTCGTGTTCAACAGCAGAACCCCTTAGTTCTTAGTCATCCAGTGCACGTGGCACTGTCGAATGTGCGGAGTATTTTTACTTACCTTTTTTGCTTATTTTTGTTTTTTCGATGCCATCTTCACCACCGGCGCTGGTGCAAAATAAGCGTCCGCCAGATTTAAAGGGAAAAGCCGCACTAACATAAGCATTGACACTTAACATCACTTTCTAAGAAAACTTAAAGCAGACTACTTGCTTCTAAGATCGTTTTGCATGCGAACCTAACACGCTCGCAACAAGGAAAAATGCTCAAGGTACTCCCGCAAGGCCCTCAGAAGGACGCCTTAAGCTATCGGTGCAGGCGCCGCGGTGAAGGCTATCGCGGCGAACGAACAGCGCACTGAAGCAGTCGAGTGTTTCGTACACGCATCCTCGCACGCACACGCAAAACGAAGGATACGCAGCGGACTGCCTTCGGCCGCACCTGATGCGATCGAAGGTCGCAGCGTCCACTGGCGTTTTCTCAATTCTGCGTGCGCCGGTCGCCATAGTTGAGAGAACACAGGACTCTTCCCGAGCTTTTGAACCTGATGCTTCTGAAGCATTAATTCATTCGTGCGGGTAAAGGTCATTCTGAAGGGGTCATTATTCCGGCGATTGATTGATTGATTGATTGATTGATTGATTGATTGATTGATTGATTGATTGATTGATTGATTGATTGATTGATTGATTGATTGATTGATTGATTGATTGATTGATTGATTGATTGAGGGAGGGAGAGTGGGAGCCAGCGAGCCTTTAATTCTCGTAAATAACCATGTTTTTTCGTGAACCAAAAAAACAACCACGAGGGACTTCGTCGCATGTGACCGATTTTTTTGTCACGATTGTTGTTCTTGTGGGATAAGAAGACTGTAGAAGTGTAACGTGGACGCGAGAAAGTAAAGATATCGTTTGTTACACAAACCGGAACTCTGCTGTGTGAAAAATAAAAAAGAGAGAGGAAGAATATGCATCCTATGGAACACAGAGACAGCTGCTGCAAAAAAGACAATTACAGCTGTTTTAGCAGATATAGAAATATAAAAAATGTCCATTAGAGGAGGGCGGTGTATAATCTGTCGTTGTGCACCGAAATTCCTTATATTCGCTTATGTTTCTCTTTTAACTCTTTGCCCTGAAACGAAGTACTCAAGGACATACCGGCATTCTGTACGTCATCGCAGGAGCCTGTCAAAAGTATCAGGAGTTCCTGATCAATCTTTTCGAGCATAAACGTCGTAATCGCAACATAACAGTCTGAAGGTTCGAGCGGTAAACTACCCGGTATTCGCCGACGCCATGGCATCGGCGTAGTGGGTGCGGCGCCTTCATGCAGTGAGGTCGGTGGATGATCTTTGTCGTTTCGCTGGTCAGCAGCCCCATCTCCACAGGTTGCTTTCTTTAGTGTCCCCTACGGAAGCCAGGAGACCTTCCTCGGACAGCCACTGCGCTGCTGCGTCCCGGCGACGCAAAACGTGGTGTGGGCGTATGATGGTGATGGTGAGCGGGACAAACGGCTCGATGACACGTGGTCCTCTCGGCGCAGGTGCTACACTTCTCTGACACTGGCCGGCCGGGGTGGGGTCGCGGGGCGTCAGTTGAGAAGCTACACAGGCCCATTCTTCAGTAGGGCAGCACGGAAGAACTTGCCTGGGTTCACTACAATGGACAGCGCTTATCGGGGGACTGCTTTTCTTGGACTAGCTTGCAAAATACAGTTGGACCGGCGGGCGATAGGGGTCTTCGGAGCAGTGCACAGGGCTCCTAGCGCAGAGTGGCAGGATGCCTTTGGCTGCGCACCGCGGCGTCTTATGTCACGGCCAAGGGTCCCGTGACCGTCGCAGTCGGAGTGCAAAGTGTGTGTTGCACTTCTCGTCCCATATCCAATAGTCACTGCTTGAGCCTGTGGGGAAGACGGCAGCAGTCGTCGCAGTTCCTCGCGGACGATTTCATGGATAACTTCCCGCAAGTTTCGCTGCCGGTGGTCACTGCTTCCCGTGAATAGCACAAACTTGTGCCGCGTACTTTTACTGCCGAGTCCGGACATCGGGGGTTTTCTCGATCGCGGAAGCCTTTTGCGTGAATTCCCCGAAGGTTTTGGGCGGCTGACGTACCATGCCGGCATAGAGTTGGTCATGTGGGAGAGAGAGAGAGAAAAGAATTTTAATTAGAGGAAAGGAGGAGAGGTCGGCTGTGGTAACATGGCCCTGGCCTGCTACTGCACACTGGGGAAAGGTTAAGGGGAAAGAGGGTCATGTGGGGTCGGCGAGAACAAGGAGACGCTTCATTTTTTCGACCTGACTGAGGACGGATTCGTTCGGTAGTTGGGTCCTGGACTCGAGGAACCGTTCGACTCTTTCTTTCCTCACGATGCTCGTGCATGCCTTCAAGAGCTCCTTCTTGAATAGCCCCCACGTTGTTAGGGAAGACTCGTCATTTTCATGCTGAGCGCTCGAGTGAGAAGAAGACGTGTCTGATTTGTGTCGCACCATCCCAGTTGTTGAACGATGCAACGCGCTTGAATTGGTACAGCCCCGCCTTGAGGTCTTCAAATAGGGAGTCGTTCAAAGTTGGTAGCGCCCGCAGCTCCTGCAGAATGATAGCGGTCGACGTCTGGGGTGGGCAAATGGTGGGAGCTGCAGTTTCTTTTCGCTGTCGGGTGCGCTCCGGCAGGGTCCCGAACTTAGATAGCTCCCTTAAAGAGTGGAAAAGATAAACGAGTCCTGCAAACGCAGCCCACCTGGTCCATGTAGCAGGAAGTGCCATACCACAGCCTAATCCTCCAGCGCCTTCTTCCGTTTTCTTTCGCAATACTTACTTGCCTCATTGAGCGAGAACCTGTGTGTGTGGTGTGTGTTTGATTGTGTGTGTGTGGGGGGGGGGGGGGGCAGGGGGGGGGGCGGGGTGGCAGGGGGGGTTATGAGGGTCTAACGTCCTAAAGCACCTCAGACTATTAGGGACACCGTAGTGAAGGGCTCCGGAAATTTCGACCACCTGAGGTGTTGACACTCGATGGTACTCATAAAAGATGGCGTCCTCATGTAACCTGGCAGGAGGCGGTTAAATTAATTATTTACCGCATAAAGTTGCTCGGGAAGGGCAACCTGGAACGCACAAGTTCCAACGGGGGCAGCACCTGCAATCCCAGGGCAGTGGCGCATCGCTTAACCGCTGCCCCACAACGCCAGATGTGGTATAAGGACTCCCATGGATCTATGAACGTTAAGTACAGAAAGACCAGTTCTCCATATATGAGAATTAACCCATTAGCTATCACCTCAGACCTTTAAGGTAGAGCGCGGGCTGCGGTACGGCGGCTACGGCAGCCACTACCTTCACGAAGTTAGCGCGCAGATCAGAAATGTGAGGCGGCATTGCGGCGGCGGCTACGTATAAAGTCAAGCTGCGTGTATCAAGTGTCATCAAGCCGCAGCGCGTGGCGACTGCGTTCACAAAGGGAGTGGTCGGGCTTAAGTGCGCCTTCTCACACGTAAGCAGTCACGGCAGACTTTTTGTCGCTCATTTACTCTCACGCATTTTTTCGTTCTAGTTCTCTGCCTCGGTGGCAAACTAAAGCATCTCAAAAGCTTTTGCGAAAGCCAAGGACGGCCTAAGATGGCAGATGCATAAACGCATGCCTTAAGAGCACTTGTTTTCTGTACCCACGAGACACTTCATCATTATAGCAAGCCGAACCGATTACATAAGTTGTTTGGCAGCTGCACCAGTCCTCGGTGCGGAGGCGAGGTCGTCGTGCCTTTCAGGGAAGTCCGCGTTGTGTTTTGCTAAGGGCCGACGCCACTCATTTTTGCGTCTTCCATTTGGAAAATACACGCGGGTAGAAAGACGTTAACGCAGAGATGGCCTTCATGATCATGCAGTCGTTGCACGATTTGTGCGTTCAGTGTCACTTGGCCTTATCCACGTATACGTAGTACTCGCGATGTCGCTGATATTGGCTCACTGCGATGCTGAGTCCCGTATTCTGATCAGATTTATAATAGCCAGACGTGCATTAACAATGAATTGTACTCGTCTGAGCATGCCTCGAGATACACGTTCTGTTGCGGCAGCATTGCACCACCTTTTTATATTGTTGCGAAAGCAACACTACGCGAGTCCCCGAGCCATTTCCCGGAGCTGAGGAAAGGCCATACTGCGTATGCGCGAGGAGCAGTGACGTCACACGGCGCACAGCTGGCGTGCCGCCGCCGTCGCTGCGCAGGTGACTCAGAGGTGCCGCCGCCGCGCTCGCCAGTTGCGCGTGCGTAGTAGCGGCGCATAGCTCGCGTGCCGGGGCCGCCGCCGCTGCCGCGCGTTCTCCATCGCCTCTCTCTCTCCCCTTGTTGCTTTCGCAATCCTCCAGGTTTAACCAGAGCTAAACCACTGCCAATTTTTTTAGTACAGCGGATGTGAAATCGAGCATATTGCAAGAAACTAGCGGGATGGGACCCGTTTGCCGACAACAAAGATTGTTTGACGCCTTATGCTATTTAGGGAACAGAGGAAGCAGAGAAGAGCTTTACTTGAAAGACACCTGCAGCTAAGGGCCGCCTGGGATGTTTAAGATGTGGTTGGCCAGGGTTTGTTAGCTAGGACATGTTATAAGCTCGCTTGGTCTTGAACTCACTTGCAAGACGACCTCGTAACATTCGCTGTCATTGCGCCGAAACAAACGGTGGCACATGTCAGGAAAGGCAGCATGTATAGGGTGGCTTACGCTTCACCTTACGTCCCTTGTCTCCGGTAGTCGCTAAAAGCGTGTATCGTACCTAATTGCGCTTGTCAGCTTGAGAACTATAGGCTTGCCTTTTTTATGGTAAATAAGCACGACCTCTTAAAAGATAAATTTTTCATCTCTTCGCCGCTATTGAATTATTATTTATTGGCTTCTAAATATGATGCCCGTCAGTTAGAGTAGTCATAAATTGATATCTCTACGGATCATCGCCCAAACATGAATACTTGTCCGTATCATGTCCAAAAAGTTATTGGATTGGGCGATTTTTGTGGCAGATATATGGTAGTTTCGCTTTCTAAGCTATTTTTAAGCACACTTGCTTCAACGCAATTTTTACATTACTGAACTTATTTACTTTTTGTTCAATATGCTAATTACCTTGGGTAGATCTTGCTCGGCTAATGGTTTTACATTCGAAAGCCCTTTCGCGAAGTATAGGCACCGAGCTTGATAGCATGTCTCCGCGGCCAGCGGACTTCGACATTGCACGCAGTCCTGCACCGCATTTTTGAGCGAAAGCTCTACTTCGCTAGCAACGCTGCAAAAGCCGGGCCGGCGCTGAAGCCTTGACCTTGACCTTGAATAAATAAATTAAATAAATATTGCGGCGACTGGAATTCGAACACACAGCGGTGCAAACATATCAGCTTAGCTGACCACTGCACGTAGCACTATGCTATCGCAGCAGCCGATCACGCCTCGTGTTAAACTGCAGCACACTCTCGCGCTGTGCGTTGCACATCGTCGTCTTCAACAACCTCCATCTGCGGCATGAACAGATGGAATCAGCTTAACCTCGATCGGAGCTTAACCTGAGTCTAATATCGTCGCCGCATGTGCCGATGACCCACTTTTCCTGGAGCATGCCACGAAGCCAAACTCGGGCTCCGGACAAGCACTCGGTGTCTTCCAGCGTAAGCTTTTGACAGCGGAACGTGTAAATTTTGCGCACTCCTATGGCCCGATCCACCAGAACTGTCAGCAAGATCATTACCGATGAAGCTACTGGAAAGTAATATCGGGATCTTCTTCAACTAGATGACGTTCCGTTGTATGTCAGAACTCTGCAATAAGCACGAAATATACATTACAGCAGCCAAGTAACTCTTCGCTGTAACAGTAGAGAATCTCTTCGTAGCCTCCCTGTTCCGGAAAAATCTCTCACTAACCGGCAGCTATTCGTTCTTTTCCGCATTCACATCCTTATACCCCTCTTCCCTTCCCATCATTTCCTCTATCATATCCGTCCCTCCCGTACACGCCTCAATTACCTCGATCCCGGAGCTAATGTGCAACGCTGCCTTTCCCTTGTTTTATTGCCATTTGATCCCCCACCCCCTAAGGTAGCAGGCCTTCGACAAGCTGGAGGGCCACCTGGCCTTAGTGACCCTAAGGCGGGATACCCTCGACGCTTAGTGTTGCGTCACAATAAAGTTCTTTCTCTCTCTGCAACCAGCTGCACATGATCACACCGTAAAACAGCGCGCTTACACGGAACGAAGAAAGAAGACACGCACACACACAGCGCTGAACTTACAACTGCATGGTTTATTGCATTGCTCGCAATAAATACCGGAAAGGAAAACAAAAAAGAACCAAAGGAAGGCGAGGAGATATCCTCCTGTCGCATCATGTCGTCAAAGGTTATTCAAGATATTTAATCTCTTTTAATCTCTTACTGACAAGAGAAGAGATTAAATATCTTGAATAACCTTTGACGACATGATGCGACAGGAGGATATCTCCTCGCCTTCCTTTGGTTCTTTTTTGTTTTCCTTTCCGGTATTTATTGCGAGCAATGCAATAAACCATGCAGTTGTAAGTTCAGCGCTGTGTGTGTGCGTGTCTTCTTTCTTCGTCCCGTGTAAGCGCGCTGTTTTACGGTGTGATCATGTACCAACTGGCCCGGCAACTATCCTTAAAGCTGCACATGGTCTTCATGGTGTAAGGCTGTTTTCAAGCAGAACAGAGCAACTTTAGAATGGCCGAATGTCCGTGCAGCCTGTCTTTCCCTACAGCAGACGAAAAGTAACTGGACAAGTGGAGTAGACCTCCGCCATGCGAAAGGCTGTCTTGTTCTGAGAACATCGACGTGAAGACCGGGGCGCGGATTCACAGAAAAGTGTTCAATCTGCGAATGACTCAGGGTGCCGACGGTCTTCTGTCCGAATTTGGACATACTTCGATAATGCACGGTGGTATCATTGGATCCTCCACTTTCGACAGGGTCCGTCACAAATTTCTAAGAATGCACTGATGAAGGAAGACCAGGCTGAAAGCACGAAGATGGCAGAGCGTGCATCCTGGCCTAAGTAAGACGGACCCAGTTCTAGTGAAAAAAGCAGTATGATGGAATAACTTCACGCGGTCTTCATATATTAGACATTAGACATTATTTATTGCTTCATTAAATTGTACAACAACATAAGTAAACAACTGCTGGGCCCATTGCCGAAGCTATAGTTCAGGCCCATATGGTATACATGCGTATGTGTCGCAGCGATCAAGACGGAGTTGAAAAATTGCGCACTGGTTACAAATCAGTCAGAATGACAGGAAATATATATACATCAGTGCAGGATTGACACAGTATGACTACAAAAACAATAGCAACAAGAACGCAGTGCAACATACCTAACTAATCAATGAAAGATACAACCTTTTGATGGAAAACACAAAGTTGTTGGTCATAAAAATACCATAAATATAATGTCATAAAACAGTAATTCATTCTTACAAAATTGTACATTTGACATAAAATGTCCTACAGTAATATACAAAGAGAATGACATCTATACGACAAACCCTCTGTGAGGTCACTGCATCATACAGATTTTTTTCAGTAAGGAGGTTTAGGACTGTCCTAAACCCGTAGCAGAATAGAAAGCAACCATCGTCCGTTAATCCGTAGTGTACTTGTGTCTTTTTCCGTAATGACTATTGGTGCAAAGAACATTTCGTCAAGCCGACATTAAGTCAGCAGATCGCCAAGGTGTATTGCAGTCGTGGCAAAGCAGAGCGAAATTTGCGCCTCTTCGATGGGTTTGTATCCCCTACACGCTTCACAGTGAGGCGTTTCTCAATAATAATCGTTTCCGCCTTGACATGCATGACTTCGAAATCCTCCTAAAATAACCTTCGCTGCTTTCCCATTTGTGGCCAGTTGTCCCGGCTTTCCATTCTGGCCGCATATAAAATACCCGGCGAACGCCGTTACCGAATTCGGAACAAAAATGAAGATTACAAGAAACATGCGCACGCGGCTGAGTCTAACCTGACAGTGTGTCGAAACCACTAGGAACACCAAAAGTTCCCATGTACAGTTTAAAAAGAAAAATCGCGAAAGGTGAAGGGTTACAGGAGTCCTAACGAAAAGTGATGAGGCGTATGCATTTGCAAGGGGCAAAGGTCATGCTTCCCGGCACTCTCGGGCTACGGTCGTCTTGTCGCGCGGGCAATGCTGATCGAATACCCGCGGCGACGCCACGAAACGACCCGTTTTCGTACACGGCAGAGTGCGGTGAGCATAAAGTAAATCGTATACAGCACTCTACGACGTCCGAGCGATTTTTAACGCTTCGAGAAACGTGTGAAACTCGGCTGGGCTAATAATACCCCATCCTCGGTTCCGCGCTCCCTTCTGCGAGGTCTGAACTAAGCCACCTGTCG
This sequence comes from Amblyomma mixtum, assembly GCF_055824585.1. Lineage (NCBI taxonomy): Eukaryota > Metazoa > Arthropoda > Arachnida > Ixodida > Ixodidae > Amblyomma > Amblyomma mixtum. The sequence continues at coordinate 206,866,991 of NC_143012.1, read as the reverse complement.
CCTTCGCCTTCGGTTTTTTTTCTTTTTTTAATTGCATTTGATTCCCGCCCAGCCGTTATATTTGCAAGAGAGGTTTGTGCCGAATGCCCGGGCGCCATAATGGGGGACGACGTTCCAGCTGACGCCATTCGGTCACTCGGTGGGACCATACAAAATAAACGTCTAAAGATATTCGTTTGTGTGCTCAACTGAGTGCTTCTACTCCTTCGTCAGTACTCTTTCACTGTAAGCGCAAACTGTTCTGACGCTGGCCAGCAATCAGCACTCGTCGAACGGTCTTTTGACGAGTCGAGCTTGTGCCGAGGGCGCAGGTTTTATTCGGTGCTTGCCTCGGTGTTCGGCCCCGCTAGCTGAAATAGAATGTCTCTGACGGCATGACGGAAGACTTGACCTCTCTAAAGACCAGAGCGGCGTGTCGGGTGTGCGTACGTTGAAAGGACTGCCGCCAAATGCGGGACCTCAGTGCTTCAAAAATAGCAAAACGTCCCGGGATTCGTTGGACCGCGAAAGCAAATCTTTGCGTCCCTTCAAAGGAATCGACAGTGGAAGATTGGAGGCGTGCGGGTCCGACCCCCACTTTGTGAACACATTAAAAAAAAAACACGTATCAGCTGTGCTGAGGGTGAGTAAGCGCAGTCGCTTACTTAGAAAGCCAGTGCCCTAGTTTAACGAGAGAACCCATCAAATGTACGCCTGTGCTGAAATTAATGTTTGTCAGGGTCCTACATAGCCTGGGACCCTCACGTAGGCGATGAAGTGTGCCCACGTGATGCCGAGGCAGGCGCTTCGGAGCGCGTGACTGCAGTGGCTGTTCTTAAAGTGTGAAACAAAGCACATTTCGCCAGCTTGTGTTCCTGGGTTCGCGATGTTCTCACCCCTTTCTTCGTGCCACGTGATATCAAATATATATATATACCAACTGAAGCATTGCTATATAGCGGCTCATAGCGGCTCATAGCGAGCCACCTATAGGAATGCCGACATGCGTATATTATTTTTATTTATTTAGCAATACTGCAGACTCCTTCCGGAGTCCAAGAAGGAGTGGGAAACACACATGAATAATACCAAAAATACAAAACAAAGTCAAAGAAAAAAGTCGTACATTCATACTTTTCAAAGCGGCAATGAGTTCCACTTCGTCAGGAGAATCAACAACATTCTGAGGCAGCCTATTCCAGTCGGACACAGTCGTAGGAAAATAGGAATATTTAAATGAATCGATGCAAGCCCGGTATTCTTTTAAGATTTTCCCGTGGTTAAAGCGTGTGTTAGCTCGAGGTACAGGGGTAAGGTAGGGAGTCTTGTTTATCTGCGTCTTATTATTGTACAGGAGGTACAAGAACTTAAGCCCGTATTTTGTGCGTCTGGATTGGAGGGTCTGAAGATCCAAGAGATAAACCAGCTGTGTTGCGCTATCTGTTTGTCTATAACGGTTGCGAATAAAACAGACGGCCATTCTCTGTACCTTTTCCAACTTATCTATATTTGTTTTGGTGTAGGGGTCCCATATGCATGACGCATACTCCAAAATCGGTCCAACCAGGGATTTGTATGCAGTGAGCTTTACCTGTGTTGGGGCTGTCGCCAATTTTCTTCGAATCCTCCCTAAAGGCTTACGTGCGGTACAACGTATGTTATCAATATGTTTGTTCTAGGTTAAAGTTGATGTTATTGTGACTCCTAGATATTTTACAGCTGATACTACGTTAATTACATTGCCGCCAATATTGTATGTGTGATCTAATGTTTGCTTCTTGTTTGAGACACGAAGAACAGAGCATTTTTTTTATGTTCAGAGCCATTTCCCACTTTTCGCACCAGCTGTGAATATTGCCAAGATTCGCGTTAAGGAGTTCTTGATCGTGTGGTGGCCTGACCGTTGTGTACACAACACAATCGTCTGCAAAAAGTTTAACTACTATTCCAGGGTCTATCTCGGTAACAATATCATTGATATAAATAAAGAACAAAACCGGGCCCAGGACAGACCCCTGGGGTACACCTAATGCCACTGGAAGGTTATCTGAAGAACTATTATTTACGTTAACATACTGTGCACGGTTGTGAAGATAGGCTTTTATAAAGTCAATAAGTATTCTATTTATTCCAAAGTTATAAAGCTTTTGTATGAGTTTTTTTGTGTGGCACCTTATCAAAAGCCTTGGAAAAGTCCAGGAACACTGCATCGATTTGGCCTCTGTCATTAATCGCAACAAAAAAGTCATGGCAGGTAGTAATTAACTGTGTGACGGTGGAGAGCCCGAGCCATTTATGTGCATGCAACCAAAAAGAGAGCGGAAACCACAGAAATTGGGAAAAAGCAGAATTTTCTCGCCACCTGACTATGCGGTCTGGACAGCAAGAATTCATGCGCATTGCGTCTCTAAAATTGAGATCGTGAACGTTATTTTTTTTTCTTGGATAACCTAGACCTGTCATGCGATCTAAATTTTCAATCGTGAATGTATGTGGAGATAAATAGCCTGCCACTATATTGGATACCTTTTTCAATACGTTCGCTTCGCTAGTGCAGGCTCGAAAGATGAGAACCACGCTTAAGAAGGGCCAAAATATGATGACGAAAAAGGGATCGAATTATTTATCTTTGCCTTTCTTTCCGTGCCATTTTCGCGGTCACGTTTACGTCGAAAGGAATGTTTGTCTTAGCAACAACTCGTTAGCACCCCCTTCCCTGGAGCGGCAATCTAATGTTTTTCGCTTGACTTGGTTTGGTTGGTTTCTAGGGGTTTAACGTCCCAAAGCAACTCAGGCTATGAGAGACGCCGTAGTGGAGGGCTCCGGAAATTTCGACCACCTGGGGTTCTTTAACGTGCACTGACATCGCACACAACACGGGCTTCTAGAATTTCGCCTCCATCGAGATTCGGCCGCCGCGGCGGGGATCGAACCCGCGTCTTTCGGGTCAGCAGCCGAGAGCCGTAGCCACTGAGCCACTGCGGCGGGGTTTTCTCTTGACTGAGCCCGCGTCATCGCGCTGAGTGACGGGTGCTGATCCGCAAAGCCGTCACTGGGACCTTGTCGTACGCGAATTCCGCTCGCACAGACACGCGTCATAGCCACTCGGCAGCGTCAAGTTTCAGCGCAGGAAATATTTTTCATTTTTTTTCTCTCAAAAACGGCTGGCTTAAAGCGTGTAGTGACTGCTCTTCCCGAGAGGAGAGTAAGTCAGCAGACGTCCCCAAAAGCAGGCACTAGCCAAGGACAAAGCCTTCGGAGACGAAGTTTGTGCGCTATGCGTCGTTAGCTGTATTCGTAACTTCAGAAAACGACCGAAGCACTCAAAAAATCTCTCTATTTAATGCCCGGTTCTGGGCTTTCAGAGTAAACAGAAAAATACGATAAAATAAAAGAGGTACTGAATAAGCGCACCGCTGATTGTTCTGATGCCTTCTAAGAGGGGAAAACGCACTTGTTAGTTAATTTGGCTGTTTTTTTTGTCAGTTATCTAGTTTTTGTTTGATTGCTTGTTTTGTTTGTTTGTTTGTTTGTTTGTTTGTCTGTCTGTCTGTTTGTTTGTTTGTTTGTTTGTTTGTTTGTTTGTTTGTTTGTTTGTTTGTTTGTTTGTTTGTTTGTTTGTTTGTTTGTTTGTTTGTTTGTTTGTTTGTTTGTTTGTTTGTTTGTTTGTTTGTTTGTTTGTTTAGAGATAGCGCGAACAGTTTAATAGTTCAGCAGATCAGTTTTTCGGCGGCTTTCTTGAAATGTTGATGTTTGGAGTGGAGTACGGTTTCAAAGGGAAAATGTCCGTAAAACGAGCAAAACTGATGTGCAGTAGCATAGGCATGCGGCGGATATGCGCATTTGGTCTGCCTCCCACGCTGCAAACTCCGCTGAAAGTGGAATATAACAAGAAGTGATGAAATTTTACGTGCAAGAAAAAAAGTAGTGAGGTTAGTTTGACACTACAACTTAGAAACACTAGTACTGCAACCGCGGTCAGGGTTAATTAGAGAGTCTGTAAGACTATGTAGTCATTCAACGGTGCTAGAAAGGAATCGCTGCTGTGGGTCCCAAATCGTGCTTGCGAATTCTGGTTTTGCCCAACGAGGCTTACATAATAAATTTTCCAAAGAATGAAGCTAGGTTAACATGACGACGAAGAAATCCAAGGCCTTTAGTGAGAGCAGACGTGCTAACCGAACAGAAGTAATGTTGCGGTTTATGTTAGTACCTCCATATTAACACGAGGACAGAACTGAGCCTGAAATAACGTAATTACGAGCAAGGGTGCTCTCTGCTAAACCCGACTAATAATGATTTAATAGTGTTCGCAATGATTAACAACTTAATATTACACCAGGACGCATTGTGGTGTAGATTATTTTGTAATGCGGCAGCGTCGGCACTGCTACGAATTGGTCGATAGATTACGGCATTAAGTTTTCATCCGTGGACAAACAATTCTTACTATATGTTATCTTCCAGGTATTTATTGCATATTTGGAAGTGACGCTCTGGGAACAGGACAGATTTCAGATAAATAATTTTTGATTTAGGCGAACTGCTGTCGTTCAGTCAAGCGTGCGTGCGTGCGTGTGTGTGCGCGTGCGTGTGTATGTGCATGTGTGTGTATGTGTACGTGCGTGTGTGTGTGCGTGTGCATGTGTGTGTGTTTGTGCGTGCGTGTGCGTGTGCGCGCGTGTGCGCGTGGGTGCGTGTGCGTGTGTACGTGTGTGTGTGTGTGTGTCATGAGAACACAAAGAGAGCGTTTTTAAATTTTTAAATAATAAATGACGGGCGTGTCTCAAAAAAGAACATATTAGTTTCGAGAAAGAATATGGTGGGACGGAGAACAGGACTGAAATATAAAATTTCCTTACCCGTGCCACCAGATTTAACGGGCTTTGGTACTTTCAACAGAGGGAAACAAATAATGATTTTAGTGAAGACGACAATTAGAGAAGAAAATAATTGAGCCAATGGAAAAGAGTAACTTATTACTCCAGCCCAACCATGTCTCCGATATAATTTATAGACCTTATGTCGCGTGTACAGGTAAAAGCCGAAAAGCACCTTCTGTTTTTCCACAGCCCGGCTTTGCACGAAATTACACAAGCACCAGTTGTGCCGTAAAACTTTAGTCACTATCAACATCATGCATCGCCCGCTTTTACTTTTCTGCGCGATGTTTTTCATGTGTAACCACTTCCCGTCGTGAAGAAGTTAGCTTTCACTGATGTCCTTGTTTGTAAACATTTGGCGCGAAGGCATGCACTGAAATAATCATTTTTTTATTCATTCTGTTTCATTTCTGTTCACCTGCTCGCGGAGCGACCGATTGCGGCTGCAACGGGATCGCGGCAAGGCATCAGCTTGTGGTGATTATTGAAAAGTAATGGAATGAAATCGTTACATTTTCCCGGCCCAGGACAGCAATAGAACGCCTTCCTATACGTATATGTAGTCACAAATAGAGCACTGCACGGGCCTTAATCCGAGGCCCGAGCCCGGCCCGAGCCCGAGGCCTCAATCCCGAGCCCGGCCCAGGCCCGCGGCTTCAAGCCCGGCCCGGCCCGGGCCCGCTAAATTATCGCGCTAGCGAGCCCGGCCCGGCCCGTGAATCCCGGAGTGAAGTCCAGCCCGGGCCCGGCCCGGCCCATTTCACAGTAACGCATGAGGTATATTGCTCACTCTGAGCAAGTAGACTGCTACTAGACCGATAAGGAACTGGCCGACAATGGTTCTGAAACCACAGTTTGGCTTGCAGAAAGTTGGTTCTTTTTAATCCAGAAGGAAGTGATTAAGAGTATTGCTTGCCAGGTCCGTCTTTTGGACAGTGATCTCGTGTAGGTGCGCGAAGATAAACTCGCAAGTTCCGAGAGCCAGACAAAAAGGGCTGCATACACGCGTAATAGGCTACTTTGCATTTCCCCATGATATAAATAGTTATATTTTGCCGCCCGCAAAGTATAAACATTAAAGCTGCCTAGCAAGCAGTGGGATGACATTTTTTTAGTGAACGCGATCTCACAGGTAGAACTCATAGCCGAACTGGTCGCCTTTCAGCAGAAAGGAAAAGCTAAAAGGCTTGAGTATTTCACGGTGTGTTCTTGAAGACTATAAGCGTCCTAAACTAATATGTTCTTCCCGAATGCATTTCTAATAGTGTATAGGTATGTTCTGGGATGACGAACGATCAATGGCAAATTAAGGCCGGTTGAATTTTAATCTCACCGCGCCGCAGCGTGGAAATAAGGAACTAAATAAGTCAATGAATAAAGCTTAGTTTTTTTCTCAGCGCATATTATAAGTCATAGCTCATCTGTGTCGCTGCTTCAATGCCGCAGTTGTGTACTTCACTCTGCAATTGTGAATGAAAAGTCGGACACCAGCCTTTTCTGTAAAGGACCCAAGCCCTGCGCGGGCCCGCAGCTTTAAGCCCGAGCCCGGCCCGGGCCCGCAACTTTAGGCCCGGGCCCGGCCCAGGCCCGGCAAAACAAATTATGTCGCGGCCCGGCCCGGCCCGCGGGCCGGGCCGGGCCCGGGCTTTCGGGCTGGCCCGAGCCCGTGCAGTGCACTAGTCACAAATGCCGTCCTTACTTGGACGACCGCTAATGAATTTCTCACGTCAGCGTTAAGGCCTAAACTGTTGAACTCTGAATCTGTGCTCTGCGCTTAGGGATATTCGGAATCGCATTGTTGTTATTCTAAATCCCCATAAACCACTTTTGGAGGAAAGTACTATCGCGCTCAATATGAGTTGCAGCGCGCGGTCATCGACCGGGGCTCGTTCCGTGGTGTGCCTCCTCCAAACAGTCGCTCGGAATTCTGGGAGAAACTTTTTCCTGGGCGGGGGTGCTGTTGTTTCCTGGAACAGCAGTTTCTCCCAGAATTCCGAGCGACTGTTTGGAGGAGGCACACCACGGAACGAGCCCCGGTCGATGACCGCGCGTTGCAACTCATATTGAGCGCGATAGTACGTACTGCATGACCAGAGCGGCACAGACATACATGGCGGGCGCCTAAACATAAAATAGAAAGGAAGTGCTTGCGAGAGCTACACATTTCTTGAAATTACTGATCATGCCAGGAAAACTGAGCGCCAACTCCCATGAGCTTTCAACGTAGCTGCATGCGTTGGTCTCACTCGTGCTGTTTACGTCATCGCTGTCACGTGGAGAAGCTGAAGGGCAAATTCATTACTCCTGGAGAAGTTCGTCACCAACTAAGTGTGTTTGTTTTTTACTCTATTAGTAGCGTAGGCATCGTTTCCTGAACATCCATTGTAGGCTTTGCGGCAGGGTGTTGCGGGGGTGAAGGAGCGTGAGACGAAAACACAAGCATAAGTTAGAGGGAGAGGAGGAGGCGGCGCCCTGCAATAACGCCTCCAGCGGAAGAAAGGGAAACTGGCGCTCGCGTAGGAGTGAAAAGTGGGCGAGAGGGAAAGAAGAGGAGGAATAGGTCTGGCGCGAAGAAGAAAATTCAAAGCATGCAGCTAATGCAGAAATGCCGCATCTCGCTTTATGGTCCTCTTCCATTTTTTTTCTTTTGCCGCGTTAAATCTTTGGTGCACTATATTTGCACGTTGCTTTTGCTATGTCTCCAGCCCATGCTTCCCGCTACATATGGCGACACTTCTAAAACCCAATATACTGCTCAGAGCGACATTGAATAATCATCATGTTGCTTCTTAGAGAGTAATCATTCTCCGGGTGGTTGCAATTTTGTTCAGGCAATCGGTGCCATGCTCTCTGACCTCCTCTGGAGGACAATCCTTGGCTTTGAACCACCGTTGAAATACCAGCGACCAGTGTTTTCTTCTTTTTGCATTAAAGGCATCGAAGTACTCATTAAATGACACTTAGCAGCTCTTCTATATCACGGCGATATTAGCATTCGTTATTGCACTTCAGACTCCCATGACATGTCTTTCCTAAGTATCACCGATGACGGCATCCTATTTTCTTTACCGGCCGTTAGCCCGCGTGACGAAAAAGATGCGGCTCCCCATGCCTCAGTCCTCCTATCAGTGATCCTCGGCCTCGGTGCTGCCGCGGTGTGGCGCTTTTTTCGTAGAAATTGCTACCAAGCTGAAGTAGGTTGGCCCGTAAGCAAAGTACAGGACATCACCTGTTGTGCCAATCATAACAGGTAACAATTTCGGAAAGAACAGGACCAACGCAAGGAAGTGGCAGATTGATGATTAGACAAGCAGCTAGGCTGGCTGAAAAGTTTCAAGAGATTTATTAAGAGTAACATAGTTTCTCTAGAACTATTTCGCATTAACTTTTGTTAGTGCCCTGCAAATGCACATCCTTCGCAGTGTTGCGTGAACGAAGCGCATAAAAGAACAGTCTTGCAACATCCCTCTTCTCATTGCCGCCGTGAGTTTTTCTCCTCATCGTGTGTAGGAAACCTCCATTTGTATAGCCCTTGTTTTTTAGAAGTGGGAATGCTAGGATACCTTATGCCGAAGCTTTTTGGAATGAGTTATGCTGTCAGCCTCCCAAATTTCAGTGAACCTTCCCAACTACACAGCAAACACACGTGGCCGACTACTGACTACGACTAGTCGTTGCGTCTTGTTGCACACCTAGGTATTGCTGCTAACTGTGCCTCGACGAGATGCTTGCGTCCGCAGGGGTGTTGCAGGAAGCCGATTGGCGAAGTCGAGTTAGCCATCCTGTTATTTTCCAACCACTTCCAAGCATGACGACATCCAGCATCCTAGTAAATGGCCTACCAGAATGTTCGCGGCAAATGCCCGAACGGACGCCACAGAAGCTGGTTCGACCCCCTGAAGTGTAGGCTCACCATGCCGCACCAAACTGGCGCGAGAACTAGTGAGTTAGCGAGTTGGGCATCCTCGAGGGCGCCAGCACCAACCGCGTGGTCCTCTTTAAGTGGGAGCAATCGCTTTTAGTGCGGAAGCATTACTTCAGGTGGTCTAACCGGCTCACTGAGGTTGTGTGAAGCTAGCCCAAGGTCACCTTGAGGGTGGCCTTGGGCCAGCATAAATTAATGAAACTGTAGCAAGCCACGACGGCCGCGCCTGATACCGCCTAGGCACATCACTGACGGAGCGCCGACGAAGACGAAGCGCCGATGAAAGATGAAGTGCCATTCCCTGTACACGAGTGCGTTTGTATCCGCTATGCACCCTGGCCAATCCCCCGCCGTGGGTATGTGCCATTAAGCCTGAGGACATCATCATCATCATCATCATCATCATCATCATGAAGTGCCGCCGCGATGCATGCGATCGCTTCGGTTGGACTGGCCGTCTTCTGCGCTGCCCGCCGTTCTGCTCGCCGTTTTGTTTCGCCCGCCGTGAACTCCAACCCCTGTTCTGTTTGTGTAGAGACCCCCTTTCCAAACAATTGTTGCCGCGACTGGGATTCGAAGCTGCGGCGGCGCGAGCATGTCAGGTTCTCTGGTCACTGCATAAGAGCACTATGCTATCGCCGCAGGCGAACGCGCCTGTGTTAAACTGCTACACACTCTCGCGCTGTGCACTGCACATCGTCTTCTTCATCGACTGATACTACTATGAAACTAATATTCGCGCTTTGAGCTATGTGGCGGCAGTGACCGAGAGGTGTTCGCTGCATGCACTGGCGTGGACAACACTGCTGCAGAAACGCGGCATTGGAGCATAGGCCGCCGGCGTACAGCCTTTGTCAAAAGTTTGGAGCCCAGGTGGTTTTCTCTTGAGCCACACTGTGTCGTTCTTAATGAATCTCTAGCGCTGCAAATTTCTTGGACATGAGAAGATTTCTGGTACTGCCTCCTGCAATAGGTAGGACTTCCATGAATGCTCCTGGAGTCCCAGTATAAAGCTTGGATGTGAACCCCCTGGGCTCTAAACGTTTGAAAAACACTGTACATTCGGTAAACTGGCATCGACGTGAAGACGCGCACAATTGGGTCCCTGGGTCAGTGCCCACCTCTTCCGCCCTTTCAGGTACGTTACAATGGTGCCCACCTGTAACAAACTGTGTTTTCGCACAATATTTCATGTCAAACCGCCAGGCAATTTTTTTCTCTCCTGCGATGGGCGGCAGCTCTTCCGCATTTTCGAGTCAAGGCCTCGGCGTGCCTGCTCGGAAGACTCACTCTCGCTTGTAGCTCCCTCTCCTCAGGTTGGTCCAGACTTCCTCCCCCCAGCCGCTCTCTCCCGGCACCATTTGCTTTCTTCCTCGAGGCGCCGTTCACCGTGGCCTTCAGAGCGTGCACCGAGGGGACAGTGACCGCGTTTTCGTTCCATCGTGCGCTGCATTGCTGGCCGCGATTTTATCGCCCATACACAGAGCCGCACCGGTTCTTGCGGCATCGCGCATTAATCGCTCGCGGATGCTAATTCCTTTCCCAGTGAAAGCGTGTCTCCGGAAAGGAAGGAGCGAGCCGCAGTGGAGCGACGATTGCGACACGCAGAGATATGTCACCATCCAGCCAGCTATGATGCTGGTTAGGCTCCGAATCCAGAGGTTCAGAGCACTGAAAAATCTTCTCTTGCCGACTGCCGATGTCAGAGATGCCGATGTCAGAGAAGCGCGAGCGTTCCGTTCCGTGGCACTGCCTGCTCATAGTCGTCTTCTAATAGGCACAAAATCATGCTTTCGCACTTATTGGAATGTAGTAAACATTCTCTGTCATTTTTTGTCAAATGTGGCGCCTTTACAGAGAACGCCAGCCAACCAAGCCGTCTCAGAGTCTACGACCGCCTTTTAAATCATCCGAAACTATGCAGTGATACCAGTCGGGCCCACTTATAACGAACCCGACATTTACTCGGACGGCGTTCGTTGTGTCCGAAGTTGGTAGCAAATGAACTTGCAATAATAAAGCAAAAAATACCAAGTCGGATAAAAGTGGCTTTTGTTTCTTTTAAAAAACGATTAAGTGCGTCTGTTTCTTCAAATCCGACCCTATCGCGGAGCTTAATTGCCAGGCTCTCGAGAGCCATCATGTTTCCTCACCGTCCCTTTTGCTGCCAACAGTCTGCTTCAGGGACGCGACATAACCAGTCGTAGTTCAGGAGAGCAAACTGCCGGGCTAGTTGGTGAAGCATGTTAAATAGAATTCACAGTTTCAGAACTACTGGCACCTGCTGGCGGGCCGGACTTCTTATTCATATTGATGGCGGACGGGATGTGCTACTGCTTCGCGTACACAGGCTTCGTTAGAGAATGTCTCTGCTATGTCGACGGGATCGTGCGCCGTAGTTCCGCTTTCGACGCTGCCCCTATCTCGCACCCGCCATGCTTTTCCTACCTTAGACGCTTCGCCCAGTGGGCTCATACGTACGGAATGACTGAGTTTTGAAGGCCTTGTTATGTTCTTGTTATTGTTGTTTGTTATGATTGTTGTTTCTTGTTATGTGCTTGTTATGATATTTTCTTTTCTACCTTGTAGTAACTATTTCTGTTTCGTGGTTCTGTGAAATTTTTATGTTTTTGTTTTTCTTTGTTTTGATGCAATTTGTACTTGTTTCCATGGCTGACACTGCTTATGTTAGGATTGTTTTTTATGTGCACCCTCCCCCACTGTAATGCCGCTTGGCGCTGTGGGTAAATAAATAAATACCTAATATTCTCGTACCGTCCATTACACTGAGCAGTTAAGACTGCCCTAGAAAACCAACGGGGAACGCTTTCGACGACAGCATGAAAGCTAATACCGAAAAAAATTCAAGACCGCTATCGAGTGGTCGCGGATATATTGATTGCTATCCTGAAGTCTACGTTATATGAAAAAAAAATTCATCCATAAACTGTTTCCCGCTGAAAAATGGTTTTGTCCAGAATTGTTGAGATCACCTTGTGTAGACAGGATGAGCCCCCTTGCTTTCTACCAAGCACCCCATCCACTCACGGCGCTGGTTAAATCGGTGCTTGCGCATCAAGGAAGCCTGTCTCGCGCCCGCATCCATAAAAGAGGAGGGACGCCGGCCGAGTGGCGCACCTCGACCAGCTGCTCCTCCTGCCCAGCGGGAAGACCAGCGATATCGCTCCGCTGCGTGCACCGGTCGCATCTCTTCCCTCTCGGCTCCGGAGCGGCGGCATCGGCGTGGTCGGTTCCTGCTTCCACCGCCAGTGCGGAAGATGTCGGACCGGCATCGCCAACGTCGGCACCGCCGACCAGCGTCTCCGTCTTGGCCGCTACGCCGCCGAGGTTGTTCACCGCGCTGCGCGGAGGAGGGAAAGGCGTCACGCCGCTGCCGGGTCTGCTGCTTCTGGGGTTGCTGCCGCAACAAGGCCGCGCCGACTTTCGCTTTTCTCCGCGCCAAGATGGCGGCGAACGCCGTGCAGGAGTGCGACGACGACGATGCCCTGCGATGCGTCACGCCGTGAGTGCATGCTTCCTTCCACGCTCGCGACGCTTTTTGAAAGCGTGACCCACGCGTGTGTGTGTGTGGAGTCTGTATACATGTGACGCATGTGTGTGGTGCGCGTTAGTGTAACGTCTCCTGCTCGGATGCGGAGGATCCGTGAGGGAGAGCGTCGTCGGGCCCGTCCTACGCGTGTCGCATCTCCGTGTTCTGTTGTGTGCGTGTGAAGCGAAGGGGAGCCGGTTTGCTAGCTTCTTCTCGATGCGTCTCCCTGGCATTTATAAAAGCATTTGCACATATGAACAGCTCCTCTAACCGAAAGAGTAGGTAACTGTACTTTCTCGAGCTATATTTATGAAGGGTGGGGCGCATGTAAGTGTACGCTGCAGCCAAACTGTCAAGGCACTGTGGTTACGTTTGGAGCTAGGATAAAAGTGCATGGTATAGCTTCGGAAAACCTGAAAAAAAAAGAAGTCCGGACTCTGGCGCATGCTGGCAGCCTGAATCTTATCGCCTGGGAGGAAACAGTACAAGGAACCAACGGGAAGACCGAGGATGAGATGAAGATGACGATTGAGGGGCAAGGGTGCGGACATGGTATCGGGGGTCGAGACCGCGCTGCTAAGGTTAGAGACAATTGTACAACGGTTCCATAACTTTCCTAAAAATTCAGCTGCAGCTAAACTGAGCTACTCGCATTTACCGTCGGTACTGTTATACGAGTTTTATGGAGTAAAACATTATTGCCGTAGTGGTGGCACCAGGACTCAAGTATGGAGGAGACTACGAAATTTCTTATTCGTAGACTGCGATATCGAGCACACTCTCCCGCTCATGAGCACGTAATGCTGGTGCGTGTACATATGCGGAGATTGGGGCGCCACCGTGCCTCGAGCGAGTTGCCCTTGACATGTCCGTATCGATAACTGACCTGTGGTGACACGAACCTCCTACGCAGCACTGTTGGGAAGGTGTAAGTAACTGCACGTAAATATGACTCAACCGTGAAAGAAATGTAATGGCAACGGAAAGAAATTCGAATAACATCGCTAGGTTATCGTTGTCAAAGGCATTAATGTAAAGTAAGAGAGACTGGGCATGAGCAGCTACGGTTCATGTTGCGCTAAATTAACCGGTTTCTTGGATATCAGCCCGATGACGACTTCCCATGTATACCATGCATTATAACCGTCAAATTTACACACCTCATCACAGTGCTGAGGGCATCCAGCGATACCGAAGCGTATGGCCTAGACCGAGCTCGCAAGTTCATTGACAACTTGCACAACTTAGTCTCAGAGAATTCGTGTAGCACTGACAGGATGCCTTGAGGCAACAACACCAGAAGTGTCGGCATGTTTTCTCTAACGCATGTGTGAAGCCTATCTCACGATCTCACACGGCTACTCTGCACGGCTATTCTGCAACACTATTCTGCAGCCCCGGCAGCTACTGCTTGAAGCTGTTTAGCTTCGCCTTCGTTTTGGAGTTGCTGCGAACTGTCGACTGAATGTAGCCTAAGCCAATTCTTTTATCCAGCCTGACTAGTGTGCAGTAGTAGAGTTCCGAAAGAAAACAGAACGGACTGAACAAAAGGAAGACATTCCATTTGCGCTCTCCACTCAAACAGGAAAAAGCAAAGGGCAAGCGGAAATAAAAGTAATCTTAGCGACGGCACTGCATGAACGAACGCGCGGGCGTCCATGCGTGAAGCCCGTGTACAACCGGAAGACCGCCAGGACCGGTTGACTTGACACCAGGGCGACAGACACCGCAGCGCCTTTCTTATGTGGGCAGTTCACAAGACGTACGACTCCGCGCATGCGGTCGACCCTTCGCTGACCTGTTCACACGAAAATAGGAAAGAAACTGAAAGCGAAATGGAATAAAGAAGGCAACACCAAGCAAGTGTCAACGATCGTTCCTCCACGGACCTCAGGGCGAAAGGCAGGCGCGGCACGGTGGAATCCTGCCAACCAAGGCGGCCTGGGACAGCATCAGTGGCCCGTCCATCATTGCGAAACGCATTCGATCCAATTAGGCGGAGCCACCGCTGCCCTAGTGAGCGACCGAGGTAGAGGGCACGCACCCACTCGTAAAGAGAGAGAGGGGGGAGAGAGAGATAGCGACGGAGAATGCGCGCCGCCGTCACAACGAGGGCGAATTCGGAACACACCGCGCTCGACGACGTCCCACTTTCGCTCTCAGCGCCGTGTGGGTCAGTGTGCCAAGCGGTGCACACCGCTGCACTATGAACGGACTTCGCCCATTCGCTGCAGTAAAAGCGGGGCTTCTTGCCAAAGAGCGGCGATAAATGGCCGGAGAAAGGATGTCAATTTTATTTCCCCAGTGTAGTGTTGACGTTGTAAATCTTCTGCCAACCTGCAAGGTACCCAAGGTTGTGAGGTTCTCGCACTGCTGCATGCAAAGCACACTCAAACAACGATGTATTTTGCGAGCGTGGCTGGTTGTGCTAGTTGGTATAGTCAAGCCCGGATATGTCGAATCCGGATATTTCGAATTATTGGCTATAACGAACGCGAAATTATCCCTTCGAAAATCCCGGGTAAAAATATAGGAAAGTCGCGCTCTATATCGAACTCCACCTTTGTCGTCTATTTTATATATCTAACTGCGCTGTGTGCCCCTGCAAGTGGCGTTACTCCAAGCGACTCTCTACGGCCACTTTTGGCGCGAGGAGACAGATCGGCTGCGCGGTCTTGGGCATCAGCTGGCATCGCTTGCGCTGTGAAACCATGTTACGAGATGAATGTGTGGTGTCTTTTGGGGTGGTCTTCCATTTCTAGCACTCATTTTACACACCCCATCGCTGACGTGCGGGGATGACAACCTGACTAAAACCTAGAGGCGACTCTCGCTTGGATTCATTTGCTTGCTTCGCTGCCGAAGGCGTTGCGGAACTCAACTGTGCCTTAGGCTTAACGAGTGATTATTATATTCACAGAGTACTGGTGACCAAATTATACCTCTCATGAAATTCAGTGGTTAGTTCCGAAGAACCATCCACTGCGGACTCGATTCGAATCTGGTTAGGCCTACCCACGCCTATAGCATAACGGTGATCCTGGCGGCACGTCGCTGCTCTAGCGTTGGTGCAATGTATTACTGCGCCTAGGTTAGAGATGAGCGTATCCACTGCTTATTGATATACTAATTCGCGATCCTCTTCGAATTCTATATAACCAGGTTCGAATACATTTGGTCATTGCGCAGGGGCACTATTAGTGTTTTGGCCTATAAAATGTGGAAATAATAATAATAATTGATAATAATAATTGGTTTTGGGGTTGAAAATGGTGCGGTGTCTGTCTCACATATCTCGGTGGACATCTGAACCGCGCCGTAAGGGAAGGGATAAACGAGGGACTGACAGATGAAAGGTAGGAAGAGGTGCCATAGTGGAGGGCTCCGGAATAATTTCGGCCACCTGGGGATCTTAAACGTGCACCGCCATCGCACAGCACACAGGCGCCTTCTGCGTTTCGCCACCATTGAAATGCTTCCGCCGCGGTCGGGTTCGAACTCGGGTACTCCGGCTCAATAGACGAGCGCCTTAACCAGTGAGCCACCGTGGGCGGTAAAATTTGCGAATTGAACTATTTCTTGTATTCCTTTTATTAAGTGCGTGCTACTCGGTCCAGTGTTTCATTTCTGTTACTAAAACGTTCTCTTGGTATGTTACTGCTTAAAGGTGCACTGAAGAGGAATCTGAACTCGTCTTTTTGCCGCTGGAGCTCAATCTACACGTTCTGAGCATTCTTAGGAACTTCGATTTATTGACCTGTGTGGCCGATTTCCCTAATTAAATCGAATTAATGTCCGGCTCCCGCCTTTTTTTTTTAATTCTCCCTCGTACGGTGGGCGGAGTCGACCAACGCGCGGAGTGCCTTTCAGCCAGTCCCGTGGCGGCTTGCCGCTCTGCCATCGGCGGAGTAATACGTAGTAATCCGTAGTGGCAAATAGTCCGCGCGTATTTTTATTTCTGCGGGCTTACATTGCGGCTACAATAGCTGCGAATGAAACTATTTTTTCACGGAAACCTAAAAAACAAATTAAAGCGAAAGCAAAGCCTCTACAGAGCTGGCTGAAAGGCACTCCACGCGTTGGTCGACGCGGCCCACCGTACGGGCCGCGTCAAAAAATAAAGGTGGGAGCCGCACGTTAATTAGATTTATTTAAGGAAATCGGCCACACAGGGCAGTAAGACGAAGTTTCTAAGAATGCTGGGAACGTGTAGATCGAGTTCCCGCGGCAAAAAGGCGAGTTCAGATTCCTCTTCAGTGCACCTTTAAGCACACGCAGTTAGGAGGGGGACCTAGCGGCGCCATTGAGTTGTTCCTGTCGCGCAAGCTAAAACTGTTCGCCCCCGTGACGCCGAGGACCGCTGGCTTCGTGATCGCAGGAACTTTACAGATCGTATGTAACGGCATTCCAAAGGAATTTCCAAGGCCTTTTGGGTCATTTGTGCGCGGTTACAGGTAGACTGTGCAAGGGGCATCAATGACTCATAGTTGCGTATTTCACCTTATTGTAAAAAAATAGCGCAAAAACAGCCACAATGGACAAGGAAGGCAACACACATTACGATCAAAGGTGCAGTGAAGAGGAATCTGAACTCGTCTTTTTGCCGCGGGAACTCAATCTACATGTTCCGAGCATTCTTAGAAACCTCGATGTATTGCCCTCTGTGGCCGATTTCCCTAATTAAATCGAATTAACGTCCGGCTCCCGCCTTTTTTTTTTTAATTCTCCCCGTACGGTGGGCGGAGTCGACCAACGCGTGGAGTGCCTTTCACCCAGTCCCGTGGCGGCTTGCCGCTCTGCCATCGGCGGAGTAATACGTAGTAATCCGTAGTGGCAAATAGTCCGCGCGTATTTTTATTTCTGCGGGCTTACATTGCGGCTACAATAGCTGCGAATGAAACTATTTTTTCACGGAAACCTAAAAAACAAATTAAAGCGAAAGCAAAGCCTCTACAGAGCTGGCTGAAAGGCACTCCACGCGTTGGTCGACGCGGCCCACCGTACGGGCCGCGTCAAAAAATAAAGGTGGGAGCCGCACGTTAATTAGATTTATTTAAGGAAATCGGCCACACAGGGCAGTAAGACGAAGTTTCTAAGAATGCTGGGAACGTGTAGACCGAGTTCCCGTGGCAGAAAGACGAGTCAGATTCCACTTCAGTGCACCTTTAACAAGCGCTTGTTAATCGTCATATATGTCTCCTTCCTTGTCCTTTGTCGCTGATTTTGCGCTAATTTTTTTTATATAATATGTAGCATCAACTAGCCCGAAAACATGCCCCTCTGAACGCATTTTACAGTTTCTGTTTCGCACATAATGGTAAAAATGTAAATGGACGGCTGAAAACTTTTACATCTCCCACAAAGATGGGTTTAAGCGTGTACAAAGCGCAACCCGAAACGATAGGTTAATTAGCTAGTGTGCGCTGAAGAAACGAGCATGGATGGCATCATCCCTGCACAATTACATATCCAGAAATGAGCTTTGAGCAATCCTTCTTCAGAGAGAGAGAGAAAAAAAACTTTATTATCAGAGGAATTCGGGGAACTCCCCAGGGTCCCCGCACGACCCCACTGCACTCAAGTGTTTATGTTCCTAAGGTACATAAACACTGGCAGCCCGGCCGGTAGCGATGGTCTGCATGGCCGGGTCCTCCGAGCGCAGCAGGGTCTCCTAGTCCTCCCAGGTCTTGAGGTTCTCTAGGTCCCGCGGGGGAGGGTCCGCCGGGCAAAAGGAAAGGATGTGGAGGGAAGATGCGAAGGGTTCTGGGCATATTGCGCAAGCAGGAGTTGGGAAGGAGGGATGATAGTGGGCTAGGGTGAGGGGAGAGAATGTCTGTAGTCTGCGCCAGAGTGCTGCGTGTTTGTTATCTAGGGAGGGGTGGGGCGGGGGGTAGAGCTGGCGTGAGGCTCTGTATGCCTGCGTCAGATCGCTGAATGAGTGCGTGCACTACTTCGTGAATCCCGTATCTGAGGCCATCTGATACCAGTTTAAAGAACCTAGGACTAAAAGGTTGGCGGCCTCGTTTCCGGGATTCCCGGAGTGCGCAGGCACCTATCAGCTCCACCAGGCGGCGGGGAAGGGGGGGGGGGGGGGGGGGTGCACAAGCCCAGTATGCCAAAAGCAGGGACATGGACTCAGCATCGAGCAAAATTTAGAATCGCAGTTTTGGAGTCAGTTAAAATGTATCGGGCTGACCACCGCAAGGAAAATAAGAAAATAAATCACAGCCGGGCCCCATTCACGAATTCTCGCACAGTCTGTCTTTGTGCTCTCTTGGTCTCTCCTTGCGCCCTCTACTGTTGAGCCGTCGGAACGCTTCACACTGCTGGAACTACGCACTGAGACAAGACAGTCGGAAGTATGGCAAACACAAGAGCGTTTGCGTCGGCTCTTTCGACTGTTGCGTCGTTGAGCTCTACGCTCGCCTTGACACCGTCCATCGATGGCTGACCCGCGATGCCTTTGTGCTTATCGCATTCGATGGGCGTACGTGACACGCGACGCGCACGTACGCCGTCGGAATCGGCACACCCGGCACGAACGCGCCCCGCTGCGACTCAGCGGCGATCCGCGCTAACCTGATCGCGTCTGAGGATCCCCATATCTCCGCATTCTTTCCTGGCAGTTAGCCAAGTTTCCACAAATATAATGCCAACTTATACTGTCAGGGGGTGGTGGTGGTGGTTAACTCTTTTATTACGCCCGGAAACAGGGGACCAGTCCAAGGACCAGTTGCGCTGACTTAGAGGAGGTCGGCGGGGATCCCTTGGGATGTCGCGGCCTCCACCGCGCTCTGGATAAGCCGGCGTTGGTCTGCTGGCTGGGAAGTACGCAGGAGAGACTCACCCGCGATACATTAGTGGTGCGGGAGAGCCCCAACCTAGGGTCTCAATCTGCTCTGTCCCACGTCTCTGATGTGTTTGAGTTGTTTGTATTCTAGTGTGTACAAGTCCAAACCACGTGTATGAGGGTGGCCGGAGTTGAGCAGTGTTTGCACATGGGGTCTACCTGCTGCGGAGAGATCCTGCTGTACAAGGGGGAGGGGGGGATTGGAAAACTGCCAGTTTGCAGTTTGCGCCATTGGACGGCCTCGCGTCTTGTTAGATCACGATGTGCGGAAGGATAGGAACATCTTTCGAGCCGGTAGTTCTGCAGTATGTCCGTGTAAGTGGTGAGTAGAGAACCGTGTGAGATATTAGTGTCAGAGGAAGCAGGGAGGCTTATCATACATTCGGCTCGGCAGCTGAGATCTCGGGCGAGAGTGTGCACCTGAGCGTTTCAGGCTCGCTGTCAAGTGCGACAGTCTGCTAAAGAAGGGCAGAAGTGGACAGACTGTATGCGACATGCTCACCATTCAATATGCATTTGCTCTGTTCAGTTTTTGTTTTCAGGCTTCGTGTTGCCCTCTTCTAATAGTTTCGAATCGCTCTGAGAAACTATTAGCATTAGTTCGTTGCTGCAAAGCGTTCATTTTGCTTTACGTCCTAACGGGACCGCAGCCACAGTACGCAATGGAAATAGCACAGACGCGGAACAATGGGCTATACCCTTGGCAATACGAAGAAGGTCACCGGATCAATCAATAATTATCATCACTGACTCGCAAACCGCACGCCGCCACTACAAAGAGGCACGCAACTCCCCTATCGCGCGTGGTGGTTGTGTAAAACATTTATTTGTATTATTTACAAGAGAGGTATTGCTTGGGCCGGGCCTGAAGGGCCCGGCCCTCACAATCACTAGGACGGATCCCTAGCCCGGGACCCCTGTGGCCTCTGCGGCGGCCCGGGCTCTTGTCACCAGGGATCGTTGGTCCTGGAGAGTTGAGCAGCCGAGCAGGGCAGCCTCCCAGTCCTCTCGGGTGGGGTGGGAAAGCAGGATTGGCAGGGCATGCCCACACCATGTGATACGTGTCCGCAAACACTTCCCCACAGTGTGGACACTCGCCCGAAAAGGCCGAATTGAAATGTTTAACCACTGCCGGGCACAGTACCGTGTTGGTGTAGGGGCGAAGAAGCCAACTCTCCTCCGCCTTCTTGAGGCCTTTACAGGGGGGTGGGTATCGGCCGTGAGCGGTTTGATACAGGAGAGAGATCTCCCGAAAAGTAATAGCCGGATTGAAATCAGTAGACGGATCAGGCGGCGATAGAGGCGATGCCCGGTGGTTAAGCGCGCGGGCGGTAGCGTCCGCTACCTTATTTCCCTCTATCCCCGCATGTGCTGGGGCCCAGATGATGGTGCGCCGGCTTGGGAAACCCCGGTACTCACATCTATGTAAAATTTCGAAGGCGCGATCTTGAATTTGCCCCTGTTCAAAACTGCAGCAAGCTCCCCTTGAGTCGGTGATAATGACTCGGGACGCTGAATCCGCGGCTGCAAGTGCGATAGCAACTTCCTCCGCCAATGTAATGTTGGGGTCACGGAAGGTAAGGCCCTGAACTGGGTTTGTTTTGGTGGACGACGGCAGCCGTGTACCAACCCCCATGGTGTGGACCGGCCGCGTCCGTGTAAAATACCCCTGGTCGAGCACCATACTGCTCGGAAATGGCCTCCTCTCCCGTGAGGCGGCGGCCATCATGGGCATCCTTTGTCATTTTATTGGGGAGGGGACGAACCTGCGGAGCGAAGCGCCAGGCCTCGGGCAGGGATACCCGCTTCTCCTGTTGGGTTGTGTAATTGATGTGGAGGCGGGTCAGAAGGCGACTACCCGCACGTGTTTTGCGTAACCGCAAGTATTAATTGTTGAGATGAGCCTCGCGCAGCTCCCCAAAGGTGTTCGTCAGCCCCAGGCCTAGGAGACGTTGGCTGGATGTTGCAATTGGGTTGAAGAGAGCTCTCATAAATTTTGCGGAGAATCACGTCGAGAGCTTTCTCATCGTATTTGCGCGAGTGGAGGTACGGTGCCGAATACAGGATTCGCCTGGTTACGAATGCATTGGCCAGCCACAGGGCGTCTTTGCATCGCAACCCCCCACCCCCGTTTGTTTCACAGCCGGCGGACCATACGGCTCACCTGATCCCCCACCTTGCGGAGCTTCTTCAGCGTGGTGTCAGTTTTGCGGTTCCTTTGTACCTAGAGTCCCAATACTCTGATTTCCTCGTGTTCACGTATCGGGCCACTAAGCAGGGAGAGGGAGCACTCAAGGCCGCAGCGGCGTGCACAATCGTCCACAATAACCGCCGCTTGCTGCAGGTTGGCCTCGATTTCTCCAACCGAACCGTGTGTTGCCCAGAGGGTGATGTCGTCCGCGTACAGGGCATACTGCGCACCCGGGACCTCACCCAGGAGGGTAGGGAGCTTCATCATGGCCAGATTGAAGAGAAGAGGCGAGAGGACTGCTTCCTGTGGAGTCCCTCGCGTACCAAGTTGGTACGGGCCATGTTCACTGTCTTGGAGTCGGATATATATATGATTTCCGATCTGTTAGGAATCGCTTAATGTATTTGAATGTGTTGTACCCACAGTCCACTTAGGACAGGTGGGAGAGGACGATATTATGCGTCATATTGTCAAAAGCACCCCGCAAGTCCAATGCGAGGACCTCCTTGTCATCGCTAGGGTGCTCGACAAGATCAAGAATCTCTCTATGAAGCAGCAGCACATCTTGTGCGGACAAGTGTGGACGGAACCCGTACATGGTGTCTGCAAAGGCGTTGTGCGTTTCTAGGTAGGTGGACAGTCTGTCACGGAACATGGTCTCCATAAATTTCTCCACACAAGAAGTGAGCGATATGGGCCGGAGGTTGTCGATGTGGGGAGGTTTGCCTGATTTGGGTATGAATGTGACGAGAGCCGTCTTCCAATTCCTCGGGAGAGGCGTACCTCCCATCCAGATGGTATTGAAGTATTCGAGCAGCCGCTCGTAGGCCGGTTCGGGGAGGTTAGCGAGAAGTTTCACAGTTACCTTGTCCCTGCCCGGGGCTGCCCCTCGTTTCATTTTGGCCGCGGCCGCTTTGAGGTTGTGAAACTGGAACGTTAGATCCAGCTCTGAGTTCTCAGAACCTGCATAGGAGTACGCCCGATCACTCGCCGTACTAACCCGCTTAACATTGTGCCGTTTATGCCGTTTTTGGACTCTTTCAAGTATTCATTTTTTCCTTCGACAGTGGAGCTATGGAATAATTTGGATATTACATTACGTCAGATGTCTGTTGACCGCTTTGCTCAAGAATTGTCTAATCATGTATTTTCTTATTAATAGCACACTTTTGTTTATGTTTGTTTGTTTGTTTATGTTTATGCACTATCCTACTGTTTTATCTGTTTTCCATCCTATGTACCACTCCTGCAATGTCCCAACTGGGATAGCAGTATTTGTAAATAAAATAAAATAAAAAAAAATCCTGGCCTGTGTACAGATATTTATCTCGGAGCGCGTCAGCCAGTTTGGCTTTGTCTCCGTTAAAGTTGTGAATTGATCGTTGAAGATGTTTTTAAAGCGAAAGCTTTACTGCTTGCGCTTTCAGCCTTTGCCGTGGCGCGGCGGTGCCACCACTGACCTTTAGTTGACCTCTGTGTGACGTCATGTGTGACATCACGCCGCCGAAGAGAAGGGCGACCGACTCGCGCCGTCGCAAGCCGCGGCGGTGCCACCACCGGCGCCTAACTCCTGCGCTCTCCGCTAGGAGCGAGATTGTGGCGTTACGCTGAAGAGATTAGGCTCGACTCACGTCGCTAGAAAGTAGTAGCTGTGCCAACCACCAGCGGCTTAACATTGCTTCGCGATCTCGCGCCGTCCGTGTGCGACGGTGGTGCACATGAACGGCGGCCTGACTGGACTGGATTGGATTGGATTGGATTGCATTAGAATAGATTAGATTACATTACATTGGATTGAATTTGATTAAATTGGATTGGATTGTATAACAGATGCATCGCCACAAGTCTAACCACAAGATCCACCACCAGCTATACTACCAGCTGAACCATGGCGTAGGTACGGATATTGCTTTCGCAATTACCGGGCTTAACCAAGCTAAGCCACAGCGATTTTTTTGGGTTTCGGTGCGGGTTTGGGTCGGATCAATGAGGGCGCGGAAAAGGCGCCACGTGCTCCGGTTCGACATTCGTAGGGTAGCGATGTTGCATTGGTCTACCCAGTTCGAGTCGGCGAGTTGGGCCGCATATTCTGCCGCTTGTTCGGTGAGTTCCGCGATTCGGATTTTGAGTTGTCTATTATGCTTCTGCCGGCGCCATCGGCGGACAAGGCTGTGCCGGGCCTCCCAGAGGTGGAGGTGGTTGTCCTCCGCCGGGTTCACCTCTGAGAGCTGAACGTGCTGTTCGGTATCGTTGAGTTGGCAGATGATGTGTTGTGACCAGGAAGTGTAACGGGCAAGGCGTCTCAAAAATCGGAATTTGTGCACCTCCGCCCCTCACAGAAGTGCACAACTAAAATATCTCTCTCTCTTGAGAGTGGTCCCATACGCGAAAGTGATGAGATACGGGTACTCGGACTCTACATCCACAAACACAGGCGGCCAGACACTACATTGGCCAAACTCCGTAAGGTGGGGGACCAGGTGGGCCGCATGGTCCGCCGGGTTTCCAACTAACGCGGAGGGTTACGAAGTAAGGATGCCTTGCGGCTGGCAAACGCCTTTGTAACCAGTCGAATTCTCTATTCGACTCCTTATCTCCACCTAGGGAAACAAGAGGAGGACGCCCTTGAGGTCATCCTTCGCAAAATTGTTAAACGTGCCCTTGACCTCCCCATCACTACTTCAAACAGCCGCTTATGGCTCTTGGGGTGGTGAATACTTTCCGGGAACTCCGGGAGGCGCACCTTACAAACCAGTACACGCGCTTGTCGCTAACGGAGTCGGGTCGCCGCCTTCTTGCTCGACTCCATATCCAACACACTCCTCCAATGGAAGACAGGTTTCGCATCCCGGAACTGTGGAGACGTGCCCTCCACGTGCGGCCTCTTCCAGCAAACATGTCACATGAAGACCATAATCGTCGGCGCCTGGCACGAGCGGAAGCGCTAGCCCGATATTATGGCAACAAAACAGGCGTATACTACGTGGACGCCTCCGGCCCTCACCACGGGGGATGGTACACGGCCGCGGTAGTTCACAACAGCAACAAAGTTAACGGCCTAACTTTCAGAGCCCGCAGTGCAACACAAGCAGAAGAGGTCGCGATTGCTCTCGCGGCCTCACATTCCAATTCAAAATACATAATCACCGACTCGCGAGGGGCCTGTCGGAACGTCGAACAAGGCTGCACTCCCTTCCTAGCCTATCGAATATACCAAAATTGCATACGGGATACGGACCCCGCACACCGTTACCTCATATGGGCCCCTGCTCATCAGGGGTTGGCAGGAAACGAGGCAGCAGACGCAGCCGCCCGCGCGCTCTCTCACCGGGCTGTTTTCTCCTCCCCGTCCGATCAGGAACCCGATTTTAATCCGGTCTATACATTCAAAGATATTACAACATATTATCAAAATTGTCATCGCCTTTACCCTAGCCCATGTAAAGGCCTGAAGAAGGCGGATGAACGGCTCCTTCTCCGCCTTCTCACCAATACATTGCTGTGCCCGGCAGCGCTAAAACATTTTGACCCCTCCTTTAGCGGCAGCTGCCCACACTGTAGTGCAGTGTCTTCTGACGCTTATCACATGGTGTGGGCCTGCCCCTCCAACCCCGCTATTCCCCCCATCCCCAACCCAACCCGGGAGGACTGGGAGGCGACCCTGCTCGGCTGCCACGACTTACAGGCCCAACAAGCCTTAGTCGGGCGCGCCCGGGCGGCGGCAACCGCCACTGGGGTCCCATACTAGGGACCTCCACCTAGTGTTTGTAAGGATCGGTCCCTTACGGGCTGATCCAAACATACCTCCTGCTCATTCGTAATAAATGTTTTCACCACCACCGAACGGGCGATGGCGTTCCGTGGACCCCTTGGCAACGCTGCAACACGCTGTCGCGTCCCACTCGTAAAGACGAAGCTTAAGCGTCCCCCAATTTTTTTTTTACTCCCACCTTCCCTTCCCTTACAGAGTAGTGCGGGTGTCCACCGAGATGTGAGACAATTACTCCGCTATTTCCTTTCCTCAAAAACCTTTTTTTTTTACGAGGCAGTCATGCTCTACCCTCCTCTCACTGAATCCCGGGCTGCTGTTCCTCTCTCCTTGCCCGTTAGCACCTCCTGTACTGGAAAGCAACAGCCAAAAGCATTGTAGCAACAAAGCTGGCTCTTAGCTCGCATTAGAAGTTATCGCAAGTACAAAAGTGCAGCAGGCATTTTGAATAAGAAGACTCTATTTAAGCTAAGAACTGATAATTTAGGAGAGCAATCAATTTCTCATTAGTTCATTACATCATGTTTTATATGGCAGCGTTACTTTAACGTCCTTGGAAGAGGAAGGAATTGAGGAGTATCTGTTCTCGCTTCGGCGAGCGCGGCTTATTTTTGAGCAGCGTCCGCTCCGGCGGACGCAGTTGTTGCTGCGACGCGCGTCTTTTCTTTACTTTTTCTCTTTCCTCTGATCTTTTAGCTCTCCTCTATCTGCACGTGGCAGCGGTGGTGGCTTGGCTCGAGCCAGTAGCAGGCCCGTGCAATTTCCTTTTCATCCTTCTCTCAGTCACAACAACAACAACAACAACAACAACAACAAAAAGAGGACGGCTCCATTCGCAGTACGATTGGGGATCTACCCTAACACAGTGTTTTGAACACTTGCGTTCCGTGTGTGTGTACCGGGCGACATCGGTCGCCGTAATGTATCTTTGTTTTATGCGAAGCATATTCCTAGAGCTACACTACAGCCCGTCGAGCGCGGCGGTGGAGCTACCACCGTGACCACGTGACACCACGTGACAACATGACGTCACAGCAGAGGAGAGATGGGCTGCCGGCTCGCGCGGTCGGCCGCGGCGGTGGAGGCTCCACATCAGAGGCGCTGCCTGCGGCTGCTGGGGGTACATCAATACAGTCTATAGGGAATGGTGGCGGTGGTGGAATAACTAAGGCTGTTTCCAATGTACTTTCCATGGGTGCCAAGAATGCTGTTGTAGCCGGTGCTGGGGCAGCGGTTGTACACTCTGCATTGAATTCACCGATGATCCCGTATATAGCTGCCACGGCAATCCTTGCTACACTTCTAGTGGTTGTATTAAAATGGCCAAGTATTCAACCAAGGAAAGCCATGTATTACCAAGCCTATCCATCACTATACTTCGCATCTGACTAGGCTTAACCTTAGCTAAGCCTCAGCCATTTTTTGTAGAGGGACGGATGTCCCTTTTTGATCGAAAGTCCAATAAACTTTCTAAACTTTATACTTTTATTTCTCATACTGGACTAACTATGGCGAACTTTCGTAAACCGCAGTCGCACATTTCAACTGAATATTGGATTGTCTCACGTCACGGTAGACACCCGCACCGCTCTGGAAGGTAAAGGAGGAAGGTAAAGGAGGAAGGTAGGAGTGAAAGAAGAAAGGAAGAAAGAGGTGCCACAGTGGAGGGCTCCGGAGTAATTGCGACCACCTGGGAGTGGTGGTGAAAATATTTTAATGAAATAGTTTAGGAGGTTGTAGCGGCGGTTGGAGCTCTCAGTCCGGAACCCCATTGGCGTAGGCTGCTGCCCGGGCTGTTTCGATGAGTTGCTTTTGACTCTTTTCGTCCGAGCTGGTCAGAGCTGCCTCCCACCCCTCCTGCGTTGGCTGGTTATTAACAGTGATCGCCTGATTTCGTTGGCAAGCCCATACCATATGGTACAGGTCCGCCTTCTCCCCGCAAAATTTGCATTGTGAATGACTCCGGGTCTATGGCATGTAGTCTTCGTGGGTTGTTGTAAGTGTTGGTCTGTAGCTTTCGGAGGTGTTGTTCCTCCCCTTTGTCTAGTGTCTTAACCGGCGGAGGGTAGACCCGACGGGATAATCTTAAGTGCTGAAGTATTTCATTGTAAGTTAGTAGTGGTGTAGGAGGTTCCACGGCATCCGCACTGGGTGCCCGGGGGGAAATGCTCGGGCTGAGGCATGTGCGCTCTCGTTCCCTGGGATGCCCTGGTGACCTGGTACCCATATTAAGTGTTTGTGTGTGGGTTGGTAGCCACGGGTGTAGCTATCTGGGATCTTTAACATGCACCGACATCGCACAGCACACAGGCGCCTTTTGTTGCGGAAGCAACACTACGCTGTGTGAGCGCCGCCGCGGTGGCTCAGTGGTTATGGTGCTCGGCTGCTGACCCGAAAGACGCGGGTTAGATCCCGGCCGCGGCGGTTGAATTTCTTTGGAGGAGAAATTCTAGAGGCCCGTGTACTGTGCGATGTAAATGCACGTTAAAGAACCCCAGGTGGTCGAAATTTCCGGAGCCCTCCACTACGGCGTCTCTCATAGCCTTAGTCGCTTTGGGACGTTAAACCCCATAAACCAAACCAAACCACTTAGCAATTCCAAAACTGCCGTTTTTAACTTCGCCCGCGGACGCGTTTATCCCCCCGCGTGGCAGATATTGAGAATGTGCACCCTAAATTCCGATATGCGTATTGAACTCGCGTGGGTTGCGGCTCACTCTGGCCATCCTGGAAATGAGGCCGCCGATAACATAGCCCGAGGGCTTATTTGACGGGCAAATGGCGACCCCAGCCGGCATTTCTCAAGAGAGCGGTCACACACGTTCTCAGAACTCATGCAACAAGCACGCCTTGCCTGTCGACTCTTCCCCCCTCCCCACCTCCACCTATCCCACTCCCAACAAATCCTGTGGAGGCGACTCCAGACCCGAACTCTTCCTACCCCTCAGCTTCTATCCTACTCCTGCCCCGTTTCCCTAGAGTGCACTCTCTGCGGAGAATCGCACGCCACCCTGGACCACATCCTCTTCGGCTGCCCTGCTGATCCTCCCCCGCAGGGACAGCCCGCCATCGGTACATGGGAGGAATGGGAGGCCCTCCTTTCGTCGTAGGACCCGGACACGCAACTTCGCTGTGTGTACCGGGCTGCCAGCGCCATGGCCCTGCGTGGCCTGGACACATGCGCGTAATGTGAGGGCTGTACGGTCGCCCTGAGCCCTTGAAGGGTCCAAACTCGCTTGCTTAATAAACATGTCCATCCATCCATGAGCCACCGCGGTCGAAATGATTTCTGAGCCCTCCACTGCGGCACTTGTTTCTCTCTTTTAACGCGACAGCGTTAAGGGCCCCGTGTCGCAGAAAAGCCGGTGTCGTCGTCGACGGCGTTGGCCGTGAGCGAAAAATACTAGATGCATTAATAAATAAATAAAACCGAGGAGGAAATCAGTCGAGTTGGGGAATCGAACCAGGGCCTTCGCAGTGCGAGACGAGCACGCTAACTACTCTGCCACGCCAGCTCGATGGATGGATGGATGGAAACAACTTTATTACACAAAAAAAAAGCTTCTAGGGTGCTCCCCTACTGGTCCAGGAGTCCACGGGCTTCTGCTTCACGTAAAGCCCGATCCACCAGCCATTTCTGGCCGGCGGGCTGAGCGGTCCGTAAAGCAGCCTCCCAGGGAGAATGAGTGGGATTGGGGATGGGGGGTACTGCCTTTGGGGAAGGACATTCCCAAAGGTAGTGGAAAAGTGTGGATCTGGGCACGCCACAGGTGGTACAATCAGAAGGAAAGGTGGGGTGAAAGCATGAGAGACGGTGGGGGGAAATAAAACAGGCTGTCGGTAATTGTCTCCATGTGGCGCTGGATGAGGGTGACAAGGTACAGTGGGGTGGTGGCAGTGTCATGCGCCTGAGTTTGTAGAATGTTGTGATTTGATGATATGTAGAGAGGACCGATGGGGCCTCTTTCACAGGGTTGGGTGCCTGATCATCCGGGGTCCGGGAGGAGAGTTCTCGGGCCAGCGCATGAACGCGCTCATTACCGGGGATCGAGGCATGCCCAGGGACCCACGACAGAGTAACCGTTCGGTCAAGAGAGGTGACTATGGCAAGAATACGATGTGTTGCCGGCGTCGCACGCCCTTTAGGTAGTGGCGGTACGCGGCCTGGGAATCTGTGCAAATTTCGGTTACGTTTTTGTCAATGGTGGAGTGGGCCAGAGCAAGTGCGATGGCGGCTGCTTCCGCTTCTGCAGGCGAATTAGTCCGCATAGTGGCGGCGGCCCCCACTGTGCCGTCTTCATAGGCTGCGATTGCCGTGAAATATCCTGGTGTCGAATTTTCTTCCGCGTCGACGTAAAGGATATCGGAGCGGTTGCTGTATGTTTTCGTGTAATAGCTCGATCGTGCCTGCCGCCTACCCTGATGGAGACTAGCGCTCATATTGCGCGGTAGGGGCTTCTGATATATGTGCTCCTCAGTGCGCAGAGAAATCTATGTAAGGTGTAGGACTTGTTGGGGTGGGAATGGGTGGATTGAGACGCAGCTGTCGCAGTAGGCGTTTGCTGTTTTTGTGCGACTCAGGCGGACTAATTCGTTGGTGCGTTGAGCCTCTATTAATTCGATCACTGTATTGTGGGGGCCAGTGCCCAGGAGACGTTTCGTCAAGACTGCGTCAGTACTCCATCCCTCTCCTTGTCAAAAAAAGAGCTAGATTTTCTGGCTGCGTTGACTAACGGCGAAGGTTCTAGTGCGCCACACACAGCTGATTAATTCACGGAATCCTCGTTGCTACCGCTTTTATCTTGCTTTTAGTTCCACACCCCCTTTTTGGGTACGTTTTTTAAAACTTTTACCTTCTTCGCGTTTTTACATTTGTTTTATTTTTATGGTTTCACTTGTACAATTTTCACCTGTGTCCTTCATAGTTTTTACTTTTCCCCGCCCTTTTGGCTACTTTTTCATAGTTTTTGTTAATGTTACCTACCTGACCACTGTTACGCGGCCCTTTACGCCGTCTTTTTATCGCTTATAACTTTCCTTTGTTCCCTGTTGTGTTTTTGTGTCATCTTGTGACGCGACCACACTGATTGCCGGTTATCGCTGAGCAGCCCTGTTACCCACCCCCTCATGTTTTCTATTTAAGGGTCTTTCCACCAGAATATGGATGGAAAACTTTATTAATCAAGCGAGTTTGGACCGTGCAAGGTCTCAGGGCCACCGCACAGCCCTCACATTACGCGCATGTGTCCAGGCCACGTAGGGCCATGGCACTGGCACCCCGGTTCACACAGCGAAGTTGCGCATCCGGGTCCTGCGACGCAAGGAGGGCCTCCCATTCCTCCCATGTTCCGATGGCGGGCTGTCCCTGCGGGGGAGGATCGGCAGGGCAGCCGAAGAGGATGGGGTCCAGGGTGGCGTGCGGTTCTCCGCAGAGAGTGCACTCTGGGGAAACATGGCGGAAGTAGGATAGAAGCTGAGGGGTAGGAAGAGTTCGGGTCTGGAGTCACCTCCAGAGGATTTGTTGGGAGTGTGATAGGCGGGGGTGGGGAGGGGGATAGAGTCGACGGGCAAGGCGTGCTTGTTGAGTTCTGAGAACGTGTGTGCCCGCTCCCTCGAGAAATCCTGGCTGGGGTCGCCATTTGCCCGGCAAATAAGTCCTCGGGCTATGTTATCGGCGGCCTCATTTCCGGGATTGCCAGAGTGAGCCGGCACCCACACGAGCTCAATACGCCTATCGGGATTTAGGGTGCACATTCTCAATATCTGCCACGCGGGAGGATGGACGGGTCCGAGGGCGAAGTTAAGAATGGCTGTTTTGGAATCGCTTAGTATATAAGCTGCAGTGGTTTGGGCAATGGCTATTGCTATAGCTGCTTCCTCTGCTTCTTCCGGGGTACAAGGTGGGTCTATGAAATGGGTAAATGGGGGGGGGGGTGGCTGCTGGATGGTAAGCCACAGCTACTGAACGGTCTGGACCACACGCGGTGTCCACCCAGCGCTCATCCTCTGAAGTGCCGTATTCTTTATGGAGAGCTTTGGCTCGCGCGACTCGGCGGGATTGATTGTATTCAGGGTGGACATTCTTAGGAAGGGGTTTGAGGATGAGCGTCGTGTGTATGGCGCGAGGGAGAGAGATGAAGTCTGTAGTGTGTGCCGGCATGCGAATTCCCAGAGAATCCAGTATATATCGTCCAGTTTCGGTGCCAGCCAGACGAAGGTACTGTGTGTAGCGATGTGCATCTATAAGCTCTTGTATAGTGTTGTACATTCCTAATTTGAAAAGTCTGTCCGTGCTAGTGCTCTTTGGTAGGTTTAGAGCTGCTTTGGTAGCCATGCGGATAAGAGCATTGATCTTGTCTTTATCCGCACGGGAGAGGTTCAGGTAAGGAGTGGCGTAAAGAATGCGGCTAAGCACAAAGGCATGCAGCACCTTGAGATTGTCTGCTTCGTCTAGACCGGCTCGTGAATGTGAAAACCTTCTAAGATGATGGATGACGGAGTAAGTGGACTGTTTTAGTGCTTTCAGTGTAAGGTTGTTTTTCCCCGTGTCCTGTAGATGCAGGCCAAGAATGCGGAGGGTAGGTGTTTGCGGTATGGGAGTGTCATGCAGGTAGATCGTTATGGGGGAGGTATAGGGACGCGCCGCGGGCAGATTATGAGGAGTGCTGACTTTGTGGGGGAGCATTCAAGCCCAATGTTTGCCGCGTGAGTAGCTATAGTTGTAGCGGCTTCCTGAAGGGTCGATTCTATGTCGCCATTCGAGCCGTATATGGTCCAAACCGTTATATCATCCGCGTAAAGTGTGTGTCCTAAGTGCGGAATGCGGCTGAGAGCCTTGGCCAGGGGGTGAAGGTGAGGTTGAAGAGGAAGGGAGATAACACCGCCCCTTGCGGGGTACCAATGTTACCAAACGTGAAGTGGGGGGTCTGTATATCATCTATATGCAGTGAGGCTGTGCGACCGTTTAAGAAGGCCCGGATATAGTTGTAGGTCTTAGGCCCCAACTGCAGCTCTTAGATGCCCTGCAGGATGGCGCTGTGCGTAACTTTGTCGAATGCTTTGGTGAGGTCGACTGCTAGGATTGCTCTGGTGTGATGTAACATGTCATTGAGGATAGCGTGTGAAATCTGCAGTAGGGCGTCCTGTGCCGAGAGGTGGGATCGAAATCCTACCATAGTATGTGGATATAGTCCATGGGATTCCATGTGTTGCGTGAGACGGGTGAGGATGACATGCTCAAACAGTTTGCCCAAGCACGAAGTCAGCGAAATGGGACGGAGGTTTTGGGCGTTAATGGGCTTATTTGGTTTAGGAATGAAAATTATTTTCCCGTTCTTCCATTCAGCAGGTAGCGCCCCCATTTCCCAGCACTCATTGTAGTAGTCGGTGAGAAGGGAAATTAAACGGTCATCTAGATTTCTGAGCATGACAATTGTGATTTGGTCCTCCCCAGGGGTTGAGTTTCGGAGCTTGATAAGGGCTGCTCTGACTTCAACCTCCATAATGGGGGCGTCGAGGGAGGGTTGATCAGGGCCTACATAGTCGGGATATGATACAGCTTGGCCCACAGCGGTATAAGTTGATTGTAGTTGGCGTAACAGTGCTTGGTGATTTTGACGATTTTTATAGGTAAGTGTTGAGTGTAAGCCGAGTTTGCTTTTTAGCTTGAGTGGGGTCTTATGTCGCAAAAGATGCCAGGCCCTGGTGGAGGAGAGATTACCTCGTAATCCGTCACATAATTGGTGCCAGTTAGATTTACTGAGTGCGGCACTGTGTTCTTCTATTTGTTTCTGTAGTTGCGCTAATTCTAGCTTAAGTTTCCGATTTTGCTTCTGGATTTTCCAGCGTGTGAGGATACTGTTTTGAGCTTGGAGTAGGTGCGCTAAGCGACTGTCTGCAACGGGAGTCTCGGGGGTGGCGTCTAATGTTTGCGTGAATGCCTGGACATCCTGTTTCAACTGTGTCATCCATGTGTGGAGGTTAAAGGGGGATTCTAATGTTTTGGCCTCTCTGTGCTTCCGAAGATTATCCCAGCTGGTAATTTGGACATGGTAGTCTTTAGATTTTTTGACGAAATCAAGCTGTATAGTTATGATATAATGATCACTGCCCAGGGCCTCATTTGAGTTTGTCCACACCGGTGTGGGAAGGTTGCGACCAAAAGTAAGATCTGGGCTTGTGTCGGCAGTGACACTATTGCCGATTCTTGTAGGTGTGCTCAGATCATTATACATGAACAGGCCGTGCATCTGAAGGGTGTTGCGCAATTCCGCTCCTCTCTTGTTTGTGCGTGTGTACCCCCAGTCTACATGTGCGCAGTTGAAATCCCCTAATATAATGAGGGGGTCCTTTTTTGCAGCGTTGGAGGCGGCTTTAATTAGAGAGATTAAATCTGAGACCGGTTGCCTAGGAAGGAGGTAACAGTTGAGGATGAAGAGGGGTTGAGATCTGTGAGTGGAGGGGATCAATTCTAGGAATGTGTGAGCTACCGGCGAGGTAAGTACATGACAAGTGCATGGTACGAAATGTTGGAGATACGTGGTAACCCTGGGGTTTGGAGTGGTGTCGAAGGGTACCAGAGCGTATCCTGGCAGCGATAAATTTGTGCCAGCATCCTGAAGAGCTGCTATATCAGGGGGTGTGGAGGAAGCAGAGAGAAGCTGCTGCAGGGGGTCTCGTTTGCGACGAAACCCCCTGCAGTTCCATTGTAGGATGCTTAATTGGAGATTATTGCCCGTCAACTGGGCCATGCTGGAGGGTGGGGGGGGGGGGGGGGGGGGCGGAGGATGGGAGCAGCTATGGGGTTGCTAGCTGGGATATGTGAAGACATTCCAGCAATTATTTGTGGAATTTGTTGTAGAATGGCAGAGGTTACCTGACTGATAATAGTTTCTGTAAGCTTAGTGATGGCGGCATCGATGTAATTTTGAGTCTGAGCCAGAATACTGGCTTCGAGCTGTTGGGCAAAGTTTTGTAATTTAGAATCCATGTCTGGAATGTCTTCTGGTCTGCGTTTCTTTTGTGGAGGGGGTGTGGAGGGTTGGGGTGTAGGTGAAGAGGTTTGGGGTGTTGGTGAAGGAGTGGGTGGAGAAACGGTAGGAGGGATAGAATTAATGGCTGCCCTAAGATGCCTTACCTCTTCCCGCAGGAGAGCTATCTGTTCCTCCCGCTGTGATGTTTGGGTGTACTGGTGGGTTTGGTCCAGGCTCACTGGCGATCTTGATGAGGCACTAGCGGTGGAAAGTCCTTTGGCGTGGGCACTGGTTGCTTGGGTTTCGGCGCGGTCTGTCTACGAGGTGGAGGGGTCCTGGCTTTGCACGAGCCCGTACCGGTAAGGTGGGAACCACCACAAAGAATGCAGCTTGGCGTGCATGGGGTCTCTTGAGGGGTGTGCTTCTCGCCACACCGCGGGCAGAGTCCAGCCTTCGGGAGAGGGCACACGTCGTACCTGTGTCCACGCTTCCTGCAGTTTGTGCAGGCATCGGGGCTTGCCTTGTATTTGGTGCAGCGGTGTACCACACACATATACGAGGTCTGTTAGAAAAATATCCGACCTTTGCCCGAAGAAAAAAAACTGGCATATCTGGAGCGTTAAAAACCTAATAACCTTCAAGGTAGTCTCCTTGGGGCTCCATATACATCTCCCAGCGGTGCTGCCATTGTTGGAAGTATTCCGAAAAGGCCCTTTTCGCAGTGGAATTTAGCTCTGCTGTCGTTGCAGCCGTAACGTCCATTCTTTTCTGAAATCGCGCTCTTTTCAATGGCATCTTGATTTTAGGAAACAGCCAGAAGTCGTAGGGGGACATATCAGGAGAGTAAGGAGCCTGTTGAACTACAGGAGTCAGGTTTTTCGTCATAAAAGTCTGAATCAAATGCGAGGAATGTGCAGGAGCAATGCCGCGAGGGATGCGCCAATTTCTTGTTGACCTCAATTCCGGTCTCTTGCGCCGCACAGCACCATGTAGGCGATGGAGGACATTCCTGTAGTACTCTTTAGTCATTCTTTGACCCTGTGGGGTGCGTACTCGTGGTGTGCCACACAGAGGGAGTCAAAAAAGCAGTCAGCATCACTTTGACATTGCTGCGCACTTGGCGGGCCTTCTTTGGTCTTGGTGACGTGGAATGCGTCCTCTGTGACGACTGGGATTTGGTTTCCGGGTCGTACCCGTACACCCAAGACTCGTCACTAGTGATTACGGCGTCGGTAAAGTCAAGGTAACTGTTTGTGGAATGCAGCATCTCCTGTGAGACTTCCACACGAAGCTGCTTTTTCTCCACCGTCAGCAGCTTCGCCGCAACTCTCTCCATGGCCAAATCTTCGGTGATAATGGAATGTGCAGAAAAATTGCTGATGTCCACCTCTTCCGCAATTTCTCGGATAGTCACACAACATTCCCGCATCACCACAGCGTTCACTTCGGCAATTACCTGGTCATTTCGGCATGTTGATGGCCGACCGGAGCGTGGCTCTCTGTCCACAGATGTGCGGCCGTCTTTAAACCAGTTGCACCACTGCTTAATCTGTGTGCTGCTCATAGCATCATCACCAAAAGCCGCCTGAACATTTCGAATGGTTTCCACTTGGCTATCGCCAAGTTTCTGGCCGAATTTGAGGTAGTAGCGCTGCTCCTCTCGCGCCGCCATTTTCCTTGCAACAAAAAACCGACGAGTGCACTGCGCACTGCCTCCCTCAAACGCTGCTTCCCAGCGACTGACGCTATCGGCAGGCGGGAAAAAATTCGTGCATGCGCACGAGGGTTCAAGGTCGGCTGCTGTAAGCGCGCTTGTTTCATATCCATCAGGCGTTCGCAAAAAAAAAATGAAGTCGGATACTTTTCTGACAGACCTCGTATTTAATTGTGTGAGGCACGGGACCTGAGGCAAAAGTTATTAAGATGGACGTTGTTTTTCCCATGCGTCGGGCCGCTATAATGTTAGGGTCCGGGTTTCTGTACTGTAATCAGTTAGGATTTGTTCTGGTGTCTCATTCCAGTAGGCCCGGGAAATGACGCTCTTGACTGCCGCTGGAGGGGCCGCGATGTACGCGGCTACCGGGTATTGCTGTCCATCTAAGGTAATTTGCTGAATCTTAACCAATGCCAGAGCTGTTGCCTCCGCTGCCGTTGCCACTGTGAAGGTGTTGTTAGTTGGGTGGATTCTTATGTGCAACTCGCCAATCACTGAACAGCTGAGCGTCGAGTGAAGTGCCTGCAGGATACTCGGAGCCGGGATCTTCTCCAGGGAGAGGCCGCCTCGCGGGCGAAAGACGACTCTGATGGTTTCCGCCGGCAGTGCGGCGAGTTGCTTACTTCTATCGACGACGGCGCGCGTCATGCGTAGGAGCTGTGGTGTCTCCTTGAACGCGCTTCGGGTGTTCCCAGATGCAGCGTCCGGTGGCGCGCCGGCGTTGCTGGTGCTTGGTTTAGGTTGAACGGTGGCCGATACCGGGTGTTTTGGGGGCAAATTCGAATCCGTGGTCCGATTACGGTATGCATGGAGCACAGTTTTCCACTCACCAGGGTGGCAGTCCAAGAGGTTCAAGGTCTCTCCATCCACGGGCTCCTCCATGGCTGTTGGGGAGTGAGGAACGCGGCGCGCCGGCGAGGCTCGCCTCGATGAGGCGAGGCTTAGCGCAGCGGCGTGGCTGCCAGAGACATTTTCAACAGGTAGCTCACCGAGGTCATTGGGCACATCCAAAAGATGGTAGCGATTGGGGTCCGTGAACCTTCCAGGATCCGCTGAGGGTCTTGGTGGGTCCTAGAAAGGACTTAGCTGGACACAGCAACCAGAAATTTGCGGCCGATTCACACGACGGACCGTTCGTCCGCGGCCCGCGCACTACGTGTTCATGCGTCAGCACATTTAGAGGCGCTCTGCCGGCCGCGGCCTCTCACGGCCGGCAGCGCGCCTCTAAAGGTGCTGACGCATGAACACGTAGTGCGCGGGCCGCGGACGAACGGTCCGTCGTGTGAATCGGCCTTAATAAACGCGTCCACTCACTCGGGCCCCATAGCGGCCAAAATAGACTTTCAGTTGTGAGTCAGCGCTCGTGTGTGTGTCATTTCTTCGTGTGTCCGTGTTTCGTCGCGCTGTTTCTTCCTTTAAAAGCGGAGGTGACAGCCGTGCGTATTTGGATGTCTGCCTGTTGTGTTTGCCGCTGAGTGAGTATGTGGTATGGGAGGTGGTATATAATGCGGCAAATTATTAGTGCATTTGTCATATTGAGGGCTTCGCGTTCAGACAGCCCATGACCGCGACCTGTTTGGTCTGTCTTTGCAAGAGCTGAAGGGTGGCGGTTGCATCGAGTGTGTTGCTAATATGAAGGCCGAGAATCTTCACCTGAGGCACAATGGGCACTGGGTCACTGGGGAGGGGCTTCAGCCAGCTCGATGGTTTGGAATGAGCAAAGGCGCGTCCAGTGAATACGGTATTGTATTGTGGTGTCCATTCCTTTCGGGTGTACATCGAGATATGAGAGACAGGATTATTTCCTTTCCTTAAAACCAATTTTCATTTCATTTTCCTTAAGACCCTTACGCCGCGGTTCGGGTGTCCACCGAGATATGAGAGACAGGCATCGTTTCCTTTCCTTCGGGCAAGGCATCGCGTCGAACGGGCGATGGCGTTCCGTGGACCCCTTGGCAACGCTGCAACACTCTGTCGCGTCCCACTCTTAAAGAGGAAGCTTAAGCGTCCCCCATTTTTTTTACTCCCCCCTTCTCTTCCCTTACAGTGTGGTTCGGGTGTCCACCGAGATGTGAGACAATTACTCCTCTATTTCCTTTCCTCAAAAACTATTTTTTTTACGAGGCAGTCATACTCTGCCCTCCTCTCACTGAATCCCGGGATGCCCTTCCTCCGTCCTTGCCCGTTAGCACCTCCTGTACTGGAAAGCAACAGCCAAGGGCATTGTAGCAACAACGCTGGCTCTTGCACAGCTCGCATTAGAAGTTCTCGCAAGTGCAAAAGGGCAGCAGGCATTTTGAATAAGAAGACTCTAAGTATGCAAGGGGCTGATAATTTAAGAAATCAATCAATTTCTCATTAGTTCATTACATCATGTTTTATCTGGTAGCGTTATTTTAACGTCCTTTGAAGAGGAAGGCTCCATTTGCAGTCAGTCTGGGGATGTATTCTTTCTTACTTTACGCTTTTATTTGTCATTCTGGACAAACTGTGCCGAACTTCCGGAAACCGCGGTTATACAGTCTGTACATGCGGTCGCACCTTTCAACTGAAAATTGGATTGTCTCACGTCGCGGTGGGTACCCGCGCCGCTCGGGAAGGTAAGGGAGGAAAGTAGGAATGAAAGAAGAAAGGAAGAAAGAGGTGCCGTAGTGGAGGGCTCCGGAATAATTTCGACCACCTGGGGGATCTTTAACATGCACTGACATCGCATAGCACACAGACACCTTTTGTTGCGGAAGCAACACTACGCTAGGTGTGGGCGATTTCGCGAATGCTCTGAGATCCCTAACTACGCATGCGCGAGGAGCGAGTGTGAGACTGTTATTGCGTAATTTCCTTTCCTCAAATACAATTTTCATTTTCTTCATTACGGCCCATCTTTCTTCTTTCACTCCAACTTCCTCGATTCCTACACGGTGCGGTTCATGTGACCATTATTAGGATCGGGTGAGCGTGCTCGGGCCGGAGAAGGTTGGTTGTTTGGTTTATGGGGTTTAACGTCCCAAAGCGACTAAGGCTATGAGAGACGCCGTAGTGGAGGGCTCCGGAAATTTCGACCACCTGGGGTTCTTTAACGTGCACTGACATCGCACAGTACACGGGCCTCTAGAATTTCTCCTCCAAAGAAATTCCAGCCGCCGCGGCCGGGATCGAACCCGCGTCTTTTGGGTCAGCAGCCGAGCACCATAGCCACTGAGCCACCGCGAAGGGACGAGGAAGGCGGGAGACGGGGTTACGAAGAGAAGCAAGGAAGGAAGAAACTTTATGCAGGAATATTTACATTACATACAAAAAGGGTAACTGAGAGGGTCTCTCAGTGTAAGGGAGAACTTCTTCAGGAGTCAACAGGAGTGCTCTGGAATATCAAAACACCACCCGTTAAATAACGCACGGATTCCCCAGATCCCTGTCTGGGGAATATAATTCGAAGAATGACTTCCAATCGCATGGGCAGACGTGGTCCCGGGAGGTACCGCCCACGGCTGGGCGGTGCTGGCTGTCCCGCTCTCTCGTAGCTCGGTTGATGGGAGAGGGTAGAGGCTCAGTAATTAAACACTGCTGTATTTCACTCAGCACACCACTACTCTGTTCGTTGACCCGAGGGTCGACTCGGCCACGGGACGCCGCCAACGTCGCCGCATCTTCGGCCTTCGGCGGTCTTTGACTTTCGCCGCTGCCACCGTGGTCCCACGGTCCTGGAAGGTCGCTGCCTTAATCCACTTAGGCAGGAGGGGAGCGCGAGCTGCCTTAATCCACACAGGCAGAGGGGGGGGGGGCATCCCAAACCCAACACCATCGAGATGACAGCGAGAGAGAGAGAGAGAAAACTTTATTACAACAGGAATTCGGGGCACGCCCCAGGGTCCACGCACGACCCCACTCCACTCAAGTGTTTATGTTCCTGCGGTCCATAACACTGGCAGCCCGACCGGTGGCGATGGTCTGCACGGCCGGGTCCTCCGAGCGCAGCAGGGTCTCCCAGTCCTCCCAGGTCTTGAGGTTCTCTAGGTCCCGCGGGGGAGGGTCCGCCGGGCAGAGGGAAAGGATGTGGAGGGAAGAAGCGAAGGGTTCTGGGCATAGGGCGCATGCCGGAGTAGGGAAGGAGGGATGATAGTGGGCTAAAGTAAGGGGCGAGGGGAGAGTGTGTGTCTGTAATATGCGCCAGAGTGTTGCGTGTCTGTTATCTAGGGAGGAGTGGAACGGAGGGTAGAGCTGGCGTGAGGCTCTGTATACCTGGGTCATCTTACTGAATGAGTGCATGCGCTCCTTCGCGAATCCCGCATCCGAGGCCACCTGAGCCCGGTTTAAAGAACCTCGGGCTAAAAGGTTGGCGGCCTCGTTTCCGGGATTCCCGGAGTGCGCAGGCACCCATATCAGCTCCACTTGGCGGGGCGGGGGTGCATCGGGCGAGTCCAGTATGCCAAAAGCAGGGACATGGATTCGGTCTCGAGCAAAATTTAGAATCGCAGTTTTTGAATCGCTGAAAATGTACCGGGCTTCCGTGCGGGTGATTGCGAGTGCAATGGCGGCTTCCTCTGCAGCCTCTGGGGAGGTGTCGGGAGGGAGAGGCAGTGTGATGAGGGCAGATAAAGAGGAGTCCACCACAGCTGCTTTCGCTTCATCACCCGTGCAGGCAGCGTCCACCCATACGGCGTCCGGCTCGGAGCCGTACGCTCGATGGAGTGCCTTCGCACGGGCTCTGCGGCGCTGCTCATGGTGGGACGGGTGCATGTTACTCGGGAGCGGCCTGATGAGGAGCTCCCGGTGAAGGGATCGCGGGATGGCGAGGAGGGTTGGGTCGTCGGCAGGTATTCTAATTGCGAGGTAGTCCAGGATATACCGACCTGTGGAGGTTTTTGTGAGCCTGATGTTATTGGGCCTGTCGGTGGGCCTCCGCCAGTTCCCCGATCGTGTTCTGGAGGCCCAAGCCTAGTAATCTGTCTGTGGGTGTGTTGAGAGGAAGATGAAGTGCTACTTTGAATGCCTTGCGAATCAAAGCATCCAAAGCGTTTATGTCATGTTTGGATAGTTGTAAGTATGGGGTAGTGTACAGCACACGGCTGAGGACAAAGGCATGAATGAGGCGGCATAGGTCACGCTCCTTCATGCCTCTACGACGTCCCGAAACCCTGCGGATGAGGTGCGGTATCGCGCCTGCAACCTGCTTGAGTTTCTTGAGGGTGGTGGTGTTTTTGCGATCGTTCTGGATGTGCAGGCCCAATACACGGAGTGTGCCAACCCCAGGTACCGGGTCACCATTCAGTTCAATGGCAATGGGGGAGCGGGGACAGCGGTGGTTCTTAGGACGGATGAGGAGCAGTTCGGACTTCTCTGGGGAGCAAGACAGTCCGATGGTCCGTGCGTAATTTTGGGTGAGGGTGGCTGCTTCCTGTAAGGTGTTCTCTATGTCGCCGTCACTGCCGTGGGTGGTCCACAGGGTGATATCGTCGGCATAAAGAGTGTGCTTCAGGTGGGGAATAGTTGCCAATTTTCGGGCGAGGGGGATGAGGGTAATGTTAAAGAGAAAGGGGGAAAGGACGGACCCTTGAGGGGTGCCGATACTCTGAAGCGTGTAGGAGGGAGAAAACAAAGGGCCGAAGTGTATTTCAGCCGTGCGGTCAGTGAGAAATGCTTGAATGTAGGCATACGTGCGCACACCCACATTCAATGGGGATAGGGCAGTCATGATCGCCTGATGTTCAATGCGATGACAGCGAATTACTGCGCATTTCCTCAAAAATCGTGGCGGGCCTCACTTTCAGAGCCCGCAGTGCAACACAAGCAGAAGAGGTCGCGATTGCTCTCGCGGCCTCACATTCCGATTCAAAATACATAATCACCGACTCGCGAGGGGCCTGTCGGAACGTTGAACAAGGCTGCACTCCGTTCCTATCCTATCGAATCTACCAAACTTGCATACGGGATACGGACCCCGCACACCGTTACCTTATATAGGCCCCTGCTCATCAGGGGTTGCCAGGAAACGAGGCAGCAGATGCAGCCACCCGCGCGCTCTCTCACCGGG
This sequence comes from Amblyomma mixtum, assembly GCF_055824585.1. Lineage (NCBI taxonomy): Eukaryota > Metazoa > Arthropoda > Arachnida > Ixodida > Ixodidae > Amblyomma > Amblyomma mixtum. The sequence goes on along the minus strand of NC_143012.1, from coordinate 206,825,130 downwards.
CTGTTTTCTCCTCCCCACCTGATCAGGAACCCGATTTTAATCCGGTCTATACGTTCAAAGATACCACAACCTACTACTAAGATAGCCATCGCCTTTACCCTAGCCCATGTAAAGGCCTCAAGAAGGCGGATGAGCAGCTCCTTCTCCGCCTTTTCACCAATACATTGCTGTGCCCGGCAGCAGTAAAACATTTCGACCCCTCCTTTAGCGGCAACTGCACGCACTGTAGTGCGGTGTCTTTGGACACCTATCACATGGTGTGGGCCTGCCCCTCCAACCCGGCCTTTCCGCCCATCCCCAACCCAACCCGAGAGGACTGGGAGGCGACCCTGCTCGGCTGTCACGACTTGCAGGCCCAACAAGCCTTAGTCGGGCGCGCCCGGGCGGCGGCCACCGCCACTGGGGTCCCAAACTAGGGACCTCCACCTAGTGTTTGTAAGGATAGGTCCCTTACGGGCTGATCCAAACTTACCTCCTGTTCCTTCTGAATAAATGCAAGGGCGTGGGCTGGGTAGCGGCTGTACGGGGCGGCATCCACATAAGCACGCCAGGGGTGGTATTCTCCCGGTGTCGCCTTTTGCGACATGTCCACTTCGCTCTTCGCTGATTGTCTCGAGCCGCGGTGACGGAGGCGTGACGACAGCGGATCCGCCTTCCTGCTACGTCATCGTGACGTCGCCTCCATTTAATACGCTTTGTCGAACAACGGAATGCGCTGAAGCGGTTCGCGCGGGCGACGGGCCAGGGAACTGATACTAGACGCTATAGATCCCACTCTGCTTGCCTGGTTTTGAGCCGCGAAGAAGAGTGGCGTGTCCGCAGACATCGCGAACCGTTTGCCTTGTCCGACGAAGCTTTTCGGCGGCATTACCGGCTGCCGAAAAGCACAGCACTGTGGCTACCGTCTGCTGAGCCGGACTGCCGCTCGCCATGCGAACTTACTTTGGACCGTCGTAAACAGACGACGAAGCAGACGTTGCCCGCTGCGACGAGATGGCCTCGGCAGCGTTTGCGCTTGCGGCTGCATGACCCTTCAATGCATTTTAATGCAGGTTAGCGCCACGAAACAGTGTCCGCACGAGCCAAAGAGGATTTAAGGCAATTTGACGACATTTACAAACATACAACTGAACATTATACACCTCCGTGTTGTCGATCATATGTTTCAGACACCGACATGAAAAGGGCCATTTTCTTCACGGCTTAAACAGCACTCGCGCTCGTAAAACGAATGATAAATTGAAGTAAGTGCCATCAGTCTTGCAGTAAATACTCATTGACTGTAGGGAGTCCTTGAAATAAAAAATAAACATATCTGCAATAATTAACAACTACTAATCAAAGATACGAAACTACTGCTGCTAGTGAATCAGGAGTGGTAAATTGTCGCTTCTGGGAGTGAATGAAAGCACCGCTGACAAAAGTGCCGGCGGCGTCTTCCGTTTCTTCGAGCAACTGTACGCACTTTTTTAGGTCCCGCCTTAATGCGACCTGTCGCAAAAGGCGACACCGGGAGAATAGCACCCCCGGTTTCCGACCGTAGTCACGCCAGAGCGCGGAGGCTCGCGCTGCTCTGCGGGAGGGGTGGTGTTCAGGATGCACATTTTTAGGGAGGGGGGGGGGGGGAACGGTTAGGAGGGAGGAAACTTGGGGAGGGATGGGCAATGAGGTGGGAAGGGGGATAAGAAGGGAGAGGTTAAGGGTGGAGAGACGGGAGAGACTGAGGAGAGAGACGGAGGAGGTGGGCTGTACGATGGGCCTCCGTCAGCTCCGTAAGGGAGTTGTGGACGCCCATGCACAATAGCCGAGCCGTCGAGGTAGATGTGGGAAGGGATAGGGTCGACTTATACGCCTGTCGAATGAGGCTGTTGACATTGTCCTCCTCGGTTCGAGAAAGGAAGAGAATAGATGAAGCGGCTTAGAACAAAGGCCTGGACCAAGCGGCGGAGGTCCTGCTCGCGCATGCCGTGGTGGCGGTTGGAAAAGCGGCATATGAGGCGGATGGTCTGGTGTACAGGGTTTGTTAGTCGAGTGATGAGGGTGGTGTGCTTGCCATTAGACTGAAGAAATAGTCCAAGGATGCGGAGGGTAGGGACAAGAGGAATGGGTGTGCCGTTTAGGTAGAGGGTGAGAGGAGAAGGCGACATGGGAGCCACCCCCCGAGGCAGAAGAAGCAAAGCTCCGATTTGTACGGGGAGCAGCTCGAGCCGATAGCCCTGGCGTGACTCACCACCGCGTCCACGCCCGCCTGGAGAGTGGTCTCCATATCGCCAAGATTGCCAAGACAAGCGCTATGCGTCGTTTCCTTTCTGTCTCAGAACCTTGGGCGGGTACCCTTGTTGCCAAGGGAGAAATAATGAAAAGAAAGTGGCCCGTATGAGATTTAGGCTGTGCGGTGGGCAAGGAAAGCGGTTACGTAAGCATGGACACGGTGTCCGACATGGAGGGAGGAGGAGTATCCAGAATGGCAGTGTGATGTATATTGTCGAATGCTTTGGGAAGGTCCAGCGCCAGGATAGCTCGAGTGCATTTGTGGTGAGAGGGGTGTAGGACATCCTCGGAAAGCTGGGGCATGACATCCTGGGTGGACAATTGGCGACGAAAATGTTGTGTTCATCCAGATAAGTCTGCAGGCGGGAAAGGATGTCGCGCTCGAACCGCTTGCCGACACGGGACGTGAGAGAGATGGGGCGGAGGTCTTCTAGTGCGATATGTTTGCCGAGTTTGGGGATGGAAGAGACATGTGCATGGGTCCACGAATAGGGAAGAGTGCCAGCTTGCCAATGTGTATTGATAAGATTAGTAAGGGTTTCATGGAGAGGGTATCTAGGTTTCGGAGTGCTTTGTTAGTGATGCGGTCAACCCCCGGGGCTGAGGTGGTGCGGAGCTTAAGTAGCGCCGCGCGAACCTCGCCCAGGGATATGTCCGCATCAAGATCGGGGTAGGGGGAGCCGGAGTAGGTGGGAAGAGGAGTAGGGGGGTCGGTGCAGAGGTAGCGGTTCCTGGGGACCGCCAGGAAGTCAAAATCGGAGAGTGGGTAGGAGTGAAGGAGGTGGGAGGTATCCTTGCGCTGGGAGGCTTTGTTGTGCGTAGGGTCTAGCAGCACCCTGAGTAGCGACCACGTGCCGGGCAGGCCCGGGTTGTCGGCGGTGACGAGAGTGGATTGTGGCGTGACTGCACAAGCCACGTATGTGTTTGCATTTTGGCGTGCCGCGTCCACGCATATTGCGTGCTCGTCGGCAAGGTTTATGGCATCTAGTGCTTGGGCTTTGAGCTGGCGGCGCGTATCATGGCGGCCAGGTAGCATGTTTTTGTGAGCATTTTGCAGATGCCGAGTTGGAGGAGATGCTGTGTGCTGACGTTGCCGCTCGTCCTTCCTGTGGAGGTGATAGTAGGGGTAGGAGTAGACTATCATGCTAATGTGGAAAGCTTGCGTGTGCCGACAGAGGTCGTCCTCCTTCATACCTATGTGGCGGGTGTCGATGCAGCGGATGAGGCCGTTGATCTGATTGGCTGTGGTGGGGAGGCTCTGAATGGCCTCCGTGTTTTGCGTGCTGTTCTGTTTTACCATACCCAGAACACGGATGGTCCGGACCGGAGGTATGGGATGTGTGTCGACTTGGAGCACAATAGGCTCTTGCTGGTCGGGGACGGGCAGGCGAACTCGTCTGTCCCTGATGACTAGTAATTCGGACTTCTTGGGGAGCATGTCAGCCCGTTCGCCTGTACAAAGGCTGGTACTTTGCAAATTCCTCTTTGGAGGGAGCTTTGGATTTCCCCGTCAGAGCCGGAGTTGGTGCAGAGGGTAATATCATCGGCATATATTGAGTGTTCAATGTGAGGTATGTCTTCCAGAAGTGGAGGGAGGTCTCTCATTGTAGTGCGTAGAGCGGCGCGATGCAACCCTTGGCCGGTGGCGGAGCCCTCTCCCGTGCTTGCATCTCCCTGCGAGAACGCGTTGCAGCGTGATTGTCTCATTGCTTCAAGGTGGAGCACTGAAGCAACAAAGGGCGCGTCTTCGATTGGAGCAGGCAACGAAACGCGTGGCCCGCACATTCAGAGTTACGCTTGCCCGTTACCATGATAAACTGCGTGGACTCCACAAACGGTCCCCATAGACGCCCGCGTATGTGCTGGTTGACGGTTTGACTGCTGATTCATGGCTGGGTCGAACTGCGACTAGGAGTTTAGTGGTACGTCTTACGCTCACTCGGACATAATCAGCCACGCACCTTTGCAAAGGGGCCCACAAGCAAGGAATCGCGTCTCACTTGAAGGCAGTGCGCCGTTTTTTCACAAAGCCTCTTATGTGCGCCGCCTGACACGGAGGGGTTGCTGGCTGTGCTGCTTCAAGGGTACTGGACGGCCAGACCGCCGCAGTGGCTCAGTGGTTAGGGTACTTGGCTATTGACCCCAAAGACGTGGGTTCGATCCCTGCTTCGGCAGTGGCATTTCGATGAAGGCGAAATGCTGGAGGCCCGTGTACTGTGCGATGTCAGTGCACGTTAAAGAACCCCAGGTGGTCGAAATTACCTGGAGTCCACCACTACGGCGTCCCTCATAGCCTGAGTTGCTTTGGAACGTTAAACCTCACAAGCCGCAGACCTTTCGAAGGACACTCTCGAATCTATTACTGCGTGTCTATAGGATGGCCAAAACCCATGCTCAATTTTCCTCGTCCGTCTCTACTTTTTGCCATTGTTTCACATTGTTTAATAACAGGCGCGCACTTAGCACTGGGATATCATATCTTGCTGTCCTCAATACAGTCACGTGGTAACACTGCCTTATGCCTCGTGGCAACATTGATTCTTCCTCCTCTTGCCCGGCCACCAGCTTCTGCTGGTCTACCGTGCGCGGGAGACTGCATCCAGCCCTTGACTTCTGAATTCAGAGGACCTCCCTCAAAGGCGAAAATGTATTATAACAAAGTTTCAGCTCTCTCTCTCTCTCCAAGAACTGATGCGGCACAAAAAAGACTTCTGAAAGATTTACACGTTGAAACATTTCTTATGTAGTTGCAAAAACTTAATACCTATGCACTGCCTGCGCTTTTGCTCACAGTCGACGTCCAGTTATTTGCATGAACGTGAATTCGGGGCCCCTGTGCATGACCGGGAATAGACAGGAAAAGCACTGCGCGAACCATCCGCCGGCTCGTGTTTCCGACCCGTCACGCGAGGCATTGGGAGTCGCTGACGTCACGCATGTAAACGATTCATCCTCGACAACGGAATCTCATCGCCTTTGGAGATTATGCTTGCGCTTCTCAACGCCCTCGCCTATACCCGCACTGGTGCAGGGAGTCTCCTCGTGCCGTTTTCCGCGATCTACGAATAGGTTAGAGCCACACCGGGAATGCGCAATCGGCGGTCCTCTTCCTTGAGGCGTGGTCTCTGGCATGTTTAAAACGCTGCCGTGACAATTCCGCTCGTGTAAGCGCGGTTGTTGGCGAGCACACGCCTGGAGACAAGCGACTACGGCTACGGCAGAACAAAAAAAAAAGAGGCAAAGCCAGAGAGGAGCGAAAGAGGAAGCGTGAGGAAGGTTCGTAAGCTTCATAAGTCTTGTTACGTAAATGTGGTGGGACATATAGGTGCCTGCAAGGAGAAACATATTTCGCTAAAATAAAAAGAAACCTTCCGGTTTATTCATTTAAGGATTACAGGTCCCTCGTTGGCTGTCAGCCGAGGAGTGCAATAGCACATGTGGACTCGGCCGCCTTGATTGTTTCGCTGTAAAATTTCACCGTTTCTTGAGTAGCGAATCACTTTCTTTTTATAAGGAAAGCTGTTTTAGCTCTGATTTAGCCATATAGAACCGCATTCTACCGTGAAATCTGCAGCGTCAGCCTTAAGACCTTAATGAATTAGTAAATTATCTTATTTTAGGATATCTGACATAATTTATTTTGTTTCATGACATTCGGATTTTATTTAGCTGCATTGTCACCTGTCACGGTACGCGAGTGGCAAAGTGGAGTCGTTATTTTTTTTTTATTTCAGCGTCCACAAACGGTGCTTCAGTGGCCGTGATCTACTGATATAGTCCTTTACTAGCCTCGTATCACTCTGTTATCGCAGTAATGTGCATTTGTGTTCGTTTTGTACAGGGATAAACAAGTGTTGTAACCAGAGCGGAGCACTAATTTTCAAGTGTGTTATTCATGATCAAACGCCTCGCGCAAGACGCCCTTAAAAAGCAAAAATGCCACGACACTGACCCATATATATGTATTGGACGTCTCTACCAGAGCTTCTAGGGCAAGGTTGAAAAAGCCGTAGCTTCTGCCAAAATCTGATTGCGTACTTCATTGCGACGACAGACGTTGTGAAAACGGATGACCTCGTAAACATGCTTGGCGTCGCTTATTGCGGGCAAGGTCGCCGACGACTAATGGTACGGCATATCGGAGAGTCGGTTTTCCTGCATGCAGCCCACGAAAGACTGCCAGCCTTTCCAGACCGCCGAACATAGAGAATGAAATTTTAAGCGTATACTAAGACGGTTAAAACTTCTGTACTTCATCATACAGCCCGCACCGCCGCAGTGTCTCAGTGATTACGGCGCTCGGCTGCTGACCCGAAATACGCGGGTTCGATCCCGGCCGCGGCGGCCGAATTTCGATGAAGGCGAAATCTAGAGGCCCGTGTACTGTGCGATATCAGTGCACGTTAAAGAACCCCCGGTGGTCGAAATTTCCGGAGCCCTTCACTACGGCGTTCCTCATAGCCTGAGTTGCTTTGGGACGTTAAACTCCAATAAACCAAACAAACCAATCATCATACAGCCCAACACTCTACCTGGCCCTGACTCTTGGGCAGAGGTTTTGTTATCTGACAAAAGATGAATTTTGAAATAATCTATTGAACAACATGCGCTGCGCTGTTCTTGGTGATCTCGTTTCAAAGGCCTCACCGTGGTGTCGTTGTCATCACTATTTTGAAGCAATAGCTTTACACTGCTAAGGTAAAGCCGGGTATCGCCGTGTGTGCAACAAACACAGCCTGCCAACCAGATCATGAGCAAACTGCCCAACGTGGTAGGTGGTAGTTCAATTATTTGTTGATACTGTTGACCGTCGCTTCAGGGTCGTTACAGGGAGGGTGTACAGTGCAATGTACAACAGATAAAATTCATATCTCATAACGTCAAGTTGAACGCCTTTGACACAAAATATCGATTGAACGTTCGAACTTGCGCATGTCCGAGTGCTCGACAACTTCAACAGAAAAAGCGTTCCAAATTTCGTTAATATCAGGAAAAAAAGAGTAACGAAAAATATCAACATGTGAGTCGTAAGGCTTGATTGATCTAGTGTGGTTTGTTCCCGCGCTCCGTTTTCCCGGGGACTGAACGTATCTATCTGTTTTTATCGCAAAATTATTTGGAAGAAAAGCTTTAGTCTCGAATTTTGCCTTCGATTTTCGAGTGACTCGAGCCCACATGAATTTAGTATTTCCGTTACTAAATTCCTTCTTCTGTATCTTGACAAAATAAAACGAGCGGCCATTCTTTGAGTTCGTTCACGTTTATCTTTTAAACCTTTTGGTGTGGGTTCCAGGCAGCACAAGCATACTCCAAGGATTGGCGGATGAATGCTTTGTAAGCTATTAATTTGACATCTTTTGTTGCATATTCCAATTTTTTTCTCAGAAGGTAAAGTTTTTGGGAAGCTATTGAGCACACATTATTAATACGTTGTGGGTTTCTAAGTGGACACAGGCCACCACCCACCGCGGGTTCGAGCTTCGCGCGAGCCAAGGGCCCCGATCAGCCGTCACCACACACACACTGGGACACCGATGCAGTGCACTCAACCTCCGCTGGGAGGAGAGCGATTCGCCGCAAAGAAATAGGCCTCCAAATTCACCAAGGAGACGTTTATTCACGTCGTCCTTCAGCAGTACACATACACTCAATCGTCACCCCGTCCCGGGGGCGCGCGAGGAGCAAGGCTCCGCTGCGCGCACGAAGCGACTCGAGCAATGCGCGCCGCTAACACGCCGCTGCAGGAGAATGTCCCCGCGGCAGTGCTGTGATCTCTCTCTCGTGTCGACCGTTGGGCCGGTTGCGAGAGAGAGTGGGCAATCAACACAAGGTACGCCTGTCAGAGGTCGCTGGACCCCGCTGGACAGGCTCGAGCCGCTGCAGGTCAGAGGACACGTGCGGGCGAGCTCGAGTAAGCACTGGTCCGAGCGGCAAAGCCGGAACGGACAAACAGTAACGTACGCACCTTACGCTGTCTCGGAGGGATCTCTCTCTCTCTGGGCCCCGCTCGGACGGTCGCGCGGTGCGCGGCCGGTCAAACGGGTCCCGAAAATCCCGCCAAAAGGCGCCAATGGCAAAGGCCCTTGGGGAGCCGGGGCGGAGCTGTGGCTAAATGACAGTGATTAGTCACCCAGCCGCCTCTCCACCGCCTGAGGCGGGAGCAAGGGAAAGAGGAGAAACAACGCGGGCGGCCGGCACAGCCGCGCAAAGGCGACGGCGGAAAGCCAGATTCCCACATCCCCCTCTCCTTAAATGCCCTCCTACCCATCGGCAAAGCACGCGGCCAAAAATAAAGAAATCAATACACAAAAAAACTACACTTCAGTTCCAAAATAAAGAAATGAATACACAAAAAAAAACTAGCTACACTTCAGTTCCAAAATAAAGAAATGAATACACAAAAAAAACTAGCTACACTTCAGTTCCAGCCAGAACAATGTAAAAAAAAACAAAGGAAAAATAAGGCAAACAACACTTGCATACGCTTCAGTAAATCAAAACAGCTTGCAGATTATATACACGGTACAATGCGCGGTGCATGCCACAGCACGTTAGGCTGTCCGTGCCAAAGTTCGATGGCGAGGCCCAATGGGCCGGTCGGCGACTCACCGCTCGCAGACTTCAAGTTGAACGGGTTGGGAGGGCCGACGACTGATGGCGGTCTTTCCGTTGATGTAGGGTGCGTTGATGACGACGGGGCCGCGGCAGAGCACTGACCTCGCGCCCTTGGACACGACATCACGTTCGGCACAAGAGAGTTAGTGCACCCCCTTCACGCCGGCTGAAACGGGCGAGGACGTTCGGCGGCGTCCAGATGTGTAACCTTGTCCACCGCGAGGGGTCCTTCTCATCCTCGCGCTCACGCAGAAGGACACAACGGCACAACTCACAGGCGTCGCCTTGGCGCATGGTTACGCCCGCACACAGTCACAGCCACAACCACGCATACACCGGCAAGTGCGCGGACGCTGGTCGGCGACAACGACCCCCTCATCAGAAGCGTCCAGAGGCGCCGCGGCGAGGGTCAAAGGGTGCACTTTCCGCCCCCCCATCGTCCCAAACGCCCCGCCAACTTCCCCTCCATACGGGCCGCACAAAACTCGCACCGCGACACACGGCTCCTTAACGAGCCAACCACCCACAGTCGGGCCGGAAATGAGAACAGGCGCGCTGTGCAAACGACACCTAATCCAATCTATTCCTTCTAGAAGATAAGAGCAAGCACGAGCGGGCTGAAGTTTGCCTATGTACATCTCGGTACGTTAGAACAAAACAGATGTTAGAAGCAGGAAGCGAAAGAGGCTAAAAACTGATTAAAACAAAACAAATAAATAAACTGATAAACACACAAGACTGGAACTGAGCATGCTGCAAAAACAACAACAACAAAAAAACACACCGTGCTTCGCCTAGGTAGGGCCTGACGAGAAAGCTCGCCAGCTAGCTGAGGCTGCGTGCCTTCAGTTGCGGAAAAGTCCGCCGTCCGGCATCAATCACACCGATGACCGTCGCCTCAGATTGTACCGGTGCTCCGTACGCTTGCGTTCCGCAGCACCAGTTGTGCCTTTGCGCTTGCCTTTGATACCAATGGGTACCGGCGCAAGCTCGTCAGACCGTGACGCGTAGGCCTTCAGGTCTGCGATGTGGGCACGGCTGGTTTTCCCCGTAAGGGAATCCTCCAGCAGGTACGCGAGTGGCGACCAGACTCTGACCACTCGGTACGGACCAAGCCACTTAGGAGCGAGCGAGGCTGAGAACCCCTTGCTCGCATCGCTAAGGACGTGGTTGCGCTTCAGGACAAGGTCACCCACCTGAAAAGTCAGGCGGCGGTGCTTGCGGTCATATTGAGCCTTCTGTTGGGCTCTGGCTGCCGCCAAACTCTGCCTTGCTCTGTTGAGAGCCCGACCAAGCCGGTCCCGAAGCGTCGACGCATAAGCAGAGCAGTCTGCCCGCGTCTGCTCATCCCCGAGCTGGCTCTGCACGACGTTTGACATCGGATTCGCCAGCTCCCTCCCGAAATTGAGGAAGGCGGGAGAGAAACCAGTTGAGCGATTCTCAGCTGTTCGGATGGCGAACGCGAACTCACTCAAATGGTCTGCCCAATCCTTTTGACACTCGGCAAAGGCCGCAAGCATTGGCTTGAGCGTTCGGTTGATTCGCTCGGTCAAATTGGACTGGGGGTGGTAGGGTGAAGTGGTGTAGTGCTCGATTCCGAGGGAACGGCACGTGTTACCGAACACCCGAGCGGTGAAATAGGACGCATTGTCCGTGATCAGTCTTTCCGGAAAGCCGAACCGACAGAACACTTCCTGGAGTTTATCCAGCACCGCTCGTGCTGACACTTTCCGAAGGGGGTACAACTCAACCCATTTGGAAAAGTGGTCAGCGACTACCATCAGGTAAATGAACCCCTGCTTGCTCCTGGGGAAAGGCCCCATCAAATCGCAGGTGGCCATCTGCCACGGACGCACACTGTCAATTGGTTTCATCATTCCAGGCGGCTTGCCGCCCCGTGACTTCACCGCTTGACAGACATGGCAGGAACGGCAATAGCGGAAAATGTCACGCTTCATGCCGGGCCACGTCACCGATTGACTCAGTTTTGCAAAAACTTTGGAGCCACTCAGATGACCGGCCAGTGGTTCGTCATGCGAGAATCGCAAAAGTGCGCCTCTTAGACTTTTGGGGATAACCACCTTAAACGGGTCGATGGACTCGTCATCGGTGGCTATGTATTTCAGCACGAGCCCGTCATGGTCCAGCAAATATGAATCCCCGGGGTTCGCCGCGACACACGCTGGCTTCTTCCCCCCTGCGCCCGCTACAATACAAGTAGCGTCACGGCGCTCCGTCTCCCTGAGACCGTCGCTCATTACGCGACAAAAGGGGTCATTTTGCTGGGCTTTCAGTAGCTCTTTACGGCTGAAAACGATTCCAGTCATCCCAGAGGGGAGCGTGGTCTCGTCCCCACGCAGGTTTGCAGCCAAAATTTCCGTTCGCGTCGGCAACTCCGAGGCGCTCACGAAGAGCTTCGCCTCTCGTCCTCTTTGCGAAGCGCTGCTTGCCTGGTTAGCGGAATGGGTTAACCCGTTTGCGGGTTCCCCCTCCTTGCCGCCCGGCGGCTCGTCCGCTGTTTCGCCCCCTCCGCCTACAGGCGTCAAGGCGCCGCTGGCGAGTGGGGCACGGGATAGCGCGTCAGCTACCACGTTTGTGCTCCCCTTTCGATACTGCACGGAAAAGTCGTAATGCTGTATCAGGAGAGCCCAGCGCGCCAGCCGACCCGCAGGCTCGCGGAGCCGCATCAGCCAACTGAGCGCACTGTGGTCTGTCTGCACCACGAATTGCGTTCCATCAAGGTAGACGTCAAATTTGCGCAGTGCAAACACGATGGCGAGGCACTCCTTCTCGGTCACGGAATAATTCCTCTCCGAGGGCAGCAAGGAGCGGCTGGCAAAGGCCAGCGGTTGCAGCACGCCATCGAATTCCTGTAGGAGAACTGCTCCTAAACCCAGATCGCTCGCGTCAGTCTGGACTACGAACTGTCTGGTCAGGTCGGGTAGCCTGAGCTGCGCTGTCTCGGCAATGGCACTAGACAGGAGGCGAAATGATCGCTCTTGCTCGGGCCCCCATCGCCACGCTGCAGTCTTTCCCAAGAGCTTGGTCAAGGGTGCCTGCACGCGGGCACAGGACGGGATGAACGACCGATAAAAATTGGCCATTCCCAGAAAGCGGCGGAGGCCGCGTACGTCCTTGGGCGCGGGAAATTCGAGTATGGCTCGAAGTTTTTCCGCATCAGGCTCAATGGAGCCCTCGCCCAGCGTGAACCCTAGTAACTGAACACGGGTCCGCGCTATTTGGGCTTTCGCAGGATTCAAAGTCATCCCAGCAGCCCGTACCCTCTCGAGCACGTCGGCAATGTGGCCTAAGTGCTCATCGAAGGTTCGTGAATAAATCACGATATCGTCCAGGTAGCACATGGCGTGGGACCATTTCGCTTCCCCCAGGACGCGGTCCATGAGCCTCTGAAAAGTCGCAGGACCATTGCAGAGACCAAAGGGCATACGAGTGAACTCGAACAACCCTCTGTGGCACGTGAACGCGGTCTTGGACCGGTCAGTGTTAGCCATCTGGACCTGTAGGTAACCTTTGGAGGCATCTAGCGTGGAAAAGTACCGCGCGCTGCCCAGGTTTCCTACGATTGAGCTGATCGTCGGGAGCGGATAGGCATCCTTGCGAGTCAGCGCATTCAGACGGCGATAATCCACACACAAACGGTGGCTGCCATCTTTCTTAGGCACCAACACCACCGGAGACGCCCAGGCGCTGGACGAGCGGCGGATAATGTCCGCCGACAGCATCTCATCCAGCAACCCATCAATCACCTGCCTTTTCGCAAGGCTGACGGGTCTAGGGTTGCACTTCAAAGGAAGCGCGTCTCCAGTGTGGATCTTGTGGCTCACTAAACTGGTACAGCCAGGTTGATCCGTGAAGAGCTCATCGTACTGACGCAATAGCGCTGTCAAACGAGCCTTCTGTGTGTCATCCAATGTTACCGCACAGGCGGCCAGCGGATGTGGTGCCTGGTCGTGCCGCGCCGCTCGGTCCCAAAGGGGAGGCTGAACGACGGAACGCTCGACACAAGGGCGTGGCCCTGTCCGCTGAGCGTGGCACTCTCCGAACGCCTTCACTGCGCAGGCAGATACTGACGCCGGTGGGCTAATGAACGGCTTAAGCTGGGAAAATGGTCCGTCGCGATAGCCGCCATTCGCAATGTCCACCACGATCCCGGTTTTCAGGAGAAAGTCCCGTCCGAGAATCATGGGCACACTGAGCCCTGGGAGATGGATGAAACGCGTGCGTCTCGTCCGCTCTCCCCACCTGACAGTCAGCCTCGCGGCGCCAGCCGAATGGGCTACGCCTTTCGCAAGGTTGAATGCCGTACGGCAGTCCCGCAAGCGCACAGAGTGCTTTTGCAAGTGGGACAACACCTCTTCACCGAACAAGGAAGCGCTGGCTCCCGTATCCAGTAACGCCGAAAATTCGCGGCCAGCAATGGTGACCGGAATAAACGGCGCGTGCGCATTAGCAAGGCAGCTTGCTCTGTACGCAGAGGGAATTAGCAGAGATTGGGCCGGTGGTCCCTTTACGACCGACCCCCGCCGCCGTTTCCCTGCCTCGCAGGAGGCCTGGCTACGGTGCACTCTCTTGCTAAGTGGCCCCTCTCTTGGCAGCGGAAACAGCGCACACCGCCGCGAGCTTGGTCGCGGGACAATTGCGCCTCTCCCTGCCTGGGTCCGCCCGCTGCACGACCAAAGGGTCGGCCGAGTCGGGTTTCCCCCTCCGCTGTGCGTTGGAGCGCTTGGCGCCCCTCAGCACGCGCTTCAGAAAACGGTGCAGCGCAGGCTGCCCGTCTCCCGTACGAGTAGGGATCGAGAGCTCTGTCGCTCAACTCCCATGACTCGTTTTGCCCGCTAACAGCTGCAAAGGCAGGTTGTGCGGGTGGTCGCCGGTTGGGTAAGGGCAAGGCCCCTCTCCATGCACAGCGTGGCTCAAGGGCCTCGCTTGCCGGCGGTGGCGGACGATAGGCGCGCGCGGCGAGAATGTCGCCTTGAATGCGCTTTGCCTCGGCGGCCAGCTCCTCCAAATCTCGGAATCGGCCGCCGCGCAGGTAAGCCGAAAAGGTCGGATGTGCCTGCCTGATCGTCCTTTCGACACGCTCCTCGTTCGAGGCTCTGGGCTCGGCGATTGAGAAAAGGTCTTCCATCGCACGAACATACTCTTGCAGCGACTCATCCGGAGCCTGAGTACGGAGCTCCAGCTCTCGCCGCATCCTACGCTCGTAGTCAGCGGGCAGGAATTCGCGCAGGAATGCTGCACGGAACTCCTCGAGAGTCGCTGCCCGGTGGCCGGAAAGCCGATGCCACCGAGCTGCCGTGTCAGTCAGCGCTGCGGGGATGATGTGTGCAAGCACCACCTGCTCAGTAAGACCCATAGTTCTCTGATAATGGGTGAGGGACTCAAGGAAATCCCGGGCACTGAGTAGGTCATCATACCCGCGGTATGTTGGCATGGGCAACTTGACCGCGGGGTGAGACAACTTCGGCGTGGCCAAAAGCGTCCCAACAGCCCCTGACAGCGACTGGATCATCTGGGCAGCACTGGCTAGCAGCGCCTGCGCTCCGGCCTCAGTGGAGGCTTGGGCGGGCTGCACGAACGAGGGAGGCAAGGCTCCTAGTTCGATGAGCGGCGCGGTTTCCGCAGGGAACCGGGCCAGCGCCTCGCCGTTCCCAGAGCAGAATTGACTGCTCGCGGGGCACGGCTGCTGCTGTTCGAAACTGCCGGTTGCGGCAGCGTGACACGAACTGCTTTCGCACTGGGCGGAAAGCGTGCACAGCTGAGGCATGTGACCAGCGGATGCACCGCAGGGTGCTTCCGATACAGCTCCAATGGGAGCCGCGTGGTCGACATTTTGGGTTGTGGCGCCGTAAACCCCAACGGGGGCCGCGGCCAACCACGGTGTCTGGCTATTCGAAGGAACAGCAGCCAGCGGATCAAACGACGCTACAACTCCGTAGGGAGCCGACATGTAGCTACCGAGTGCCCCGCTGGGGGTAGACATGGTGCGCAAGCGTGATCGGCAAGGCGACCTGCTCGGCTAATGTGTCATCAAAGGCGTAAGCGCCAATGACTTATCACGTTGGGCGCCAGTTGTGGGTTTCTAAGTGGACACAGGCCACCACCCACCGCGGGTTCGAGCTTCGCGCGAGCCAAGGGCCCCGATCAGCCGTCACCACACACACACTGGGACACCGATGCAGTGCACTCAACCTCCGCTGGGAGGAGAGCGATTCGCCGCAAAGAAATAGGCCTCCAAATTCACCAAGGAGACGTTTATTCACGTCGTCCTTCAGCAGTACACATACACTCAATCGTCACCCCGTCCCGGGGGCGCGCGAGGAGCAAGGCTCCGCTGCGCGCACGAAGCGACTCGAGCAATGCGCGCCGCTAACACGCCGCTGCAGGAGAATGTCCCCGCGGCAGTGCTGTGATCTCTCTCTCGTGTCGACCGTTGGGCCGGTTGCGAGAGAGAGTGGGCAATCAACACAAGGTACGCCTGTCAGAGGTCGCTGGACCCCGCTGGACAGGCTCGAGCCGCTGCAGGTCAGAGGACACGTGCGGGCGAGCTCGAGTAAGCACTGGTCCGAGCGGCAAAGCCGGCACGGACAAACAGTAACGTACGCACCTTACGCTGTCTCGGAGGGATCTCTCTCTCTCTGGGCCCCGCTCGGACGGTCGCGCGGTGCGCGGCCGGTCAAACGGGTCCCGAAAATCCCGCCAAAAGGCGCCAATGGCAAAGGCCCTTGGGGAGCCGGGGCGGAGCTGTGGCTAAATGACAGTGATTAGTCACCCAGCCGCCTCTCCACCGCCTGAGGCGGGAGCAAGGGAAAGAGGAGAAACAACGCGGGCGGCCGGCACAGCCGCGCAAAGGCGACGGCGGAAAGCCAGATTCCCACAACGTTTACGCCACTGCAGATTTTGTGTAATTGTGACTCTTAAATACTTGAAGGTATCAACATTTTTAGATTACTTTTTCCGACGTTATAAGAAAATAACCGCACAATCTTCTTATTAGTTATATGCGTAAAAGTTTATTTTGTGGATCTAATTTCTTTGTTCCATTTTTCGCACCAAAGATCCAAGGAATGAAGGAATCGGTTTATTCTACGCTGCTCGGTAGCTTGTGTTATTCGAGAATAATTTGAACAGTCGTCTGCAAAAACGTTCAATTCTACGGGAGACTCGATAACCCCCTTAATATCGGTAATATAAATTAGGAACAATAATGGAGCTAAAACCGACCCTTGAGGAACGCCGGAAAACACTTCTAATGTAGAAGAGAAACAGTCATCCACATGCACAACCTGCCTGTGATTGTTCAAAAAGGTTTCAATCCACTTCAGAATAGTTTCGTTAATTCCCGGTTTGTTTAACTTCAGAAGTAATTTTCTGTGTGGAACCTTGTCAAATGCTTTTGCGAAATCTACGCAAATTACATTTATTTGTTCTTGGGCATCTATGGCTGAACTAAAATCATGTATCGTTTCTATGAGCTGTGTTACGGTAGATAGCCCTTTTCGGAACCCGTGCTGATGCTGATAAAAGAACGCGTTATCCTCGAGAAAAGTTAGTATATGTTTACTTAAGATATGTTCTAATAGTTTACAGCTGATAGTTGTCAGGGAAATTGGGCGATAATTATTTGCGAGTAATCGGTTGCCGCTTTGAAGAGGTCTTTCGACTGCGCAACGCCAATCTTGTGGCAACAAGTGAGTGTGTAGGGACTTTGTAAAGATTATAGTCAAGAACAATGATATCCACACTGCGTATAGCTTAAAAAACTGGGTTGGTATCCTATCTGGCCCGCTAGCATTTTTTAGAATCCAAAAGTAACAATTGATTAAACACGCCGGCCTGAGTCACGACCAAGTCTTCCATCGAACGTGAAAGGGAGGAAGGCGGGTACGCGTCACAGTCATCATTTCGTTTAGAAAAAACAGACTGGAAAAAGTTATTGAAATGATCTGCTATTTTTGTTTTTCTGTTGCTATTTTATTGCTAATTTGAATTTTCTTCATTTCTTCTTTATTGCCACTTTATTGTCACTAAGTAATGATCTGGTCGCTCGGGAATACCAAACTGGGCCGCACAAAGCCCACCGCTGGGAGCACCTGCCATCGCAGGGCAGAGGCGCTTCGCTTAACCGCTGCCCCACTGCGCCTGGAGGGGTATGACGACTCCCAAGGATGTATATTTATTGTTGTGTCCCCTTATTGCTTTTGTGTGTGTGCGCCCCCGCATCCTCCTCCTAACGACCACTCGCATCCTCCTCCTAACGACCACTTGCCCCTCGTCGCACGCTGTCGCCAGATGCCCCCCCATGGTGCGCCCCCCGCATCCTCCTCCTGTTTTGGGAAGCCACTCCCTCCCGTGGACGCTTCTCCGCTCCCTCCTTTCTTCGGGCGGCCAGTTCGGCTCCTGCCTCGGTCGACGCTGGTCGCACCCTCATCGGCTTTAAATAAACGAAGTCTTAAAGTACCGTGTGCGTCTTTCGCTGCATTCAACACAGCGACCGGACACGACATTTATTTATTTATTTATTTATTTATTTATTTATTTATACAGAATACCCCTAAAGGCCCTCGAGAGGGTATTACATAGGGGGGGGGGCACAGGCAATTGAACAGAATAAAAAAAACACAAATATAAAACAAACAACAAAAGCACAAATAAGACACACTGGATGAAATAAGTAAGCAAAAGAATCAATCAAAAGCACAAATAAGACACTTTGCATGACATATAAGTAAGCAAAAGAATCAAAAGAATGGCAGCGCGGCAAAGAACGAAGATTACTGCATTATTAAAATTATACAAACAGAACACTAATACAATGAATCTTTTTAGTCACAAACCCTGCAAAAAAGGAAGCCATGAACAAATAAAATAACAATGTATGCGAAGAGTTAAGCAGTAGTTATTGAAGATATAAGTTTAAAATATTTATCAGGATCAGTGGTGGTTGCGATATGTGAAGGCAGAGTGTTCCAGTCAGATATTGTGCGTGGTAAGAATGAATGCGCATAGATAAATGTTCTGCACGTGAAACGTCTAACTTTAAAGGGATGATCGCGGCGGTCAAAAATCGAAGTAGGCAAAGAAAAAAAGTCGTTATGAAGTGATGGATGATGATAAAGTTTATGAAAAAGTGACAGAGGTGCATATGCATGTGAAGTAGAGAATCACCTTCTGAATATATGGAAATCAACCCATAACGCCATCGCCTCGTACCCTTCAGTAGGAGCGTAAGTGTGCCCTCCATTTTTTTTTTTTTCACCGTTCGTTGAAAATTTACCAAAAGCGTTTTCTTCGTATGCTGTTTCATCAAAACCGTTTCGTCGAAGGCCACTTCATCAAACCAGTTTTATCGAACACAGCTGCGTCAAAATGGCAGCCGTGTTTTATCGAACACAGGTGTCAACTTCAATGGAACTTAGCACTTGTGTGTGTGTGTTCTCGTCTTCTCGTCCCATAACCTTCGCTAAAAAGCGTCCCGCCCAAACCGTCACGCTTCTCATGTGACCACTCAATTTGTTGCGGTGGAACAAAATGATCAGCGCAAGTGCATCAACCGTCATGATCACATTCATCAGTGCCATTCTTGGGGTTTCGATTTCACTAAGGCACCTTGAATTTTATTTCTCGGAGGTATGCTGCAACATCGTCTTTAAGGGGAAACGCGTCAAGTAAAATGAGAAATTCGGTTAGAATTTTTGATTTCTTAATTTATTTTTCTTAACGCTTGTGTCTTCATCGGTCTCGTTACAAAAAAAAAAATAACAGCGAAATACGCAGTAAAAGTTAAGAAAATTATGTTTTTTTATATATATATGTGATCGTAGAAAACTGAGCGAATTGCGCTTCTGATAGCCCCGGCGCATTGCGTATTCCGCGGGTTTCCGAGTTTCCAAGAGGACAGATAAGAACATCAGGGCTTCCGTTGATTGCAAGGCAGCATGTCTCTTACCAAAATAAAGCGTGTGTCAGGCGATAAACGAAGCAAATGATAGAATTAATCTGAAGGTTGATTTTCTCGAGTCTCACTTTTTTCTGCGATTGCTATCACTCGTCCCTTCTGCTTTTCGTAACGAATGACAGTAGAGTGATTCTGTTTTTCGCTCATGAATCTCGAGGCGTGGAGAAACGCAAAAAAGCTCTCGATTTTTCTTAGTACACGAGCAACGGTTCGTGCACATTATTTTTTGTAGGAAACATTTTTATGTAGATATGCGTGTTACAGTTGAGCCTTTACTTCTATTGGTACTGGGCATCCAAAAAAAACTAAAAACCTTGTTGCCCAGAACAGGCCTCTCTGTGAGCATGCTGACATAAAACCTTACACACTTTGCCTTTAATTATTTAACGGTCCAGGAATGGCTTTATGAGTGTGTTAATTGTAATTACTCATAAACTGTACCAACTAGTTCTATATCAAATACAATTTTGAACTCACCATACCTAGTTACATATCCGTGCCAAACTGAGTCTCATTGCATGTATAAATAACGAAAAAATGTTTCTAAATTCCTGCGTTCCTCCCTCAACTTTGCAGCGGTCAAGAAAACAATGCTTTAGACAGAGACCGGGAATCTTTAAGACGCGGCTAGGCAATGAACGCACAAAATCTCATTTATTATTCTTGTGCTAGACTCTGAAACTTATACAGTTGAAACTCGTTGTAACGAAATTGCAGGGGCCCGGCGATTACTTCGCTATAGCCGTAGCTTCGTTATAGTCCGTGATGACCGAGTTTCCAAGGGGAATCGGTGTTTCTTTGTTACATCAGTTATTTGTTTGTAAACCGCTTCGTTATAACGAGATTTGACTGTATTTGCAAGTGCGTTTTCAGTTGTTAGACAAACTCTTCCTTCCTACCAAAAACCACCCGTGCACCCGATGTGTATCACAGCCTCGCAACTCTCCCCGCAGTTCCAGAAATCGGAAGTTGGCCAACTTTTGGCCAATCGGCGACGTGTCGCTCCCCACGTATGCGTGCCAGAGGCGCGCACGATCGCATCTGATCGACCCACAAACCTTGGCAGCGTTTTAGAACCACCTAGGAAAGAATTGCGGCAAGACCCCACTGTAATGCGGCGACCGCGGGTAATCTGAGTTTCGTCATCCCGATAGGAGGTCATGAATTAGCCGAAGGCCACAGGAGGCTGTCCTGACTGGCCTCTTGCATAAACGCTTTACAGATCTGGGTCAGTTATATCTCGTCGCACAGCACAGCTACAAGCTGCCCCTGCTCGCGCCAAAAACAAAGAAGCATACACAACTGTCGCAGAACCGGTTGTTTACTTGTTTGCGTTAGCGAGCGGAAACTAGTATCCTTATCTAATAAATCTGCGCAGCAGTATCAGACCGGGGCTTGATTACTCCCTGGTACAGCGCCAGCTCATTTGCGATGTCGTATTAGATTTCTCCCTGAGGCTTTCGCCCTGCAGTCGGCTTCTGAATAGGGGCGATTTGCATGCGCTGTTTTTGGATCAAGGGCGGAGCAGTTTTGTCTCCCGCTTCGAGCTATCTCTTGCCAGCTTTTGCTGCTGCGAATTAGTTTTTGTCGCTAGTTTCCTTTCAGAAGTGAAAACGGGAGTTCTTGCTCAGTCACGGACTCTTTGCCAGCAATGGCGCCGCGTCTGGAAAAGCTTTACTCGCCCCGAACGTGTTTGGAACAGCCAGTGCAACTGTAAGTGTTTGGAGATTGCCGCGGGGTATGTTGTGTCTGGGAAGCTATTTTCCCGAATCGGCTTTGCCAGCATTACGACCACTACGGTCTCTCTTTCCGCTGAGTAGGAAATGCACAGAAATGTACTACAGCTTGTTCTGCGTTCTCAAAGCTGTAATTTTTGTTTTTTTGTGTTTTCTTTTTATGGTCCCTATGTACGGCGCAAAATGCTGTCCTTGCTGTCATAGCGGCGCGGGTTTTTACTTTTTATAAGGCATTTCACATGCTTTTTGCCGCGCCGCGATGGCAGTTTTTAAGCGAAATTGTCTTGAATAAAATAGTCAAAGGGAAAGAAAATGAGGATTCTAGTATTGAACATTCTTGTAGGCGCGTTGGCTCATCGATTCAAACAAAAGCATAAATCGCAAGCTATGCACAAGCTCTCAAGGGTGGCAGAGGCGGTTAACTGCTTCTTTTCCCAATGCTAAACAAAACGGATGTGGATCATACGTTTGCGCTACATGAACAGGATATCATATAACTGATGTTGCATTTTTTATTTGTACGCCGTTCACGAAATTAAAAGAAAAACAACTCTTTAACGTCACTGGGTGTGCATACAGCTGTCCCCTCAACAGCTATAATTGCACCGCCGCGGTGGCTCAGTTAATATCGTGCTCGGCTGCTGATCCAAAACACGCGGGTTCGATCCCGGCCATGGCGGTCGCATTTCGATGGAATCGAAGAAATGCTAGAGGTCTGCGTACTGTGCGATGTCAGTGCACGTTAAAGAACACCAGGTGGCCGAAATTCCCAGAGCCCTTCATTACGGCGTTCCTCATAGCCTGAGTCGTTTTGGAACGTTAAACCCCCATAAAAAAAAAACGGCAACAGTGGGCATCGTTATGAATCCATCGAAATCCCCTAAGGAGTTGTAAAGGTTTCAGGAACACTTGTTACAGCTGTCCCAGGACGCTGAGCTTATTGTCATTTACAGTCGCCTCCACCATAAACACAGCATGTAGGATAGGATCGCATAGCACGCTAGGCCACAACCCGTAATGACTTTCCGCTTAAGCTAAACGGACGAAAAAGCGCACCTTTGCCCTCTGTGGAGCAAAAAGGTGTCGTTGGTAGGTGGTTCTAGCTAACGGTGCAATCAGTGATGGCTTGTATGCGTTTCCCTTTCGTGGTGCCGTTCTGTCTAAGCAGTGGAGCTAGTCATGTGCCACAACTGGTAAAACACATAAGTATACGAAGGTAGACGTTTGGGCTTCTCCACTGTGTCATCCATATTGCATCGTCTGGCATTCACCTATTTGCGGAGAGTTGTGTTATTTTTCGCGAAATAAATTCATTCGACATCAACGTGACCTTACCAATTTTTCAAGTAATCTTACTGACGCTTTTGGTGTTAGCATCTAATGGCTCCCGGAATTAAATACGAAGAGGTGCAAAGTCATGTACGTATTCCGATGTGCTAGCACTCCTGTTAAGTACTGCCTGATTAGCATTCGCTAAGACCCTGACACCTAACACAAATTCGCGGGAGTCCATATCTTCAAGAGCTTCAGCACCATACGGTGCATGTTACTGACACTGCTAACCACTACTCGGCGCAGAAGACGTAACCTTTTGAAACGCGGTCTTCCTCTTATAGTCTGTACTTACAAAATTCTAATATATCCTCAAATTGAGCATGTGGCCACCATATGGGGCCTTTATCACGAGAAACCAATTACTTGGCCGGAAATAGTCCTGAACAACGCTGCTCGTATTATCCTTTCCAGATTTAACCGTACTGCTCGTGTAACCAAAATGAATACTATCGTTTCTTTTCTATCCTTACTATCTCGTCAGCTAAATCTTCTAAGATATTTTCGCAAACTATATTATCATTCCACGCAAGGAGATGTCTTCATCGTTTCCTGCGATATGCCTGAAATCCCATCCGTCACCCTCACACAGCTGGAATTCAGCCATGCGACATTACATGTGCCTTTCAGTCTCTGTTGGCTCTTTCTTCACGCGAGTGGAAACGCGCTGCTGAAAATTGTCACCCCCAGTGGTAAATATCATTTCCGCATTGCGTTGGGTAAAACAGTGCAGTCAATAGTATCATAATTTTGTGCATCGACTAATGTATCAGTGTGTGTATTTCCTGCTGTCTATAACCACTTCCCTCTAGTCTGCGTTCAGTCCTGAGCGCACCATAAACACGTAAATAAAAAATGAAAACGTGGCCTCACCCTAAGCGTTCAAAGGCTTCAAACTGTTGTCTGTGTAGTCGTCAAGCCCTTAACGCGACAATGAGCAAGGAACAATGCACATGACTGCTGTCTGAATAGTTTATTTCCTTGCAACATCCCTGTCCATTGCACTTCTGATCTCCTCAAGACAGAGGGCTTGTCCAGACCATAAATCATGCAGCGATACTTGCGAAATCTCTGTCCACTGCAAAGTTGACGTCATCAAGACAAGGGGGCTTGTCCATGCGGGCAGTGAAACACGCGGCGACGCGGTGAGTGCATCGGCGTGTCGGCGACTATGGGTCAGTGATTGCGCGGGTCAGTGAGTGTGCCCCTCCAGCTTGCGTCGCCGGGCTTATATATCCCCCAGTGCTTCGGTCATCTCACCGTCATTCCCCGCTTGTATCTCCGCAGGGACCAGATGGTCATGGGTCTGGGCGACCGGGGACGCAAGCGCATCGCCATCATCGGCGGTGGCTCGGCGGGCATCGCGTCGGCCAAGTCATGCCTCGAGGAAGACCTCGAGCCCGTGGTGTTCGAGCAGACCGACGCCCTGGGCGGCCTGTGGCGCTACCGGGAGGTGCCGGAATACGGCGTGCCCTCGCTCATGAAGGCCACCATCATCAACACGTGCAAGGAGATGAGCTGCTTCAGCGACTTCCCGCCGCCGCGCGAGTTCGCCAACTACATGCACCATACCATGCTGGTGCGCTACTTCGAGATGTACTCCGACCACTTCGGCGTCACCAAGCACATCCGCTTCAACACGGAAGTGACGCATGTGGTAAAGAGCGAGGACTACGACGAGACTGGCCGGTGGGACGTCACTTATAGGTATGTGCCGCACTTGTTGTAAGTGACGCCTATAAAAAAAGCAAAAGCGAGCTCAGCTGCATGGTGAAGTTCGCATCACGTGCGTGCCAGCAGTGAGCTCGTGGCCGGCATGTGATTGTGAGCGTATGCTGACTAACCAGCCCCGTCAATTTGTTTGCATTTGAGAGATATCAAAGCGTCTCTTCGACATTTTGTCAACAAAACTGGAGAGTATGGCAGCACTCCCTCTGTCGCTGTAAGGTCAGACCCTAACTAGTGTCACGGGCGCCTTGGTCTAGAATCTTTTGTAGCAGATGGCTCTGGACATCTGTCGGGTAAATTTCCTGTGGCCGAAATTAAATATAATCGGGCACAACTTAAGTCCGCGGTGAAGCTGTGGTCATAATCATGAGCACTCACTGTTCCTATCCGACAAGGATACAGTCTGTTGTTCAAGCTCTACTTGACCAAATAAAAAGGTGATCAAAAAACGGCGTTATAAGCCGAAAATATTTGCTCCCTCCGACTTGTTTAACAGAGGAAAACATTAAAAATCAGCTGATTTTGTTTACTGCTTTGATTGGTTACTCGTGCAATGCAGACACTGCAGGCTATGGGCTGTTCATGTCCAACATTCTTGGTCAATATTTTGAATAATGGAAAATTGTAAGCTACTGTTATAGAAATATTGATGTTAATGGTGTATGCTTTCGATGTGTAGCAAAATCTTTCTTTTAAAGTTTTTGCAACGCGCGAATTCAACAGTTCTGACTGCTATAAAAAAAACAGTGAGGAACCCTTCTGACCATAGCAGAAAAGTTAGTAGCAAATAAATGCACGCCTGCCGACGAAATATCTGCGGATATATTGATCCTTATAGTGAAATCTTGCGATATATTAAAAAAAAGCGTTCATAAACTCTTTGCCGTTCAAAAATGTTTTTTGTCCAGAATTGTTGGGTATACTAATGGCATTTTTTTTAACCCTACCTTTCCATCGGTTGCAGGCAGATGTCAAAACACATTCTCTTTGGACCGTTGCGAACAGGCCCAGATAATTCGGAACCGTTTTCACTGTACTTATGTCACAAAAGTCCTGCGAACAAAATGGCGACGCCCAGGAAGAGTCTCAACTGGGCTGGGGTATGGCCTGGCAGAACTCTAGACAAACTGCAGGTGTCCATTGAACTTTCTCCAGCTTTACACATCTTACTTTTTCTGCCTATCCACCTTTCTTGTAGGCCCGTTGAACACAACCTGTAGTCTTAATGCTGATAATCGATAATTTTACCCTTTAAAACTATGTTTATGTCGTCTGCATCCGTAGGTTTTGTTTCTTCATCCTTTTCTTCTGTACTTCTTTCTTTTGCTTTGTAGCCTTTTCTAGTAGTGGTTTTATTTGCAGGACGCATATCTAACGAATATATGCTTCCAGCACTGTATATTCTCTTGTGTCAGAGCTAGTACATTAAGTTTTTCTCTACTCTTCTGTAAGTACACTGTCCTTGTGAGCTTACACCATATATGATTATGACGGCCCGGCGGCTTCTGTTGTGTACTGAAGGAAATCAACTCTCTTTTTTTTTTCTTGTCCGAAAGAACGAAAGGCCAGCCTCCTCGGACGGAGACATTCGATGGAGTGCTGGTCTGCTCGGGTCACCACGTCATCCCTCACGTGCCGACCTTCAAGGGCCTGGAGAAATTCAAGGGCCAGGTGTTCCACACGCACGACTACAAGATCCCCGACGGATTCCGCGACAAGAAGGTCCTCATCATCGGCGTCGGGAACTCGGGCGCAGACGTGGCCGTCGACCTCTGCCCCTGCGCGGAAAAGGTATGCACGACCTGCAACTTCATTTGTTGTGGACAAGACCCATTGGCGCCTATATGAGCGCCACCATGCATGTGGATATCACTCACAACTCGTTGGCAGCGTAGTGCAAGCTACGAACGCCAGACTGTGGTATTGAAGCGTATGTGTTAGAGCTCTAGTATGTGTTATTGTGTGTGCTTCGCTCTTCGCGCTCTTAGCTTGATCACTTCGCTGCAAACTAGCCGCAAGATGAAGTTAATGGTGCAATTAGCCCCACTTACCTCCCTCCCTATATCGAAATGTTTTTCATAAAAGCCGCACTAACACTGATCTCTAGGGTGAAGAAAGTGCAAAAGTGTATTCCGGAAATACAACCCTCCCTATTTGTTTTCTCAAAGAGTCGCTCATAAATCCGCCACGGGAAATGTACTTAAACAAGCTTGCGACGTGCGCTTTTACCTGCATTAAGCACAAACAATAATAGGACCGCGCTTCCTTTAGTTTCTTGTTTCACCGGTGTACTCAAAATGTCGGGTTCCACGTTTCTACCTTTTTATACATGCCACCGCATTGTATACAACTAAGCTTACCCATGCCGCAACATAACTTGAGTAATGACATAACACAAGGTATGTTCGCGTCTGATTCCATCTGTCTGTATTTCATTCTTGCCAAACATATCGGGTATTATAAGACCCTCTCATCTCTGTTCCCTGTTACGTTTGTTCCTTTCATTAACTGCTCATCCTTCGCTCAAATGCTTCGGCGAAGTTGTTCAAACAACAGAAAAGCGAATTCGTGAAAGCATTGGCTAGCCAAGAGCCCGGAGTATTGCACGTGCTGCACTGTGATATGCAGCTCTACACCGCGAGAACTCCACCACGAGAACTCCACCACACTTTGAATGGCATGCCCAGCGATTCTGGACAAAAGCATTTTTCAACAGGAACCGTTTATGAGGGCAATTTTTTCGTATGCTGTAAGATTTCACTATAAAAATCAATACATCCGCAGATCACCCGACGGCAGCCTTGTAATTTTTTTTTCTATTAACGGATTTGCTATCGTAAAAAGCGTTCCCCATTGCTTTTCTATGGGAGTCTTAACGGTTCGATGCGGTCGATTCAAACACTTTAAAATAAAGATTTCGCTACATATGAGAAAAATGGGTCATACCTACAATATATCCATAACCATAACTTTCAATATTCCAATATTCAAGATTTTTGTCCAAGAAAGCTGGTCTTTTACCGGAAGCGCTTCAGGGTCCCTTTAACTCCGCCTAAAAACGCACGCGCGTACACATGAACCGGCAGCGGATTTCCTGTTTCCTTGCTGCCACTCGCGAAAATACATTCACTGCATATTCTGTAAGTTGTAACTACAGGGAAATGCCATGTACAGACGGACTGTGAGGAAACACCTGCTCTCGAGTATTTCTTTATTTCTTTTCAGCTCTGTCCTATATTTTTCTGCATGATTTTGTGTCAATAGTATATCCTGTTTACTGTTACACTATTTCCACAAACGGTGCTTTCTCTCCGCAGTCCTTTCTTACTATCTCTCCTCTCTTAATTCCGTGCTTGCTATCTCCCTCGCTATCTATTTTATTTCATCCGGCTGCGAACCGAAAACAGTAGAAGAACGGCAGATTGGCTAGTTGGTGTAGATTCATAATGGTGATTCAACAGCGCAAACACACACACACCAAAAAAGAGACAAGGCACAAAAAATCAGTGCTGTCTTGTGTGTCTTGTCTCTTTTTTGGTCTGTGTGTGTTTGCGCTGTTGAACCACTATTATGAATCAAAAACAAGCGACAGTTTCCGCAGCCGACAAACTTGTTTTATCTTGCTTTCGTTTCGTTATTGTTTTAAAATTTTTAGTACACCACTACTGCCATAATCACACAGTGCACCAAGAACTGCACCCATTGGTCTGCCAGCTAAGAGACTATACTCAATACGCAGGTATACCTGAGCACGCGCCGGGGTTGCTGGGTGATTCGGCGCGTGGGCTTCTGGGGCATTCCCGCCGACTCGTTCCTGAACCGGCGCACTGTGAACCTGTTCAACAAGTACGCACCCGAGTGGCTCGTGAACTTCGTGTACGAAACGTACTCCAACGAGGCGTTCAACCACAAGCTGTACCGACTGAAGCCCAAGCACCGCTGGCGCAACCAGCACCCGACCATCAACGACGCTCTCCCCAACGGCATCCTGAGCGGCCGCATCGTCATCAAG
This sequence comes from Amblyomma mixtum, assembly GCF_055824585.1. Taxonomy (NCBI): domain Eukaryota; kingdom Metazoa; phylum Arthropoda; class Arachnida; order Ixodida; family Ixodidae; genus Amblyomma; species Amblyomma mixtum. Next base: position 206,797,457 of record NC_143012.1, on the reverse strand, counting down.
GGCGATGTGGAGGAGTTCACAGAGACGGGCGTCATCTTCAAGGGCGAAGAAGGCTACGAACAGAAGCTGGACGTCGTCATCCTGGCCACAGGATACCTGGTCAGTATGCGCGAGCGAGAAAGCCGCGAGGCATTGAGTTCGCATAAAAGTAGCGAGGCGGACACTAAGAAGCCCTAAATTTGACACTGTATTTTTACTCTTAAGACATTAAGAATAGGACACTATTGTATTAGGACACTTAGGGCTTGATGTGGCCGTAGATCATCCCGTGGTTCAGTAGAACCAAGACCAAAACGCTGATTTAATCAAAGCTGTCAGACTCACCTATTAGGGACTTGTACATTGTACCCTGAGTTCTGTCCTGCTTCGGCAATTATAGTCTCATGTTTGTCAAAGAATTCAGAGATCTCCCGAAAGTACTTGAGACATACATTTCAATCCGCAGCAGCCCCGCAGCGGTGGCTCAGTGGTTACGGCGCTGGGCTGCTGGCCCGAAAGACGCGGGTTCGATCCCGGCCGCGGCGGCCGAATTTCGATGAAGGCGAAATTCTTGAGGCCCGTGTGCTGTGCGATGTCAATGCGCGTTAAAGAACCCCTGGTGGTCGAAATTTCCGCAGCCCTTCACTACGGCGTCTCTCATAGCATTAGTTGCTTCGGGACGTTAAACCCCAATAAATCAAACCTTCAATCCGCAGCAAAGTCCGTGTTATCCGATAAGAATTCATCACTACAGGAAGTTTTTTTTTTTCTGTGTGCAGTGGCTCAAACTGCTGTGCGAATTCGTGTAAACCAAACATTTCTGAACGGCCAGAAACGAATAACGTGGAAAATTGGGCATGTTGGTACATGTCTTGAACAAATAAGTAGCAGCGCAAGGAGACGAGGACCACACGAGACAACAAGGACGGCGCTGAACTTCCAACTTTTATTTCCAACGAATCGTGCGAACATATTCTTCAGACGTGTCTTACGTGTGAAGAATGTTCCCCAGACCTTGCTAGCACCGTCATTAGAAAAAAGAATAATCAACGTGTAACGCGCAAAATCATTGAATCAGAGTTGATTTATAATCGGGGAGAAGCATGTGTTAGCTCCGCTTCTATCACTCTCTCTGATAAAGAGCTGACATATTTGCGCATGCACTGACGATGACGCCGGATTGTTCAGAGTGCATATATGTTCGCACGATTCGTTGGAAATAAAAGTTGGAAGTTCAGCGCCGTCCTTGTTGTCTCGTCTAGTCCTCGTCTCCTTGCGCTGCTATTTATTTGTTCAAGCCAGATAAGAATGTTTGTTCTAGAAAGCAGCTATCTATTTCCAAGGTGGGGGTTCAGAGCTAGAACACGGCGTTGGCGGCGCTTTCTACGTCTGTTGTAGTCGTTGTGTAGGAAGCGGCGAGTCTGACTTTAAATGCTATGTTGAGTAAGGAAAGTGCGACTCACAGTGGTTTGCTACTACTTTGCGCAAAGTCGTGCGTGCATTACATCAAGGACGACTCTGTGTTCTAACTGGAGCGTTGACGGCGCAACCTTTTGACAAGCACCAAAAACTTACCTTTAAACAAAGCTGCGTTCGCAGAATCAGTATGACATCCATGTCCATGGCTGTCAATGACTTCAATCTATTACCGCTATCCAAGATGCCGCCATGGTTTAGCTTCGGACGTAGGCGAGATGTAGGCATTAATAGTACTTTGAATTAGCAGCTTCCGCCGCATAATAATGATGCGCGCTGCTAAGAGGTTTTGCTGTGGAGTCAGCATCTCGCTACAGCTCTGCGATCATTGTTCCTAAATGGCCTTAGGAAATGATCAATGTGAAATTGGTGCGTACGCATTTCTTTTCCTAAATGTAACTATAAATTCTGGCCCACACGTTTGCTTTGCCCCTGGTGACTGCTCTTTGCGTCCCACTATTAATGAAACCAAAATAGAACTCTTTTACCGCGTTGCAGCAAAGGCGCCTCCTTCGGCCTTTCTTCCATTGTTGTTGAATGAAAAAAAGAGAAACGGGCCTGAAAGCAAGGCGTCTCGCAGGCGACGTTCCCGTTCCTGGACCAGGAGGTGCACAAGACGGAGAAGAACAAGGTGTGCCTGTACAAGTACGTCTTCCCGCCGCACCTTCCGCACCCGACGCTGGCCTTCATCGGGCTGCTGCAGCTGCTCGGGGGGGTGTTCCCGGCCCAGGAGGCGCAGAGCCGCTGGTTCGCGCAGCTCATGAACAAGAAGGTGTCGCTGCCCTCCACCAAGGAGATGCAGGCCGACTACGCCCGCTGGCGAGAGAACCTCGAGAAGCGCTACGTGGACAGCCTCAGGCACACGTTCCAGGTATGCACACGCACTGCTCGGATCTCGAGCAGCAGCTTTGCGGAGGGCTCGCAGCTGAATAAGCAGGGAGGCTGAGAGTTATTTAATGCCTCACCGTTGTCTACAGAAGGCTGTCAGCAGAGATGTCACGCTTTTCGGTTGGTCGAAATAGTTATGACGTCAGAGTGCTCGGATTCGCAGTAATGAGGTCACCCACCTCTGCCTGACGCCACCTTTTGGAGCAGACGACAACTAATAAAATAGTTGTCGTCCGCTACGACAGGGGGCGTAAGGCGTCCGTGGGTGAACTCATTACATACCTCATTACTGCGAACAGAGCCATGGATACAACCGAACTCATCGAAGCAGAGAGAGTCGTGCTAAAGAAGCAGTCAAAGTTGGCAGTGAAGGTGTCTCATTGTAGTGTGTAGTCAAATAAAGCATTAGTACAGCACAAATAGTCTCGCAGTCAATGCCAAACAGTGCGCCAGGAAAGGCTTTCGCCTTGCAGCACTTTAGAGAGCCAAAGTGCCCCCTGAATTTTTTAGTGTTAAGGGAGGGAAGGACGCATTATAATTCGGCTATCTTTGTTTCTTTTCTTTTATTCTGCTGTTAAGTGGTCAAAATTAGAAAATGCTAGCGGGTAATTGTTACTTTCCAAACCTATCCCAGAAGCGCCGTATAGTGCAGGCACCTGGGTAAGCATCGACCATTCAGGCATTTTAGACGTCTGCAGAAACCACGGTACGCGGATGTTTTTACACTTTGCCTCCATTGAAGTGGAACTGACATTGTGGGCAGTCGAACCCCCGGGTTCGTGCATAGCAGCGGCAAAGTTATACACAACCTCTGAGACGTCGCGCTTTTCGGATATTCTTAGCGACTGGTCTGGAAAACGGTGTGCTGAGGTCGCTGTATAGCAGTATACATGAGAACGCAACCGCAGTCATCCATCCTTCGCCTTGCCTTAACCTTGCATTCCTTTCCAGGGCCTGGCTAAATGTCGTCCCTGCGTGGAAATAGCTGAAGATAAGATACTGATTGCGCTCCACTTCTGTGGAGCGAATGGAAGAGCGGGAGGAACAAAAGTATATGCCACCATATGACACCGTTGTCATGTGCATTGGCTTATATTTTAAATCGGCTAAATCGATCCAAGGGAGCTTCGTAATGTAGCGTCCTACGCCGTTTTCTGCACTACTGCGGAAGTCTAGCCCGCACGCGCCATCTGCGATTCTTGTCGACCTCGCTGTGCATGATAGTGCTGCTCTGTCCCGCAGAATTAATGTGTTTAGAATGGCACAGAATGAAGGCGAGGCTTTTCGGCAGGTGTGCGCCTCGGGAAGTAAGCCCTGAAACAGACACAGTGCGATTTCGTGTTGTCATACAGTGTTAGTATTCTTGAAAGTGTGGTGTAGACTATTTGTGGGCAGGCGTTTTCTCTTAGTCTGTGATGGACGCGGAAGTTCCAAGGGGTGCATTTGAAAGTCAAAAAGATAACGTGCCTTGTCGCACCGAAAGTTCGTTCAGCAATGTTCAGCAATGTGCACCTTACACGCGGCTAAGGATTATAAAGTTGCAAGCAGTGTAACTAAATGGGTGTAAAATTGTGCTTGTTCTTCTTTGTTGTGTAAGCAACCTTTCTTCCTCACTAATTCTATCTCGGGTGGTTCATAAAAGTTTGTTGTTGACAAAGGTGGTTCACACTGAGGCGAAAAGCTTAAGTAGGCGAATACGGGATTCAAAAAAACGCTACCCTGAAGAGCACAGACAGAGCCAGCTCCATGCTTGCATCTTAATTAACCTAACACATAAATTATACCCTCTTGAAGCGACCAACGCAATTGCACTAAACAATAAAAAGACAGATAAATGCAAGTCGTAAACATAATTCGTCATGCAGGCAGTCTTGAAGAACACAATCATTACAATGGCACTCAGAAGAGGGTAGAAAGGTAATGTCGCTTGAGGCTCTTTCGTGGTATGAGGATCATTACTGCAGGTATATTTTCCTCCGAAAGGCCGATGTCCCACACTTCTATCGGATGAGGGAAAAATACGCGGCTTGCAATTGCCCGTAAAACATTGGGACATCAAAATTTTATTTTGATTGTACTGAAGAGTATCCTTAATTAACGACCCCAAACTCACCTTTGCGGGCTCGCGGCTTACTCACTGCACATCGCCAAATCTTCCCACAGGCCGACTGGGTCGACTACATGGACGACATCAACTCCCAGTTCGGAGCCAAGCCAGACCTGTGGCGCATGTTTTGGCGTGACAACACGCTGTTCTGGAAGTGCTTCTGGGAACCGTGCCTGCCGTACCAGTACCGGCTTCAGGGACCGCACGCCTGGTCCGGGGCGCGCCAGGCCATGCTTACCATGAGGGATCGCCTCAAGGGTCCTCTGGACACGCGCAAGATGCCACCCGACATGAGATCTGACCGGGAACGCAAAGTCTGCCGCGTCGTGCCAACATTCCTCTCGGTTGCCGTAGTCGTGGCCATCTTCATCTACTTGCTCACGCTCATATTCTGAAAGAGAGCTAAAGGAAAACAAAGCGCCGACCCCGTTGTTGTGGTGATGTGCTTGTGAGCCACACGGTGGCCTTGTGCTGTCCACCGATCTGAAGAAGCGCAGTGGTGACCGGTTTTGCGGTGTGCGTTGCCCTTAGTCACCTACGCACCTGACCGTCTTCTGTGAAACATCTTGGACTAGCGCAACAGCACCGAGCTTACGGGGATGGTTCTTGCGGTTACTGCGTTTCCCCACAAACAAGCTGAGAAGTTTCAGAGGCAATTCTTGTGGTTGTGCACCTTTGCACCTTCTCGCACATGCCGCTGGAGGGTGAAAGCGAAGGGTTGTGGTAACCTTTTGAGATTCTGTCCCTGACCACCAACACAGCCGCCGCGTTTCCGTTCTGACAAACCAATGTAACCATTCAATGACACCCAGTTGTTTTGTTGGAACAGTTTGCATCTGTGTACTGAAGAACCAGACAGAAGAGTGCAGCTGCTTCTTCCGCTTCTTCAAGGAGTTGGTGCGCGCGCTCTCGCGTTTTGTCTTCGAAGCACAGCATAATGTAATTAAGGGGGGAGGAAAAGACATAGTGCTGCTTTCTAGAGTTCATGTAGGAACCATTTTCGCTGTTACGCAGTCACGCTAGCGACAATCTAGGTCCATTACTGTGTAAACCACCTTGTGTTGTCTCATGGCTGCAGATAAACAGCTCTTGTTGCGATTGTCTCCACGTGATTCTGTGTTTTTCGACCGGAAGAAAGGGCTGCAAAGTATCTGGACTTCAGCAAATTATTATTGAGCCTTACATCTGGCTCAGGCCTCTCATCTTCAGAGCGAAAGAAGCAAAAGTGTCGTTCTTATGTTTACATGGCAATATCCCCAATCACTGAAAAATGGCCTCAGGCAAGTTTATCAAAGTCGACTTCCTCCTCCAGGAGAAACAACAAAATTAACGTAAACATTTTGTGGCCTGGTCAAATGTTTATTGGAATCCCGCTAGGTGGAGAGTGATTTGTATGAAGGGATTCATTTGCATCCACCCAAGCGCAGCCATATAGCTACAAAGCCGTACGACTGCGGGGGGGGGGGGGGGGGGGGGGAGAGAAAATGAGTAATCCCTTAATATTTTGTGGCCCAGCACCAAGACAGAACAAAGAGAGAGCAAAAAGAAAGGACGGGAGACTATTCCGGTGTGTTACCCTGCATATGGGAAGAGAAACAAATGATAGAAACAGTAATGATGAAGAGAGGAATGAATAATGTCAGTGAGGAGATACGAGAGGCCTGCGGCACTGGCGCTATACGCTGCGCGAGCGCAGCGCCTTCAGGAGGATGATCAGTGTATGGCAAGCCTTCAGGGCTGAAGATTGAAGGGGCAATCGTCAGGTGATTGTGTTTCTCAATCAGCCGGCGGATATGATAGCGGTTGAGTGCACAGCACGGCGATTGTCTTTCTGAACTGAATCTATGGCGCATGCAAAGCTTATTCTCAAGAAATCGTCTCGTCACGTCTACAGGCGTCATAGGCAGCACTCTCAGCGACGCCGATAACGGTTGTGAAATGCTTCGTGAATGCAACGCCAAGCCACAGGAAGCACAGCGAAGTTTTGCTAACAGCATGACAGAGACGTTGGTACAAGAGCAAGGAACACAGACCTGTGCTTGTTCTCTTCCTTTGTCTGTTTCGTACTGCTCACATGAAAATACGTGTCACCAAACGTAGTTCAAGCTGCTGCAGCAAGGTTGTTTCAGGTTGAGGCAGGTCTTCCCAACACAAATTGTAGATTCGGTCCAGGGAATACAGACGCGGGCCGGAGAAGTCGCCCGATTCCCATGGACTTATCTTGAGCCCACGCACAAGTGTGCAAAGCCTACCTTGCTGCGCCAGTTCTCGGGATCGGAAGGGTACGCAGTGACTGTAACTGCGCCTTCGTAATTGGTCACGTGCACAAAAGTAACGGTAGTGTTTCCGAAAGACCTGTTTTCGGGAGTAACAAAGTTACTGGTGGATGGATAGCCAAGTGGCAGTTACAGTTACAATATTTATCAACATTCGGCTGCTGATCTCTGAATTGGACTGACCTTTCTCGGAGAAATCATCCTTCCCAAAAATTAATTTGGCCTCTGCATTTTCTAGCCACTAGAGTCTCAGTCAGAAACCAAGAAAGCTCGGCTCTAACCGAAAACGCTACCAAATAAACAAACCATCAGGCCTTACTACCGTGAGATTTGTTGTCACAAGGTGTCCATAATTGAAGTCAATGTTTTCAATCCGCAGGAGCAGCATTACACTGAGGAGTAGGACGTAACCTTCGAAAACGCCCGTTCTTTCTCGCCAGACGTCCTGCCCGCTCCTGCCCATTGCTAACGCAACCAGGCCGGCTTAGACTGACAGATGTGCCTTGGGAAGGCCGTACGCACTTCCGTCAGGACGTCGGCGGGGAGGAGCGGGGAGACCGTCACGCTGTAAGCGGAGGAAAGTGGACTGGCCTCGATCCATCATCCGCCGGATCGTGCCACGCGTCCCTTCCTTTGCTCGCGAGGATGTTCGCTTTTCCTCTGGCTTACAGGCGCTCAGCACGCATAACACACGGCGCCATCGGCCTTTTCAAACCACAGACGGCGTCATCTGTATTATTCCCGCCGCCTGGCGCGAACAAACTTGTCGCTTCTGGCTTTTTCGGCGCACGGACCGCGCGCTGCAGGTCGCGTGGGTTGTTACGTCTTACCTATTGAGAGAGGAACACGTTTCATACATGGTCTGTTCTGAAAGTAGTAGGACTCATTTTTTTAAACAAAATTTATTCAAGAGAATAGTACAAACGATTAAAATTTTTCAAGGTAGCACCCTTCCGCACCTACATGCTGCTGCCAATGAGTTTCACAGTTTTCGTACGCCTCCAGGAACGCCTGGACCGGAGTGCTGTTTAACTCCCTCGTCACGGCCTGTTGAACCACCTCTACCGATCCGTGATAATTCCCCTTGAGCGTCGATTTTATTCTGGGGAATAGAAAAAAGTCTGGCGGGGCCCAGTCGAGACTGTAGGGAGGCTGAGGCAGCGTTGCCGCCTTGTGCTTGGCAAAAAATTGGGGTCCTTATTCACATGATGAAGAAGATCCACCGGTTGGCCTTTTCCTCCTCTGACAACACTCCCCGCACCAACTTCGCGCATGCTTTTCTCATGGATAAGTTTTCTGACAGGATCTCAAAAACTTGGGTTTGAGGAATGCTCAAGTCATCAGCAATCATTCTGATACTCATTCTACGAACACTGTTAAGTAAATGTTTCACTCGCTACACATTTTCGTTGGTCTTGCTGGTCGAAGGGCGTCTGGAGCGGTCGTCTTCCTCCACTCTTTCCTTAACTTCTCGGAACAGCTTTTGCCACTCAAAAAACATCTGATCTACCCATGGAAGCCTCACCGTAGGCCTCCTTAATCATTTTGTGAGTCTCTTTGCCCGTTTTACCAAGATTTACTCTAAATTTGATCGCGTATTCCTGATCCAGTAAACGCTCGATGAATCTGCGTGACGAGACGTTTCGACAGGGGTTCACAGTACAAGCGACCTCCTCTCTTCAACGGCCGAGAGCCGACTGCCGATTTTCCCCAGCATTCCCAATATCCCCCTTCAACAATCCTGCACGCGCAGACCACCTATCGTCAGCCCGTTCGCCCAGGAAAAAACCAGTCCAACTACTTTCAGAACAGACCCTGTATGTTCCGTTCTACACTGCACACTGTGCGAGTGGGACAAATCGGTCTATTCTGTGCCTGTCTTTTCCTAGTTTATAGAGAAGAGTGTCAACACGTATCCCCAATGATTGAGATTGCTTGCCACATGCTCGCGTCGTTAACGTGGCTAACCATTCCTACGATGCTAAATAACAGATGCGCAGAGCCTGTAGACATTCTGATGGTGCAAAATGCACGGCGCAGATGAAGAGACTAAATACGGGCCTTTATAACTAAGTCCTAAACTTCATGCGAGCATGTGCGCACGTTGTGAAATGTTTTTGTTTTCGTCAACCAGCCACGACCAATTAAACGTAGCATCGTGCAAAGCAGAACGCCGGAGATGGTGAATAAAAGCAGCAGTCCTGGCGTGTAAGCTAACATCCAACGGCCGAATTTAAAACTCCTCGGCCTGACTCTCGTTATTGTAAAATTCCTGGCCAATGCGTCCATTCTGGTATGTCTACTCAAGGACTTCCAGATGCTGTGATGAGCTTTCTCTTGCGATAAATATAGTAGCGAGCTGTGCCTGGTTAGAGCTCACGACGAAGAATGTAATCAGTTACTCAGTGCTTTGCAACGCCCAGAGGTGGTATAGCTCATGTCACAGGAAAAATTTACAATGGCATGACGTCCTGTCCATGCAGTCCGCCAAATAATACATAACAGAAGTGCGTTGGCGAAAATCTGGACGACTTAACAGAGTTCGCCGCCTGGGCGCTTATAGCCGTGCTCAGATTTCTCAGCGGCATTTACAGATATCAGTGTTTATTTCAGAGCTGTTGATGCGTGGATGCACTTAACGATATCATGATCGCAGTTGTAAGCACACCTCTAATAGCGCAACAACACTCAAAACGATTGTCCTTTTTTTTCGTCTCCAACACTTCCCAACCGACCCCTCCACCGCCTTCACGCAGACGTAGTGTGTAAGGTGTTCGACTGCTGAGCGCTGTGTAATGCAGAAACACCGGAATGCAGAAGTGCAGAAACGCCGGAGTGGTGGGTGGTGTCAGTGCACTTTGAATAATATCAGGTGATCGAAGTTAATCCGGAGTTCTTACTATACGTGTCTCATTCATCATCATCATCATCAGCCTAGGTAGGCCCACTGCAGGACAAAGGCTTCTCTCATACCGTATCTTTATAATTGCACTGCCCTATTCTGGCTGCGGCCACCCTATCCCCGCAAACATCCTGGCCTCCTCCGTCCACCTGATTATCTGCCAGCCCCTGCTTCGCTTGTCTTCTCCTAGAATCCACTCCCCATCGGTTGTCTTGCCTTCGCATTGCATGACCTGCCCGTTCCCACTTATTCTTTTGTACTAGGCTACGGCGTTTGTTCTGCGATTCACTCTGCTGTCTTCATGTCTCTTAACGTTACATCTACCAACAGGAATACGAGGGGGTACCCAAAAGAAACCGGACTAAATTTTTTGGTCGGCAAAGCTTCTGTGGTACCACGTTTTGCCACTAGGAGCGCATAGAACGAACATTCCAGAGTCAGTAAGCCGAGTGCCGTCGTTGAAGGAGATCAGACTAGTTTAGGCAGAGTTTTAGAGTGACGACTGTTTTGTGTGAATGTCGTTTTTGCAATGGCTGATTTTCGTGAACAGCGTGCGCCCGGTGAAATTCTGATTTTTGCTCGGAAAAAGTTGACTGGAAACTCTTGAAATATTAAAAAAGACGTACAAGGACGATGCTATGCGGACAACTCAAGTGTTCCTGAATCGAATCCTGAATCAAAGCAACAATCATGCCAATGGAAAACTTCAAATTCACCTCGCCTCAAGAAAGCTCGTGAGGTGAAACCAAACCTCAAAACAATGCTGATTTGTTTTTTCGACGTGAGAGGAGTCGTCCATTGAGAATTTGTTCCGCAGGGTCAGACAGATAGCCAGGCTTTCTACTTGGATGTTTTGAAAAGATTGGGCAACAGTGTGCGGTGGAAGCGGCCAGATTTGGGGTGGTCGGGTGACTGGTTTTTCCATGATGGCAATGCCCCTGCTCACACAGCCCTGTCTCTACGACAATTTTGGACCAAAAATGGCATGACCCCTATTCCTCAACCCTCATACTCTCCCGACCTTGCCCCGTGCTACTTTCTTTGTTTCCTAGAATGAAAAAATAGGTGAATGGAAAGCGTTTCGCTGATGTTGCTGAGGTGAAGAAAAAAACGACGGAGGCACTGACAAGCCTCACAAAAGATGAATTTAAACAATGTTTTGAAAAATGAAATGAAAGATTCGACAAGCGTATCATTGCAAGTGGGGAATACTTTGAAGGAGATTGAAGGTCTGTGCTTAAAATGTGAACAAATAAGTTCAAACAAAAATAAGTCCGGTTTCTTTTGGGTACCCCCTCGTAGACGCAGCGATGACGCACAGGTAGAGTATCCGCCTTGCGTGCAAGAGGATCGCGGCTCGGATCCCGATCCTTCCACAATTCTTGACCGGTAAAAAAGAACGAAGTGTCGATGAAAATTAATATCCGGGCAAAACGTTACCTGATCCCAGTGACCACATCCGACAACGCACCCTCTCACCAGAACAGGACATGGACCCCTGGGGCAACATTTGGCCACCGCTTACTATACTGATACCCGCAACATCTCTCATTACCAACTTGCTACTTCGGGACGTTGAACTCTGTATACCATGCCATGTTCTCCCCTCCCCTGTCAACATTACTATTACTGTCAACATTACTAGAAAAACTGCAGGACCTGAACGCAAACCCTATGGCCTCTATATTTGCGACAAAGGTTGTACATCCGCCAGTTACAAGAGAGATGCAGCGGAGTGGTTCGGCTATAGCTCCAATTTGGAGGTGGTGGATAGCGAGGAATCCGAAAAAGTCAGTCGGACGGAGAACCTGAAGGACAGAATAACACCATCTGCCGGGCTAGTTGGTTGCGATCCATATGTATCAGCAGCGCGAACACAACACAGAAAGAAGAAGGAGAATATAGTACACAGCGCTCTGTAGTATATTCTCCTTCTTCTTCGTATGTTGTGTTCGCGCTGCTGATGCATATGGATACTGAAGGACAGATCATTGACTCGAAGATAAGGTCACCTAAGGCAGGACATGAATGTGAAAAAATATCAGAGTAGAAGAGCCCGTCGATGTCATGTTCCCGGAGATCTTGCCGACGTCACCTCAGCCGTCCGAAGATTCGAGTTAGCCTAGTAAATTGAGATTGACGTACAGAAAAACAATGTGAGGTCCTGGCATCATCCAGCAGATAAAAGTCAAGGATGAGCAAATAAGGTTTACGGGGTGTTGAAGTTCCGCCAATTGCAAGCTCGACCAAATTTCTCTGAGAATTAGTGCGATGCTGGGCACTCTCGTCTGTGGCTACCAGATAATCAGATTTCTGAGAAGAAACATAAGACCCACTCTGGAACCAAAATAAAGGAAAGCGTCAACTGCCTGCAGTCGGATGGCTCTAGGTTGCCAAGTGAGCACCGAAGAGCGACATGGTGGTGAAAACATTTATTTCGAATGAACTGGAGGTATGTTTGGATCAGCCCGTAAGGGACCGATCCTTACAAACACTAGGTGGAGGTCCCTAGTATGGGACCCCAGTGGCGGTTGCCGCCGCCCGGGCGCGCCCGACTAAGGCTTGTTGGGCCTGTAAGTCGTGGCAGCCGAGCAGGGTAAGAGCGACATCATCGACGGACCGGCCAAAGGAAATGTGAGGAAGTGTAAGTAAGAAAGATGCAAGAGGACAGAGTGCCTAAAAAGTGTCGGTGAAAAAACTAAGACCTCACGGAAACCTCGAGTGGAAACCCGTGAACGGTTGTGCTAACCTTGCACCTGTATGGAATGAAGATGGATGGTGAACGGTTGCGCCTCGTTTAAGGCCCCGTTAGCTTTGTTTTAATTACATCGGCTTAATGCCGCTGTACGCTCCGGACTTCGCAGAACTTTCTCCAAGCTCCCTGCCCTCATGGCTCGCGCAGGTGTACTCAAAGGAGAGGCGCATTCTCAAGTCATTATCGGCTTAACGGCGCGGCTACGACGGGGGTATCCTTCTTGCGTAATGAAAGCAGGTTCGGCACAAGTACCAAGCGCGCACGACGCGTAACGAAAATATTACGAGGAACTCTAGCGGCTAAAGTGGTGAAAGGTGAAAGGCTGAAAGGCCTGAGTGCTGCATTCTGCTACGCGATTGTTCACTGCACATTTTGTTGGTGCATTATTTAACTACCAATTAATGACGCTTAAGCTTCGCCTTTAGGAGTGGAACGCGACAGCGTGTTGTAGCGCTGCCAGGGAGTCCACGGAACTCCACCACCCGTTCGGCGCGATGCGTTGCCCTTTGAACGCAACGCTTTTTGAGGAAAGGAAATGGCGCTGTAATTCTCTGTCGTCTCGGTGGACACCTGAACCGCACCGTACAGGAAGGGAGGAAGTGAAAGAAGAGGGTCCATAATGAAGAAAATGAAAATTGTATTTGAGGAAAGGAAATTACGCATTAACTGTCTCACATATCTCAGTAGACACTAGTCGAAAATTGTATTGGAGGAAATGAAGTTGCGCAGTAACTGTCCACATATTTCGGCGGACACCCGTCAAAATTCGCGCGCGGTGACGTCATGACAATTTGGACCAATCTGAAACGCGGACAAATACGCCTTGCTCGTCGGTAAATTGGGTTTTTAGGAAAGGAAATGTATCTCTCTCTCTCATATCTCGGTGGACACCTAAACCTCGCCGTAACGGGAAGGGAGGAAGATGGGAGTAAACGAAGACATCGTATTCACTAGACGCACCTTTGTTCATTCCAAACCATCGAGCTGGAATAGCGGAGTGGTAGCGTGCTCGACTTGCACTCCGGAGACCGGGGTTCGGCTCCCAAGCTCGGCCAATTTCTTACTCGGTTTTACAGGCCTGGCCTCTTGCCTGTAAAACCGAGTAAGAAATTGGCCGAGCTTGGGAACCGAACCCCGAAAGAATAGGGGTAGCATATTCCTTCTAAATATTTACAGCCCACCAAAAAAGATGAAAGTAAAATTTGGCCCCATATTTAGAAGGGCAGCTAAACTCGCGGGGAAAAACCCCCTGATCATAATGGGCGATTTCAACGCCCGGCACCAGGAATGGGGTTACGTAAGCAACAACGCCAAGGGTCAAGCCCTACTGGATGATATAGTAGCATCCAGTTTCTACATAGCCAATGACATCTCCTGTCCCACGAGGACTGATAACAGCGTTACAGCGGACACATCTCCCGACCTTACGCTATGTAGGAACGCTGGTATTGTGAAATGGCGGAACCGACAGGAAGATTTGGGTAGCGATCACTTTCTGCTGGAGCTCGAGCTCAACAGAAAAGTCAGCGTGAAACCTACAACCTACAGGCAAGAGAAGCTTACGGATTGGTATAAATTCAGAGCTATCAGAGAAGAACATGAGCATAGTGACATAACCTGTATCCAGAACTGGACGGCAACGCTGCTTGAGCATGTAGAAAGGGCAACTGAGGAGGTTCAGGTAGATGACTCCCAAGATAGAATGGACAGCAGGCTCTTCAGCATGTACAAAAGGAAGGAACAGCTAAATGACCAGCTGAAGCGCCAAAGGTGGAACAGAAACCTAAGGAGGGAAATAGCTAGACACAATGTAGAATTAGAAAGGTATGCTCGACAGTTGGAATCTCAGAGATGGGATAATAGATGCGAGGAAATGGAGAAAAGCATGGGAAAATCTAGTACATGGCAGTTGCTCAAATTTCTTATAGACCCAAATAAATCTAAGACGGCTATGAGAACTGAGCAAATAAAAGCTAGGTATAAGTTTAATGGCACAGATGAGCAACTTATTGACACGCTCAAGTCACTGTATATTGCTCCCCATGGGGCCGCTAAATATGACGACTATAAGGGACAACCAAATGAGGAGTTGGATGCCCCCATATTAAGAGCCGAGGTCAGAATGGAACTGCTGAAGCTAAAACGAAGGTCAGCCCCGGGGCTCGACAGAGTAGAAAACAGAATGTTGAGAAATCTGGATGAAGAATCAATAAATAGCCTCACTAGGTATCTCAACCAAGTGTGGAAAGCAGGTGCTGTCCCCGAGGAGTGGAAGAAGGCCAAGATCACGCTTATACACAAGCAGGGCAAACCTCCGAGCTTGGAGAACCTCAGGCCGATCTCACTAACATCATGTGTAGGGAAACTGCTTGAGAAGGTCATCCTGACCAGACTGACCAAATACATGGAGGATAACGGCCTCTGGCCAGATGAAATGGTCGGATTTAGGCCTGGGCTCACCACCCAAGATACAATGCTAAGACTCTATGGAGATATAGTAGATCAGCTGGACCTCGGCAACCTGAAGGCGATCTTAGGTATAGATCTTAAGAAAGCCTTTGACAATGTCAGCCATGACGCCATCCTTGATGGGTTAAATGAGATAGCTGTAGGAAAAAACACCTATAACTACATCCGATCGTTCCTAAGGGACAGGACTGCTATCATTACCTTTCAGGGCATCATATCCGATGAGTTCCCCATGGGATGCAGAGGAACCCCACAAGGGGCTGTCCTCTCCCCATTTCTCTTTAATATGGTAATGAGGGACCTTCCCCGCAAGCTTAGAGAGATAGAAGGCTTAAACATCAGCCTCTACGCAGATGATGTAAATGTCTGGCTAAAGAAAGGAGGCGAATCAGAAATGAAAGAAAAGCTACAGAAGGCAGCGGATATCATTAACGAGCATGCGAAATGCGTGGGTCTCAGCTGCTCTCCGCAAAAGTCTGAGCTATTTGTAGCAATGAGCAAGCGCAGTCAAAGGATACCGGCAATCGAGGTTACACTTGAAAATAGAACGATACCAATTGTCGAGGAAATAAGAATCCTAGGCATGTATATTAACAGAAAAGGGAAAAACAAAAGTACGCTAGACAAGCTCAAAGCGCAAGCTGAACTTGTCGTCAGAGCCTTCAGAAAGGTATCTAGAAGGGGGGAAGGACTCTCAGAGTCCAGCAAACTAAGACTCACGCAGGCCTTCATCGTTAGCAGGATATGTTACGCAACCCCATTCCTGAAAATAAACAAAACCGAAGAAAAGGCATTAGACACAATCATCAGAAAATGTGTCAAACGAGCGCTAGGGCTGCCCATTTCCACGTCCAATGATATACTGGAGAAAATGGGCCTGCATAACAATTGGAGAGAACTGACTGAAGCGGTTAGAACATCGCAAATCGAAAGGCTAACATCCACACCCGCAGGAAGGAAATACCTAGAGCTAGCGAAATGGGCAACCGTAGATAGCACAGTGAACACCAGAACAGATCTGGGAAGAGAAATAAGAGAGCATCTTATTATCGCTCCCATACCTAGAAACATGCATCCCATCCACGACAAAGGCAGAAGGAAAAGCAGGGTCGCACAGCTGACTGCTAAGCTAGGCAAGATGCCACAGGGAACCGTCGCCTACACTGATGCCGCGGTAGGCACGCTAGGAGACACCGTCTCCGTAGCCGTCGGGGACTCAGGCAGAACGTTACGCGTTGTAAGACACCTTGACTTAAAACCCCTTGTGGCGGAGGAGGTTGCAATAGCGATCGCTCTAACTCAGCCAGGTACTAAATACGTAGTAAGCGACTGCAAAGCCGCAATTAGAAATTACAGCAAGGGACGCATCCACGAAATGGCGGCTAAATATCTAAAAGACTTTATCCCAGCCCACAATATTCTAATTATCTGGACCCCAGCCCACTCGGGTCTGGTTGGAAACGAGGCCGCCCACAGGCTCGCCCGCTCCTCTTTACCTCGGGGAGCCGTGGATACCTCATACGAATTCAGCACTAAAGAGGAAACCAATACCTTTAATAGCATCACAGACATTCAGAAAAAGAACAAAAGGATCTATCCTCCTCCGGATAGATCGCTTAGCTCGGCTGAGGCCTATGACTGGAGAAGACTCCAAGCTAGAAACTTCGCATCCCCGCTCTGGAGGAGCTGGACAGGAGGTGACACGAGGGAGGATGCGGAGGTGTGCGAGTTCTGCGGGCATACCGCTACACTCGAACACATACTATGGAGATGCCCCAGTGCCCCAGGATATGGCAGAATCAATAATGCAGAGGAATGGGAGACCATACTCAGAAGTGCCGACCTTAGCATACAACGATACGCTACCCGCCTGGCAGCAGAAGCTGCGCGACTATACCGTTGCTAGTCTTCCAGCTGCGACGCTGCCCCTCCCCGGACGCCTGCGTGCGGACCCGGAGGGCACGGGTCTTCTTCTGGCGGAAATAAAGTTTCTTCACTCACTCACTACTCGGTTTTATTTATTTACCTGGTCTGACTAGAAAGGTTACTTAGGCTAATTGGTTAAGTAAGCAATTAACTAAGCTCAGTCAAATTTACTGGAGCATCACTATACGATCCCTTTAATTGGTTGCATGGTTAGTAGCCAAAGTACAAATGGCCCCGTTTGAAATTCGCGCACTGCGACGTCACGACCGTTTCGACCAATTTAAAAGCGTGACATTTCTGTCGACAGCTCCTGCTTACAACGATGAGGCATTAAAGGCTTCCGCCTTAAAAGGCAGCTGTTGAGCATCGTCTCTATCAGAACGGGCCGACGGAAATTCGAAAAGAGCGATCTATGCAGGACTTCCTTCTTTCTCTTGCAGCATACCGCAACGTCTCCAATGTCTGACGACCTCACCTCACCCTAGCCTTCCATCCCTCCTGCGCAGCGCCTTGCGGTGATACAGTTACAGCGCTGCGTCGTCCTGCCTTCACTATTCCTATCCCACCATATGAAGTAATCGATACTCTCCCCCTCCGACATGCCTCTACCCCACCGCCTCACGGCGGCGCCCTGAATTGCGCCGCGGCCATCGGCGCTGAACCAGCCAACGCGTGTCTGGTTCCCGTAAGTCTCACTTATGCATAAAACGCTAGCAGCCGTAGGGAACTCAGTGAAATGTACGGCGTCAATATCCAGCGCGTGAGGGTGGTGGGGGCGTCGCAGTAACTGCATGTCAGAGACACTGGCGGCCAGCAGCGAAATAGAAAATGATAAATCCACATGTTCAGAGGGGTTGCGAAAATGTTGTTGTTTGTTTGGTTGTTTTTAATCACGAGGGCCCTGGGTTTGAGGTCGTGCACTATGGGATATACATTAGTTTACTGAAGACTAGGGCGGGTCGCCAGGAATGACCGCACGAACTTCGGCTTTAAGAACGCAAGAAAAAGCATTCAATAGCAGTATATAGGTAGAGGCTTTGTGCTCAACACGTAATTTTACAGCATACCTAGGCTTTAACAATACGTTCAGTCGAAAAGTAAGGTTATGTAGACTTGTTTCTCTGTGTGAGGATACTAAAAGATATAAACGAAGGCGAAAAGCAAGCACACCTTATATGGACACCAGCACATCGGTCCGTAGAGGGGAATGAAGACGCACACGCCGCAGTCCGAGCACTATAAATTACAGAGTGCCTATAAATTACAGAGTGCAACAGACAAATTCACTGAGGTCTTGTTTGCACGACTCCGCACATTCAACATGAGCAGATAGATATGCTTCAAACTTTCAGCGCTTCTGTTTAGGAACTTCTCGAATTGGTTCGCTGTCTTTTCCAGGGAACCTATTTAAAGTAATAGTGCTGTTTGATTTTTGATTTATTGGGGTTTAACGTCTCAAAGCGACTCAGGCTATGAGGGACGCTGTAGTGAAGGGCTCCGGAAATTTCGACCACCTGGGGTTATTTAACGTGCACTGACATCGCACAGCACACGGGCCTCTAGAATTTCGCCTTCATCGAAATTGAACCGCCGCGACTGAAATCGAACCCGCGTCTTTCGGGTCAGCAGCCGAGCACCATAACCACTGAGCCACCGCGCTGGCGAGGAGTGGTATGAGAACTCCCAGGGATCTATGAATGTAAAGTAGAAAATGACCTTCTGCACATGTGGGAGTCAACCCATTACGCTATCGCGTCGTACCCTTAAGGCGGAGCTTAACTGTTAATTGCAATCTTTTTTTTTTACGAACGCAAGTGTTAACTGCGCATTAAAAAAGCTACCTTAAGTTGAACCCTTCAATTTAAAACTGCAACGGCCAACAACAAAAAAAAAACTTCCACAATCGCTTTTAAAGTAGATATCCTTATTTACAGAGTATATTTCACCATCGAATCACTATGTTGCCATAAAGGCTGTGTTGTTGACCTCCGCAGTGGAAATGACAGCTGCGGAAAACATGCACTGGACTCCCCCCCCTTCAGCGTCTCCGGATGCTCGCTGCGGAAACGCCTGCTCGCAACAAAGAGCAGCATTGGGTTTGCATTCGCTCGCTCACACTCGGCAACTGCTCTGCGAGCGATACACCATGTTCGGGGCACACGAAAGAGACGGCTTTGACTTCTGGCTCGGCCTGTGGAAGCAGGGCCTCTCCACTTGGCAGGAAAGAGGCATCCTCAAGTAAGTTCACGAAGGCTTGGCCTCGGGGACTCCGGAACCTTTTTTCGAGTGGAGGGGGGCAGGACTTTGAGCTTGTTTAGTTATTTGTTCATTAATTCCATGTTTTATTTATGTATATTTAATTTCATTTAATTTATGTTTACATTTTTTATAGTTCAGTGCTCAAAAGTGCGTTTGTTAATGCACCCAAAACTTTCGATTGAAATGGACAGCTTTATAAAAATGAGCGCACGAGGAGTGATCGAGCACAAATCCATGTTTTCTTTTTTTTTTATTCGAGATGTTTCCCATTAGGCATAATGAAAAAGGGAAAGAAAGTTATAAGAAGGAGTGTAAAGTTCTCGATAAAGCGATTATCATGAGTCCACTTGCGATAGTCACCTGCAACGTACATCGCAGGCTTACCTTTCTTAGGAAGCGTCGTCTCACGGAAGCTGTGGCCGGGCAAGTCCACAGTGTTTTTCGTCACACTGGTCGGACGCAGCACCGCAATGGGGACACTTGTCAGTCACTTCGAAACGTTTGTCACGTCACCGATGACGCACAGAAGGAGTCAGAGCCGTTCCTGCCCGAATCCGGCGCACAGATACCTCCTCCTCCCGAGTGAGACTCCGGGGGAGAGGGTACGAACACGGAGGAATTAGAGCGCGTGTTCTCTGACGCGAAGCCTGTTTCTCGGAAACATGGGACAGGAACGGATCTGGGGGAAGAGAAGAAGGTGGAGGGATGGATGCAATGACACACCTTGACACATCAGACATCCATCCTTTCGCACTGATCCGAATGTAGTAAATATTCTCTGTAGTTTTTGCAGGTATCACTTGGGCGGATCGCTGCAGCGGATGCGTTCTTCGTTCACTTGACCGCTTGGTTTCAGATACCACAACTCTTAGAACGATGGACGCTGAGTGCTCACTTATTCGCTTTCATTCCATGCCAGTATATATAGGACGCTTCTATTATTTCTGTAATACTTCCTCGTTTTTCGATTGTACGAATATGCTTGTTCGTCCGCAACATGGATGGCATGAAAACTTTGCATTTTGCAAGACACTTTGAAACATACTCGACTAGATGATCGGAGTGAATTATTTTTTCATACGAAAGGCATATCTGCCCTCAGTGTGCGAAAAAAATACTGCGATGCCATTTCGAGATTTCCACTACATTTGATTAGGGACCGTTGGACAGTCCCTGCACTTCTACGATGGCTGACGCTCTCCCCGTTGTCGTTATCACTATCTATAAATTTAATGAAGACAATCGCCAGATATGGTCGCAGGCCTGTTAGAAAGAAATGACTCTGTCCAGGGCCTCCATAATATAACCGTTTTATTCCGATTCTCTTCAATATATTTGTCGCTCATAATCATGCGGATGAGATTAAGAATTTAGCGGAGCGGGGATACGGTAGCTGTCAAAGGACGTGTTAATTGGAGCGACTTGGGAGAGGCTTTTGGCCTGCAGTGGGCGTAGTCAGGCTGATGATGATGAGGAGGAGGAGGAGGA
Source organism: Amblyomma mixtum (assembly GCF_055824585.1). Lineage (NCBI taxonomy): Eukaryota > Metazoa > Arthropoda > Arachnida > Ixodida > Ixodidae > Amblyomma > Amblyomma mixtum. Next base: position 206,776,932 of record NC_143012.1, on the reverse strand, counting down.
GGATGAATCATTCGTTGAAGCGACTCCACCTCCCTGCTGGCTCTGCAGCCTGGCATCACTTGAAGAAATTTCGTACAGAGAAAATAAATGCAGAGATAATGTAATCGCAAGAAAAGCGCTATGTTTCCCGCAACAGATATCTATACTTTAAGGACATTTGGGTCGTTAGAAAGAAAACCAATACAATTTTGTCTATTTAGGAAAAGAATACTGCAGTTACAGAGTTCTTGCTCTTTGCATAGCACTCTTGATACGGAAATGGACCCTTGCGGTATATCGGAATACTGTCTCACTAATATTTCTTCCTAACTGTCTAAATTTTTTACAGCGTTAGCTTTAATACACGCATTGCTCAAGGTCGCGTTCGTACGAAACACAGGGTCATTCAAGTATGATCAGTAGGTGGTACCATTGGTACACAGATTGCGGACCACCTAATTGGCGCAGAATTTTCGGAGTGGTATCAAACGATTCAGTGCGTTACGGAACACAAGATTACTAGTTGAATCAAAGTGTAACGTATCAGAGGAATTCGCACCGACGACCTTTGGTTCCACAAACCTGAATCCTTAAAACTTCAAACGCCCATTACGACTAAACTAATTGACGTAGGACATTCGAAGTGGTATCAAACGATTTGTCTTCTTGCGGTGCATACGTTGGTGTCAAGAAATAGATATCCGGATATAACGAAAAATTTGCACTGGCTATAGCGAGCATGGCTAATGACGCAATATCCGTTCGATATTGTTACGACGCAGTGGAAGTGGGAGACGAAGTGGACTCCCGCGTGAAAGGGACGAACGAAGAAGAAGAGGTTGATGGTGCTTCCTGTTCGCGCTGGTGCTCCCGGCTAGGAATTATTCACCTACGGGTTGTAAATAAATGTAAATAGTATTTCCCCGTAACATCTTTGGTGGAGGTGCGGGGTAATATGGGTCTTTGCGCTGCACCTTGACGATGTTGTTGTCTTCTCGCCCACATTTGCCTCGCACCTTGAGCGTCTCAGGAGTATCCTGACTGTATTTCGTACGGCTGGGCTACAGCTCAACTCGTCCAAATGCCGATTCGGCCACCGCCAACTCACCATTCTTGGACATCTCGTCGACGCCTCCGGTGTACGTCCTGATCCAGCTAAAATTGCAGCGGTGCAACACTTCCCTCGTCCACATTCCCAGAAAGACGTGCGCAGTTTTCTTGGGCTGTGTTCCTACTTCCGCCGTTTTATTCAAGATTTTGCTCTTATCGCTCGTCCCCTCACTGACCTCCTGAAGACCGACACAGACTTTACCTGGGGCACTGATCAACAACGTGCGTTTTCCACGCTTGTCCGCCTGCTGACATCATCCCCGATTCTGGCACATTTCGATCCCGCGGCCTCAACTGAACTCCGCACGGACGCCTGTGGCTACGGGATCGGAGCCGTGCTGGCTCAACGCTCCCGGGGCCCACACCGCGTGGTTGCGTATGCTAGCCGCCTGCTGTCACCTGCTGAGAGAAATTACTCCATCACCGAACGTGAGTGCCTCGCCCTGGTTTGGGCTGTAGCTAAATTCCGGCCATACTTGTTCGGGCGTGCTTTTTCTGTTGTCACGGATCACCATGCCCTTTGCTGGCTGTCCTCGCTGAAAGACCCTTCCGGGCGTCTTGGCCGCTGGGCGCTACGCCTTCAGGAGTATTCGTACACTGTCGTGTACAAGTCTGGACGTCTCCACCAAGACGCTGATTGCCTGTCTCGGTACCCTGTCGAGCCTCCTGCTCTCAGTGACACTGACGATATCCCTTCCCTTTTTGGCATTTCTGATCTACACAACATCGCCGAGGAGCAGCGCAAAGACCCATATTTGCAAACCATCATCGAGGGCCTCAGTTCTGGAAGCTCGAAGCGGTCCCTGCAGCTCTTCGTTACCGAAAATGACATCCTCTATCGCCGCAACTTCCGTCCTGACGGGCCCTCCCTCCTTCTAGTCATTCCCCAGCAGCTGCGGTCTTCTATAATTGCAGAACTCCCTGACCTGCCTGCCGCTGGCCACCTTGGTGTGGCACGAACTTACGACCGGATACGGCGCCGTTTCTTTTGGCCTGGATTATACCGTACAGTCCGGCATTACGTCACCACTTGCGACCTCTGTCAGCGCAGGAAGAAGCCTTCGGTACCACCTCCTGGTCTTCTGCATCCTATAGACGTGCCTGTGGAACCGTTCCACCGTGTAGGGCTCGACCTCCTTGGGCCATTCCCGACCTCGGACTCCGGAAATAGGTGGATCGCGGTAGCCACAGACTATGCGACTCGGTATGCGATCACCCGTGCATTGCCTACGAGCTGCGCGACCGATGTGGCAGACTTTCTTTTGCACAATCTCATTCTGCAACATGGTGCCCCTCGTCAGTTACTCACAGACCGCGGACGCTATTTCCTGTCCAGAGTTGTTGACGACATCCTGCGTTCATGTTCTACCAAGCATAAGATTGCCACAGCATACCACCCGCAGACCAACGGGCTAACCGAGCGTTTGAACCGAACATTGACAGACATGTTGTCTATGTACGTCTCCCCCGACCACAAAGACTGGGATCTCGCCTTGCCCTACGTCACGTTCGCTTACAACACCTCGCGGCATGACACAACTGGTTACTCTCCTTTTTATCTCTTGTACGGGAGACACGCCGTCCTGCCTTTGGATACACTCGTCCCATCTGCTGACCGTCCAGTCACCGCCTATGCCCGTGACGCCATTGCTCAAGCTGCAGACGCTCGCCAAATCGCCCGTACTCGGCTACAAGCGTCCCAGCAAGCACAGAAGTCTCTGTATGATCATCACCATCGCCATGTCACTTACGAGCCGGGGTCGCTCGTTCTTCTGTGGTCCCCTTCCCGCCGCGTCGGTCTTTCTGAGAAACTTTTGTCCCCCTACCATGGTCCTTATCGCGTTGTGCGTCAGGTCACCGACGTCACGTATGAAGTTGCACCTCATACACTTGCGTCCTCATCATGTCGACCATCCACCGATATTGTTCACGTTACGCGCCTCAAGCCCTATCACGCAGCTCATCTCTCATCGGCCTAGCACCGGGACGGCGCTTGTGCCGCCGGGGGTCATGTTACGACGCAGTGGAAGTGGAAGACGAAGTGGACTCCCGCGTGAAAGGGACGAACGAAGAAGAAGAGGTTGATGGTGCTTCCTGTTCGCGCTGGTGCTCCCGGCTAGGAATTATTCACCTACGGGTTGTAAATAAATGTAAATAGTATTTCCCCGTAACAATATTGCTAACGCTCGATACTCATATGCTGCCTCAGTGTTTTACTGTTTTTTAATCGTTGTGTTTTGTAATCTGTTCCTATGAAGCTGCTGGAGTGAAAAAAAAAAGTAGAAACCTCTCTTCCATTCATTCAACCACACTCACTGCTGTTCGCCCTTTTCGTGCAGACTTCTAAAGGACAACCAGGACGTAGTTCTCGCCGGAAAGCGAGACGCACAGGTGTTCCTCCCCCTGTGCGGAAAGGCGAACGAGCTGAAATGGTGAGTTTGGCTGCGCTTTCCACCTAAAGACAGCGGCGCAAGATAATAACCTCGTTTTTTTTTTTTTTTGCATCCGGTGCTCACAACACCGGTGCTGCAGAGCATTGGTTGAAGAAGATGTTAACTGTGCCGTTAACATTGCCCTTTGTTCGAACGTTACAAGTGCCGTCGACAGCTGTGATAATTCCTCGGCCGAGTGGCAGTATACTGAAAAACAAAAAAAAAAAAGTTTTGCAACGAATTAAAAAAGGCAGGCATTCTTGAGAAATATCTGGGCACCAAGAACTAGCTCCCGCACGCGCACCGAAAACTTTTTATCGAAGAAGAAGAAAAGATGATGGACACATTTCATGGGACAAGAATAGAACAGGCTGAATCGTCCAGTACGCAGCAAACAAAAAGCAGCCCTAACTACTGCTCCCACTGGCTGGCAAAAGCGCTAATTGTGGTGCATTGCGCTAAGGTATGACGACACTCTTGAAATGCAAACTTTGTTCAAGAATAGCGTTTTGCATCTTTATTCGTTTTATGACCAAAAATATTCTCCTTTTTACACAAATAATTATGACTCTATCTAGTTCTATTCTAAAGTTACTGGCTAATATGTTATCTGCACCATGCTAAATGAAAGAGAAAGAAAAAAAAACAAAGAAAAAGCGAGCTGCTGCTAGTAAAAAACAATTATGAAGGAAACTCTCAAGGAGGACCTTAATTCCGGGAGGTGTGGAAAATTTGAGTCCTCCTGGAATTTGCTATCTATATAGAAGCCTGTTTATATAAAACTTGTAATCTACAATATTGTTTTTATCAAAAAGAAAACTTGTTCTCTTTTTTCGGCTATGCCAACATGGATAAAGTTACACTCAGTAAGAATTTTCTATTGACTCTTCGGCCGCTCATTTATTACGTATCAAAGCATGCAATGAGCTAAGTTTATTGAAATCTAGTGACAATTTTTCATATTGTTTCCTGCTATCTGAATATCTATGCTCTCGGAAAGCCTATTTCAGTGTATGTTGTCAGTTTTTTTACTACAACTGCCTATCATCTCATTATATACTCATCGTTTTAGTTTATTGCACAGTGAGTAGGTAGACCTGCATACATTACAAAGCATCATGGTGTCCACTAGTTTCTTTGCGAGTTATTACTGTTGGCGTGAGAGACAAATTTAGCACTTTTCAGAGGAATAAGTTGTGATTAAAATATTACCAAATATTTTATCAAAGTTTTATACACCCTGATAATGTTGACAGTTCCAAACAGAAAAAAAATTTATTCCATGAAAAAAAGAACATTTTCCCTTCAAATTACACTCTCGTCTTTAAGAGGCCCTCCAAACTAAGATGCTTTGTGCCTTCTTGGTAGTTCCTCTGCATTTATCTCCGCACTGGCACTCTATCTTGTTGTGCTTTTTTTTCTTGCATCCACGAATGTATACCACTCAGTTATTATCATCTGGCCATCTACTGCAGTGTGTGCAAACTAATAGTTGATGTCAGTTATGTGCTTAGCTCGCTGCGTTATGCTCTAGTCGTGAGCGGAATCACCGTGCGCACTCCGCGCATGCTTTCCATCGTAAATCTGCTGAAGTCGACTTCGGAGAGCGCTATAGTCAGGTTGCGCTCAAAACCTTTAAGATATCATGAACGCGATATTTCTGTTAACTGGAAATACTGCGACCACGCCAAGCTTGCACCTCAAGTCTACGAAGTGAAAGAGCTCGCCAGCTAAGACGTTTTAAAAGAAAGTCCGTTAGTCAATAGACGTTCCAAATAAGCATATTCAGCAGTTGCGTACTTTCCGTATAGCAACTCTGGAGTATACACATGTGGGAAGAATCAGTTTGCACACACACGCGCAATTCCAAGAACTCGTATTTCCGGTCTTTGCGCGCTTCGGTCGGGTTTAGCGACATAATATCGCTAAACTGCCGCCGCTTCCCGGATAGTAGAGCCATTGTGACCATAATGTTAATATTGAACATCACGTATATCCAACGTCATCTCTATTAGTTGACCGGCTTCTCGATGAATAAGTCCTTACTTCACTGGCAAGCACCGCGCCCTTTCAAGTTGTGGTCAGCCGTGCCTCCATCCCAAGAGCCTCTGCTTTCTCTATTAGGTTTCTTGATACTCCTAATTTCTCTCACATACAGGAGACAGGCCATAAATACGGATGCTGAATATTTGCGGCCGGAAAACAGCAGTAGATACCACTCAGCAGATAGCTGCAAAGCGAATTCTTGCTTTGATAATACGCGCCTACCACGGAGAGGCAAGCCAATAAGGAGTACTGCGTACTTAAAGATAACGGTTTTCGTTCACAGCGTTTCAGCTGCACGTGTTTTCCGAAAAAAAATCGAAAGTTGAAACTCTATATTATTTTGTTGCTTGGCTAGAAGCATTACAGCCTGCACTGAAAAATAAAAGGAGATCATTAGGAACAGCTGGACAGCGAAGGAAGCATGTGCCATATTGCCAGTGTCAAAGTGCATTACGTGTAAGTGCAGTTCCTGAAGAGAAAGGCAGTGACATAACTGGCTTCTTATTTACAATTGCAGTATTTGATTCATTTTAATTAATCACTTAAACTGCTGATTCATTTTAATGAAACTGCCGCCGCGGTGGCTCAGTGGTTATGGTGCTCGGCTGCTGACCCAAAAGACGCGGGTTCGATCCCGGCCGCGGCGGCAGAATTTCTTTGGAGGAGAAATTCTAGAAGCCCGTGTATTGTGCGATGTCAGTGCACGTTAAAGGACCCCAGGTGGTCGAAATTTCCGGAGCCCTTCACTACGGCGTCCCTCATAGCCTGAGTCGCTTCGGGACGTTAAACCCCATAAAACCAAACCAAAAACCAATCATTTTAATAAGATTTTAATGAATTCTGATTGGAAAACCTTAACATTCAGCATGAAATTTACACTTGCGGCATAAGAGTCCCAGATATTTATTCTGACAGTCACCAATACTATAACGTCCAGGTTCCTCGACCTCGGGCACCGCGTGGTCGGCGTGGAGTTCGTCGAAGAATGCGTACACGAGTATTTCGCCGAGAATAACTTTGAAGCTGAGGAAACCACGTGCCCCGTTGCCGGCTGCAAGGTTCTTCAGGTGAGCGTTGGGAATGAGGCTGTGCCTACCCTAAGATGTACGCGGCGCCGAGCTCGTCGAGGTCCTTGGCTTGTTCTGGGCCTTTCTCGCTGCCCCAACCGGACGTGTTCTTAAGTCATGAACAGTAAATGACGAATACCGATATTCGATATTCGTGCTAGTGATGGCCATGAAGTCAAAATTTGGAGGCTTACAAAAAGCAGGAAATAATGCGAAGAGTAACCCAGCTATGGAAAGGAAAAGAGTGCGGTTAACGTCAAAAGAACACTGGAGAGAAACTGCATGGAATTGCCTGTATGGGCAGACTACAGCGTCCTAATGACAAAGGCGCTATTTTCCCTGAAAATGGCTGTTTTATGAGCTAGAAAAGCACCCAAAAAAATCGCAGGGTGGACGGTTACAAGTACGTAATGCGAATGTTTGAACGCTAGCTGTGTTCGGAGTTAAGTGAGGAGCTGGCGTTAGAAAGTTTGCGTTCATAAGGCGGTTGCAAATGGCACAGGACATATCTGATGGAACGGGAATGTCCTTTACCTTGCATCGAACTTTAACTGTGATGATAATTGCGGCACAGTAAAAATTCACGGAGCACTTTCTCTCCTTCAAGCTGCTGCTCGAGATAAGTTGTTGTAGTAGTAGTAGTAGCAGTAGAAGCATTCAGTAGTAGCAGAAGTAGTAGTAGTAGTAGTAATAGTAGTAGTAGTAGTAGTAGTAGTAGTAGTAGTAGTAGTAGTTGTAGTAGTAGTAGTAGTAGTGATAGTAGTAGAGTAGTAGTATGCTTTATATATCCATATAGTTTCTACGTGTTCTCCAGGGTGGTGCCCCTAGTCCGAGATCTCACAGGTGGTCGCCACAGCCCCGGCCCGGTCCGCTAGCCGTTGCGGACAGCGGCCGTGACGTAGTTCAGCCGCTCAACCCCGAAGATAGGGATGGGATTCGTACATCTAGTTGTACACTTCTCACCAAAACTCTTCAGGCCAAAGTGCTTGCTTTTAGACCTGCAATGAAGCGCTCGAAGGAACGCGCCCAGCTACAAACTTATGTAAGGCGAGAAGAACCGTTGCGCTAGTCTTTCAAGGCCCTTTGATCTTTAAAGGTGCCGTGAGTGCTCCACTATGCTGCTCAAAGGCAGACCGCGAGACCCGATTACTTTTGACCAAGACTGTGCATTGCCAGACGACGTCGAAAAGTGTATGTTGATCAGCACAATGCTGACATTGTGTAGGTTCAAAGTATGAATAAGTGTGAAAAGGTGGAGTGGGAAATATTGGCGTGAAGTTTTCGCCAGCGTTGCCTCTCAGCGCGGAAGCTCAGGTTGCGGCGGAGGGTAATATTGCTTATAGCGTGTGTGAGTTCTGATAAGTGTGCTGGGTAGAAAATGCGGCCCGTTGGGCCATGGCAGAGTCGTCATCCGCTACTAGTGTGGTTCTCGTACTAGTGTACGGGCAAGCTCGTTTCCAGGTAAGTAGTGAATGCTCTGGTAGTCAAATCAGTTGAAACTGTCCTGTCGAGGAAGAAAAACATTGTGTAAAAGAAAAGCTATTTTCCACAGGCAGTCTGAATTCGTGATGATATGTATTCAGTTAGTGGAAGCTGTGGACGAAGCAATTATTGTTCTGGAGATTTCATCGCGAGGGGATCCGACATGAACGCAATGTGATCTGAAAGCTGCCGCTTGACGGAGCGAAAGTGCTGCATGAATTTTTACGGTGTCGCAATTATCATCGTAGTTAAAGTTCGATGCAAGGTAAAGGACATTGCCGTTCTATCAGATAAGTCCTGTGCCATTTGCAACCACCTTATGCACGCATATTTTCTAGCGCTAGCTCCTTACTTCGCCTCGCCGGCTTGGTTCTCTTCCATTGATATCTGTCGTTTTGCCAACAGATCCCAGTCTATGCATTACATGATACGCAGACGTGAATTTACTCGCCCTGATCTGACAAAAAAAAACACTACGTTGTTTTTGTTAGGACAACTCTGGAATCAAGCTGTTATTAGTACATATAGACCCTATGGATCTTTCTGGTCGCGCTGGTGTTTGCCCGGCCAAAAAAAAAAGCATTTGTTACTGGCGAAGTTTTTTTTAAAGGTGAAATTTTTTTCTCGCTTTGAAGAGAAGTTTATTGGGCCTATAATTCATATAAAGGGACCACGTCCCTCACAAAGACAAAAACAACAAGGCAGCGACTAGTGTCGCTCGGTACAAACAACCTATGAAACGAGTACACGACGGCAACTGCTGTCGCCGTTCACACAAAATCATTCACAGCACAGAATGTTCAAAGGGTCCATAATGTCCAGGCATCGCGGGGGAAGCACGCTCACTAAATACGATGAACGCGCGCCGACACCGCGCACCACACGCTCAATACGGCAGGAGCCGCACCGTGACGCGGCCCCCGCTGGCGGCGATGAAGCGGGTGCTCCACCGCCGCAGGAACTCGTCTCCTGGGAGGGTCACACGGTCTAAACACGCCTGTTCAAACAGGCGCGCCCGAACCCTCTGCAGCATGGGGAACATGGTGCGTTGAGGCCGGCCCTGCAAGGAAGCGACGCCTCTCTGGCGCCACAAAATAAAGGCCCCAACGCACAGCAAGAGCCGCACAAATGCGTCGCGCGGCCTGGTGCGCGAGTCGAGGCTAGCAAAAAACATGCGCGACATCAGCCGCCAAAAAGTGTGCGCTACGACGCACTCAAAAAGCGCGTGTTCGAGGGTCTCGGTCGCACCGCACTGGGGACACCGAGAAGAAGGAGCGATGCCATACGCGGCGATGCGGACCCCCGTTGGGAGGACACTCCAGCCTCGCAGCCAGCCGAAGTCGCGGACGTCTGGTGGTATCGAGTGCGACGTCAAGTCTCGCCACCGTTCCCGCCAGCTCCGCTCTAGCTGTTCAGGCGTAGCCTCCTGGATGGCAAGGAGCTCGCAAATGCGGGAGGCCTGCGTCTGAGAGACGTCGACCTCGGGCAGGGTGGCGGTGAGAGACTCGGCCGTCCGACAGACATACCGGAAGAACCCCGGCTGCTGTTCGGCTGAAGGACCTCCGAGTTCACCAAAAATGAGGCGCCGCGAAGTCCCGAGAAGGTAGGCGAGAAGCCCTTTCCCCGGGTAGTCGATTCCAACTGGTGACGTCAAGACCGAGAAGGACTCCGTGATCACTGTTAGGGAGTGAATGAAGGTGTGACCTAGCCTCAGGGACACGCGCGGTAGTAAACTTTTTGACGCACCACGTTCGCCTCCGAAGACGGCGGACGCTCGCGTCCGATAACTGTCCATTTCGATTTGAGAGCGCTCGATCTTTTAACGCTGCAGCGTTAGAGCGGACGTTCGGAGGGAAAGCCGTAAGCGTTGTCACACTAATTCAGGATTGGTCGATAAGGTTGTCACACCTTGACGTGACGTTGTGACGTCACACCTTGAGTTCTGGAAAGCTCCAGTTAAATTCTGACTATAGCTTGTTGACGACTACTTCGTCGTCATTATTAGCCGACCAGGTAAGGCCGTCGACAGTGCAATAATGACGTGAAGGCAAGGCGGTAAAGCAACAAGCTAACCAACCGACGTGTGTGAATGTTAAACATAATCTGGCTCTAATGAAGAAATTTGTATTTACGCTAATTGTTTCTTTTTTTAATTCACAGACCCCGGATCATCGGCTGAAGATTTTTGTATGCAGTATTTTCGACTTCAAGAGGTAAGTCATTCCATCGCGATGGACAGTCTATGAGACAAAAAACTCAGAGGGCGATTACACCCTTGGTAATGCGGCTGTTCAGCGCTGTTCGGGGTTTGCGCATTTGCGTTTGCTTTTTGCGCTGCGGCTTGCTTTGTGAATGCATGGTTCGTGGTCCTAGGTTTTTTTTTCATATTTCCGCTCCCTTGCATCTAGCTTCCGCGCCGCGCAAGTAGTCGTTCCGCTCTGCCACTGCTGACAGCTATAGGGGTGTGCGAATATTAGAAATTTTCGAGTAGTGAGTCAAATGTGCTCCTATGTTCGAAATTATTCGAAACTAAACGAATATGCTCTCGAGTTCTCGAACAAATTTCGAATAATTCAAGCGAAATTTGAGTAGGACACGCCGTTGTTTTCTTCGACGACTGTTTCATAAGCAGGCTCCACTCCGACAGCGCTCATCATGCGTTCGCGATCGGTAAGCGCGGGACGGAGGGCACAGCTCCGCGACGCGATCCATTCGGGTGGCAGCGTTCTTAGTGATGCTCGTATACGATCCCTAAGGTTAGCGTACTCGGCAGTCCTCAAGCAGGTTTAACAAACCCTGTCTTGATGCTAGATTTTGAAAGTCATGGCTCATTCGTAGCTCTCCCCCTCTCATCTACTGAGATGTGCGCTAGGTTATTCGTTGTCATCAGTAGCGAATGGTAATTTCTCTGAACGTATGACATGAAGTTCATGTATATAGTTAACATACGCACTTACTAGTGCGCACACCCAGGTGAAAATATAGCTATATGGCACTCTACAGTAGCGCATCTAGCGCTTCGTTGTATCGCACGATTATTCGTTTTGTAAGAACATTGCCGTATGTAGCGAATATTTTGTAAAAATATTAGCTTCGTATGCAAATACGTTTTTAGCTACATTAGACGCATTCGATTCGTCTTTGAAAAACCACTATTGCATATATACCCCTACACTTAGCGCCACTCGCCTACCACGCTGTCACTCAGGGACCGTCTTCCACGTCAGCTGCGTCGTTGTTTGCTCCGGCGGCCCTATCAGCGCCGATGCGCTGCTCTCCACTCCTACGCCTATCCCCACTGGCTACGTGCCCCTTGCTATTGCTCCTTCCTTTCCTGAATTTCTGATGCGATAGCGTTACAGATGTCGTCACAGCAAAATTCCACTGATGTGCGAGACGAAATTCGCTGATTGGTCGAGAGAAGTCACGTGACCTAGTGACGGCATCGTAACCTGCCTGATGGGCTATCCTGAGAGGTTGATAGAGGTCACGTGACCTAGTGATGTCATCATAGCCTGTCCAGCGACTTTTGAGCAACCTAGCTTCTAGGCAGCAACCTAGATAGAGAACCCAAATCAAAAGTCTGAAAAAAAAAATTACATGCAAATTTAGGCACCGTGAAAGCAAAGCGCATACCTGCTACTGCAGCTAGCAGTCGGTTGATGGTTGCTATGGCGGTTGATGGACAAACAGTTGCAAATAAATTGACTCAGACGCACAGAGAAGTTGCAACAGAAGCTGCGACAAATGTGAAATCGCACTGCACTCTTAAGGCTACTTAAGCACCCCATAGTGTTCTTTTGCACCCTAGTTTTAGCCCCTGCTACCCCTTTAGCTGCCTGCGCGTTCTTCAGTTCCTGCGGTTCACACGCCCTGCCCCAGCCCTTGTGCTTCTGCTCGGTGTAAGCGGAAGGGTGGTGGCGGCAGTCAACGCTCGATGCGAGTGCTGGAGAACCTGCCTATAACAGCTAGCACTATAAAACTTCAAAGCACAGTTACCACCTGTAACGCGAATTTCACCAACAGCAAAGCGAGCAGCTGCACCCAAATGGAGTTCTCCCCAAATTGCTTTGTGGAGTGGGGCAATTCGTTGCTCCTTCGGCTTTCCCAGTGAGTTTCGCTTGCCTCTGACGCCTCCTTGCTTCCGCTTCGGTGCAACACTCTGCTGTGTCTCCGCCGTTGTGCTTCTGCTTCGGCGTTACGCGCTGCTGGGTCTTCGCATCTATGTCGTTTCGCTTTTACGTTTGCCGCACCTACCCCCATTGTCAAAAGTAACCGAGCAACAGGTTTTTGATTCTGAACCATATAACGTGCCTTTACGGCACCCCTAAAGACGGAAAGGTGTCAGAACTTGAGCACAATGGCTCACCTCACTCTATACAGATTCATAGCTTAAGGGCTGCCATAAGTGCTTCGCTACGCGGCTAAAAAACAAACCACCTGTGCCCGGTTACTTTTGACAAAGGGGATACATTTGGGTCTTGTCTGCACATTTTCTTCCGGCCTCGGAAGCACGACGAGCTGGTTCTTCGCGGACTCTGCGTTTCCGTTCACCACATTGTGCCCGCTGCAAAGTGTGGGCTTCAACAGGGCCCGATATCTTGATGACGTCTGAAGAAAGCACTGAGCTGATTAGCACAGCGCTTTATCACTTCTAGCCCGTCACATCATCACACCGAACAACGCGCTTGGCAGTAGTGAAGAGAAAGGCGTGCGTTTGGACACGCCTGGCGCCGACCAATGAGCAGGGCACTACCTCTTCCCCTCCTCTTCCCCATGCGCGTCTTAATTCTCTTGCGCTTTTCTCTTCTTTGCGCACGAAAGACGTCAACTACGTCGTTACATCAGGAAGCAGGGCACTAACAGCTGCCGCTGAAAAAGACACCCTCTCCACGCATTTTTGCATTCACATCTGCTTCGTTTCCCTCTCGCCATAAAGAGCCCAAAAATACGTCGCAGGCATTGTTGGCTGATAACCCTTTTTTTATATATATAGAGAATGCGCCGGACCGATGGATATCGTGTGGGATAGATCTGGATTCACTGCTATCCCGGAGGAAGAGAGACCACGGTAGGTTGCTTCGTCTTATCCTTTCTGGTTCCTCTACGTTTTCTTGGTGTTGTGTGCTATGCAATCAGGCCTGCAGTTCCGTAGCGCCTACTGTACAACGCTACTGTTCCTTAGCGCCAACTACTGTATTGGCGGTTAGTGAGCTAAGATGCTTGCAGCACACATCCAAAGGCGGCATGAATATGTCTTAACATTCGAAAAGTGTTTACAAACTATGGACGACGCTTAAATACCCTTAAGAGTACAATGCAACAGCATTAAGCATGCGGAACATTGAAATATTCCTGTGCAAAACTCGTTTTGTGCCTCCGGTCTTGAATAACGAGCCCAGAATTAATCATATCTGTCCCGTCAGCAGCAGTACTATATACGATACAACTAAAGCCCGTATTGAAGCTCCGCCTATATCTTGGCAGCCATACATCGTCCCTGCGCTCCAAGGACACAGTCCATCGTTTAAGCTTTTCCTGTGTCCTGAACAAAAAGCTCATCACAAGATGACAGTATTAAGCTAAAAAATTATTGTGACTTAGCAGACAGAAACCTTAAAATGCTGCTGTTTCATTTACTGCTGTAATTGGTTAGCGGATTAACACTGTACCCCGCGGTCATGCTGTTGCTGCTAACTGCTGTTTCTTTGAACTTGTATCCAAACCGATATTCACTCTTTGTTGGGTCTCTAGGTACGCCACTGTCCTGAAGTCTCTGCTGGCGCCCGACTTTTCGTACGGCATGTGGACTGTTGTGTATGATGCTCCATCGTACAAAAGTGTGTATCGTCCGGGGTCATTTCTTGTGCCCTTGCACTTCACTCTTCTCTATTCTCCCGCCGCAGTGGCTTTAGGGGCTTTAGCATTAGGCTGCTGCGCCCAAGGACACGGTTCGAATCCAGGCCACAGCTATAGGGGCCGCTCTCTGGTGGAGGCAAAATGCAAGAATGGCGGTTTGCTTTGCGATGTCGGTGCACGTTAGAGAACTGCAACTAGGTGGTCGGAATTAACCCTGAGACCTCCGCTACGTCGTCTCACGTGCCCAATATGACGCTTTGGGACGTTAAACTCCACATAACACAACATAACGTAACATCTGATTTACTCAAAACCGAGCCTAACTGACGAAAGAAGCGGCGCTATCTTCCGGGCGATGTAGGAAACTACCTAGAGACACCACGGCCAGAGAGTAGCTGCAGCGGCGTCTGCTCCAGTCCGTCCGTGGCGACCATAGAGCTACAGGCGACATTCAGGGCCAATTCTTCACCTGGATTTGGCCAGAGCCGGGTTTGGCTTTCCGTCTCAAGGGTTACTGCATTAACAAAAGGGCAGCTTTTTGGAGCCTGCCTGGCATAACTGTGCTCATTCGTATATTTTGTCTGGCATCTAAAAATGCAGTACTCAACACTCCATATTTAAGGCACGGCAAACAAGGCACCTGCTCACTATAGCAAGGTTTATAGAGGTTTAACGTCTCAAAGCAACTCAGGCTATATGAGGGACACCGTAGTGGAGGGCTCCGGAAATTTCGGCTACCTGGGGTTCTTTAACGTGCACTGACATCTCACAGAGTGCGAAGCTCTAGAACTTCGCCTCCGTCAAAATTTGACTGCCATGGCTAGAATTCAAAACCAGGGCGTTTCGGGTCAGCAGCCGAGCTCCATAACCACTGAGCCACCACGGCGGCTATTCATTAGCAAACAGTAGCGCTACTTCGGAAAGATCCCTGATTTCTATATATTTTTGTTCATTCTCAGAGATCAGAAATGAGGACAGAACTGGCAGCGTGCCTGTCTTGGACATATATGGTGCCGGCAAGGTGCCTTAGATTACGGCAAATAATACAAAACACTTAAGAAAACTAAGAAATTCCAGAGGCCTGTGTGCTGTGCGATGTCAGTGCACGTTAAAGATCCCCAGGTGGTCGAAATTTCCGGAGCCCTCCACTACGGCGTCTCTCATAGCCTTAGTCGCTTTGGGACGTTAAACCCCATAAAATAAACCAACCACTTAAGAAAACTTGTGTACTCTGCACTCAGTGTCATCGTGCGCTCTGTTCGCAGTGCGAGTAGGTTTCTGT